>NC_047092.1:180704590-181329590 GCF_902459505.1 Geotrypetes seraphini | reverse complement strand
CTTATAGGAATGCCCTTGATCTGGCCAAGCTCCACCCCTGGCCACGCCTCCTTTTGAAATTCACACACTAGAAGTGAAGCACACCGATTTATAAAATGAGCCTACCAAGTTGTGCATGTTATTTCTAATTTGTGTCAATTGCCGTCAATTGTTAGGTGTTTATCGCCAATTAGCACCAATTGACTTGATAAGCAATTAAGTTTCATGGCCAAATCGACTGAATGCACCAATCTGCACACACAATTTAGGATGCCATATATAGAATTTGGACCTAAGTGTCACGTGCAGGGTTACTAGATTTTCCCGTAGGGAATTCTAGGCCCATGGCCATGCCCCCAGGTCCGCCCAGTCCCATATGGCCCATAGCTGTAAAATAGGTTTAGTAAAAAGGGTCCTTATCTGTAGAAAAAACATTGGCAAAAAAATTTGCACCATTGTTTCTCCAGGAAACAAAACAATGTCATATTTATACATTTACTTTTAGATCAAATCTTACATAAAAACATTTTTAATACCCTTCCTGATGCTGTTCTTCCCTCAATGTTTTTCTTTTTTTTTTAACAATTGTAATTTATCCCTGCCTTCCTTATGTATCTCCAATTCACTATGGATATGATTGTATGTTTATTGTTTTTAAATGGATTTATTTGTCCCCCCCAAATTATCATTGTAATACGCATTGAAAATATTTGATATTGCGTTCAAATCAAAATTTCAATAAACTTGAAACTTGGGTAGTATAATCCCATATTGTACTCAGTGCTGGAGAGCTAAGCATTCTTAGGGTTACCAGATTTTATTTTAGTAAAATCCGGACCCCCCCTAGACCCGCCCACTCAGTTCCACCCATCCCTGCCCTGTTACGTCCAAGTCCCGCCCCCAATCCTTCCCTAGCCCCGTCCCCCACTGCCAGCTCTCATCAGGCAGGACGGCATCTGCGTATACGCGGATGCCCTCCCGCCCGACGTGATTTCGAGGAAGCTTTTCAAAACCTGGACAAAGGAGGACATTTCCAGGGCTGGTAACTCTAAGCCTTCTGCTGTATTTAAATATGCATACTTCGCAACCTGCAGTTTTACATGTGCAAAATGAATCTGCAGAATTTTGTCAGATTATTTTGATAAAACCAAGTTAGTCCCCCGGCAATGCTCACACTGCTGTCATATCCGTTCCGATTAGGATCCTCCATTGGTTGCCAGGCAATGGATGCTCTGGTGGATTCTTCCGGTTCAAGTGCTTCAACCAGGATTACTTTACCGGCCTTTGGAATGATCCCAGAATTCCTTGCAACGGTTACAGCAGTCTGCAGATTGTCACCTGGAAAGCAAAATGCATGATTTTTTTTTCCCAACATTTTGATTAAAAGCAGCAAAAGAAATCAGAATAATTTCTGGATTGAAGCAGATTACAGTGTGTAAATCCACATAACTCCTCTTCTGATAAAAGCCCATTGCTTCCCATCCATCACCGTGTTATTTATAAAACTCTATTATCGATTTCTAAAACAAGAAACACTGGACAGCCGGAATTCATTAATAAATTTTTGATACCGCACACTACATCGCGTTTTCTTCGTTCCTCGGAGCAAAATTTATTAGCAATTCCAACCCTGAATCATATCAGCACTAGAAGAAACACTATCTTTTCAGTAGTTGCCACAACCCTCTGGATTTCGGCACCAAATGCTCTAAGAGAGATAACTAATCTTGAGAAATTTAAATATTTTCTTAAGACATTCCTTTTTAAAGATGCCTTTCAAGTATAAGGATTTTTAAAAATTTCTTTATTTTTTATGAGTCCTCTTTCATTGGACTTATTTGTTTTTAACCCCTTCCTTATGTTTATACCTTTAAATCTTACTTTTCTTTAACCATTGTAGTTCTACCCTTTTTTTTGCACTCGTACCCATTTGTCTAGT
Organism: Geotrypetes seraphini; assembly: GCF_902459505.1. Taxonomy (NCBI): domain Eukaryota; kingdom Metazoa; phylum Chordata; class Amphibia; order Gymnophiona; family Dermophiidae; genus Geotrypetes; species Geotrypetes seraphini. The sequence goes on along the minus strand of NC_047092.1, from coordinate 181,327,672 downwards.
CTAGTATGTTATTGTTTTGTCGAGTATGTTTTCTTGTTAAAGTTATGTTAATTTGTATCATTTGCTTTTACCCTATTTTAAAATGTATAACCACCTTGAAATAAATTGATAAGGTGGTATATTAAATTTTTAATAAACTTGAAACTTAAACACAAGTTTAACAGGTAAACCTTAGAACCTAGGGCAGGGGTGGGCAACTCTGGTCCTCGAGGGCAGGAATCCAGTTGGATTTCCAGGATTTCCCCAATGAATATGCATCAGATCTATTTGCATGCACTGCTTTCAATGCATATTCATTGGGGAAATCCTGAAAACCCGACTGGATTCCGGCCCTCGAGGACCGGAGTTGCCTACCCCTGACCTAGGGCCAAATGAGAGTAAGCCCTGTTTTAAGACCGGGACATACCTGTAATCAGAAATAACATCGTTGACTTTGCTGTACAAATCAACTAAATTGTGAGATTTTTGCAAAATTTTGTCTATATGTTTTATTGTGTTTTCAATTTATAAGATTTTTGCCACAAGAAAATCATGATGTGGAAAATCCTCAACTCAGGAATAATCTATCCATTATTGTTTAATTAACACCAAGTCACATTAAATTGAAGTCTACAATAGAGGAGGGTGAGGGGTTGAAAAATGAATTCGTAATTACAAATTCAGAAAAGAAACTTATTACCAACCATGAGCTGCAAAGAATGTCCTCTATATGAGATACCTGTAATCATAACCATCCTGAGCTTGGCGTCGCTGAGTTCCCGCAGCACTGGCACAGTCTCCGCCTTCAGCCGATTCTCCATTATCAGTAGACCAAGAAATTCCAGATCACATTCCACTTCTTCCCTTAAAACAAGACAAGCGCATTGCTCTAACTATAAGAAGGGATTATTATTGCTCGAGTAACCGGGTGTTCACAGCACGAGTTTGGATGTTGAATCAGCCCCTCCCCCCTTCTCCTGCCCTTACCAGACAGGACTCTTTCCAAACGTTTCCTGCCAATTCCTTGCAAGGTGATGGAAGTTGTTGGTGCAATCTTCAATGTAACAATCTGCATATGTTTTGCACCCTGTGGCTCAGTGGTTTCATGATGATTCTCGTACTTTAGGATGATGGAGAAATCAAACATAACCCATGGTGCTAATAGATAGCACATCTTATTTGCATGGACCTTTCTGTAAGCTTAGACATTTTAAAATTATGGTCCTTTAACCCCCCCCAAATTCTTTATACGGAGCCTTACGTTATGCAGGGAAATCGATCTGCGTGCACAACTTAATTAACAGGCTTAATTGATGCCGATAATTGGCAATTCCAAGCAATGGGTTCAGAGTGAATGGGCTGGCAGTTGAAAGTCGTTTGATGTCAGTCCTTTGAAACCTACACACAATCGTGATATAACTGAACATCACGCTATGTAATACATTCAGCCATGAAGATTTGCAGATTCACACCTGTGCTCACATTTGCTACTCTTTGAACATCACTTACATCAGGTCTCCTGAGGCAGAGATCGAAACGGGGCCGCGTTGGGACCCCCAAAGCAATATACAGAGCTAAGTGACCTGTGGTGGCAGTTTATACTGTAAAAAAGTGAAGATATTCATTTCAAAGTAGAAAGACTATAAAACCTTGAGCTTTTATTGCATTCTTGAGTTTTTTTGAATGTGCCCTATGAACTTGTTGAGTTGCTATGACTGGAAGGTGAACTCTTCTCTCAGGGAGGTTTAAAAGCCTTCCCTTCAGAGTTTCATATCTCTGAGCTTTTTTACAAGCCACATAGGGCTACATTTTATTGACTCATTTATTATTGAAACCAGTTGCTTTACTATATATATATAGATAATTGGCAATTAGCACATCATAAGGGGGAGGAGTATGGACAGATCAAGGGCATTCCTAAAACCTATGTGCACGGTTATAGAATATGTTTGATGCCCACAAAAAGGTTTGCACAAGTTCCTGGAGGAAAAGTCCATAGTTTGCTGTTGAGACAGACACGGGGAAAGCCACAGCTTGCCCTGGGATCGGTAGCATGGAATGTTGCTATTCTTTGGGGATTCCGCATGGAATGTTGCACTCTTTGGGGTTCCGGAATCTTGCTTATTCTGAGATAATGGAATGTTGCTACTGTTTGGGGATTCCGCATGGAATGTTGCACTCCTTGGGGTTCTGGAATCTTGCTTACTCTGAGATAATGGAATGTTGCTACTGTTTGGGGATTCCGCATGGAATGTTGCACTCCTTGGGGTTCTGGAATCTTGCTTACTCTGAGATAATGGAATGTTGCTACTGTTTGGGGATTCCGCATGGAATGTTGCACTCTTTGGGGTTCTGGAATCTTGCTTACTCTGAGATAATGGAATGTTGCTACTGTTTGGGGATTCCGCATGGAATGTTGCACTCTTTGGGGTTCTGGAATCTTGCTTACTCTGAGATAATAGAATGTTGCTACTGTTTGGGGATTCCGCATGGAATGTTGCACTCTTTGGGGTTCTGGAATCTTGCTTACTCTGAGATAATGGAATGTTGCTACTGTTTGGGGATTCCGCATGGAATGTTGCACTCTTTGGGGTTCTGGAATCTTGCTTACTCTGAGATAATGAAATGTTGCTACTCTTTGGGGATTCCGCATGGAATGTTGCACTCCTTGGGGTTCTGGAATCTTGCTTACTCTGAGATAATAGAATGTTGCTACTGTTTGGGGATTCCGCATGGAATGTTGCACTCTTTGGGGTTCTGGAATCTTGCTTACTCTGAGATAATGGAATGTTGCTACTGTTTGGGGATTCCACATGGAATGTTGCACTCTTTGGGGTTCCGGAATCTTGCTTACCCTGAGATAATGGAATGTTGCTACTCTTTGGGGATTCCGCATGGAATGTTGCACTCTTTGGGGTTCCGGAATCTTGCTTATTCTGAGATAATGGAATGTTGCTACTGTTTGGGGATTCCGCATGGAATGTTGCTACTCTTTGGGGTTCCGGAATCTTGGTACTCTTTGAGATTCTGGAATGCTGCTACTATTTGGGCTTTTGCCAGGCACTTGTGACCTGGATTGGCCTCTGTGAAGACGGGATACTGGGCTAGATGGACCAATGGTCTGACTCAGTAAGGCTATTCTTATGTTTACCTTGGTCTAAATGGGTGAGCTTAAAGGTTATGCAATGCACTAGCACTTAACGCGATTCTATAAGGTGCGCATACCTTTTATAGAATCATGCTAAGTGCCGTTCTAGTCAGTGCAGATTTTTGGGGGCACCATATTAGGGGATCATAGTCAGTCGTGCGCGAGACACCAGCGTGCCAACAATGGAGGGCAGACAATTCAGTGCAAGACACCAGCGCACCGCGGAAAAACTTAATTTTAAAGAGCTCCGAAGCGGGGTGTGAGTGGGGACCCCCCCCTTTTAACGCATAGTGTTCACGCTGCTGTTGGGGGGGTTTGGGGGGTTGGAACCCTCCATTATAGAGAAATCAGAACTTTTTCTGATTTTGGGGGGGGAAAAGTTCCGTTTTCTCTATAATGTGGGGGTTGCACCCCCCACACACCCCCAACAGCAGCGCGAACAGTATGCAGTAAAGTGGGGACACCCCTCATCGGAGCTCTTTAAAACTAAGTTTTCCTGCGGCGCGCTTGTGTCTTGCGCTCAATTGTCAGCGCTCAATTGTCAGCGCGCTGGTGTCTGGCACGCAATTGTCCTGTCACCGAATTATGGCCCTAAATGTATCTGAGTTTACAAAGAGCGCAAAAGAGATGATAAGAACACACAGAATTTATCCTGTTAATTACATTGTCCAAAGTCCAATCACAGTTTCAAGAAGGCTAGGCAGATCTTTCTTACCTCATAATATTATCCATATTCTCATGCTCCCGTATGCGCAGGTTCTTAAACGCCAGGGCAATGACTCGGAAACCTTGTAATGTGTAATGCTGGAGCTCCCTTGCAAAGCTGTCCGGGACTGTTCGAGATAAAATATTTTCATAGGCATATAATTTGGGGTGTAACTAGAATGAAATCTAAATATCAAATTCTCACCAGGATCCTTGGCTGGCAGCGATACGTACGAGGTGGAGAAAAAGGAATGCAAACACATCATGATCCACTTGGAGGCCAGTGTCCTGGCTAGAGGTAATCGGGCTGCTATTTAATTATAAAGTTGCTTCTCTGTGTATTTTTAAAAATGATATGGACTGTAAGTATCAAACTATTTTAATCACTAAGGCCCAGATTCTATAATCTAAGGTCTTAGGTATCTGAACCAATCAGAGTCTTAGGCCCCTCCCAGTGCATCCCAGGATGTACCGGGAAGGAGGGCCTAAGGCTCTGTTTGGCTCAGGTACCTAAGGCCCCTCCTATGGAATATAGAATCCAGGCCTTTAGTGATTAAAGTAGCAGAGTCAGAGGCTGCAACGGACGCATGGAAAAGCACACAACGAGCCACTGGGTACTTTTGTCGATTAAATTCCATCGACGCTATGCAAGGTAACTTTAGCGCATCCAGGCCCCTTTCCCTTCTCTTGTGATCTGAGCTGGATCTATAAGAAAACTGCCCCCAGGGCTTAGCTGGGATACAAGGAGATGCTATCAAAGGCAGGGAGGGGTTTTTCATAGATGACATTTCACAAGTACTTGTCCTTTTTTATCTCTCTTAGCTGCCAACACTAATTACCAGATAGTTTGAAGTCTTCCTGGCCGTACTTTGACCAGAATTCAGCAAACTATTATGAATATTGCAATTGTCTGGGTTTTTTTTATCACATCTAAGTTGAACTGTTTCAGCCATCGTGCTGTAAGGTTCTTCCGAGTGCACTGAGTACAGCGAAACATCAGTTCTATTCATTTCGCTCAGATCCGACAAGACCCAGACAACCATAACAATCACGACACCAGCCATGGAAGCCTAAGAGAATAGATTGTGGCACTGGCAGGATTTCAACATTTTTCCATCTACCAAAAAGCATCACGCGCTGATGACCTCTGAGGTCCGAAAGTCATCTTCATGTTTGTTGAGAGACAGTAACAGCGATGAGAATTCCTATCAGGTCTGTCAGTGGAAGACAACTCAAGATGTTACTCTAGAGTTCACACTCCCTCACCTGTGTCTGGCTTGCAAAAACTGACCACTTTCTCTGGTGCTCCCTTCATGAAAGCAACAACCTTAGCCTCTCCCATCAGCTCGACGATAACAGACATCCTCTGCACACTGGAGGAGAAGGGGAACTGATGCAGGATGGAGATGCCCTCAATGGGAACCTGAAAAAAGGAACAGATACGCTCTGTTGTAGCAGTGCTAATCAGGGACTCATTGAGAAAGACAATTGGATCCAATATTCAGCGCTACCTAACAGTTAAATAGCTCTGATTGGGCCATGCCTGGGTTTTCAGCTGCTGAAAATCTGGGCAGATTGTCACAGAACTATCCAATCAGTGTCTGGAGTGCTCCAGGGGTGAAATCTGGATGGAGCCAGGAGTTACTGAGGGATAAAAGAAATACGTAGACTGCAAATTCTTCAAAATGCCGCAATAAAAATAATCACTAAAAGAAAAAAATTTCGATCATGCAACTCCCCTTTTAAAGGAAAAGCATTGGTTACCCGTAAATCACAGAATCACATATAAAATAGCATTACTCAACATATTCCCACAAAATGTTTAAGATCCGAAGAAAAATCTTTACGAGTAGTCCCCTCGCTAAAATTCATTTATTCAAGGAGGGCTGTGATTTTTTTTCTGTTACAGCCCCTCAAATTTAAAATTCGCTCCCGTTCAACATAAGAGAAGAAAAATTACTTAGTAAGTTTAAAAGTCTCCTAAAAAGTTGGCCTTTTAAGGACGCTTTTAACTGATTCATTTAAATTATATTATTTTACAGTGGACTAGGCGTAGTGCTAAGTGAAAATTAAGTGGGTAACCTTCCCCAATCTCTTGTTTCATTACCTTTCCCTTTTTATTTGTTTATGAATTGTATTTAATCCTCTTTTTTTTCTCCTCCCTTTTTCAAACGTATTATTTTATCAAAATCGTACTACCGTAATTGTCTTGTTTTTTATTTTTTATTTTAACCCAATTTTTAACTAAATGTAAATCGCACTGGATTTGGATTTTGCGATCAAATCAAATGTTTTAAATAAACTTGAAACTTGATATTGAATGGCAGTGCCTGGATAAGTATCCAGTTAATTTGGGACAGCAGAAAGACAGACCTAAGTTTACCCAGTAGCTACCACCGTTTCACTGATACATATAAGCGGTACCCAAGTAACACCTCATGAAAACTTTCCGGTAGGGTTACCAGACGAGGACATATCCGGAGGTCCTGGCGGCTTTTCAAAACCCGGCACTTTGTCTGGATTTTGAAAAGCTTCCAGCTAGCAGCGACGTCAGGACAGCATCTGTGCATGCACGGATGCAACTCGGTGATGTCATGTGCATGCATGCGACATCATCGTGTCATACCAGTGTATGGGCAGATGCTCTCCCATCAAGTGAACAGGTTGGGGGGGGCGGGGCTGTCGAGAGGCAGAATGGGGCGTGGCTCGGGCAGAACGGGGTGGGGCCTTGGGTCCGGATTTTCATTCTGGAAAATCTGGTAAAATAGTCCGCCTAAACTTGATTATTGTAATGCCCTTTTTAAGGGCATTTCTCTGAATGAAACAAAACGTTTGCAAATTATTCAAAATGCCGCCATTAAACTTATAACTAAAACTAGGAAATTCGACCATGTAACTCCTCTTCTTAGGAAAGCGCATTGGCTACCTATAGCTCACCAGATAACATACAAATTATGCATACTTACTTTTAAATCCCTATGTTATAAAACTCCAACATTCCTATATAAATTATTAATCCCGTATATTCCAAATAGAACGCTGAGATCCAATGAACAAAACCTATTGACGATCCCGTCTCTTAGGGTTGTTAATACAAGACGGCAATTCATTTTTTCAGTCATTGCAGCTCAATCTTGGAATTCTCTCCCTATTTACTTGAGGGAAGAACGTAATCTGGAGAAATTTAAGAGTAATCTAAAAACTTTTCTTTTTAAGGATGCTTTTGATAATTAGTTAACAATCTGCTGGTTAAAAATTCTTATTTTATTGTGTTTTTTTTTGTTCTCCCTGCCTTTCGTTTTTACCCTGATTGCCTTACTTTTCTTTAAGGAATTTGTATTTCATCCTCTGTTTTCCTTGTGTTTACTGTTTGTTAAGTATGTCTTTTAGTCTGTTTGGATGTAAAATTGTTAACGTACTGTATTCTTTCCCAAAGATTGTAATTTTTTTTTAAATGTTCATCGCTTAGAAATGTGATTAAGCGATTAATCAAAGATTTTATTAAACTTGAAAACTTGAAACTTAAAGTTGGGCACCTACACTGGCACATGTGCCGATGTGGTTACCTAGCTTAATTGGTTAATAGGCTTAATTGGTGATGACAATCAGCACTAACACCTCATAATTACCATTAATCGTAATCCGTTCTGAGCTCTTCTGGGAGAATGGGATATAAAATCAAAGAAATAAATTGGATTTGGTGGATACTTAGGTGCCTAACTAAAAAAAAAATGCAGGAATTATAGAGGAGAAAATGTGAAACCATGTGAAAAGGAAGGGGGTTTTGTCCTTTCTCTAGCTTTCCTTGGGGGGGAGGGGTCCTGAATATTAGAGAGAACATTTGGGCTCTAGGAGAGAGTCTTTTACTGGAAAGACAGTGGGAAACCGACGAGCAGCTACAGCTAGAAATGGTCCAGTTCAAGGTTGGGTGAATTCTACACTTACATGGTTGACAGGTCTGCTGTTACCTACCTTGCTGGCTGTAGGTCCTGGTTTGATGATTGGGTTTCCTTTTGGAATCTCTTCCTGATTGGTTGTCAGAGCACTAGAAGCATCTATTTCCTGTAGAGAATCAAAATATGTACAAATGCAAAAGGACCCAGGCAAAGTGTATTATTAAAATAAATAGCACATATCAAGCTAATAGGGTATTTAGGGTGTTTAACTGAGGAATGTTGTGTTAAGAGGAAATCATAGTAATAAGATTATTCCAAGTGTCACCCGTGCTCGCCACCTAGCCGAAAGGGGCATGTGTTGGAGCCCACCTGCCCAGCGTGGTTCCTAGTGCCCGCCCCTTCCGGCACCCCATTGGCCTATCCCCCTCCTTTCCCCAACCCCTCCCCATGGTTGGCACAGCCTTGGCCGTTTTGTCGCCGCCGCCCACCCCACATGGGGGGTAGGGCACTCTTCCTTTCCAAGTGTCTTAATGCAAGGCACTAAAGAGCATGAGAAAAGGTGCAGAAGAGGATGGGGGATTCCTCCTGGCCCCTGAAGCTCAGGTAAAGTGCAGGAGAGAAGCTCAAAGGGTGGGGGTTTAATTGTGGAGGGTGGAATAGTGGGGTGCAGCCCAGGTTATAAATCAGGTACTTAAACATTTTCCCTGTCTGTCCCAGTGGGCTCACAGTCTATCTAATGTAGCTGGGGCAATGAGGGATTAAGGGCTCCTTTTACGAAGGCGCGTTAGGGCCTGAATGCGCGGAATAGCGTGCGCTAAAATGCCGTGTGCGCTAGCCGCTACCACCTCCGCTTGAGCAGGCAGCAGTTTTTCGGCTAGCGCGCTAAAAACGCTAGCGCACCTTCGTAAAAGGAGCCCTAAGTGACTTGCCCAAGGTCACAGGGAGCAGTGCTGGATTTGAACCCACAACCTCAGGGTGCTGAGGCTGTAGCTCTAACCACTGCGCCACACTCTCCTCCGTCATTGGGTGCTACTTGTTCGCATGCTTTATTTTTCTTCTTTTAGAAATTTTCAGGCTCCGTTTTCATGTATTTAATAATTTTATAAGGAACATGAGTTTGTAAAACATCATTTTACACACTCAGGGTGGATATATACTTTTAAAAATAGGTGCTGAGGAATCATCGAGGCTACTTTTAAAAGACAGATATACTTTCCAAGGGCAGAGAATGGGGCAAAGCGGGGTTTTTTGGTGGACTGACGAATTGGACAACAATTTACAATCTCATCAGTATAAGCTCTAGACCAGGGATGTCAAAGTCCCTCCTCAAGGGCCGCAATCCAATTGGGTTTTCAGGATTTCCCCAATGAATATGCATGAGATCTATTAGCATACAATGAAAGCAGTGCAGGCAAATAGATCTCATGCATATTCATTGGGGAAATCGTGAAAGCCCGACTGGATTGCGGCCCTCGAGGAGGGACTTTGACACCCCTGACCTAGAGCCTCTAGAGCAGGGGTGGACAACTCCGGTCCTCCAGGGCCGGAATCCAGTCGGGTTTTCAGGATTTCCCCAATGAATATGCATGAGATCTATTAGCATACAATGAAAGCAGTGCATGCAAATAGATCTCATGCATATTCATTGGGGAAATCGTGAAAGCCCGACTGGATTGCGGCCCTCGAGGAGGGACTTTGACACCCCTGACCTAGAGCCTCTAGAGCAGGGGTGGACAACTCCGGTCCTCCAGGGCCGGAATCCAGTCGGGTTTTCAGGATTTCCCCAATGAATATGCATGAGATCTATTAGCATACAATGAAAGCAGTGCATGCAAATAGATCTCATGCATATTCATTGGGGAAATCCTGAAAACCCGACTGGATTGCGGCCCTCGAGGAGGGACTTTGACACCCCTGACCTAGAGCCTCTAGAGCAGGGGTGGACAACTCCGGTCCTCCAGGGCCGGAATCCAGTCGGGTTTTAAGGATTTCCCCAATGAATATGCATGAGATCTATTAGCATACAATGAAAGCAGTGCATGCAAATAGATCTCATGCATATTCATTGGGGAAATCCTGAAAACCCAACTGGATTGCGGCCCTCGAGGAGGGACTTTGACATCCCTGCTCTAGACACAGTTTTACATAACCAGAACTTAAACTTTTAATAATAATAATAATAATGATAACTTTATTTTTGTATACCGCCATACCCAAGGAGTTCTAGGCGGTTCACATTTGTTTATCAAAAAAAATTACAAGTGGTTCAAAGCAATTGAACAATATTAGAAGCAACAAAGTAGTTGAGGTTAGAGAGAGGAGGGTGTGTGTAGGACAGTGGGGGGGCGGAAGGATTGAGGTGGGTAGGCTGGGTAGGGAGGTGGAAGGGGAAAGGGGGAGGTTGTGGTTCATTGGAGGGGGGTGTTAGGTGTCTTGACCATGGAATAGGTGAGTTTTGAGAGATTTTCTAAACCCGAGGTAGGTGGGGGCCTCAAGGACAATTTGGGCTAGCCATGGGTTCAGTTTAGCAGCCTGGAAGGTGAAAGTTTTGTCAAGGAATCTTTCGGAGTGACATAGTTTTAGGGAGGGGAAGACGAACATCTGAATTCTGCGGGAGTGGTTGTTTATGCGATTCAGGTAGAAGTGAGGGTTTAAGTAGCTTGGGGATAGGCCAAATACTGTTTTATAACAGAAGCAGGTGAATTTGAATAGGACTCTGGATTCAAAGGGTAGCCAGTGAACTTTGTGGTAAAAAGGGGTGACATGTTCCCATTTTTTCAGGCTGAATATGAGGTGGACCGCGGTGTTCTGGATCATTTTAAGTCTCCTAGCGGTTTTCTTCGTGGAGCTCAAGTAAATAATATTGCAGTAGTCCAGTATGCTATAGCTCTATATTTATACCCTAACAAAATCTTAGCTTATAAAATAACCATACATAATCAAAAATCAATATTACAGCACAACACAAATCAAAACTTTAAAACATCCAAAAACCACCCTAAGTTGGCACTTGGACATCCTGGTCTAAGTGCCGATAATCAAAACCAACTTTCTGGACATGCAGCAGCCCTTCTAAGCTGCTGTGGGTCCAGAGATCAAAGGGACATGTTGAGAGGTGTGTTATGGGCGGGAATCGGGTGGGCTTCAACTAGGACGTACCCCAAGCATAATCAAAGCTTTCCTAGAGGGAATTTAGACGCTGGCAGTTGAGTTGCGTCTACTTTCCACAAAGGTGCCCAAACTGACAAGAAGACCACTGAAGGATTTGAGGTATGACCTGACCTTCCTCTCCCAGTGATCACAACCGCCTCCCACCACTCAAAGAGCAAAAAAACAACAACGACCCCCATAGGCAGAAGGAATCCCCATCAGCTGAACCGCCAGGAACCCCCGAAACCGGCTCAGCTGATGGAGATTCCTGGGGCAAAAAAGCTAGACTAACTAAACTAAACTAAACCTTGGGTTTGTATACCGCACCATCTCCGTAGTTGTGGAGCTCGGCACGGTTTACAGGAATTGTAATGAGAAAGGAACTCCATGGAAGGGCTAGATGAAGATCAGAGGGGAGAAGAATGTTAGAGGGCTAGGATGTCAGAAGAGGGGGGAGTGTTAGGTTTTGGAGAAGAGCCAGGTTTTCAGATGTTTACAGAAGGGTTGAAGAGCACTCAGGTTTAGAAGAGGGGAGGTAAGGTTGTTCCAGAGCTCGATGAATCTGAAGGAGAGGGAAGTCCACAGTTTTCCTGGGTGGGAAATGCCTTTTAATGAGGCATTTCCCACCCAGCTCATTTTCAAAAATAAAAGATAGACGATTGACAGCTTTAAAAATGGACATTTATCCTGCGGGGTTTGTGGACGGCTTGCACAAAATGTTCAACCTCAGACTTAGGCCCATTTTTTGATTATGTCCCTCCACACGCAGATATTGGGTAAATAGAAATTTGGAGATTACAAAATACGGCAATTCGATTAATATATAATCTGCGGAAATTTGATCATATCACCCAACATTTGAAAACAGCACATTGGCTGCCAATTAATCATCGCATTGTTTATAAATACTTTTAAAGTTATACTGACAGACACCGAAGAGGGAGTGGAAAATATGAAAAAGGATCTGCAAAAGTTAGAGGAATGGTCTAATGCCTGACAACTAAAATTCAGTGCAAAGAAATGCAGAGTAATGCATTTGGGGATTAATAATCGGAAGGAACCGTATATGCTGGGGAGGAGAGAAGCTGATATGCACGGACGGGGAGAGGGACCGCATTTTGTACTGTTTGTAAACGTTTCAGTTGCCCAACTGTTATTCCCGATAAAACTTTTGCCTTCCAGGCTGCCAAACTGAACCCATGGCTAGCCCAAATTGTCCTTGAGGCCCCCACCTACCTTGGGTTTAGAAAATCTCTCAAAACTCACCTATTCTTGGAGGCAAGGAGGATGGCAGTTTGAGTGCAGAGCTCCTCTCCCTGGACAATCTGCCTGCTTTTAAATATCAGCAGCAGTGGGAGATCAATTGCTTTTACACCTAAGCAGCAACGGGACCAACCCACCAACCTCTGCAGTCCATTGGAGAGATCAATCTACCTGCTTTTACACCTCAGCAGCAGCAGGACCAGCCACCACTACCAAGAGACCTTTGCCCTGATCCAGCCAGGCATGTGAGTTCCTCCCTCTGCAGTCCATTGGAGAGATCAATCTACCTGCTTTTAAATATCAGCAACAGTGGGAAATCAACTGCTTTTTACACCTCAGCAGCAGTGGAACTATCCGCAACTACCAAGAGCCCACAGATTCAATCCAGCCAAGAGTTTGAGCTCCACCTCCCCCTGCAGTCCACTAGGAAGATCAACTGTTTTTTACACCTAAGCAGCAACAGGACCAGCCACCACTACCGAGAGCCCTTTGCCCATATCCAGCCAAACAAGTAAGCTCTTCCCCCAGCATTCCGTTGGAAAAATCAATATGCTTGCTTTTAAATATCATCAGAAGTAGGAGATCAACTGCTTTTACACCTAAGCAGCACCAAGACCAGCCGCCACTATCGAGAGCCTTTGTCCCAATCCAGCCAGACGTGTGTGCTCTTCACCATACAATTTGTTGGAGAGATCAATCTGCCTGCTTTTAAATATCAGCAGCATTGGGAAAACAACTGCTTTTACACCTAAGCAGCAGCGGGTACATCCGCAACCACCAAGAGCCCACAGACCCGATCCTGCCAGGAGCGTGAACTCCTCCCCCTGCAGTCCATTGGAGAGATCAATCTGCCTGCTTTTAAATATCAGCAGCAGTGGAGATCAACTGCTTTTACATCTAAGCAGCAATGAGACCAGCCACAACCACCGAGAGCACTCAGACCCGATCCTACCAAGAGTGTGAACTCTTCCCCCCCTGCAATCCGCTAAGAAGATCGACTGTCGGTTCCGGGAGGCTTTCCCGCAGAGGAGAGAATCCTGCATTCACCGTGGACCTCATCTGGGGCAGCCTCCTTGGAGCGGCTGGGGCACGGGCAGTGTGTCTGGGAGGGAATGCATGGATGGGAGAACATCGCAGGGGAGAAGACATAGGCATCCTGGGACTGTCGGCCAGAAGAAGCCCTTTCTGGATACGTCAATCGCTCCTCCTAAACTTACTTGCTCCACTTCATCACTGACGCTGACCCATTCTGCTTCTATTCCTTTCTCTCCTCTCTTCTACCTTCCAAAGTATTTAGATCAATGCTGTTTATTTTATTTTTATTTTTCCTCTAACTCTACTTTTCACTTCACTATTACCCTCCAGGTACTTTAGTTAGATTGTGAGCCTTCGGGACAGTAAGGGAATTTTCCAAGTACCTTTCTTATTTCTAATCTTAATGTATATTTTCTGTAAACCGCTTAGAACCTAACGGATGTAGCGGTATATAAGAAATAAATTACATTACATTACATTACATTATTCCATGGACAAGACACCTAACACCCCTCTCCAATGAACAACAATCTCCTCCTCCCCCCTTCCACCTCTCTTTTCCCAACCTACCTACCCACCCCCTCCCCCCCTAACCTACCCCCCTCTCTTCTCCTAACTTCATTCTACCTCCTTGCTCCTAATATTGTTCAATTGTTTTTAAACCACTTGTAATTTTTTGTTAATCTAATGTAAACCGCCTAGAACTCCTTGGGTATGGCGGTATACAAAAATAAAGTTATTATTATTATTATTATTATTATATACCAAGTTGCCATAATCCAATTTAGATAGAACTAAAACATGGATTAAAGTATGTTACGATTTCTCATCCAAAAAATCTCGAATAGCTCTAAGTTGTCTTAATGCCCCAAATCCTTTCACAACTGTAGATGAAACTTGCTTCTCAAAATTCAAATGAAAGTGAATTATAATTCCCAAATACTTAAAACGATCTACTTTCCCACCCAATCTACAAAAATACAGCAAGCAAGAAACAAAAGCATACATATATGTTAATGTGAGAGTAGGGAAAAATGATAAGTACCCAATTGGTGCCTTCAAACATTTTCAGGTCCAAAGGATCTCCCTGGACTTGTCCATCAAGGACAATTAGTGAATGACAGCTGGCCATCGCTCCCAGTAGAGGACTCCAGGGCAGGGTGTTCCCAGAGGAGAACTTGTGAACCTTCAGGAAACTGAAACAATTTAAGACTAAAGTTAAATATATATGATCTGAGAAGCGTGCGATCTATATTGTAGCTTCAAAAAACAGTTGAAAAACACATCTCTTTACTCAGGCCTAATGTATAATAATGTGAGAAAATACTGATGGTGACTTAAGGATACTTGGTATATTTTTTGGGTTCTTGATTTTTGTATGTTATGATTTTATGTTTGTGTATTATACTCATACTAGTATTTTAGCCCATTACATTAACGGGTGCTAGAATATATGTCTGTCTGTCTTTATTTCTGTCTCTCTCTCTGTCCCGCTATCTTTCTTTCTGTCTGTCTCTCTCCCTGGCCCCCTTTGTCTATCTGTCTTTCTGTGTCTCTCCCTGTCCCTGTGTCTTTCTTCTTTTCTTTCTGTCTCCCTTCCTCCCGCTGGTGGTATGTCTGTCTTTCTTTCTGTTTCTCTCCCTACCCCTGTCTTTTTCTTTCTGTCTCTCTTCCTCCCGCTGTCTTTCTTTCTGTCTCTCTCCCTCCCTGGCCCCCTTTGTCTGTCTGTCTTTCTGTCTCTCTCCCTGCCCCTGTCCCTGTGTCTTTCTTCCTATCTCCTTCCCTACTTCCCTGTGCAGCAGCCGCAGCATTCCCTCTCCCTCCATTTACCGCGAGAGGAGCCTGCATGAACCGAACAGCCCGAGCCCCGACCAGTGTAACTTTCCGGCGGCTCCTCTCACGATCGCCGCCTTCTCCGACGCAGGAGCAGCTCGTGAGAGGAGCCGCTGCAGCGTCTTTTAAGTTAAAACAGAAACTTCGGCCCGGCCTGTAGGTCAGGGGTTTCTCGGGCTGACCGCCACCCGCTGCTGGTGGCTCCGTGCTCTGTGCTCGCCCGCCGTGGCCTGCAGCCGCCGACAGCCACCGTGGCCTAACGCTGCCGCAGCCTGAAGCTGCCTCGGGGGAAGAGAGAAAGAGAGAGAGATTCGCGCGCATGCGCACTCCTACCTGCGGTGCCCTACAGTGCACGGAAAACGGGAGCACGCAGGTGGGAGTGCGCATGCGCGGCTTAGGGTTTTATTATAGTAGATATCCAGGACATGTAGACAATAAACACCGAGTTGGATCAGCAGGAAGGATGTTAAATAAATTCTCAAGTTCTGTGAGCATCTAGAATGGGCCCCGAAGAGATTCTGGGTGTGCCACAAGAGGTTCCAGAATTTTACTTTAATTTTAAAAATCCCCTTCATAAGTATACACTAGAATAGATGTTATGAGTGTCTGTGTGCATAAGGATACAACCGCCCAGACAAGCATCATTCTTTGATGTGATTGGTCCTGTCTGTCGGTCCAAATTAGATTGCAAGCTCTTCTGAGCAGGGACCGTCTATTGTAGGTTAAATGTACAGCGCTCCGTATGCCTTTCAGTGCTATAGAAATGATAAACAACAGTAGTAGCAGTCCTTGAAAATTAGCAGCAAGTAATTTTAGTTTTATTTTTTACGCAGTGGTTTTCCTAACTTGAGCAACAAAGTAATCGAGGCTTTGTTACCGTTTGGATCTTCTTATCTTTGTGAACTTGGATTTTCAGCTTGGCCAGAAATTAAATCGAAACAAAGAGATCGACTGCAGATGGTGATGGATGATGAAATGCGTGTTTGCTTGTTCACTATCGAGCTGCGCTTTGAGTTCATGTGTATTAAAAAAAACAAGCACATCCATCCCATTGATTAGCAATTTCATTCTATTTACTTTAGTTTCACCCTTGTTACAATTACCCATACATAGCTTAAAGAACTTTAAATAAATTTAATTTTTTGTTGGTTTTGCTCTGTTTACTGTGCTGCAAAAAACATATGCTCCGTTAGTGTGCCGTGGCTAAAAAAAGTTTGAGAGACACTAAGAACATAAGAATTGCCGCTGCTGGGTCAGACCAGTGATCCATCGTGCCCAGCAGTATGTTCACGCGGCGGCCCCTAGGTCAAAAACCAGTGCCCTAACCGAGACCAGCCCTACCTGCGTACGTTCCGGTTCAGCAGGAACTTGTCTAACTTTGTCTTGAGTCCCTGGAGGGTGTTTTCCCCTATAACAGCCTCCGGAAGAGCGTTCCAGTTTTCCACCACTCTCTGGGTGAAGAACTTCCTTACGTTTGCACGGAATCTATCCCCTTTTAGCTTTAGAGAGTATCCTCTTGTTCTCCCTACCTTGGAGAGGGTGAACAACCTGTCTTTATCTACTAAGTCTATCCCCTTCAGTATCTTGAATGTTTCCACCATGTTTTGTTCCTTTTGTCTTATACAAGCTTTGATTTTATCTGTGTAGTTTCAAGTTTATTAAAACTTTGATAAAACGCAAATCATAAATTCTAAGCGTTTTACACCCAAAAATTTAAAAAGGGGTCCAGTTAAACTATTAATGACATATCTTTACTTACATGAGATAATAGGATAGTGGGGAGAAATACAATTTGAAAGAAAGAGAGAACAATTAAGGATAATAACAGGGGGAAAGGGAAAAATCCATTTTAGTGTAGAAAATGAGCGAGGAAAGCCCCATAGATCAATTAACAGTCATCTGCGTCTTTAAATAAGAAGCTTTTGAGGCTTATACCCCCATCGATTGAGATATTGCATCTGATGCAGACCTGTTCTGGCCGGTTGGTGACTTGACGTGGTTAAAGAAGAAGCCCTTTCTGGAAACGTCAATCGCTCCTCCTAAACTTACTTGCTCCACTTCATCACTGACGCTGAAACCGTGGATTGAAGACAAAGTTTTATTTTATTTTTCTTTCCAGCTTATGATTTATCTTTAATCTTATCTATTGTTTTGCCTTTTGTCTTTGTTTTGTTCTATTTTTCCAGAATTCTACTGTTCAACGGCTCCCCCTTCTGCTTCTATTCCTTTCTCTCCTCTCTTCTACCTTCCAAAGTATTTAGATCAATGCTGTCTTGTTAAAATGTTTATTTTATTTTTATTTTTCCTCTAACTCTACTTTTCACTTCTCTATTACCCTCCAGGTACTTTAGTTAGATTGTGAGCCTTCGGGACAGTAAGGGAATTTTTCAAGTACCTTTCTTATTTCTAATCTTAATGTATATTTTCTGTAAACCGCTTAGAACCTAACGGATGTAGCGGTATATAAGAAATAAATTACATTACATTACATTACATTAAATATACTCATACTTCCCCTGCATTGATCAGTTTGCCCTGGCTACCAATACATGAGCCCACTGAAGTCAATATTTGCTCTTTAATTCATTGATCTTTGGGGCCCTTTTACTAAAGTTTAGCACACACACATGGAAATAAGTAGGTGCTAAATGGGTCGTGTGTTTGCAGCCCGTCCTTCATATTTGATCAAGACTTTTTCTGGCCTTTGGCTGGGTCCCAGCTTCTTGCTTGCACTCCGTGAAGATTTAGGGCTCCTTTTACTAAGGTGCGTTAGGGTTTTAACACACGGAATAGCGCGCGCTACATTTCTCCGTGCGCTAGACCTTAACGCTAGACATTGAGCTGGCGTTAGCTCTAGAAGCGTAGCGCGCGGTGATTTCCTGCGCGCGCTAAAAACGCTAGCGCACTTAGTACAGTTGATAAACCTGAACTACACATACGGCTCCTTTTACGAAGCTGCGTTAGCGGTGTAACGTGCG
The DNA here is from genome assembly GCF_902459505.1 of Geotrypetes seraphini. NCBI lineage: Eukaryota > Metazoa > Chordata > Amphibia > Gymnophiona > Dermophiidae > Geotrypetes > Geotrypetes seraphini. The sequence continues at coordinate 181,309,685 of NC_047092.1, read as the reverse complement.
TATTAGCGCGCGCTAATTTGCCGGCCGAGCTTGCCGCTACCGTCTCCTTTTGAGCAGGCGGTCGTTTTTCGGCTAGCGCAGGGGTTAGCGCACGTTAAAAAGGTGCTAACGCGGCTTCGTAAAAGGAGCCTATAATGACGTTGGGAGGGTTTTACAGTTATTCTTCATTCTGAGACGCAGTCAGTGAAAAGCGCCAATGATGAAGCGATGGCCTCACAGCCAAAACATGAATCGTGTTGAGTCAACCTTGATGTTTTTCGTCTCTTTCGCTGTTGCTGGGTTTATAATGGGAATAAAGACAGAATGTGAATTTAATCCGTAGTCGGGCATACCAGTCTCTGGCTGAAGGGATGACACCCCACAAATCAAGCCCATCTTCTGTTAAGGTGCCAGTCTAGGACAAAACAAAGCAAATCTCAAATCTTATTCTGATATGGAGATGCTAATAAGACAAAAATTGGGTGAAAATATGCAAAACAAAGGGAAGAATTTAACTCTGATCACCCGAATCATACCAACTTTTCTAAAAAAATTTCAATTGCAGTATAATTTATGAAGAAACAATTTAATAAATGTATGTGTCCTAAAATTTTAATAAGTATTAGGTACATAGGGCTCTTTTTACCAAGCTGCAGTAAGCCCCAGTGAGTGAATCCATGAAAAATTAGAAAGACTAGGGGGCAAACGATAAAGTTACAGGGAAATTCTTTTAAAACCATTAGGAGGAAATATTTTTTCACTCATGAGAATAGTTAAGTTCTGGAACTCATTACCAGAGGATATGGTAACAGCAATTAACATAGATGGGCTTATAGGTTTGGACAAATTCTTGGAGGAAAGGTTCATAGTCTGCTATTGAGAAAGACATGGGAGAAACCACTGCTTGCCCTGGATCGGTAGCATGGAATGTTGCTACTCTTTGGGGATTCCGCATGGAATGTTGCTACTCTTTGGGGATTCCGCATGGAATGTTGCTACTCTTTGGGGATTCCGCATGGAATGTTGCTACTCTTTGGGGATTCCGCATGGAATGTTGTTACTCTTTGGGGATTCCACATGGAATGTTGCTACTCTATGAGGATTCTGCATGGAATGTTGCTACTCTTTGGGATTCCAGAATCTTGCTTACTCTGAGATAATGGAATGTTGCTACTCTTTGAGGATTCCACATGGAATGTAGCTACTCTTTGGGGATTCCACATGGAATGTTGCTACTTATTGGGGATTCCACATGGAATGTTGCTACTTATTGGGGATTTCGCATGGAATGTTGCTACTTTTTGGGGATTCCATATGGAATGTTGCTACTCTTTGGGGATTCCACATGGAATGTTGCTACTCTTTGGGGATTCCGTATGGAATGATGTTACTCTTTGGGGATTCCACATGGAATGTTGCTACTTTTTGGAGATTCTGCATGGAATGTTGCACTCTTTGGGGTTCTGGAATTTTGCTACTCTTTAGGAAATCTGTATGGAATGTTGCTACTCCAGATTAAATATGACATTCGTAATAAATCATTCAACAAGCAAATAATAAGAATGGAGAGTGTGGCGCAGTGGTTAGAGCTACAGCCTCTGCACCCTGAGGTTATGGGTTCAAACCCCATGCTGCTCCTATGACCCTGGGTAAGTCACTTAGGGCTCCTTTTACTAAGGTGCGCTAGTGTTTTTAGCGCACGCATGAAATTACCATGCGCTATACCACGCAGTACACTTCTAGAATAACGCCAGCTCAGTGCTGGCATTAAGGTCTAGCTCGTGGGGCAATTTAGCACGCTCTATTCTGCACCTTAACAAAAGTAGCCTTCAATCTTCCACTGCCCTGGCTAGATTGTGAGCCCACAGGGACAAAGAGGGAAAATGCTTGAAGTAACCTGGATGTAAACCTGCAAAAAGGCAGTATATAAGGCCCAGTCCCTCTTCTCAGTTCAAAACACTCATGGTTCAAAGGTCAGCACACCACAAACCCATACCACAATTAGAAACTTTTTCCTATTTAAATACCGACTGTTTGCTTCAGTTATACCTCCCAGCCCTGCTTACAATGCAAGCTGTTTTTCACCATGATAGCTTTATTGAGGAGAGGGGGAAGAAGACAATTTTCAACCAGAGCAAAATAACTGATTAAAGGGTCTTTTTATTAAGCTGTGGCAAAAAATGGCCTTAGTGCATCATTACATGGGTTTTTCCCACTGCAGCGGTAAAATATCTGATGTTCAGCCATGAAATCATGTTACGGTTGGCACGCAACCCTTAGGTGGTATTTCTGTGTTAGCACTCACTAATGTGGATGCCCTTGCCCATTCTTCATCCCCTGATGTGCCTCGTCCACCCAAAAATGTATTATAGCATGTGAGTTAGTGCATGCTAATTTGTCAGTTACTCAGGACACCTGAGCATGTCAAAAAGCGGCATTAGGTGTGTGGTAGCATCTAACACAGTTTAGTAAAATAAGCATAAGTGTTGCTATAGTGGCTCAGACCAATGGCCCATGTTGCCAAATATCCTGCTTCCAACAGTGGTCAATCCAGGTCACAGGTGCTTGGCAGAATCCCAAAGAGTAGCAACATTCTATACAGAATCCCAAAGAATAGAAATATTCCGGAATCCCAAGAGCAAGAAGATTCCAGAATCTCAAAGAATAGCAACATTCTATACAGAATCCCAAAGAACAGAAAGATTCCGGAATCCCAAAGAGTAGCAAGATTCCGGAACCCCAAAGCATAGCAAGATTCCAGAACCCCAAAGCGTAGCAAGATTCCGGAACCCCAAAGCATAGCAAAATTCCAGAATCCCAAAGAGTAGCAAGATTCCAGAATCCCAAAGAGTAGCAACATTCTATACAGAATCCCAAAGAATATAAAGATTCCGGAATCCTAAGAGCAGTAAGATTCTAGAATCCCAAAGCGTAGCAAGATTCCATGCTGTCGATCCCAGGACAAGCAGTGGCTTCTCCCAAGTCTAGGCTTCTAACTCATTTATCCAGCTAGCTCACTGTGAAAACTGCCTTCCCCATTGCTAAATTGTAAAACAAGTAATAACTTGGGTGTCTCTTAGTGTCTTCTACTGCTTAGTATGCAAAGTACCCACTTTATCAAAGCAGAATAGATTCAGTCTTCCACAAACGTTGATCCTCTGGGGGCTGGTGCACAAGATACCTTTTCTTTTCAGTTTCATGTTAGCGAACACGACAGTTAATGCCAAAGCAGCCGGTAGCATAGGAGATACAGCCACCGTACACAAAATGAGGGCCTTGACTATTATCTCCCGGACACTTTGCTATAAAGCCAAGAACAAGGGAAAAAAAAGCATGAAATATCATTTTCATACTATTTATTTTAAAACTCTTTAAATCCTATCATTAGCAAGTAGCCATAAAGTAAATAACCAATGACCCATCCCTGTCCCAGATCAATGATGTAGGTCAAAAGTTGAAATCAGAGATGATCCTGGTGATCCAAATTAAGATCAGCTTAAATCTTCACTTATTATTGTCACTGAAGTGAACTGGAGGACAGGATTTTATAGAAACTTACTATCAAGTGGAAAAGTTAATTTTTTTGATCAAAAAATCAATGACTACCTTTCTTTTGTAGGGAAAACTGACAATTCTGAAACTCTTAAACAGGGGTAACATCCCCTCCATCCCTGTAATCAGGAAAAGTGCTAATTAGAGACAAATTTTTCCCTGGTCCCGCAGGAACTCAATTTTCCCATCCCGTCCCCAAAAGTTTTGCTCCATTCCTGTAAGCTCTGCCTTAACCGCAGAAGCCTCGGACACTTACGATTTTAAAGTGTTTGAGGCTCGTGCAGATGAGGACGGAGCTTAGGCATTGGTGGAATGAGGCCTTATGTCATCACAATCTGAGCTCTAGAATGTTGCTACTTAGGATTTTAAAGTGTTTGAGGCTTGTGCAGATGAGGACGGAGCTTGCAGGAATGGGGCAGGGATAGGAAAAGAACTTGCCGGGACGGGAAAATGAGTTCTTGCGGGTTCGGGGAAAAATTTGTCCCCATGTCATTCTCTAGAATACATTGCTTATACGGTTATCAGTTAACCAGCACCCATGCGGATTTATAGATACCAGATAAATGTAGATTCTGGTTGCTTGAGAGTTACTATTTAAAATAGGCCTAACTAATACTATACTCCATACTATTCCATACCATAAACTGTTCCAGACAAACTTCTGGACAAGTAGTAGGCTAAGCATGGGTGTACTCAGGTGTGGCGTTCCAAGTTTACAGTTAAATTTCCGCCAGAAATTGATTTAATTTTCATTTGTATTTAAGGTATTACGGCATTTCTTTTGATTTTTTTTCTAGTTGCTTGAGAGTTCTGGTTAATTGAATTCCGGTTAACAGAGAGTCTACTGTACCTTGAACTGAATTCAGATTGCCAAATAATGTAAGTGCACTTGAATAACAAATATATATTAATTATTTGATGCCTCTTTTCCGTCTGCAGGAACACTTCTTTCTTTAACCCTGCTAAAAAGGCGCACATTTTGAAACTGGCAGAGGGGTCGAAGAAGGCAATTTTCAACAAAGCCAATTGAATAGAAATAAACCCAGGTAAATGTGCATGAGTCGAGTCTCTTTCATTTGAAAGGAAGCTTTGGAATGAGAGGGCATAGGATGAAGTTAAGAGGTGAGAGGCTCCAGAGTAATCTAAGGAAATACTTTTTTACAGAAACGGTGGAAGATGCTTGGAACAGCCTCCCAGAAGAGGTGGTGGAGATAGACTATGTCTGAATTCAAGAGGGTCTGGGATAGGCACGTGGGATCTCTCGAAGAGAGGAAGAGATAATGGTTACTGCGGATGGGCAGCTGTATGACCTCACAATGCAGGTGCACAGAGCCTTAGCCTATAGGAAGAGGAGATGCAAATGTTAAGAGCCTTAGCCAATAGGGAGAGGAGAGATAGTGAATGCTGCGGATGGGCCATTTGGCCTTTATCTGCCATCATGTTTGTATAACCAGAAAGTTCTATGACCTCACAATGCTGGTGTAAAGAGCCTTAGCCTATAGGAAGAGGAGATGCAAATGTTAAGAACCTTAACCAATAGAGAGAGGCGGAGATAGTGGATGCTGCGGATGGGCCATTTGGCCTTTATCTGACATCATGTTTCTATAACCACAAAGCTCTATGACTTCACAATGCAGGTGTAAAGAGCCTTAGCCTATAGGAAGAGGAGATGCAAATGTTAAGAGCCTTAGCCAATAGGGAGAGGAGAGATAGTGAATACTGCGGATGGGCCATTTGGCCTTTATCTGCCATCATGTTTCTATGTTTCACTCACAATATTCACTGGCTTTAGGGGTAGCATGCTTGAAATGGTTAATTATATTAATTTCAAAAAGGCTCCTTTAAATTAAGGGTATAAAGACACATAGATATTGTGCAGCATGTCTCAAACTTCATTCAACACACTATGGGGTCCTTTTTCTAAATCGCGCTAATCGATTTAGGACGTGCTAAATGCTAAGGCATCCATTATGGTTACGATTTAGCGTGCGCTAAATTGATTAGAGTGCCTTAGTAAAAAGACCCCTATAATTTTTATTCGGTTGAACTCCTGGAACCTCCGCGACACCACTCAAAGCTCACGCTATCATTGCTTTAAGCTTTACACGTCCAATCGTCATAGGTTATTATTTAATAAATTGTTTATCTTTTCCCATATACATATTTTTTTAATAATAGCTTTTAATATAAAGTGTATAGTTTTTTTAAAACTTAGCTTAATATCTGTGACGGTAGAGTATAGCCAACACGTTTCGCGTACGCTTTTTCAAGGCTTTCCCCTATTTTCTTGAACCACCATTCTCTGTTATCTGAGTGAGACATGCTGCAAATTATCTACGTGAAATGATTAATTATACAGGCTTTAAAGTGGATAAAAGCACATTGCGGCATTACGAAAAAGGGCTCTATGTATTTCATATGAGAGAGTACTTACCCCTTGTAGTTTAAACATAATGACCGCATAGATCAGTCCAAATAAAGCCAGTGCTAGGAGGCAGAGGATGAACCTGAAACCATCCTTGTATAGCTGAAAGTTCACAGGTTTGGGGTAGAGAATGGACCTCACCATATCTCCCTTCGCTGTATTGAAGCCTACATTGAAAAGAATACGACCAATGATTTGGTAGCGTACAAAACCTGTGCAGTGATGGGAGGTTGCTTTTTAGTATTGACTTGATTCATGGTAACAGAGATATACAGTATATGCCAGGAGGGCACACGAAAATATGGCTGCATTATTTGGACACATGGAAGACGATTCTCTGAGTGGACATCTCCATCTTGGCCCACTGAGGCCTGCTCTGTGATGGAACCTAGTCGCTCACAAATTACGCATTGCAAGTGGGAACCCCACCTTTGTCCCACTCACGCTCTGTCATCTGTCCCTTTGCAAATACTCATTATGGGGGTCCTTTTATTAAGCTGCGGTAAAACATGGACCTTATCGCACCCTTACTTGAGGTTTTCCTGTGTGCTAAGGCCATTTTTACCGCAACTAGACTTTTCCCTACCAATTTTCACACACATACATATATATATATATATATATATATATATATATACACACGAGTACGTTACAGTATCTGCATCACATGTACTAGCTCTGTTTGTTGTGAACCGCCTAGAACTTTTTTGGTATGGCGGTATAGAAGACTAAAATTATTATTATTATATATATAATAAATACAATTTGAAGAATTACTTTCTTCATTAAAGGGAGTAGAAAAATGCAGGGTCTTATATATATTTGTTCTCCTTTCTTCCAGGTCTTTCTCTGCTTCTCTCTCTCCTTCTTTCCTCCCTCCCTGGTCCAGAATCTTTCCACCTCTCTGCAGTCTCTCTCTCTTCCCTCTATACACCCCCAAATCCAACATCTGCCTCCCTCTCTTCAACCTCACCTTTGTTTCAGGTTTCTCCCTCTCTCTGTCTTCCTTCTGCTAACATTTTGAGCTCTCCCCTCTCTCCCCCCTCTAGTCCAGCATCTACCCTGTCTTCAAGTCTGTTTCCCGCCCCTCCTCAAGGTCCTTTTCTGTCTCTCTTCTCCCCGCCCCCCCACCCCGGTATCCAGATACAGCATCCTGCCGGGGCCCTCGCAATGGGCAGGACCTTACCTCCGCTGCTTCCTGCGAGGTATATATACAGTACTCCCCCGCAAACTCGCAGCTCAGAGTTCACGGCCCCAGCTGTTCGTGGTTTTTTTCGTCCGCCTCTTCTGCGACCCGGGACCCCGCTGTGCGCATCCTCCGACCTCCCAATCTACTCTGCCTGGCCAGCGATCCCGGCCACGGTAGGAGCCGTAAGTGCCACCGTCCAAGTCGGCACTCGCAGCAGCCGCTACCACCCCTGCAGCCCTCTCCCGCCTCCGATCCCACATCCAATATTTGCGGTTTTTCAAAGTTTGCGGGTGCTCCTGGAACACAAACCCTGTGAACTTTGGAGGGTATACTGATATATACCGTATATACTGTATTTGATATATATACTGTATTTGATATATGCCGTATAAATATATATATTTCCCCATACAAACCCATGTATGGGGCACGGCCTAGTTACATGGGGCAGCCTAAGCAACAATTGTAAATCATCCCCCCCTCCCCACCTCAGATACCTTTTTCGGAGCCCCCTGAACGGCGGTCAGCGAATCTCCAGCGGTGCAGGGCAGCCACGATCTCTTCAGCATCCGGCCTGCCTGCGCACAGCTTACTGAGTGACTGACGTCAGTTCTCACAAGTCCCGCGAGAGCTGACATCGGCCATTCAGCGGGCAGTGCGGGGGCAGGCCAGATGCCGATCGCGGTTGCCCTGCACCCCTGGAGATTTGTCATGCATCGTCCAGTGGGCTCCCAAAAAAGGTACTGGGTGGGGGAAGATTTTAAAAGGCAGGGGAGGTACTGGAAAATAAGCCGCAGCTAATACCATGAGGCGGCTTATCTTCCGGATTTTAAACATAGGCCGCCCTTTTCTGCAGCCTATACATGGATGCAGCCTATGCAGAGGGGCTGCCTATATGCAGGGAAATACGGTATATAAATATATGGTGATTTAATAGCATCAAATGCTATTCTACACGTTGAAGTCCTTTAAAATATTACCCCTCAAAGCAACATATTCATTTGGCAATCAGAACTCTATGTTAAGGAAAATGAATATCTGTACTAGTTTTGGGAAGTGTCAAGGGAAAAGATGACCCACCAGTTTGCAGAACAACAGCTTTCACTGGACCGTGACCAGATGGCTTTATCTGGATAACTTCAGTCCCGCAGAAGAGGACATGCTTCTTGTAATCTTCTCCAGTCTGTATTTTCCATGGAATAGTATCGTCCACCCGAGGCAAAGGGATCTTAAACACTGGAATGCTCTCACCTAGGAGAGGACAGACTTTAATCAATCACACCGACCTGTGTGTAATCCAGTTTTCAGTGGTTTGAGAGCAGGGACATAAAGACTTCTTGTTCTACGAGAAGGTTCTGACCAAGTGGCACATTTAGCACGAAAAGGCACATGTGGTTGCAGTGAACAGGCTAAACAGGTTGCTTCGCGGCTTTCTCCTGCCGTCATCAGTGACGCGGCAGGGGGACTCACCGGCAGGAGAAAGCCATGAAGCCGCCGTGCTGCGGCTGCCAACACTGCTGGAGGGAGGTTTGTTGCTCAGTCATCTCGCTGGGAGGGTCGGCAGGGTTCGCATGGGAGGGAGAGATAGGAGGGTTAGCGGGGCTCGAGCGATGATGATGCCGCTGCCGAATCCAGGCTGCGATCCCCTGTCCCGTTGTCCGAACTCACAGCTTTGGGACGCCCTCTCTGAAAACGGGACATTTCGGCGTCCCGAAGCTGAGTGGGGACAACGGAACAGGGGATCTGAAAAAGGGACGGTCCCGTTCGATACAGGACGTATGGTCACCTTATTCATGCAGTGAGCTGGGGAACTGGGTTCCGTTCACACTGTAGCTCCCTTTGACCTTGGGCAACTCACTTAACTCTCCGTTGCTCCAGGTACAAAAACTTACCCCCCTCTTTAACCAAAATCATAGCCAGAATTCCTATGGGCATCAGAGCTGTTACTGCCACAGCTGGAACTATAAACCACGCTACGGTTTCGTAAAAGGGATGGGGAGGGGTTGAGATTGTGACCCCACTACGGACAGAGAAAGCACATGTATGTAATGTGTAAAGTGCTACATACATCTAGTGATTAGTGGTCTAGCTATCTTTATAAGTTTCACCTGTAACTTTAATCATCTATTTTCAGCTGATACTTTGCTCTGGATATGCAAAGGCATGAAAAGATTGTATAATTTTTGGACTGTTTAGAGCAGGGGTGTCAAAGTGCCTCCTCGAGGGCCGCAATCCAGATGGGTTTTCAATGAATATGCATGAGATCTATTTGCATGCACTGCTTTCATTGTATGCTAATAGATCTCATGCATATTCATTGGGGAAATCCTGGTTTAGAGTTCTTTTCTGATTTGGGGGCATTATTATTATTTTTTTGTTTGAGGCATCCATTTTAATAATAATTTTTTTAACAACCAGAACGTTTTAATCTTCACATATTGTTAATATACCCATTAATTCACAAATTATTATTCTTTTTTTAAATAATTTTAATACAATAATCTCAATGCAAGGCACAATTAGCCTTGAATATAATTCATAAACTTAATACGCTAATAAGAATAGCACATTTTATCAATACTGCAATTAAACAATTCCATTCCCTATCTCGCCCACCCCCCTCCCCCCTTCCCAGGAGACCTGGTTCCAAAACCATATGAGTAAGATAGTTCTTCATAAAGCTTCTTTTTCCAATTCAATATGTCTCCCATATATCATTAAATTTTGCCTATTGATTAGTTAAAAGGGCCGAAAGTCTATATTTTTCGCACCCTAATTCACAAATTGATGTGTATTAAATCAATGTTGCCCATATTAGTTTTTAAAGATGTGTTATCTAACCAAGTGCATGCAAACAAATGCATATTGCTATTTTTCCTTAGATTTGGCCAACTAGCTTGATTAAATCCAACCCTCTCAAAACCCAGAGATAGCTAACTAATGCTTAACCTTTGAGCTAGCTAGCTAAGCTTCGTGTCCTGAACCGAATAATGATGCGTGCCTCTAGGAAGACTTATGTTTCAAAGGCTTAACCCTGCCACCTAGTGAACACAATGGTTTTGCTAACAAAGGGCTCCTTTTACAAAACCACAGTATTGATTCTCCTGCGGCAAATGCACTGAAACACCTTCAATTCCTATGTACTTCGGTGCATTTGAAGCGGGAAAAAGTTACTGCAGCTTTGTAAAAGGGGTCCAAAGATAACCAGACTCTTTAAAAAAAAAAAGAAAAGTAGTATACTATTTATGCACCAGGTTCAAGGTAGAGGAAACTGGGGTTATTTTCCAAAGCCAGTAAGGGGGAATTCTTTAAATGGTGCTCAAGAACCAGCGCTGGAAAATAAATCAACACTAAGCACCATTCTATAGAGAGCTCTTCAGGATTTAAAACAAATTGGACAAAATATTTCTTCGCACAATGTGCATTTAAACTCTGGAATTCGTTGCTGGGGAATGTGGTGAAATCAGTTAGCTTAGTGGGGTTTAAAAAAAGGTTTGACTAATTTTCTAAAAGAGAAGTCCATAGGCCATTATTCAGATGGCTTGGGGAAATCCATTGCTGATTCCTAGGATAAGCAGCATAATATCTGTTTTACTACTTGGGATCTAGCTAGGTACTTGGGACCTGGGTTGGCCACTGTTGGAAACAGGATCCTGGGCTTGATGGACCTTTGGTCTTTCGCAGTATGGCATCTCTTATGTTCTTATGTGAGCCAAGTATAGGACAATCAAGCCATTGTGACATCACTGCTGAGGTTGGCTCTTAGGCATTGGTGGAATGAGGCATTATGACATCACAATCTCAGCTCTGGAATGTTCCTGCTCTTTGGGTTTCTGTCTGGTACTTGGAACCTGGGTTGGCCACTATTGGAAACAGGATCCTGGGCTTGTTGGACCTTCGGTCTGTCCCAGTTCTTATGTGAGCCAAGTATAGGACAATCAAGCCATTGTGACTTCACTGCTGAGGTTGGCTCTTAGGCATTGTGACATCACTGCTGAGGTTGGCTCTTAGGCATTGGTGGAATGAGGCATTATGACATCACAATCTCAGCTCTGGAATGTTGTTGCTCTTTGGGTTTCTGTCTGGTACTTGGAACCTGGGTTGGCCACTATTGGAAACAGGATCCTGGGCTTGATGGACCTTCCGTCTGTCCCAGTATTGCAATTCTTGTGGCCAATTCCCACACCTACAGTTGTGTGCTGGAATTTATGCCAGTTGAAACCTAGTGTAAATGTTGGCACCCCTTTCATGGCATTTTGGCATGAGTTGGGCCTTTTCTATAACTCTGCATGCAAAATTTTGGAATGCCTCTGAGCCACCCATGCTTCTCCCCTGGCCACGCCCCCTTTTGCGTTGAATACTATAGGATCTGGGAAATCAGCATTATAGAAGAACATGTAGGCAGATGCGTGCCTAAATCCAATTATTGCAAATGAACATCTATAATCGATTATTAAGGTCAATGACTTCGTAGTTGATATTTCATTATTGTACACGCATCTTAGATTTACTCTGAAATTTTGGCACTCCTCCAGTCCTCACTGAAAGAAAGAATTGAGTTTCTCCTCAGTAGTGTTCCAAGTACTCCTACGTTCTAAGGTGAGAGCTGGTGATTTCCCAAGATGAACCATGCATATTTTAGTTATTACATATTGCCTGCGAATGGGTGAAATGGTGTACAATCAGGTACAGTAAGTATTTCTCTGTCCACAGAGGGCTTATAATTTGAGTTTGTATCTCAGGCAGTGGAGGGTTGAGTTGTTTGCCCAAGGTCCCAAGGAGCTGCCATGGGATGAAAGCTGGGGTCCCCTGGCTCTTAGACGATTGATTTAACCATGAGGATACCCCTCCGCTCATTGTCAAGTGAGGTTTCCCTCAGTCTATGAGGACTTGTTTTTCTAGTTCTCCTTACGCTTTGCTCATACCAGTCAGTGTGCTTTCATTTACGACACAGGTCCCGCTGAGGAGAATGGTGTCACATGGTAAGAAGAGTCTCTTCCCCGTCAGGACGATTACGTCTCCTGGGACCAAATCTTGGGATTCTAGTTCGATGCACTCTGTAAACGTGAAAGTGAACAAAGTTTGATCAGACCCTGCATCTATCTAATCTAATCTAATCTAAACCTTAAGTTTATATACCGCATCATCTCCACGAATATGGAGCTCGACACGGTTTACAAGAACTTAAATAATAGGTAGAGAAGGAGAAAGGTTTACATGAAACTTACGTGTAGAAGGGAGGAGAAAAGGGGGGAGGATAGAGTTACAATTTGGAAAAAGCCAAGTTTTCAGTTGTTTGCGGAATAATTGGAGGGAGCCCAGGTTCCGCAACGGGATGGTGAGGTCTTTCCAAAGTCCTGTGATTTTGAAAAGAAGGGATTTTTCCCAGTTTGCCTGCATAGTGAATGCCACGTAGAGAGGGGAAGGCTAGTTTATACCTAGTTTATATCTATCTACGCTCTTCAATGAAGAAAGCAATTAAAATTTGACATAGCACTTCCTATAAAAAAATATAACTCAGTATTGGTTTTGCATTAACTATTAAATAGTCCACTAGCCATTGCTGCTGTAGAAAACCCTAAGGGGGCAATTCTATAACGATTCTATTCAAATACTTTTCATATACAGTGGTACGAATCCGAACGCCCCAGAACTCGAACAACTTGGAATCCGAACTATTTTTTTAATTCAATTTTGCTCCGGAATCCGAACGCTGCTTTGGAATCCAAACGTACAGGAACTGCAAGCGTTGCTCAGTCCAAAGCTTCCCCTCTGACGCAGATTCCTGTTTCCGCCCGGGTGGTTTGCGTCAAGAGGGAAGCTTTAGGCTGAGCAACGCTTGCAGCTGCCGTTGCTGATCTTGCTGTCTATGCCACCAAGGACCAAGGAACGGATTAATCCAGTTTCTATTATTTTCAATGGGAAAAATTGTCTTGGAACTCAAACGTTTTGGAGCTCGAACGGGGCTCTGGAACGGATTAAGTTCGGATTCTGAGGTACCGCTGTACTGCCTTATATATATGGTTTAAGAGCGGGCATTACCGTAAGCTCATAACTTCTTTTTCCCATGCTAAATCTGCTCTGCCCGCTCTTTATGTTTAGTGAAATTTTGAGTGAACATTTATGCCCCCAGCCCTCGTAGATTTTCAAAGAGGCCAATTTATGAGCATAACGGTCAAAGTTAGAGCATAACTTCTTCGGATATTGGACCCATGGTTTGTTTATGCTCTAGATGGCAAAACTAAGGGTTAACATGATCCCATGGACGCAGTGGCATAACTAAGGGTATGAGGCAGCCGGAGCACTGGCACCCCTGACTTCTTCTACGCTCCCACTCTGCCCCTCCCTTATCATATGAGCCACTTCCCTTCCCCTGTACCTCTTTCACTCTTCACCAGGAAGTGACATCAGAGGGAAAGCTGAGGCCGGCGCGAGAAGCAGGTTGGAGATGCTGCTCGCAATGGCAAAGAGTCCAAAAAGTACAAGGGTTGGGGGTGGACAGGAGAAGAAGTGCTGCCCCCCCATGGACAGGAGACAGAATTCATTAGGGATTCATTTCTGTAAATGGTGCCCAAATCTTGGCACTGATAAGAATTAGCACTAATTCCTTCCCCTGTTTACTAACAGCAATTTGGAACGACCTCCCTTCTCAAATAAGATCCTGTCTATCCCTTCAAGTTTTTCAAAAAATTCCGAAAACTGCTCTGTTCCAGCGTTTTCTAGCTGATAAGTTTCCACGAGGTCAATTCTTTCTATTAACTACAACTATTGTTAACCGAGTCGAGCCTTGTTTTTCAGGGATGACTCGGTAGACAAGTCCAAGATTTAGTTTAGTTTTGTATTCTATAAATGGCACTCTGAATTGGACTGACGGTTTATAGAATAGCTTTTGGCGACAGGCTCTATGCACAATTTTGGACACGAGGGTTTACAACAATTGAAAACTGGTGGAAATTGTCATCCCTAAATTAGAAGTGGTTCATAGACAACGGTGCGAAAGACAAAGGCGCGCCCAGACAATTGAGCACAGCGCGGAGGCGCGCACCACTCAAAATTACTATTTTTAGGGGCTCAGACGGGGGGTTTTGTTTGGGAACCCCCCCCCACTTTACTTAATAGACATTGCGCCGGCGTTAGGGGGGGTTTGGGGGGTTGTAACCCTCCACATTTTACTGTAAACTTAACTTTTTCCCTAAAAACAGGGAAAAAGTGAAGTTTTCAGTAAAATGTGGGGGGCTACAACCCCCCAAACCCCCCACAACGCGGCGCGATGTCTATTAAGTAAAGTGGGGGGTTCCCCCCCACGTCCCCCCGTCGGAGCCCTATAAACAGTAATTTTGAGTGGCGCGCACCTCCGCGCTGCGCTCAATTGTCTAGGCGCGCCTTTGTCCCGGCGCGCTTTTGACCTGACACTATTAGAAGTGGATCCCCCCAATTCTACAACTCTCTGTGTAAATTCCAGGAACATCCTTGATCCGCTCATGCCCCTCCCGTGGCCACACCCCCTTTTTGGATGTTACACATCAACTGAAATTGCACATGCAAATTGGGTGCGTGCCCAGTTTATAGAATTAGGGCACAGAGGTGTAAGTTTTCAAAACCTATTGAGAAAACTGAACGGTGGCTTCTCAAGTCGACCTTGCGATATGGTAGGCTTGACTTGTATTAAAACTAAACTTAATGAAAAGACTGACTTACTTCCATCTTTTCTGCACATGTTGACCTTCATGCTGTTATTGGACTTAACCAATTTGTGGAGATTTACAGATTGCTGTAGAATTTAAAATGATGGTAGGAAAATATTAATCCACAAAAAAGAGAAGTGACAAACTCTGCACCGAACCAAGACGGACGCAGAAAAGAGCGGAGAAGACCAGACCTTCAAGTGGAAAGATGGACTTTAATGACAACCATGTAAAGTAGAACATGAGACCCGACCTGACACAGACTGTTTCGGCTACAGAGCCTGGATCAGGCGCCCTCACAAGAATCCACTCAACAGATGGAAAAAAGGATAACCAGTCCTGAATTCCTGTGCCTAAGTAGCGCATGGATCGGGCGTATTCTTTACCAGTGTAACTTTTAGAAACGCCCACGATCGGCCCATGCTCCTCCCCTGGCCACACCCCCTTTTCAGATTCATGCTGTAAAACTGACGTGCGGCACTTTATAGAATGTACCTACCAAACTGTGTGCGTAACTTCTAATTAGTGGTAATTAACATTAATTATGAGCTGTTAATTGCCAATTATTGGCGCCAATTGGTCTTGTTAAACAATTAGGTTGTGTGTGCGCATTGGCTGTGAGCACTGACTTACATGTACAACTTTTGTTTATTTTTCATTCGTTTTCTATCCTGTTCTCCCCAAATTGGTCAGGACGGGTTACTGGTTAACACACATAATATACAGTTAACAGGTGACAATTTGCTATAGCGACAGTACAAGTGTTATCCTAATTCGACCCATATGTATATGTTTATTAAAATTCTTTATATACCGCTTAAATTGGCAAATAGGATCAAAGCGGTTAACAAAATAATTCAATTAAAATGATGAAAGGAACCCCATTAAAAATAGAAAAGGAAAGAAAAAAGAAAAAAAATATATCATTATATAAAATAACATAAATTGTACTTACTTTACAATATGTCTGATATATAAATACAGTGATACCTCGGAATCCGAACTTAATCCGTTCCAGAACCCCGTTCGAGTTCTAAGACAATTTTTCCCATTTAAAATAATAGAAACTGGATTAATCCGTTCCTGGGTCCCACAAAGTCAAATTTTAACACTAAATACACTGAATTTTAAGGTAAAATATTGACAAATATTAATAATGCAGTACAGTACTTCCCTCACTACACTACACAAAGGCGAAAACCACACGAGATGCTTTCACTACAGCTTCCGACATTGAACTAGAGGTCTGCACGGGAACGGGAATCGCGGGGGTCCTGTGGGAATTCCCCCTAACCCACGGGACTCCCACGGGGACCTCCCTCTAGCCAATGGGACTCCCACGGGGATGGAAGGCTTTGGAAGCAGGGTTCGTCCATATCATATAATGGACAAGTCAGCCTTAGTAAAAGAGGGAGTTTATAAGTTAATTACATGAACAGAAAACAAAAAAAGGGTTCCACCAAAGAGATTCCACAAGGAAACAGCAACGCAAACAGAAAAGAAACTGTGGAATTAATGATGCTGTCAGAAGTAATTGCTGCTTTTTATGGGGATGGGCGGGGATGGAGGGGATTTCTTGCGGGGATGGGTGGGGGCGGAGAGGATCCTGACAGAGACGGGTGGGGACGGAGAGGATCCTGGAGGGGATGGGTGGGATTTCTGTCCCCGCGCAACTCTCTACATTGAACTGAACGACGTATGAGTGGCCCGGGCACTGGGGAAACGTACGCACAAACACACACGAACAGTGTGCAGGTGCGTTCAGATTCCAAAGCATTGTTTAGATTCCAAGGCAAAATGTGCTAGAATTTTTTGTTTGGATTCCAAGTTGTTCGAGTACTGGGGCGTTCGGATTCCAAGGTATCACTGTAATTATGCACGCAAATAACTATGGTGAATTTAGGAAGCACCTAAAAACATACCTGTTCCTGAAGTACCAATCGCTCCCATGAATCCCTCCCATCACAATCTCCCATCTCAATTTCTCCCGTAACAACTGATCCCTTAAACTGTTAGCCGCTAATCTCCAACTATATAAAGATCCACTCAATTTGTAGCATCTTTCTAATCATTGTAAACCGCATAGAACTTCACGATCCTGCGGTATATAAACTTATTATTATTATGTACAGTTATAATATAATATAATACAAAGTGAAACACTGAATTCAAGTCCTATCGTAATAAGGCCCATCATTGAAAATGTTAAAATCATTAAAAAATTTATTAACGACTCTTCTTTTTTCAACTCCAGTGGTAGACTATTCCATAATATTGGAACCAAATATCAGCTGACTGCCGCCGGCTGAATATCAAGGAGATTCTCTCTTCTTCCCATAGTATTTTGAATTTCCACTGCTTTGGGGCCGACTGTAGGCCTCATTAGTCCAAGAGCAGAGCACTGGGGGCAATAATACATTAATTTAAGACCGTTGCTAAACTTTTCATGGTGGCTACCCTGGCAAAAATGTAGACCCAATGAACCCCAGATTCAGAAGGCACTTAGACCTTTGGCGCTGGGCTGGGCATTTGTTTTAAATATTGGATGGCGCTGTACAGTATACAAAATTGGGGGGGGGTAAACATTAAATTGTCCACATGAACTATAAAGGGGGGAGGGAGGTGCAATTTTGAAAATTAAGTTACCTCATAATCTATCCGTACCTCAGTTTTCCCCCGTCTCCACGGATGCTTCCCCTCCAAGCAGCTAAAGCGTGAGTTCTCTGAGAGCCACACAGAGTCTATTTGAAAACTGTCCTCTCCATTTCTATGAGAAACTTACCCTTCTGATGTCAAATGTGGCTAGGACAATAGACAAGACAGTTATTATTATAATGGCAACCGAAAACTCAATATAGCCCTCAGCCAGCCATAGCGCCAGACTGGCAGCCTGAATAATATAAAATGGATTTAACACCTGCAAGACAAAAACGTCACAATTACAAAGAGAGTCCATACAACTGTAAGAGAAATGCAGGCTTATCTGACACAATCAAATCTCCGTTCAAATGGCCCAGATTATAAATTCTGTACTCAGCATTTAAATTATTCATGGGTACGCAACGTCACTGTCTGGACAGTGAGTGGTACTGAGCGTCTGGGCAGTGCCAGCACTAGTGGAGAGCAACCCAGATAACTAGGTCAGCAATTTTTGTGGATTACTACCAGCTCGACCTTCACTCTGCCCCTGCTCCGGCCATTCTCTGGCTTGTCACTCTAAGGCTATTCTGTCCTTTCACTAAGATGCAGCAAGTGCTAGCTTGTGTTTATTACAGATGGCTGGACACGTTGAAAACAGCCATAGGGATGACGCTGGAGATCCTTACCGGACTAGCCCAAAACCGATTTCTTTTTAGATCTGTAATTCATCAAGGGCTTGATTCACAAAGCAAACGAAACGTGTACCGACCAGATTTCCCTTTCCTGCGATCCGCTTCAAATCCGTGCATGCAAATGAGGTGAAACGCATGCAAAGTAGGCAGGGACGCGATTCACAACACAAAATTTCACAAACGACTGGGCTGGACGATCCACCGAAGAAGCGACTGCCGGGGACCAGTCGAAAACGTCTTTCTGACTCTGGAGGCCCTGCTCTCTGCTCTGCTCGCCGCCCTCTTCTGCCTGCTCACCCTGAATCGCCGCATCGCCGCCCCGGTTATCTCCTGCCCTTCTCCCCCCAATATCTCCTGCCCTTCCCCGCCCGTGATGCAGAAAAGCGATCCGTGCCGACAGATGGGGGGCGTTCCTCCGATCACCCCCATCTGAATATTTTAGTTTGCTGAATTCGTTGGACTTGCCCGGATTGGGCCCAGATCAGGCCCGATCGGGCAGGTTGGTGAATCTGGCCCCCAAGTCGCTAGGACTCGAACATGAATCGGGCACCTAACCAATTAAAAGGATTTACTGAGGGACGAGATTAGGCATCCTGCAGCGATTTCTCAATTTGCACGCGCAACCCTCGTGTTAACATTTTAAAAAAATTTCTGTGAAGGGGAAAAGTCTTGGGGTGGAGAGTGGGCATTTCTGCATGAATCAGATAGCAGAGTTACATTACTAGGTAGTACCGTATTTTCTCGCATATAACGCGTGCGTTATACGTGGTTTTTACAAACCGCGCATACCCTTGCGCGTTATACGCGTGAGCGCATTGTACAAAAATTTTTTTACATAGTTTCCCCCCCCCGACACCCGATTCATCACCCGGAAGGAGCGCTCGCACTCCCACCCCGAAGGACCGCTCGCACCCCCACCCGAAGGACCGCTCGCACCCCCACAGCCTCCCCCCCTCCCCCATGGAGAAGCTGTCTACCTTGTTTCCGGATGCCAGCCCAGCTGCTTCCTCTGCCGGCGGTCCTGCCCCTTCTCAGAGCCCTGTGCTGTGCTGCTTCCTCTTCAGGTGGTCCCGCCCTTTCTCTGATGTCAGAGAAAGGGCGGGACCGCCGGAAGAAAAAGCAGCACAGCAGGGCTCAGAGAAGGGGCGGGACCGCCGGCAGAGGAAACAGCTGGGCTCGCTGGCATCCGGAAACAAGGTAGACAGCTTCTCCATGGGGGAGGGGGGTGAAGCTGTGGGGGTGCGAGCGGTTCTTCGGGTGGGGGTGCGAGCGGTCCTTCGGGGTGGGGGTGCGAGCGGTCCTGCGGGGGGGTGAATCGGACATCGGGGGGGGCATCAGGCTTTCAGGGTAGGGACAGGACTTCAAGGAGGAAAGGAGAGTCAGGGCGGGCGAAAACAGAGTCAGGGTCTCCAGAGGAGAGTTGGGGCGGGCGAAAGGAGAGTCAGTCAGCATGCGCGGTATACGGGTGTGCGCGGTATATAAAAATTTATGTACATAAATATGTGTTTTTTGCGCGCTATACCCGTGTGCGCGTTTTACACGGGTGCGCGTTATCTATGTGAAAATACGGTAATTGATGAGTGCAGGATTAGCGCTCGAGCCCTTGATGCCTACAAAATAAATGCTAGTAAGCGCTCACACGCCATTTTTTTGTTATATTTTTGTAGTAGCAGCATTAACTCCAGTGTATTTTTGTTACATTTTCAATAAAGCATTCTACTTTTTTACCTCCTGGCTCCAAGTTTTGGTTTCGTTCAGGGCAGGATTAATTTGTACACTGGGTCCCCCCTGCCCCGCCCCACCCCACCATGCGCCGAGGCGGAGACAGGAAGCTGCGTCAGAGGGAAGCTTTGGGCAAGCAGCACCGCTTGCACAATTACAGTTCCTGTTGCCTTTTTTATCCGCGTTGCTTGCTTGTCTTACTTTCCGTCGATTGGGGGGGGGGGGCGCGTTGGCGAAACAATGTTGATGCCCTCCTTCATCGGGCCCCCCTGGCCATTTCGGGCCGTAGGCACGTGCCTACTTGGCCTACTGATTAATCCTGCCGTTCTGTGTGACTTTGGACACCCCTGTTTTGTTGTGGAACCCTGATCTTTTGCTTCCGACGTTGGGCTCGCAGCTGGTGCTGTGCGCCCCCTCAGCGGCATTTGTGGATTGAGTATTAACCGCTGCCCATTAAGGCAAGAAATCGATAAGCAGCCATTTTCTGGCTGTAGTAAAACTGGCCTTAGCCTGTGGGAAAAGAACTCAGACCAGATTTTACCACCGTTTATTAAAAGGACTCCAGGGCCCAAATTATCAAAACTCAGCTGTAAGTTAGGTGGCAGTATTAATTAATTAATTAACTGTTACAAAGGTACATTCACAGTGTAGAAGGACATTTTTGGCAGACATAGCTTAGAACAGGGGTGCCCAACGCGTCGATCGCGATCGACCAGTAGCTCAGGAAGGCAACTCGAGTCGATCGCACTCGTGTTGCCGTCCTGATCTACGGGCCGATCAGCCTTCCTCTCCAGTATTCTCCCTAGGGCCTTTTAGCTGGGTGGTCCACCCAGCTGTCATCTGCCGCTGCTGAACATTTTAAAAAAATACCCCAAAAACCGGCTTGGAGATTTCAGCCCGTAGCGAACTTATGCTCCGTGGCTCTAACGTGTGCGTTCCGGCTTACCTTCTCTTCCCTCCGAAACCGGAAGTTATGTCCAGGGGGAGGGGGGAGAGAAGGGAAGCCGGCACGCACATGTTGAGAGCCCTGAAGCAAGCGTTCGCTACGGGCTAAGGCGGGAGATAAGTAAATGAAGCATTTCCTCTTCTTGCTGCCGGGTCCTGCCTACTTTCTGTTTCCGCGAAGGCAGGACCCGGCAGCATTTCCCCCAACAGTTCCTCGCGATGCTGGTCGGCCGAAGCAGGGAGAGGTTGGGGCGGCGTCGGCTTTCGGGCCTGTTATTGGTGGCGGTTTGGGTCCTGGTCCCCGATGGCAGTTTGGGTCCCCGATGGCAGTGGCAGTGTCTTGGGGGAGGGCAGGGAGAAAGAAAGAAAGAAAAAGGGCAGGCAGGGAGACAGAAGGAAAGAAGAGAAACAGAAAAAAAGGAAAGGGAGGCAGAGAGAAAGAAAGGGCAGGGGAGAGGAAGGAAAAGTTGGGGGAGGGAATGAGGTGTGGAGGAGAGGAAGCATACAGGCTGAAAGAAGGGAAGAAAGACTGGATGCACAGTCAGAAGAAGAAAGTGCAACCAGAGACTCATGAAATCACCAGACAAGGTAGGAAAAATGATTTTATTTTCAATTTAGTGATCGAAATGTGTCTCAATTTATATCTGCTATCTATATTTTACACTAAGGTCCCCTTTTACTAAACCGCAATAGAGTTTTTTAGCGCAGGGAGCCTATGAGCGTCGAGAGCAGCGCTGGGCATTCAGCGCAGCTCCCTGCGCTCTAAAAACTGCTATTGTGGTTTAGTAAAAAGGGAGGGGGGTATATTTGTCTATTTTTGTATGGTTGTTACTGAGGTGATAGTGCATAGAGTCATCTGCTTTGACCTTTTTGTAAAACCCTGGAATAGGAATGGTAATTAACATTTTCTATGCGTACAGTGTGCGTTGTGTTTTTTTAAAATTTTATTGTTGGTAGATCATTTTGACTTGGTCATTTTAAAAGTAGCTCGCAAGCCCAAAAAGTGTGGGCACCCCTGGCTTAGAAGAACTTGTGGCATTTGTAGAAGATATTACATGGCATGGTATAGATTTAGGACAGTATTCACTATACTAACTTAATTGGTTTAATTGCTTTTAATTGGTGTGGTGATTGGCCGCATTGTTAAAAAAACAATTAGAAAGTAGTTTTTTTTTAAAAAAATGTAGGTGCTCATCAGCTCATGATCACGTTAACAGAAGCGCCTAAGGGCACCCAAGGTCAAAGTAGGTGTGGTTAATACAGGAAATGGCCTTAGGTGCCCTCAGTCGCTTAGAAGCTTAGAAGAACTTGTGGCATTTGTAGAAGATATTACATGGCATGGTATAGATTTAGGACAGTATTCACTATACTAACTTAATTGGTTTAATTGCTTTTAATTGGTGTGGTGATTGGCCGCATTGTTAAAAAAACAATTAGAAAGTAGTTTTTTTTTAAAAAAATGTAGGTGCTCATCAGCTCATGATCACGTTAACAGAAGCGCCTAAGGGCACCCAAGGTCAAAGTAGGCGTGGTTAATACAGGAAATGGCCTTAGGTGCCCTCAGTCGCTTAGAAGCTTAGAAGAACTTGTGGCATTTGTAGAAGATATTACATGGCATGGTATAGATTTAGGACAGTATTCACTATACTAACTTAATTGGTTTAATTGCTTTTAATTGGTGTGGTGATTGGCCGCATTGTTAAAAAAACAATTAGAAAGTAGTTTTTTAAAAAAAAAATGTAGGTGCTCATCAGCTCATGATCACGTTAACAGAAGCGCCTAAGGGCACCCAAGGTCAAAGTAGGTGTGGTTAATACAGGAAATGGCCTTAGGTGCCCTCAGTCGCTTAGAAGCTTAGAAGAACTTGTGGCATTTGTAGAAGATATTACATGGCATGGTATAGATTTAGGACAGTATTCACTATACTAACTTAATTGGTTTAATTGCTTTTAATTGGTGTGGTGATTGGCCGCATTGTTAAAAAAACAATTAGAAAGTAGTTTTTTAAAAAAAAAATGTAGGTGCTCATCAGCTCATGATCACGTTAACAGAAGCGCCTAAGGGCACCCAAGGTCAAAGTAGGCGTGGTTAATACAGGAAATGGCCTTAGGTGCCCTCAGTCGCCTACGTAGATGCGATTCAGGTCAAACAAAGGCGCCGGAAACGTAGGCCTTCCAAACCCTGGCCTACATTTCTGTCGCTACGTTCGATGGTGGCTGCGATTCTACAAACGGCACTGTGGTGTGATTCATGCATGACCAGTAGCTGTTTTTGGAGGCGCCGGCCCATAACGGCGCTATTTGTGGAATCAGAGCCTAGGTGCCTGCAGGTAGGTATAGAGTTACCAGATTGTCCAAACGGAAAATCCCGACCCTCCCCCCAGGCCCGCCCCCCAGGCCTGTCCAGTTCTACCCATCCCTGCCCCATTAGGCCCCAGTCCCACCCCCAATCCCACCCTGTCCTAGCCTCACTCCCCCAGCTGCCTGCTCTTGTTGGGCAGGAGGCATCAGCACATGTGCGGGTGCCCTCCTGCCCGACGGCGATTTGTTGGAAGGTTTTTTTCAAAACCTGGACAAAGTGCTGGGTTTTGAAAAGCCGTCCGGGGAAATCCAGACGTACAGTAGCCCTAGGTAGGTACCTCTTTTTATTCAAATATAGTATGCTCAAAAGTATGGCACAATTCATTACTCCAGGTACATAAATTTTTTTTTCTGTCCAAAGTACCTGCATATAGGGCCCCTTTTCCAAAGCCGCAGCAGTGATTCTCCCACGGCAAATGCACTAAAGTCAATAGGCACTGAATGGGCTTCAGCGCATTTGCTGAGGCAGAATCACTACTTTGTACAAGGGGCCCATAATATAAAAACTACTTTAATTGTATCGGAGAAAGGAGGTGCAGCACTCCCCCGAAATTCGCAGGGGTTTGCGAATTTCAAAAAACCGTGAATACGGTTTTTCGCCTGTCAAGAGGCAGGAGAGGGCAGCTGGGGCGCCGACGGGCGCAGAAAATCACTCGCGGTCTGCTCCGACCGCCTCTTCCTGTTACTAAAGTCAGGCTACACCAATCAGGAGCTGCTTTGACACGCCAGATAGAGTGTCAAAGCAGCGCCTGATTGGTGTAACCGTGACTTTAGTGTAAGGAAGTGGCGGTCGGAAAATACCGCAAATTACTGAGTCTGCGATTCATGAACAGCGAATTCACGGGGGGTTTACTGTATATCAAGGATCTAATGATCACCGCAATAATGTAAAAGATTAACAACCCCTCCCCCCTTTTACAAAACTGCAGCGCGGTTTTTAGCGCCAGCGCCAGCGGTAACAGCTCCAACGCTCATTAGAATTCTATGAGCGTCGAAGCTGTTACCGCCGTGGCTGGCGCTAAAATCCGCGCTATGGTTTTGTAAAAAAAAGGGGGGGAGGAGGAATTACAAAAAAAATGAAGTACCTCTTTAAAAAGTATCTTCCAGATGGGCGTAACTTCTACCTCGATGGCATTAGATCCACATATTACTCTCCTGTAGAGGGATCATTTAACAGTTAGGATTCGTGCGGAAAGTTACCACGCCTGAGAACCACCTTAACAAGTTCTTAATTTTATTTATTTATTTAAAAAAACTTATGAATCGCTTATATCTAAGCGATGTAGAAAACATTGGCGAGTAACTTTTAGTTGTGCCTAGAGCTGGCCTATTTCCTGGGCGCCTCCAAAATAGGTGCCCCTCAGTGTGATTCATTAAAGAGCGCCCAATTTTACTTGAATCGTGCTGAACGGTGCCTATTTCGGCGCCTAACATTTGGGCGCTTCTTATACAATTTGCTCTTTAATGCCTAGTAAATACATGGTACTGTGGACTCACACTCTAATGGCCAAGCGCTAATTGGGAAATGACTTACTTAAAGTCCTAGACTTCAAACGTACAGACTTTAATGCAATGGGAGAGTACCTGAAGAAAGAGCTGTTAGGATGGGAGGACATAAGAGAAGTGGAAAGACAGTGGTCTAAGCTGAAAGGAGCGATAAAAATGGCTACGGACCTTTATGTGAAGAAAATCAATAAAAACAAGAGAAAAAGGAAGCCGATATGGTTCTCCAACCTAGTGGCTGAGAAAATAAAGGCGAAAGAGTTGGCGTTCATGAAATATAAAAAAAAACCAAGAAGAGGAGAGCAGAAAGGACTACAGGGTGAAACTGAAAGAAGTCAAGAGAGAGATACGTTTGGCGAAGGCACAGGCGGAAGAGCAAATGGCTAAAAATGTAAATGGCCATGAGGAAATGGCTGCTGGGAGTTCCCGTAGTCTCTCGAGACTACGTCGGGAACTCCCTACAGCCATTTCCTGATGGCGATCTGCACGGGGCAGGAGCGTAGGAAGATCGCTCCTGCCCCGAAAACCCTCTAGACCAGTGGTTCCCAATCCTGTCCTGGAGGACCACCAGGCCAATCGGGTTTTCAGGCTAGCCCTAATGAATATGCATGAGAGAAATTTGCATATAGTGGAAGTGACAAGCATGCAAATCTGCTCCATGCATATTCATTAGGGCTAGCCTGAAAACCCGATTGGCCTGGTGGTCCTCCAGGACAGGGTTGGGAACCACTGCTCTCTAGACCACCAGGTAAGGCCGGGAAGGCGGCATGGAGATGGAGGTTGGTCAGAGCATTCGAGGTCCGGCTCTGCCCGTATCCCCCGCGAATGACGAGGGAGAAATGTACCACCTCTGGGAGTTGGAAAATCCTATCTAAACATTCAGTCAATTTTTCCTCCATAACCGTAACAGCCTCCCATACCTCTTCCAAAGTTATTTTCTCCAGTCTTATCTTCAACTTAGTGGAGGTCTTAATCCCAGCATCTACAGGGTTGGTTGCTATGTAGCCAGACCTCCTTTTTTTTTTTTTTTAACCAGATTGTCATACACGTAGAACAAAATCTATTCCAGAGAAAGGAAAATGGTAAAACCAGAGGACATAATTTGAGGTTGAGGGGTGGTAGATTCAGGGGCAATGTTAGGAAATTCTACTTTACGGAGAGGGTGGTGGATGCCTGGAATGCGCTCCCGAGAGAGGTGGTAAAAACAGTGACGGAGTTCAAAAAAGCGTGGGATGAACACAGAGGATCTAAAATCAGAAAATAATGGTAAATATTGAAGAACTAAGGCCAGTACTGGGCAGACTTGCACGGTCTGTGTCCGTATATGGCCGTTTGGGGGAGGATGGGCTGGGGAGGGCTTCGATGGCTGGGAGGGTGTAGATGGGCTGGAGTGGGCTTTGACGGAGACCTCAATAGTTGGAACCTAAGACAGTACCAGGCAGAGCTTTGGATTCTTGCCCAGAAATAGCTAAGAAGAAGGAAATTTTAAATTAAACCAGGAATTTAAAGAGAGGGTAGGGTTGGGCAGACTGGATGGACCATTCGGGTCTTTATCTGCCGTCCTTTTACTAAACTGCAGTAGAGGTTTTTACCGCAGCCCAAAGCATTAAATGCTGCTCCGACACTCATAGAATTCCCATGAGCGTCAGCGTAGCGTTGGAGTATTTAGCACCCCTGGCCATGGCAGAACAAAGGAGGTTAATTAGGTAGTAATCAGACGAGGATTACCCCATGGAGAAAGTGTGGAGCACTTTGGAATGTGGGATATGTCACCATTAAATAAGCTCTTTATTTTGTTCTGACTTTAGTTTTCCTGCTAAGGGTTCCTTTGCCGAAAAGCTCTTGAAGAAGATTACTTTCATGCTGTGCATCCTTTCACGGGTTATTCTTAGCATAGCTAAACCATCCCTGGCAGCCACCTAAAGCAATGGTTCCCAATTTGTCTTTGGGACACACCAAGACTGGGGTTTTCGGGATAATTAGATGACTGCATGAGATATATTTGCATATAATGAGGGCGGTGCAAAGCATGCGACCCAGATAAAAAGGTTTGTACCTTATGTCTTCCTCTTCACGAGTCAGGCCGGATCCAAATTTGGAGTATATGTCTGAACAAGAATTACTGTCTTCCAGTACTCTAAAACAAGGAAAGAAAAACCATTTATTTATAGTTTGGGGCAGGGGTCTCCAAAGTCCCTAATCCAGTCGGGTTTTCAGGATTTTCCCAATGAATATGCATTGAAAGCAGTGCATGCACATAGATCTCATGCATATTCATTGGGGAAATCCTGAAAACCCGACTGGATTCGGCCCTCAAGGAGGGACTTTGGGGACCTCTGGTTTGGGGAATGTGATTCATTTTCTGTTTTGTTTTCTGGGTGAAATTTAGCATTTCTTTTAAACTGGCTGCTGTGGAAATTATATAGCTGACCATTCAGTGCTGGGCAGTGCCTGAATACCATTGCTAAATATTTGGGGACTGGCAGCTAGGTACCAACAATAATCAAACCAGTACCCAGATAAAGTAAAGGGTAAAGGACTTGATATACTGCTTTTCTGTGTGGTTACAATCAAAGCGGTTTAACTATTTTAGGCAGGTACTTATTTTGTACCTGGGGCAATGAAGTGTCCAGTGCCCAGAGTCACAAGGAGCTGCGGTGGGAATCGAACTCACAACCTCAGGGTGCGGAGGTAACTGCTCTAACCACTAGGCCACACCTCCACTCCTGGTGACCTATGATGCTAACTTCCCCCTTACTGTGACGAGTTTCAGTCTCATAAGAACATAAGAACATAAGAAATTGCCTCCGCTGAGGCAGACCAGAGGTCCATCTCGCCCAGCGGTCCGCTCCCACGGCGGCCCATCAGGCCCATTGCCTGAGCAGTGGTCTCAGACTATCCCTTAACCTACCGCTACTCCTATCTGTACCCCTCAATTCCTTTATCCTCCAGGAACCTATCCAAACCTTCTTTGAAGCCTTGTAACGTGCTCCGGCCTATCACAGCCTCCGGAAGCGCGTTCCATGTGTCCACCACCCTCTGGGTGAAAAAGAACTTTCTGGCATTTGTTTTAAACCTGTCCCCTTTTAATTTCTCCGAGTGCCCCCTTGTACTTGTGGTTCCCCATAATCTGAAAAATCTGTCCCTGTCTACTTTTTCTATACCCTTCAGGATCTTGAAGGTTTCTATCATGTCTCCTCTAAGTCTCCGCTTTTCCAGGGAGAACAGTCCCAGCTTTTTCAGTCTGTCAGTATATGGGAGGTTTTTCATACCCTTTATCAGTTTAGTTGCTCTTCTCTGGACTCCCTCAAGTACCGCCATGTCCTTCTTGAGGTACGGCGACCAGGACTGGACACAGTACTCCAGATGAGGTCGCACCATTGCACGATACAGTGGCAGGATGACCTCCTTCGTCCTGGTCGTGATACCCTTCTTAATGATACCCAACGTTTTGTTTGCTTTTCTTGAGGCTGTGGCGCACTGCGCCGACGCCTTCAAGGTTGTGTCCACCATCACTCCCAGGTCTCTTTCAAGGTTACTTACCCCTAGCAGTGATCCCCCCATTTTGTAGCTGAACATCGGGTTCTTTTTCCCTACATGCATGACCTTGCATTTCCCTACGTTAAAGCTCATTTGCCACTTTTTGGCCCATTCTTCTAGTGTCGTTAGGTCCCTTTGCAGATCTTCGCAGTCTTCCATGGTTTCTTCCCTGCGGTAGAGTTTGGTGTCATCCGCAAATTTAATAACTTCGCAATTTGTTCCCGCCTCCAGGTCATCAATAAATACATTGAACAGGAGCGGTCCCAGCACCGACCCCTGCGGAACTCCGCTCGTGACCCAATGCCAGTCTGAGTAATAGCCCTTCACTCCAACCCTCTGTTTCCTGTCTGCCAGCCAGTTTTTGATCCATCGGTGGACCTCCCCTTGCACTCCATGTTTCCACAGCTTTTTAAGCAGCCTTTCGTGTGGTACCTTGTCGAAGGCTTTTTGAAAGTCAAGGTAAATGATGTTGATGGATTCCCCTTTATCCACCTGGCTGTTTACCCCCTCAAAGAAGTACAATAAGTTTGTGAGGCATGACCTACCCTTGCAGAAGCCGTGCTGACTCGGATTTAGCTGTCCATTGTTTTCTATGTGTTCACAGATGCTGTCCTTAATCAGCACTTCCATCATCTTTCCCGGGACCGAGGTCAAGCTCACCGGCCTGTAGTTTCCCGGGTCCCCCCTTGAACCCTTCTTGAAGA
Organism: Geotrypetes seraphini; assembly: GCF_902459505.1. Taxonomy (NCBI): domain Eukaryota; kingdom Metazoa; phylum Chordata; class Amphibia; order Gymnophiona; family Dermophiidae; genus Geotrypetes; species Geotrypetes seraphini. Next base: position 181,280,749 of record NC_047092.1, on the reverse strand, counting down.
TGGGTGTGACATTTGCAATTTTCCAGTCCTCCGGGATCTCTCCAGTTTTTAAGGACAGGTTACATATTTGGTGAAGTGGCTCTGCTATTTCGTTCTTTAGTTCCTTGAGTACCCTTGGGTGAATGCCGTCCGGACCTGGCGATTTGTCACTCTTTAGTCTGTCTATCTGCTTGAGGACATCCTCTCGGCTTACCTCTAGTTGGGCCAGCTTTTCATCCCGATCCCCATTTACGATGTCCTCCGGTTCTGGAATATTGGATGTGTCCTCCCTCATGAAGACTGATGTGAAGAACTTATTTAACCTGTCAGCTATCTCTTTTTCCTCCTTTATCACTCCCTTTTTGTCTCCATCATCCAAAGGCCCCACTTCCTCCCTTGCAGGTTGCTTCCCCTTCACATATCTGAAGAACGATTTGAAGTTTGTCGCTTCCCCCGCCAGTCTCAGGTAACCAGAGCTCAGATTGTGATGTCATAATGCCTCATTCTACCAATAAGCGTCAACCTCATCAATGATGTCACAATAGCTTGATTGTAAAAGGACTTGATAAGCTGCTTTTCTGTGGGGTTACAATCAAAGCGGTTTACCTATTTTAGGCAGGTACTTATTTTGTACCTGGGGCAACGAAGTGTCCAGTGCCCAGAGTCACAAGGAGCTGCGGTGGGAATCGAACTCACAACCTCAGGGTGCGGAGGTAACTGCTCTAACCTCTAGGCCACGCCTCCACTCCTGGTGACCTATGATGCTAACTTCCCCCTTAGTGTGACGAGTTTCAGTCTCGGGTAACCAGAGCTCAGATTGTGATGTCATAATGTCTCATTCTACCAATAAGCGTCAACCTCATCAATGATGTCACAATAGCTTGATTGTAAAGGACTTGATAAGCTGCTTTTCTGTGGGGTTACAATCAAAGCGGTTTACCTATTTTAGGCAGGTACTTATTTTGTACCTGGGGCAATGACGTGGCAAGTGACTTGCCTAGTCATAAGGAGATGAAGTGGGAATTGAACTCACAACCTCAGTCACTCTTCCACTAAGGATAGCTTCTTATTTTGTTCCCCCTAACTTTACCCATTTAATGGACTGAAAATCACGGCTAACTCTGTAACTACCGACTGACTAAATGGTTCCCCCCCCCCCCCCACCTAACCCATTTTTTCATTACTCAGCCAATAATTTTCTTGCAGCCGCTTTCTGCATCAGCCGCTTCAAAAGATGTGAGCCTAGAACCAAATTCTAGCAAGTCAGAGGGGACAGGTGCTGGACGGATGGTGGCTTTCCAAATGTCCTTCAATTTGACCAGTGGTGGGAGAGACCCAGTCACGAATCTGAGGAATACTGCACGAGATCAACACATTTTTTTATCAGTCCTTCAAGCTTTTCTGGACTTCCACTGCTCTGTACTTGTTGACAATTTAGCCACTGACTCCCCCAAACTGACAAGTCAAGTTGTTGCCCATTTGCCACCTCTGCTCTGCTGTAGCACTGTGGGATCAACCCTTGCCCTTTAGACTTTGGTGGGTTTTCTTGCCAAACTCCCTAGGAATATCACATCTTGTGATGAGCATCCAAATTTCCACTTCTCAGGCCCATAGAGCAAATAAGGGCTTCCAGGAGCAGGCAGCCATCTTGTCCCGGAAAATACATTTCTTTTGCTAGCGAATTTTGACCCAACAGTTTAAACTCACCCAACCTTTTGGAACTTTGTTTCTGAGCTCAGCCAAACGTATTTGATTTTCTGCACCCGGATGTATCTCACCTGCAAAAAGAAGCAAACATTTGAAATCTGTCCCTGTGTGCAGATGTAGCCCCAACAGAAGGGAGGTAATTGCATTATGCTTAGAATGCATGGGGTAACCTGCAAGGAGCAAAGTCATGACTCCATCAGATCTACAAGCGAGGGTAAGAGGCGCCCCTCCCCCACCCTCTTCTACCCCCCGCCCTCCCTTCCCCCGTACCTTTTTAATTTTTCAGGCGAGAGTAACAGCACGAACATGCTGCACGCTGAGTCGGCTGTGTCAGCTTTCCCTCTGACGTCACTTTCTAGGTGCGGGGCCTGGAAGTGACGCCAGAGAGAGGCGACACCAAAGCGGGCAGCAAGTTCATAGTGCCGCTCACATAGGAAAAATTAAAGAGGTATGAGGGAAGGGAAGGAGGGAGCCCGGGACAGACCGCACCCACCCACTCACCCCCTTTACTATGCCAGTGTGTGTACAAGAAAGCACAGAAAGTAATCTGAGGAAAATGAACTGAAGATTGTCTAAGGGAGAGAAAAAAAATATTTGGATAATGGATTACCGGTAATTGACTATATATATATTGACATGTGGTGTGTCTGGTTTTTCCTGTAGTTGTAATTTAGACTGTCACCATGTGCAAGTTTGCCCATGAGAACTACGAAATGAGACTGGCTAAACCTCTGCTATGGTTTTCAACCTTAAGGTAGACCACGATAAATCCATACAAGTTTCATTATTTGCCATTTCCAACTTTTCAAGTTGAAAGTGCTTTCGAGGAAGGATTCCCCTGCAGGCTGCCATGAAATGTTCTACTGAATTCCTTTAAGGATGCAAATTTGCTTTGTAAGCTCTAAGCTCAATCCTTCTACACCGGGTTCAACACCCATCCACAAACAGACTAAAGATTGAGAGGCGCAGTTGTGACTGCCGAGTTTCAGCACTTTTTTAAAAATATATTTTTTTTTATTTGGCGAATCGCTGCCAGGAAATCGCAGCCAGAAACGGAGTGATAGAGGCAGCAGGAATTCCACAGTGTCCTTTATTCAACCTTTACTGTCCCTCCATGTATTTGGGAAAAATTGGAAGAAGAAACTTAACTAATTTCGTTAGGTTATCAAAGTTCTTGAAAAACAATATTAAGAAATATTTCACATGTAAATGAAGAGGTAGGGGAGGGGAAGAGTGGTTACGGAGAGAAAATGTAGGATATACTGAACCTGTTCTGCCAGCCTGGCTGATCTGTACCAGGAAAGCAAATTGTAGTTATATGAGTAATTACATACCTCCATATAGCGGAGGAGTGGCCTAGTGGTTAAAGCAAGTGCTTCAGGTTGTGAGTTCATTGTTCAATGCTCAACTTGTATGGTTGTGATGTGTATATATAGATCACCTCTATTCGCATTGGATATATTCCTTTTTTTTGTTCAATAAAAATTTTATGAACTCAATTATGAACCGGGTAAAGCTTTGGATTCTCGCCCAGAAATAGCTAAGAAGAAAAAAAAAAAAATTTTTTATATTGAATCAGGTTGGGCAGACTGGATGGACCATTCGGGTCTTTATCTGCCGTCATCTACTATGTTACTATGTTACTATGTCAATTCCCAATGCAACTCTAGGCAAGTCACTTATCCCTTCATTGGCCAGGTACAAATTAAATATCTGTTAAAATATGTAAACCCATTTTGATTGTAACCACACAGAAAGTGTCAAAGTTCCAAAGGTACACTGAAATCATCCACATAAAAATAAATCATCCACATTAGAGCCTTAAAGGACCTAGTCCGCTAGGGATACAGGGTCCTTTGGAACTTTGACACTTTCAAATAAAGTCCATTTAGGAACATCATCACTCCAGAGTTTTTTTGGTTTTCTCTGGATTTTCTTCTTTGTGGATATTTCGGGGTCAATTCCTTTTGTTTTTTGCTTACCACATAGAGAGTCCCATCCCATCCATATAAGATCCTAGGCTGACATGGACCCTTCGTTTAAAAACAAACAGATCTTCCTGTGTTTTACCTAATTTCTACTTTGCAAAGAACTTGGTGCACCAGTGCAATAAACTTACTTTCAGTTCCGGCCTCATAATTGCTCTGTTAATAGTCGAGTTTTCATCGGCAATGATCGGATGGTTGGGTTTGTCAATCAATGAATCCTTCAGTTTAGACAGATAGATCCATTTTACCTTCCTCTTCCAGCACTGTTTAAATTCATCCTACAGAAATAAAATAATAAATCAGCAAATAGGCAAGCAACATGCATGTTTTTTAAGTTTTAAGAGGTGCTTGTGATACCGTGTTTTCCCCCAAAATAAGACAGTGTCTTATATTAATTCTGGATCCAAAAAATGTATTAGGGCTTACACTGTCTTATTTTCAGGGGATGTCTTATATTTTTCATATACAACAATCATCTCTCCCTTCCTCTCCTCCACCCCAATTCTTCCTTTTTCCTTTCCACGCTTCTCATCCAGCCCCTTGTGCAGCATCTTTCTATCCCTCCCCCCCTGTGCAGCAGAACCCCACTGACCCTCCCACTGTGAGAGCGACATACCTCCGTTCCGAGGCCTCATAAAGCAGCAGGGGTGAGGGTTGCTGAATCGATAAGTCCAATTTTTTCGGCAAATCAGACAGCACTAGCGTCAGGGATGGAGTCAGGGGGTGTTGGGGACATTCGTGGGGGGGGCTTTGGGGGGGGTCGATATTAACTAGAGCTTATTTTTGAAGTAGGGCTTATATTAGGAGCATCTTTAAAAATTGCGCTAGGACTTATTTTCGGGATAGGTCTTATTTTCAGGGAAACAGGGTATAATTATAATTCATGCTCAAAAAGGGATCTAATTACCACCAGTCATCAATATGTCTAAGCCTAGCAGCTGTCCACATCTGCTTCTTTCAGTAACATTGATAATTCCGATTATGTTTGAAAAATACAAAAAAAAATCTATACTTCTCATCGTCCCCCTTTCCCCGGGCCTAGTTGATGGCCACTGATGATCTTGAAGGGAGGGTCATCCGGGCAGGAGTGAAGCCCATTCTGGCTCTGGTCTTAAAATGGTGGCCACAAGATCTAGCAGTGGTCTCGCGGGGGTTAATAGTATGTGCTGCAATATTATTGGCAATTAACAGACTATGAAATGCTGTGATTCTTCTGCTTAATTTCATTTGGCAGCCACAAGCGTTTGGAGTTGCCGCTTAATGGTTAATGCAGTGAACTGAGAACCCAGGGAACTGGGTTCAAGTCCCACTGTGGTCCCTTGTGACTCTGGGCAAGTCACTTAAAACCTCCATTAACCAAAGTACAAAGACTTATATTGGGAGCCCACTAGGGTCACAGAAAGTACCTGCATATAACGTGAACTGCATTGATGATAAAGGGGCTTGGAACTCCTCTCGTATGAGGAGAAATTATAGAGGTTGGAAAAGAGACGGCTGAGGGGGGAAATATGATTGAAGTCTGCAAAATCCTGAGTGGTGTAGAACGGGTACAGGTGGATCGATTTTTTTTTTTTACCGCATCAAGATTTACAAAGGCTAGGGGGCACTCGATGAAGTTCCAGGGAAATACTTTTAAAACCGATAGAAGGAAATATATATTTTTTCACTCAGAGAATAGTTACGCTCTGGAACGCATTGCCAAAGGATGTGGTAAGGGTGGTTAATATAGCTAGTTAAAAAAAAAAAGGTTTGGACAAGTTCCTGGAGGAAAAGTCCATAAACTGCTGTTGAGACAGACATGGGAGATGCCACTGCTTGTCCTGGATCGGTGGCATGGAATGTTGCTACTCTTTGGGGATTCCGCATGGAATTTTGCTGCTCTTGAGATTCTGAAATGCTGCTACTCTTTGGGATTTTGCCAGGTACTTGTGACTTGGATTGGCCTCCGTGAAGACGGGATACTGGGCTAGTTGGACCATTGGTCTGACCCTGTAAGGCTATTCTTATGTTCTTGCATAAGCCAAGTATAGGACAATCAAGCCATTGTAACCTGACTGATGAGGCATTATGACATCACAATCTCAGCTCTCATTGGAGTTCCGGAATCTTGCTATTCTTTGAGATGCTGGAATGTTGCTACTCCTTGGGTTTTGGCCAGTTACTTGGAACCTGGATTGGCTCCGTGAAGATGACATACAGGACTAGATGGATCCAGTAAGGCTATTCTTATGTTCTAATACCTCAGCGTGTCAGTCTATCAAATGCCATTACCCTTCCTGTGTCGTTGCAAATAACAACCCATTCCTAAGAATTGGCATCATGTATGACCCAATCAAGAATATTAGAATTCTTTCTAAATAACACCGAGTATGTGAACACTCCAAACCCCAGGTACTCACGGTGGTTCTGAGCAGTACAGTATCCGCTTTTTCCAAAGAGCAGGGGACGCAGTTCGCCCACACGTCCCACTCTGGTTTCCAGTAGAAGAGAAGCAGAAGAAACCCAAGAGACAAGATGGAACCGGCGATGCACAGGGCTCTCCGACATCCCTGGATTCTGTAGCCAAATATCTCCTGAGGAGCAAAAGAAATTAATAATAATAATAATAACTTTATTTTTCTATACCGCCATAGTCAAACTGACTTCTAGGCGGTTCACATAGAAAGAAGGCTGGACAATTAGCGAATTACAAAATGCAAGAAGAAGGATGTTACATAGTAAATTGGAGAAGCATGAATATATGAGAGAAGAAAGATGTTACATAATACATTGGGGTTATAAGGGGAAAAGAATACCTGAGAGAGGTCACCAGGAAGTTCTTCTTCACCGAAAGGGTGGTCGATCTTTGGAATGAACTTCCACCTCAGGTGATTCAGGCCAGCAGCGTGAAGGATTTTAAAAGGAAATGGGATACACATGTGGGATCTCTAGGGGGGTAAATTCAAGGGGGTAGGGTTGTTGGAGTGGGCAGACTTGATGGGCTGTGGCCCTTTTCTGCCGTCATCTTCTATGTTTCTATGTCATCTGATTAAGCAAGGAATTTGTCAAATAGAACGGTTTTAATCGATTTTCGGAATGTGTTTTAGGTCTGTCTGGCTTTATTTATGTGGTTTCCCAGCCAGGATTGCTGTCTGTTTGCTTGGAACATGAAGGTTCTGTCTAGGAAGGATTTGTATTTGCAGCCTGTGCTCTTTGGGTATGCAAAGATGTTTTTGTTTCTGGTTGTACGTGTGGAGTTGTGTAGAGTGAAGCGTGTTTGCAGGTAGGAAGGTGCTAGGCCCCAGACTTGTTTGTAACAGATACATGCAAATTTGAACAGTATTCGCGCCTCCATTGGTAGCCAGTGTAACTTCTTGTAATAGGGGCTAATGTGGTCTTTTTTTCTCAGTCCGAAGATCAAGCGAACTACAGTGTTTTGCACTAATCTTAATTTTTGTACTGTTTTTTTGGGGATACCCAGGTAGGCGATGTTGCAGTAATCTAGGGTAGATAGGATCAGCGACTGCACCAGTAATCTGAAGGATGTTGTGTCAAAGTATTTTTTAATAGTCCTTAGCTTCCACAGCGTAGGTTTGTGTGGTCAGCCATGGTTAAGTGAGTATCTAGAGTGATGCCCAGTATTTTTATGGTTTTGGCGATTGGATATTCATGGCCGTTTATTTTTAACGATGTTTTCATTATTTTGTTGTTGGGGCATGCCAAAAAGACTTTTGTTTTCTCTGCGTTTAGTTTTAGTTTGAAGCTGGTGGTCCATTTTTCAATTTCTGTCATTGTGTGCGAGAGGTTATCTGTAGTTTCATTTGTGATGTCATTTAAGGGGATTAGGATGGATATATCGTCTGTGTATATATAGTGTTTTAAGTTTAATTTTTGTAGTAGGTGACCTAGGGATGCGAGGTAGATGTTGAATAATGTGGAAGATAGAGGGGAGTCTTGGGGCACCCTTGACGGGTTTTTCCATGGGTTGGAGTAGTTTCCGTTGCTGGTTACTCGGTAGAATCTATTTGTTAGGAATTCTTGGAACCATTTCATTACCTTTCCTGAGATTCCTATTGCATCAAGGCATAGTAGCATGATTTTGTGGTCTACTAGGTCGAACGCACTGAGAATTACACTGAGAATTAAAAAAAGGTTAATTTGAAGTCAGAAATAGGTCCTGGATGTTTTATTTTTTTTTATTTTAAAAATTATACAGTCGCTTGTTTGGGGCTATCTGCTGAGATTCAATGTCACTTAACTGGTTACTGACGCTGGATGTCACCGCAGGTTGCTGAACTCAAAGATGGTTATTTTGAGGGTGGAGTCAGCACTTGGCTAAGTTTAGAGGTCACATCAGATCGGAAAAAAGTCACTTCTATCTTTAGTGTTTAGAGTGGCTTATGGGTCTAAGTCCCGCTCTCTATGGCTCACTAACCCACCCACCGGGCTACTGAAGATACCTGTGTGCTGTTTTAGTTGGGTTTTCCATGGCAGGTGCTGCTGTTCCAAGTGACAAGTATCTGGCATTCAGATCTTTATGGTGTGTGTGTAGGGGGGAGGGGGGGTTAGTGAGTAGTGGGGGAGTGGTCTTCTGGTAGGTTGTGGCACTTAGACGCGTGTAAAACAGGTCTAACTCCACACGTTTAAGTTCCATCCAGGACGTCTTGGACAAGGTTTGATTGTCGCTGCAAGACGTCCACGTCAAGCCCGCCCATAACGTGATTCCCAACACACTCTCCGGAGCTCTGGCCGCACTGCAGGAGAAACGTCTCGCTAGACATCCAGGAAAAGGGTTTTGATTATTGGCACGTGGAAATCCCGGCAATTAGGAAGTCCAAGTGCTGACTTGGGAGGTTTTTTGGACACTTTAGTTTTTTGATCATGAGAACATGGTAGATGATGGCAGATAAAGACCCAGTCTGCCCAACAAGATAAACTCATACACTATGGTATGATGCAATACTACACAGGCAGAATTGAATAGGTGGAGGATTAAGTGTAATATGAAGATACTTTAATATTAGCTCTCTGTTCTCCAAAAGTGATTAAGTGCATATTAGTTTAACACAAAAAAATAAAGACTTAAATAAACAATCGAACAAAGAGAATATCAGCAAATAGAGCCTCCCCTTCCCCCAGAACAGCAACAAGGTAAGGGAAGTTATGGAAAATAAAATCCCTCCGAGGTAGAGGATCCCAGGAGGTGTTTCAACTTTCAAGGCTCAGTCTCAAGGGGAAATGGCTTCTTTCCCTCTCTTCTCCAGTATCACAGATTTTGCTTCATCGTTGGTTGTTGACTTTCCTAGTAGACTGCTTTTGTAATTTTGCTTTGGTACCTTGCCAGAGATGGGAAAATGGACTTTGAACACCTGTGATATATTCACAGCTACTGAGTACCATGCTTACCGTATATACTCAAATATAAACCAATCTGAATATAAACCAAGGTAACCTTTATTCTCCCATAAAAGGAGAAACAAGGTTGACTTGAGTATAAACCAAAGGTATTGGTGGTCCAGTGGTAAGCCAGGTGAGCAATCCTTCCTTGTACTGTCCTGGTTGGCTCTGCGACCCCTGCCCCCTACATGATCCATTGCAGGTCTGACTGGAGCCCTGGTTGTCCAGCAGTGAGCTGGGATATGTGACCGCCTCCTGTGTCCTGTCCCACCCAGCTCTGTGCCCCGACCCCTTCTCAACCCATTGCAGGCCTCCCCCGGGCCTGCCTTGAGTCCTGGTGGTCCAGCAGTGAGCTGGGGCAAGAGCAACCTGGGAGCTCACAGCAGTAGCCATTTTCTTTTGGGGCTCTGCATGGGGAAGGAGCGTAGAAGGACCCATCCTGCCCCGGTTTACCGCTGGACCAATAGGGTGTGTAAGGCAGGCTTTTCCAGGGTCCTGGAGATGGGAGGGAGGTGGGATGGTGCAGAGCTGGCCGGGACAGGAGACGGGGTGACTCAAATATAAACCGAGTCTCCCATTTTTGGGCCACTTTTATGGCCCAAAACTCTAGGTTTATAGTCGAGTATATATAGTAACTCATTGTGCTCAGGTACATCTGGGCCTCTCGGTCTTTGCTGCAGCCCCCGACTTGTAACTAAATTTCAGCCCTGCAGAGTGTCTCAGATTGTAGCTGAAAGGGTTAAATATCTATAGTAATGAATATATCCTGATAAGATTTATGAATTTTCAAATTCTCATGTTACCAGCCTGCACTAGGTCTCTATAAGTAGATCAGTACTGCTCAATCCAGTCCTTGGGTAACATGACCATACGTCCCATTTTGAACGGGACCATCTTGTTTTTAGGAAGCCTGTCCCATTGTCCCAAAGCACAGCTTTGAGATGCCGAAATGTACCGTTTTCAGGGGCCTGACGCCAAAATATCCAGTTTTCCAGCATATTCATTGGGGAAATCCTGAAAACCCGACTGGGTTCTGGCCTTCGAGGACTAGAGTTGCCCACCCCTGTTCTAGATCCTCTGTGTTCATCCCACATTTGTTTGAACTCCGTCACCGTTTTCCTCTCCACCACCTCTCTCGGGAGCACATTCCAGGCATCTACCACCCTCTCCATAAAGAAAAATTTCCTTACGTTGCTCCTGATTCTTAACCAGTATCTTTGGCTCTGGTAAGTCTGACTTCTGTGGTAAGCAAATTAATGGAAACACTTTTAAACAGAGAATGGTCAAGTTTCTGGAATCTAGTGGATTATAGAACCAGAGGCAACATGGATTCACTAGCGGTAGGTCTTGTCAGACAAATCTGATCAATTTTTTTGACTGGGTGACCAGAGAATTGGATAGAGGATGTGCATTAGATGTGGTGTATTTAGATTTTAGCAAAGTCTTTGACAATGGTCCACAAAGACGTCTAATAAATAAACTGATTGCCCTTGGGATGGGTCCCAAAGTGACGGGCTGGGTCAGGAACTAGTTGAGTGGAAGGCGACAAAGGGTAGTGATCAATGGTCTGAAATTTGGCAGCTAAAATTTAATGCTATGAAATGCAAGGTCATGCATTTGGGCTGCAAAAACCCAAGGCAATAAGGTATAAGAACATAAGAAACGCCTTCACCGGATCAGACCAAGGTCCATCTAGTCCGGCGATCCGCACATGCGGAGGCCCATTTAGGTGCTCCTTTTTGGAGACCCTGTTTTCCCGTATCCCTCAATATGATCTGCAAGAAGGTGTGCATCCAACTTGCGTTTGAAACCCAGAACAGTATCCTCTGCCACCACATCCTCCGGGAGAGCTTTCCAAGCGCCCACCACTCTTTGTGTGAAACAGAACTTCCTGACATTTGTCCTGAACCTGCTGCCATTCAGTTTTAAGCTATGACCTCTTGTCCGCGTCACATCTGAAAATGTCAGTAATGCTGCTTCCTGGTCAATTTGATCAAATCCCTTTAATATTTCAAAAGTCTCTATTAGATCCCCACGCAGTCTTCTCTTTTCGAGGGTGAACAGTCCCAGTTTTCCGAGGCGTTCCATGTAGCTTAAATTCTCCATGCCTTTGACTAGTTTCGTAGCTCGCCTCTGTACCCTCTCCAACAGAATTTTGTCCTTCTTAAGGTATGGAGACCAGTGTTGGACACAGTATTCTAAGTTTAGGGGGTGAAAAACTTATGTACGTGACAGAAGAGCGGGACTTTGGTGTGATTGTATGTGATGATCTTAAGGTGGCCAAACAGGTTAAAAAGATGACAGTGAAAGCTAGAAGGATGCTAGGTTGCTTAGGGAGAGGTATGGCTAGTAGGAAAAAGGAGGTATTGATGCCTCTGTATAATACTCTGGTGAGACCTCCATTTAGAATACTGTGTAAAATTCTGGAGACGGCACCTTCAAAAAGATATAAAAAGGATGGAGTCAGTCCAGAGGAAGGCTACTAAAATGGTATGTGGTCTTCAACCTGTTTGGCCACCTTAAGATCATCACATACAATCACACCCAAGTCCCACTCTTCTGTCGTGCACATTCTTCACCCCCTAAACTGTACTGTTTTCTCAGGTTTTTGCAGCCCAAATGCATGACCTTGCATTTCTTAGCATTTAATTTTAGCTGCCAAATTTCAGACCATTCTCCAGGTCTTTCTTCATGTTATTCACACCATACGGCATGTCTATTCTATTGCAGATTTTGGTATCATCTGCAAAGAGGCAATTCTTACCTGACAACCCTTCAGCAATATCATTTATAAAAATGTTAAAAAGAACAGGCCCAAGAACAGAACCTTGAGACACATCACTGGTAATATCCCTTTCTTCAGAACAATCTTCATTGATCACTACCCTCTGTCGCTACCCTCTGTCAACCAGTTTTTACCCCACCTGTCATTTTGAGACCCATCCCGAGGGCACTCAGTTTATTTATTAGACATCTGTGTGGAACACTGTCAAAGGCTTTGCTAAAATCTAAATACACCACATCTAGGGCACATCCTATATCCAATTCTCTGGTCACCCAGTCAAAGAAATTAATTACGTTTGTCTGACAAGATTTACCTCTAGTGATTCCATGTTGCCTCCTATCCTGTAATCCACAGAATTCCAGAAACTTGACCATTCTATAGTGATTTGGGGGTCGCTGAATTCAAAACTGACCTTAATATTTCGGTATAGCCCTCTGATTTTGGTCAAAAGAGCATTATAATGCAAAAATTAACATTTTTGCTATATTTTCTAATGCTTGGCGTAAATGTTATAACAATGTCTGAAATATTAAAACAGTTTGCCTCAAATTAGATTTTTAAGCTAAAGTATTAATTTTAGTGATGTAATAATCTATATATATAAAATCGGAGGTATGTATGTGTGTATGTGCCGCGATCACGCAAAAACGGCTTGACCGATTTGAACGAAACTTGGTATGCAGATCCTTCACTACCTGGGGTGATATGTTCTGGGGGTCTCGCGGCCCACCTGCACATGTGGGCGGAGCTACAAACAGAAAATCAGATTTCACCCATTCATGTCAATGGAAAAAATGTAAAAAGCTGCCATTCTCACAGTAATTCAAAAACGGCTTGACCGATTTGAACGAAACTTGGTATGCAGATCCCTCACTACCTGGGATGATATGTTCTGGGGGTCTCGCGGCCCACCTGCACATGTGGGCGGAGCTACAAACAGAAAATCAGATTTCACCCATTCATGTCAATGGAAAAATGTAAAAAGCTGCCATTCTCACAGTAATTCAAAAACGGCTTGACCGATTTGAACGAAACTTGGTATGCAGATCCCTCACTACCTGGGGTGATATGTTCTGGGGGTCTCGCGGCCCACCTGCACATGTGGGCGGAGCTACAAACAGAAAATCAGATTTCACCCATTCATGTCAATGGAAAAAATGTAAAAAGCTGCCATTCTCACAGTAATTCAAAAACGGCTTGACCGATTTGAACGAAACTTGGTATGCAGATCCCTCACTACCTGGGGTGATATGTTCTGGGGGTCTCGCGGCCCACCTGCACATGTGGGCGGAGCTACAAACAGAAAATCAGATTTCACCCATTCATGTCAATGGAAAAAATGTAAAAAGCTGCCATTCTCACAGTAATTCAAAAACGGCTTGACCGATTTGAACGAAACTTGGTATGCAGATCCCTCACTACCTGGGGTGATATGTTCTGGGGGTCTCGCGGCCCACCTGCACATGTGGGCGGAGCTACAAACAGAAAATCAGATTTCACCCATTCATGTCAATGGAAAAAATGTAAAAAGCTGCCATTCTCACAGTAATTCAAAAACGGCTTGACCGATTTGAACGAAACTTGGTATGCAGATCCCTCACTACCTGGGGTGATATGTTCTGGGGGTCTCGCGGCCCACCTGCACATGTGGGCGGAGCTACAAACAGAAAATCAGATTTCACCCATTCATGTCAATGGAAAAAATGTAAAAAGCTGCCATTCTCACAGTAATTCAAAAACGGCTTGACCGATTTGAACGAAACTTGGTATGCAGATCCCTCACTACCTGGGGTGATATGTTCTGGGGGTCTCGCGGCCCACCTGCACATGTGGGCGGAGCTACAAACAGAAAATCAGATTTCACCCATTCATGTCAATGGAAAAAATGTAAAAAGCTGCCATTCTCACAGTAATTCAAAAACGGCTTGACCGATTTGAACGAAACTTGGTATGCAGATCCCTCACTACCTGGGATGATATGTTCTGGGGGTCTCGCGGCCCACCTGCACACGTGGGCGGAGCTACAAACAGAAAATCAGATATCACCCATTCATGTCAATGGAAAAAATGTAAAAAGCTGCCATTCTCACAGTAATTCAAAAACGGCTTGACCGATTTGAACGAAACTTGGTATGCAGATCCCTCACTACCTGGGGTGATATGTTCTGGGGGTCTCTCGGCCCACAACTCTATGTTGCTTGCTCAAGGGTGGGTTCACCCAACAATTTATATGTTCTTGCTCCTGGAGGTGAAACTAAAAATGTTGTTTATAATCAAGTTTTGTGTTAGTTGTATTGTATTCATTTTGTCAAATATTTCACATTATAATTTGAATATTGTACTTTTTATTAAGCTGTAAAAAAATAATTTCATTCACCACTATAAAGTATCTTTATTTGAATCCATTTACAGTGTTATTGCTATAATTAAATACCCGTGCAACGCCGGGGCATCAGCTAGTGTGCTATATAATTAAATTACTATGGGTGAGGAGGCAGAGCTGGAATATGCAGTTCTCTGTAGGCCCATTGCGTCATCAGTAATGCGCTGTATTGCATCATCATCAAATTTTAAGTTTCATCAGCTCAGTTGAGATTAAATAGTCAATTTTGTATCGGGCTTTTGCTTCTTAGTTATCAAGCTGTTGCTTTTGAAACGTTTTTGTTGTTTTGTTAGGATCATGTCAAGAAAGTGGGCGAACAAACCACCCTCACATCTTCTGTTACGCCAGTTAAGTCTCAGAAAAGAGATATGAATCCACTCCTAAGGAAAGCCTATGAACTCTATTTTGGCTGCAAAACTGGAGATCAAGATAAGGTTTGGGCACCTCACGTGTGTGGTAAATCTTGTGCCAACAACCATGGAGCATGGCTGAAAGACGTTCATCCATCGATACTATTTGCTGTTCCAATGGTTTGGAGGGAACAGAAGGACCATTGCATCCTAGACCTAGACGTTGCTCCATTAAGCCAGCTTTTCCCTCGCCTAATTTGGCGGTGCCAAGGGTGTATGCCTAACAACGCCTAACTCAACCACGCCTATTCTTTGCCCCAACCACACCTACTTTTTCAGATAGGCGTCATTAAGCATCCTTATGCGTGCGAGGGCGCCTCCACAAGCATCGCTAGGCATCCTAAGAGTTCAATATCAAACTCTTAAATTGCTTAATTTTTTTTTTGAATGGCTGAAAACTGATGTGGTTAATTACCATGCTGAATAAGCCAATTAAAAATATATATTAGGCATGGATTCTGAACTTAGGTCTCACTAGGTGTACTAAGAATTTGATGCTGAATTTTTTAATTGAATAATTAATGGGGGTTTGGGGGGGGATTGGCTGAAAATTGGTGCAGTCAATTAGTACTCCAATTAAGCTAATTTTCTTGAACTTAAGTGTTGCTAGGAGGCTTTATTTAGAGCGTCTAATATAGGATCCTAAATAAAGTCAGGGCCTTTGTGTTTTTCTGTCGGGATAATAGCATGCAGTCCGCACAAAGTGAACTCAATTTAGAAATAATATTGTATGATTTCTGCCTGTAATTGCGTGTCCTACTCATGCTCTCTCCAGATTCCACTTATGTGAACACTCATCCATAAACATAGCACTTTTTTACATTAGAACATAAAGTGCCTAGATCCCAAGTATTAAAACAGATTTTATGCTGCTTATCCTTGGACTAAGCAGTGGATATCCCTAAGTGCATCTTAATAATGGCCCATGGAACTTCTCTTTTAGGAAATTCTCAAAACCTTTTTTTAAACCCTGCTAAGCTAACTGATTTCATATTCTCTGGCAACAAATTCCAGAGTTTAATTACGCGTTGTGTGAAGAAATATTTTCTGTGGCTTGTTTTAAATCTACCACTTAGTAGCTTCATCGCATATCTTCCCTAGTCCTAGCATTTTTGGAAAGAGCGAACAAGTGATTCACGTCTGCCCTTTCTACCCCACTCAGTATTTTATAGACCTCTATCATATACACAATAGAGATTACCTGGTATGCTGGTCATTTTTGCCCATTTGTTTAATCATGTGAGCAAAAATGACTAGAATAGGGGCATTTATGTAGCTGACTCCTTATTGAATTACCCCACAATAAGCAAATGTTTGGAAATATTATAAAATTATCCCTTCCAATCTAAAACTATAAAATGTATGCTATTAATATATTTTCTCTTCCTTCTAGTGAAACAAGAACATGCATAAAGTTTTGCCAGTTAGTCCATCATTCGCTTTCCAGGAGCAAAAAAGCCCTTACCATCTCATTTTCTTCCCCATGGTTCAGAAGTGCTTGATGGCCGTCCCTCTTCTTCGCCTCCATTGGAAAGTGTCGGAGCACTCCTGTCTAGTGTCCTTCCAGACTGCGTTACAGAATGCTCTGATTGTTTTCACCTGAGCCAGTCAATTATGTGTTGTCATTTGATCCACCCTTAGGCATTACTCACAGAATCATGCCTCCCTTTTTAGACTGAAAAAAAAAAAAAGAAAAAGAAAAGATGGCATTGTGGGAATTCCACCACTGGTAATCTATAACCTTCCTCTTCACAATCTGTTGTTAAGAACCATGCATAATTAGTGGATTTCTCCTTACTTGAATTCTCTCTTTACCTTCGCTTAACTATTTCCCTCCCGTGGAATGTACACGACCTCATCTTGTCATTTTGGAAACGTCAATCGCTCCTCCTAAACTTACTTGCTCCACTTCATCACTGACGCTGAAACCGTGGATTGAAGACAAAGTTTTATTTTATTTTTCTTTCCAGCTTATGATTTATCTTTGCCTTTTGTCTTTGTTTTGTTCTATTTCTATCATTTAAATTTCTCCAGAATTCTACTGTTCAACGGCGCCCCCTTCTGCTTCTATTCCTTTCTCTCCTTTCTTCTACCTTCCAAAGTATTTAGATCAATGCTGTCTTGTTAAAATGTTTATTTTATTTTTATTTTTCCTCTAACTCTACTTTTCACTTCTCTATTACCCTCCAGGTACTTTAGTTAGATTGTGAGCCTTCGGGACAGTAAGGGAATTTTTCAAGTACCTTTCTTATTTCTAATCTTAATGTATATTTTCTGTAAACCGCTTAGAACCTAACAGATGTAGCGGTATATAAGAAATAAATTACATTACATTACATTTACATTACATTACATTACATTACATTTTGATATATTGTAAACCCCAAACGGTATATCAAATCCTAATAAAAACTTGAAAATCTTGTGAAAAATCATTACTCAAATAATCCAGAGAATATTTACAAAACTAATAAAGGAAAAGATACCTAAACAAAAAAATAATCTATTCTTTGACTTCTCCTAAAAAGCAGTAAATCATTTAGCACTAATGTTGTTCCCGTTGGTTACAAACGGTTCCAGTTGATTAACATCCCCCAAAATATATTCATGATCTTGGAACTTAGGGCTCCTTTTACTAAGCTGCGTTAGCAATTTTAGCGCACACAGCATTTTGGCGCGTGGTAAACCCGCGCTACGCAGCTAGAACTAACGCCAGCTCAATGCTGGCGTTAGCGTCTAGCGCGCACGGCAATTTGGCGTGCGCTAGTCCACGCGTTAATGCCCTAACGCGGCATAGGAAAAGGAGCCCTTAATGATACGCTTGCAGGGAAATTTCAAGAAAAAAGTAGCTCCCAAAGATAATACCCGGGATTTCAATTGCAAAAAAGCTTTCCTCCATAATTGCGTGGCTTTTGCCACATCAGGGAATAGAAGAATTGTATCCCCACAGGATTTAGCTGTCTGATTTTTTAAGGAAGTTCTCATCTTAAGTCCTTTATCAGATTCATTACTACAAGTTAACAAGAGAGTAAACCGAGTAATAATAATAATAATAATAACAGCTTATATACCGCAATACCGTGAAGTTCTTTGCGGTTTACAAAGATTAAGCAAAGGTACAAATTGATTGACTTTAAGAGGGGAGGAAGAAAGAGGGTTAATAGGACAGGAAATCCATTTTTGAGGAGAGAGTGATCAATAGAACAAGTTAATCGCTATAGAGGGGAGAGAGAAGAGAGGATCAGTTGTCTAGATGCTTTAGGAACAGGTGCGTTTTCAGACGTTTCCTAAATTCCTCATAAGTAGTGGGCGAAAGCAATTGTTCTAGGTCTTTACCCCATGATGCTGCTTGGTGCGAGAGAAGATGTTCATGGTGTTTTTTCAGTTTACAACCTCTCACTGGGGGGGGGGGGAAACGAAGTTGGAATGTGAGCTTCTCTTGTGTCTGTTGGCTGAGAAGACGAAAAGGTCAGTTATATATTTAGGGGCAAGTCCGTGTAGTGCTTTGAAGCAGAAGCAGGCAAATTGGAAATTTACGCGCGCCTCCATTGGCAGCCAATGCAGCTGCCGGTAGTAGGGTGTCACGTGGTCAAACTTCCTCAGCCCAAAGATCAGTTTGACCGCTGCCTTTTGCATCAATTGTAAACGCTGCATGTTCTTTTGGGAAATTGCTAAATAGGCGATGTTGCAGTAGTCAAGTAGACTCAGTACGAGGGATTGGACAAGGGTTCTGAATGCCGCTGTCTCGAAATAAGCTTTAATGGATCTGAGTTTCCAGAGAGTGAAAAATCCCTTTCTGATCAAGGAGTCCACCTGGTCTCTCATGGTTAGGCACTGATCCAAAGTTACACCTAGTATCTTTATGGTAGGTTGGATAGGGGAATTAAGATTATTGATACATAGTGGTGATTTGGTGTCAAGCGGATGTGGCGAAGCAACGAAGAAAGTTGTCTTTTCTGAATTAAGTTTGAGCCTAAAGGTTGTCATCCAGTGCTCCATCACGTTTATGGCTTCTGAAGCTTTAGGAATAGTTTCAGAGATAGAATTAACGAATGGGATGATGATCGTAAAATCATCTGTAGAGATCGTATCTTTAGAATCCTCCAGAAAGGCTGTGAGATCTATTTCTGCTGGTTTTAAATAGTTTTCTTTTTCCTTTGAAGAATATAATAGCAGTTAAAAATGCTTTCTAGAATCTGCGCCTGGCAAACCCAATATTCATTTAGGGATGGGAAGGAGGTTTTGATATAGATGATTACATAGCAGTGATGACACATGATGTGGACTTTAAATAACATGTAAGTTATAGGAGGTTCTATGAACTGAATCCTTTGGTCTATATATGATATATTAACCTCCTAGTTGATTTATTACTTGGGAGAGATTCAAGTGTGGGTGTGTTGATAGTTGGTAAAAAGTTCCTGGTAGTTAGTTGTGGTTACAAAAGTTTGAGTGAGCTGTTCGAATTAGTTTGCAAATTAGAAATAAAAAGTGGTATTTTTTTGATTATCTATTAACCCCTATTCTCGGGAACAAGAAACCCAAAGAGTAGCAACATTCCAGAGCTGAGATTGTGATGTCATAATGCCTCATTCCACCAATACCTAAGAGCCAACCTCATCAGTGATGTCACAATGGCTTGATTGTCCTATACTTGGCTCACATAAGAACATAAGAATTGCTATACTGGGACAGACCAAAAGTCCATCAAGTCCAGTAACTTGTTTCCAACAGTGGCCAACCCAATTCCCAAGTATCTGGCAGAAACCCAAAGAGCAGCAACATTCCAGGGCTCATATTGTGATGTCATCCTGTGGTAATTCTTTGCACAAATAACCACATTCTGGAAAGCACTTGAGGTATTTTTGTAAATTATTTGCATATTTTATAACTCAAAATTTGCCATGAAAGCTTAGGGAGAAATTAATTCCCTTCAGTCCACCAGTTAGACCTAGTAGCATGTCCAGAGAAAAGATTTTTGGATAGACATTCAGTATTCTCTATATAGTAATGTGCTCGAACATTTATTATTACTACTCCTACTACTTATCTATTATATAGCACTGAAAGGCGTACGCGGCGCTGAACATTTTAACATTTATAGACGGTCCCTGCTCGGAAGAGCTTACAATCTAACTTGGACAGACATGACATATAGGATTGGGGATGCAGAGCCCAAGTTGAGAGGAGTTAGGAGTCAAAAGCACTCTCAAAGAGGTGGGCTGACATTTATAGACGGTCCCTGCTCAGAAGAGCTTACAATCTAACTTGGACAGAGAAGATATGACATAGAGTGAGAGGAGTTAGGAGTCGAAAGCACTCTCAAAGAGGTGGGCTGACATTTATAGACGGTCCCTGCTCAGAAGAGCTTACAATCTAACTTGGACAGACAGACATGACATATAGGGTTGGGGATGCAGAACCCAAGGTGAGAGGAGTTAGGAGTCGAAAGCACTCTCAAAGAGGTGGGCTGACATTTATAGACGGTCCCTGCTCAGAAGAGCTTACAATCTAACTTGGACAGACAGACATGACATATAGGGTTGGGGATGCAGAACCCAAGGTGAGAGGAGTTAGGAGTCGAAAGCACTCTCAAAGAGGTGGGCTGACATTTATAGATGGTCCCTGCTCAGAAGAGCTTACAATCTAACTTGGACAGACAGACATGACATATAGGGTTGGGGATGCAGAGCCCAAGTTGAGAGGAGTTAGGAGTCAAAAGCACTCTCAAAGAGGTGGGCTTTTAACTGGGCCTTGAACACTGCCAGAGAAGGAGCCCGCCATAGGAATTCGGGGCAATTTGTTCCAAGCATACGGTGCAGCAAGGCAGAAAGGATGGAGTCTGGAGTTGGCAGTTGAAGAGAAGGGCACAGATAGGAGGGACTTACCAGCTGAGTGGAGCTCATGGTGGGGGGGGGGGAATCATAGGGGGAGATAAGTGAAGAGAGATCGTAAGGGGCAGCTGAGTGAGTGCATTTGTAGGTAAGAGGAGTTTGATGTACTCATATCTACCACAAAACTATTGTTTTATTCAACTGTATAAACATATCTCTCAAATAGCTTAGCCATGTTTTATGGTGTGCTCAGTGCTCCTGCAACCATGTCATGTGGACAAATTGCAAGAGGAACCATCGTAGTACCACCAAGTTCCCCAGTATCACCATTAACCTTCACGCTTACGGCTCTTAGGATAGTGAATAATAATGACAAAAAAGTCACGTATCTTTGTATGCACTGAAGGACTCTTGGGTGGCTGGGTTCCTCTCGATTGTTGTGTTTGAACTGGATTATAATCCAAAGTCTGTTGACCCACGAGCTTGCTGCGCAACCCAAACCATGTGTATATTCAATACAAAGCGACCCAAAACAAGTCCCAAGTTCAAACGCACAAAAAATAAAACCAAAACTGTGCAACCAATGACGCCAGGGCTTCATAAAACTCAATTGTGAGTAATCCAAATCGTTTGTCTCCCCAACTCTGGTCGAGTTTTTCGTTCGCTTCTTCAGGAGGAGAATAATGTAAAGGTTGTTGGCAAAAGGCGCATTTCATAGTTTTGTGGTCTAAGTTTCTATAACCATAAAGCTCTATGACCTCACAATGCAGGTGTAAAGAGCCTTAGCCTATAGGAAGAGGAGATGCAAATGTTAAGAGCCTTAGCCAATAGGGAGAGGAGGAGATAGTGGATGCTGCGGATGGGCCAATTGGCCTTTATCTGCCATCATGTTTCTATGTTACATGTTTCTATAACATCCAAAATGGACATCCATCTCACAGGTATTTTAAAACAGGAAATACATCAAGTTTTCTTGTTTAAAAATACGTGAGATGGACGTCCATGTCCTGGAGAGGTCACCATGAACAGACATTGTACAAACTGGAACGTCCAACATATGAATTGGGAAAAAGCAGGGGCAAGGACATCTATCAAGCCACATTCTTAGAAGAATAGCCACACAGACATTTCTGCAGAGCAGGGGAGCGGCCGAGTGGTGAGTGTGAGCCCTCTAGGAACAGAAAAATACCTACAGTACCTGAACGTTGTGTTGGGTGAACAGATGTTTTAAAAGGGGAACTGATAAAAATCAGTGCTTTTGTCTGATATTGTTGGATATTTCCTCTGCTGCCTTCGACACTACTGATGTTATAAAGCAGGGGTGTCAAAGACCCTCCTCGGGGGCCGCAATCCAGTCGGGTTTTCGGGATTTCCCCAATGAATATGCATGAGATCTATTTGCATGAACTGCTTTCATTGTATGCTAATAGATCTCATGCATATTCATTGGGGAAATCCTGAAAACCCGACTGGATTCCGGCCCTGGAGGACTGGAGTTGTCCACCCCTGCTCTAGAGGCTCTAGGTTAGGGGTGTCAAAGTCCCTCCTCGAGGGCCGCAATCCAGTCGGGTTTTCGGGATTTCCCCAATGAATATGCATGAGATCTATTTGCATGAACTGCTTTCATTGTATGCTAATAGATCTCATGCATATTCATTGGGGAAATCCTGAAAACCCGACTGGATTCCGGCCCTGGAGGACCGGAGTTGTCCACCCCTGCTCTAGAGGCTCTAGGTTAGGGGTGTCAAAGTCCCTCCTCGAGGGCCGCAATCCAGTCGGGCTTTCACGATTTCCCCAATGAATATGCATGAGATCTATTTGCATGAACTGCTTTCATTGTATGCTAATAGATCTCATGCATATTCATTGGGGAAATCCTGAAAACCCGACTGGATTGCGGCCCCCGAGGAGGGTCTTTGACACCCCTGTTATAAAGGCTTAAGTAATTGGGTTGGGGGCAAGGTAACCGATTGGTTTGTTGTTTATTTGTCTGATTGCCCTATGTATGTTCAGGGTAGGGAAAAGGATTCAAAAGGGGGTTCCATAAGGCTCTGCCTTATCTGTAATTTCTGTCTTCTCCACATGCAAAGCAAATTGACCCCTCCCCCTTTTACAAAACCATAGCACACTGTTACCACCGCAGCAGGCGCTAAAAACTGCGCTACGGTTTTGTAAAAGAGAGGTGTTATTTAGAATGAATCATCCACTGTGCGACAGAGTTTGAGGGGCATGAATTGTAGTGGGTGTTCTATAGTGATTTGGGGGTCGCTGAATTCAAAACTGACCTTAATTTGTCAGTATAACCGTCTGATTTTTGACAAAAGAGCATTATAATGCAAAAATTAACATTTTTGCTATATTTTCTAATGCGTGGAGTAAATGTTATAACAATGTCTGAAATATTAAAGCAGTGTGCCTCAAATTAGATTTTTAAGCTAAAGTATTAGTTTTAATGATGTAATAACGTGCTATATAATTAAATTCTTATGGGTGAGGAGGCAGAGCTGGAATATGCAGTTCTCTGTAGGCCTATTGCGTCATCAGTATTGCACTGTATTGCATCATCAACAATTTTTAAGCATCAGCACAGTTGAGATTAAATCGTCAATTTTGTATCGGGCTTTTGCTTCTTAGTTATCAAGTTGTTGCATTTGAAACGTTTTTGTTGTTTTGTTAGGATCATGTCAAGAAAGTGGGCGAACGAACCACCCTCACGTCTTCTGTTACGCCAATTAGGTCTCAGAAAAGAGATATGAATCCACTCCTAAGAAAAGCCTATGAACTCTATTTTGGCTGCAAAACTGGAGATCAGGATAAGATTTGGGACCCTCATGTGTGTTGTAAATCTTGTACCAACAACCTTGGAGCATGGCTGAAAGGCGTTCATCCATCGATACAATTTGCTGTTCCAATGGTTTGGAGGGAACAGAAGGACCATTGCACAGATTGCTATTTCTGCTTAACAAAAGTGTCTGGATTTTTTTTCGAAAACGAGTCAAATTCAATATCCTAATCTTGAATCTGCAATACGACCTGTGCCTCACGATGACAATCTTCCAATTCTGAAACCACATTGGATTTGGAAGAAGGTTCTGAAGCAGATGCTGATGACTATGGAACTGGAATCTGAAAATGATCCTGATTTCAAGTTCAGATGAACCTCATTAATAACTCAAGCAGAATTAAATGACCTCATTCGAGATCTTACTTTATCTAAGAGACAAGCCAAACTCTTAGGCTCCAGGCTTTGTCAGTGGAATCTCTTGGCACCTGAGACCAACATCTCCGTGTTCCGAAATTGTCACAAGGCCCTCGTGGAACATTTCTCTATGACAGACTGATTGACATTTTGTCAAGACATAAATGGATTATTCCAAGCATTTGGTCAAAGTCATGACCGAAATGAATGGCGCTTGTTCATTGATACGTCAAAGCTAAGTCTGAAGGAAGGAAGTGCTCTTGCATAACAGAAACGTATGTCCTTCTATTGGTCACTCTGTCCACGTGAAGGAAACTTATGAAAATTTACAGCTCCTCTTAGATCATATTAAGTACAGCAAGTACAAGTGGCAGATTTGTACTGATCTGAAAGTCATCGCGTTGTTACTTGGTCTGCAGTTTTATCTGTGAGTGGGCTAGCTGAGACAGGGGATCCCGTGACTATCATTAAAGACTGGCCACTTCGTAATAATTTGTATCCTGCTGCTGGAAGAAAAAAAATGTAATTCACCATCGTCTTGTCGATCCGAAACAAGTGCTACTGCCAACTCTTCACATAAAGCTAGGACTTATGAAGAACTTTGTCAAGGCTATGAACAAGGAAGGTGATGGATTTCGCTATTTACAGGAAAACTTTCATAAGTGCTCAGAAGTTAAAAGGAAGGTAAATAAGAGAATTGTTGAGAGACAGGCACTTTGAGGAAGACTTGCGAGGACGTGAGAAAAAGTCCATGAATAGCATTGAAGAATGTAATCGAGCATTTTCTGGGGAATAGGAAGGCACCAGACTATGTCCAAATGGTGGAGACGATGCTTAAAGCATTCTGTGATCTCAAATGCAACGTGTCACTAAAAATCCATTTTCTCCACTCGCATGTGGATTTTTCCCCCCGATAATCTCGGTAGTGTTAGCGATGAGCACAGGGAAAGGGTTTCACCAGGACATTGCTACGATGGAGAAACGATACCAGGGCAGATGGAATTCATCAATGCTGGCTGACTATTGTTGGACATGAATTAGAGATGCTCCTCATCTCGTTTATAAATGCATTTCAACAGCAAAACGATTCTAGAAAATAATATTTATAGGCACTCTTAAATTGGCGCCATGCGTTACGACTTCTCATGCCATAAATATTAGCGATTTTCTCAAAAACTATACGTGATAGGAGAAAACTGAGGCTATTTTCATGCACAGGAGGCCAAAATCATTTTCTTCTTGGCAAAGAACAAAAGTTAAAATTTGTTACTCAGTGTTATCTATAACTCCCATATATGCCATTATTTTACCTGAAAGCTCATCCCTCCGAGATGTTACTGGGAAAAAGGGTGTCAGGTCAAAAGCGTGCCGTGACAAAGGTGCGTGCAGACAATTGAGCGCAGCGTGGAGGCGCGTGCCGCAGAAAATTACAGTTTTTATGGCTCCGACGGGGGGTGTGTGTGGGGGGAACCCCCCCACTTTACTTAATAGAGATTGCGCCGCGTTGTGGGGGCGTTGTGGGGGATGTGGGGGGTTGTAACCCCCCACATTTTACTGAAAACTTCACTTTTTCCCTGAAAAAGTTAAGTTTACAGTAAAATGTGGAGGGTTACAACCCCCCAAACCCCCCACAACGCCGGCGCGATCTCTATTAAGTAAACTGGGGGGGCTCCCCAACAAAGCCCCCCGTCAGAGCCCCTAAAAACTGTAATTTTCTTCGGCGCGCGCCTCCATCTTGCGCTCAGTTGTCGGCGCCCGCCTTTGTCTTTCGCGGGGTTGTCTATGAACCGGAAAAAGAGCTGAACATCATCTGTATACAGTTTAAAATTCATTCCTGAAGACTCAAACACTCTGGGCTCCTTTTACCTTAACGAGTGGAACAGCGTGCACTAAAATGCCACACATGCTAGCCACTACTGCCTCCTCTTGAGCAGGTGGTAGTTTTTCGTGTAGCACACGCTAATCCGGTGCGTGCGCTAAAAACGCTAGCGCACCTTTGTAAAAGGGGCCCTCTGTATAAAGGAGCCAAATAGATATTAAATATACTTCTGTACCTTCAGTAAGAGAAAGGTGGACACTCAGGTGAAAATTCATGGGCTTAGGAGGTCCCAAAAGAGCGTGAAAGGTTGGAACTCCAAGGGAAGGCATGCACGGAGAATCTCAGGTGTTCCTGCAGTAGCTGGGAAGTGAGAAGCTGGAGTAAACCTGCTGACAGGGAGAGAGACGAGGTGCTGCCTGAGCCAAAGTTTGCTGAAGTTTTGCCAGTCGGTTTGGAAGTGGGCCAGCTACAGAAGGGAGAGATCCAGAGGAAGTTATAGACTTCAGGGAGCTGAGCTTTTGGCCCGGTATAAAGAGACTAGGGATGGAAAGGAATTTCCTAAACTAGGTCAGTCTCTTGGGAGATGGGCCAGATGCAGAAGGAAGGGTGAGACCGGGAAGGGGTCGGAGCCTTTGGAGAGCTGAACTGGTGATCCCAGGGTAAGGAGACTGGAGAATAGGAAGGAGCTCTCTAAGATGAAAGAAAAGGGACAGAGAAACTGGGAAAGGAGAACGTTACTTGGTGAGAGATCGCCTTAAGCGGGAAGCAAAAGATGACAAACCCTGGTGAGTGGATTTGCTGAGACCAGCCCAGAAAGCAAGCTGGGAAGGAAATGTTTGGCAAGAGATTTAGTTACTGCAACAGAAAAGTAATTGCCTTATGAAATACTACAACTACTGTTAATTATTTCTATAGCGCTACCAGACATGCGCAGTGCCGTACAGAGTCACAAAGAAGACATTCCCTGCTCCAAAGAGCTTACAATCTAAACAGACAAACAGGATGTCATAGATACAGTTAAGGGGAAGGGTTAATCTGCTAGCTGGGTTGGAGGGCAGAGGGGAGTCCAGGACAATCAAGCCATTGTGACATCACTGATGTGATTGGCTCTTAGGCACTGGTGGAATGAGGCATTATGACATCACAATCTCTGCTCTGGATACCAGAGACTGTCATTCTGTAGTGTCTGTTTCAGCCTCAGTCCTTCTACACCAGAATTCTTCAAAGCAAAGCTTGCGGGTCAGTGGTTGTGGCCATTCATACTCTGATTCTTCCCTCTCTCCTTAAAGAATGACATGAAGATGGCTTCCTGCGGTTATCCGCGGGGACGGGAACGGTGATGAATTTTGTCACCGTTTCATTCTCTACTGGAAATCTAACCTATGCATTTGAAAGTGTGCAACATGTACTTCTTAATGTTGTCACCAGATTAGAGATGAGTGCAGGAGTCTCTGGTAGGAGAGAAGCAAAAAAACATGACCTTTTGAAATCATTGTTTTATTGTGACATACGGTATACAACAGTGGTTTCAAAGTCAAGCCCTTTGCAGGGCCACATTTTGGATTTGCAGGTACAGTGTTCCCCTAGTCATTCGCGGTATTCTCCGACCGGGACTTCCTGTGCTAAAGTCGGGCTTCACCAATCAGAAGCTGCGTGTCAAAGCAGCTCCTGATTGGTGAAGCCTGACTTTAGTCAGAGCATATCGCAAGTGATTTCCAGCTGCCCTATCCTGCCTCCCCCAGCTGAAAAACCGTATTCGCGACTTTTCGATATTCGCGGGGGTTCTGGTCCCCATATCTCAAAAAACGTTATAGCAGAATTAGAAAAGGTACAGAGAAGGGTGACAAAAATATAAAAAGGATCGGATGACTTCCCTTTGAGAAAAGGCTGAAGTGATTAGGGCACTTTAGCTTGGAGAAGAGACAGCTCAGGGGTGATATGATAGAGGTCTATAAAATACTGAGTGGCATGGAAAGGGTCGATGTCAATCGCTTGTTCCTTCTTTCCAAAAATACTAGGACTAGGGGACATGCAATGAAGCTACTAAGTGGTAGATTTAAAACAAACCAGAGAAAATATTTCTTCACACAAAGTGTAAATAAACTCTGGAATTTGTTGCCAGAGAATATGGTGAAATCAGTTAGCTTAGTAGGGTTTAAAAAAGGTTTTGAGAATTTCCTAAAAGAGAAGTCCATAGGCCATTATTAAGATGGACTTAGGGAAATCCATTGCTTATTCCTAGGATAAGCCCCCCCCCCCCCAATCTGTTTTACATTAGGGATTTCTATTCCACCATTACCTTGCAGTTCAAGGCGGATTACAAATGGATTGTCAGGAGATTAGAAGTGTTTAGGGAGTAGTTTGTATATTTCTTTGAGTTGCTAAGGATTACTGCTTGGGATCTTGCCAGGTACTTGCCACTGTTGCATAAGAATACTGGTCTTGATGGACCTTCAGTCTGTCCCAGTGTGACAATTCTTATGTTCTTAACATCCTTCAAACCAGTTTCCCGGGTTGTCTTGTGTGCCGTCCAGTTCGTGAGCGACACATTGTGAATGCACGGTATTACAAGTCATTTCTGCGGTATCACCCGCGTTGTGCAGTGCGGGAGAAATGTCCAGAACTGTTACACAATGCCACAATCCTACACAACGACACTTTGAAGGATGTTAAACAGTTAAACATATTCACTCTCGGGATGACTGTGTGCTTGATTTAGTGAAACAGCTAATATTTATTACTTGTTTGCTAATAAGACGATGATTTCAGATGTCATGGTTTGTTTGGTTTTTGCTTCTCCCCTACCAGAGACGGCTGCACTCATCTCTCGTCTCGTGGCAACATTAAGAAGTACATGTCACACATTTTCAAACATATATATTATAGCCATCCAGATGATTACGCGTAACTGGAAGAGTTACGACAGACTGAATTACACATTTTGGTGGGCAAATATTTGTTCCACGTATAAATATGAGAGAATGAATGCGGAGTGTTTGGGGTCTAGCATGATATTCAATAAGGTGTGGAGCCCATTGACTGCATGTGTTGAATTGCAATGAATGTCAGGTATCTCCCTTTTTACAGATTCCTTACACATCCGGGGAGGGGGGGGGGAGGGGAGGGGAAGGTATTTGGGATTGCTAAAGGTATTTATCTATAATATTGCAATAATATATGCATGTGTAGTGTAATAGTTATGTGAGGAAGGGAGAAAAGAACATAAGAACATAAGCAATGCCTCTGCTGGGTCAGACCTGAGGATTGGTAATGGATTAATTATGTGTATTTAAGTGCATTATGTAGAATGCTCACATTTAATAGAGTTGTATTGCACTGTCAAAATTTGAAAATCAATAACATAGTAACATAGTAGATGACGGCAGAATAAAGACCCGAATGGTCCATCCAGTCTGCCCAACCTGATTCAATTTAAATTTATTTTATTTTATTTTTTTTAATTTTAATTTTTTCTTCTTAGCTATTTCTGGGCAAGAATCCAAAGCTTTACCCTGCACTGTGCTTGGGTTCCAACTGCCAAAATCTCTGTTAAGACTTACTCCAGCCCATCTACACCCTCCCAGCCATTGAAGCCCTCCCCTGCCCATCCTCCTCCAAACGGCCATACACAGACACAGACCGTGCAAGTTTGCCCAGTACTGGCCTAGTTCAATATTTAATATTATTTTCTGATTCTAGATCCTCTGTGTTCATCCCACGCTTCTTTGAACTCCGTCACCGTTTTCCTCTCCACCACCTCTCTCGGGAGCGCATTCCAGGCATCCACCACCCTCTCCGTAAAGTAGAATTTCCTAACATTGCCCCTGAATCTACCACCCCTCATCCTCAAATTATGTCCTCTGGTTTTACCATTTTCCTTTCTCTGGAAAAGATTTTGTTCTACGTTAATACCCTTCAAGTATTTGAACGTCTGAATCATATCTCCCCTGTCCCTCCTTTCCTCTAGGGTAGACATATTCAGGGCTTCCAGTCTCTCCTCATACGTCTTCTGGCGCAAGCCTCCTATCATTTTCATCGCCCTCCTCTGGACCGTCTCAAGTCTTCTTACGTCTTTCACCAGATACGGTCTCCAAAACTGAACACAATACTCCAAGTGGGGCCTCACCAATGACCTGTAGAGGGTCATCAACACCTTCTTCCTTCTACTGACTACGCCTCTCTTTATACAGCCCAGCATCCTTCTGGCAGCAGCCATTGCCTTGTCACACTTTT
The DNA here is from genome assembly GCF_902459505.1 of Geotrypetes seraphini. NCBI lineage: Eukaryota > Metazoa > Chordata > Amphibia > Gymnophiona > Dermophiidae > Geotrypetes > Geotrypetes seraphini. The sequence continues at coordinate 181,251,036 of NC_047092.1, read as the reverse complement.
TTTTTGCCTTTAGATCTTCGGACACTATCACCCCAAGGTCCCTCTCCCCGTCCGTGCATATCAGCTTCTCTCCTCCCAGCATATAAACAAACATATATATATTAGATTTGTAGTGTTGTTTCATTTTCTTTCTTTTTTTTTTTTATAAATTCTTTATTCATTTTAAAATCAAATACATAGTGCAAACAGCTAAACAAACAAATAATATATCCAACTGCACTTTGATTCAATCAAATACTATACAATTATTAAATCCTTGTGTCCCGGCACTAAGCGTTATTCAATAAATGGCGCTTGGACTTCAGCACCCTTTTTATAGCGTGGTTTTCATTTTTCGCTGTTTTTAAATTGAGTCCGTGGAATATATTTAAATGTCATAACTGGTGTTTACAGTTGGGTCAATATTCAAATGTTGTGGCCACAAATTCTAAATTTCAATGCTTCAGGAAAATCTAAACTGAGAAATTTCATAATATTGTAAGTCTTTAATAGAAATCCAAGTTGTTTGCTACGAGGAAGAGCAGGAAAATGTGCAACTTGACAGGATACGTCTCAGTAAACAAGTGTAAGCGTGGAAAAGACATACGACTGACTCAAGGGGGTGCAATGCAAATTTTATTGTTTTTCAAATTGTGGTTATTAAAAATGAAATAAATGAGATGAAAAGGAAACGGAAACAAAATAAAATGATATCCATCTGGGGCATCGCCTGGCCAACCTGTGAAAATTAACAATCCCCCCAAGTCTTCCTGGGACCCCTACATCCTCTCTTAGCCTATTTTGGGCTTATATGGGGCAAATATGATCCTTTGTCCCTTCTGTCCCACTGCTTCTGAGCATCGAGATGATTCCAGCCACAGGTTGGGTGGCATTCTTCCTCCCATAATCCCACTATCCTGGAATGCTTCGAGACCTGACACTACCAGATCCACAAACATACTCAAACTATCTTTCCCCTCCTTAAAAGGCGTCATGTATGCAGGTAAATTAGGGAAATCCCTTTTCTTCAAATTCACTTAGCTTTGGAACAACCTCCCTGCCCCGCTGCGGAACCTCAGCTCATTCCAATTATTCCGAAAGCATCTGAAAACCTGGCTTTTCTCCAAAACGTAAAGCTAGCTATCCTCTTCATAACCTCTAATTTCTTATTATGTCCTTCCCTCATTGAATTTACCTGTAAACCGTGCCGAGCTCTATCTTTATGGAGATGATGCGGTATACAAACTTAAGGTTTAGTTTAGTTTAGTTTCTCTTCCTCTCTCTCTTTTTTCTCTCTTCTCTCCTTTTTTCTCTCTTTCTTTTTTTCTTTCTCTCTTCTTTTTCTTTCTCTCTTCCTCTCTTTTTTCTCTCTCTATTTCTCTCTCTCTCTTCCTCTCTCTCTTTTTTTTTCTCTCTCTCCTTTTTTCTCTCTCTCTCTCTTCTTTTTTTCTTTCTTTCTCTTTCTCATTAAAAGGCATCATATGCAGGTAAATTAGGGAAATCCCTTTTCTTCAAATTCACTGAGCTTTGGAACAACCTCCCTGCCCCCCCTGCGGAACCTCGGCTCATTCCAATTATTCCGAAAGCATCTGAAAACCTGGCTTTTCTCCAAAACGTAAAGCTAAATAACCTCTAATTTCTTATTATGTCCTTCCCTCATTGAATTTACCTGTAAACCGTGCCGAGCTCTATCTTTATGGAGATGATGCGGTATACAAACTTAAGGTTTAGTTTAGTTTAACCCTGTTGAAAAACAGTAGGGACAGAGTAAGAGTGGTTGGGCTCCGTTTTTGCCCCCAGATGGGGTTCGGAGACTCCAGGAGGCTTTGTTGATGCTCATACACTTAGGGCTCCTTTTACTAAGGTGCGTTAGGGCCTCAACCCGTGGAATAGCGCACGCTAGACCTTAACTCCAGCACTGAGCTGGCGTTATTCTAGAAGCGTAGCGTGCAGTTCAGCACGCAGTAATTTTGTGTGTGCGCTAAAAACGCTAGCGTACCTTAGCAAAATGAGCCCTTAGGCTGGGCAGGAAGTAGGAGGGTCCCAGAATATCTCATGCATGTTCATTGTGGATATCCTGTAAACCTGACCGGTTGGGGGTTCCCCCGATTTGGGAATCGCTGAGCTAGACTTTGGATCTTTAAAAGGGAAGAGGAAGTGACCATGACAGGACCCTGGTTAGAACAGACTACTTGGGCAAACCGCTGACAGTCCAGGTTAATCTACAATTGTCTTTGTCCTGTTGAGGTCAGCAAAGCTGCTTTTCATGGTTCTCATATGCCGGATTGCAATACGCTTGAATTTTGGTGTCCGTCACCCCATTATTGAGGACTCCATAGTGCGTCCTGTTCACTGGGGGCCAGTTTGGGTCCTTCTCCAACATTCTGATGAATTTCCGATACTGGCTCTTCGAATGGTAGCCAACGATTTCCTTCAACATCAACCAAAGTTTTCTGTTTTCAATCACGGCTTCCTGGAAGAATGAAATAAATGCATTAAGAACAGGCTGGGCACGAAAGAGCAGACATGGTATTTCCTTTAGAAAGAAAAATAAAACTGGATCTTTCTAATGATATTGAGCTTGCCCTGGCTTAATAAAGGAAAATTCCCATCTCCCCTGGAAATCAATCCATGTGCCTTAAAAGACAACAGTAATATAACCCTGCATTCAACTAGACCAGGGGTAGGCAATTCCGGTCCTCGAGAGCCGGAGCCAGGTCAGGTATTCAGGATATCCACCATGAATATGTATGAGATGGATTTGTACGCACTGCCTCCTTGAGATGCAAATCTTTCTCATGCATATTTATTGTGGATATCCTGAAAACCTGACCTGGCTCCGGCTCTCGAGGACCGGAATTGCCTACCCCTGGACTAGACCTTCACCCTATCTCAAGATGTTATTTAATACTTTTATATATGATCCAGCCAGAATGAACTGTTTGCTATTTATATTAGTAATGTGAGAAAAATGGAGGTCATTTACTAATGGTCAGTGTGCTAACACTGTTATTTTATGCAATGGGCTCTATAAGTTTCCAAGTTTTATTTAGAATTTGACTAATCGCGTAATCATACTTCAAAGCGATGTACATTATTATAACGCAAAATAACAGTGCTAGAAAATGCTACTAGTCAGAGAACAATCCACAGTACGTCTTATCACAGTACAAGAGGGAAGGGAAAAGTCCAATCAGCCAAGGAAAACTGTCTTTATTCAAAAAATACAAGTAGTTTTCAGACAAGTTCTTTCTTCTTTCTTCTCGCTGTTATCGCAGTACAATCAATGTAGTATAGCTATGTTTAAATTATGTGCTTTCAACTAAAGAAAAAAACAAAAGGAATTGACCCCGAAATATCCACAAAGAAGAAAGTCCAGAGAAAGCCAAAAAAACTCTGTGGAGTGACGATGCTCCTGAATGGATTTTATTTGAAAGTGTCAAAGTTCCAAAGGTCCACTGAAATCATCCACATAAAATAATTTCATCCACATAAAATTAAATCATCCACATAAGAGCCTTAAAGGACCTAGTCCGCTAGGGATACAGGACCCAACACGGTCCGTGTTGCGACAAAAAGTCTTCTTCAGGGGTCCCTGCGGGTCCTATAAAAGTGAGTACGTGGGAAACAATTGTGTGGTGAGCCGGAAGTGAGACCTTTAAGGCTCTTATGTGGATGATTTATTTTTATGTGGATGGAATTATGTTATGTGGATGATTTCAGTGGACCTTTGGAACTTTGACACTTTCAAATAAAGTCCACTTAGGAACATTGTCACTCCACAGAGGTTTTTTAGCTTTCAACTGAAGATGCACATAAGGCCCTGTATACAGTAGACTCTCAGTTAACCAGCAGCCGTGGGGATTGATAGATGCTGGATAAATGTAGTTTCTGGTTGCTTGAGAGTTACTATTAAAAATAGGCCTAACTAATACTATACTCCATACCATAAACTGTTCCAGGCAAACTACTGGACATGTGGTAGGTAAAGCATGGGCGTACTCAGGTGTGGCGTGCCGAGTTTAAACTTAAATGTCCACCAGAAATTGATTTTATTTTAATTTTTATCTAAAGTATTACAGTATTTCTTTGATTTTTTTTATGCTTATTGGTTAAGTTCCAGTTAACAGAGAGTCTACTGTACGCTGTTCCCTCCATTGCTGCCAGAAGGAGGCAGCGCATTAAAATGATGTTTTCAATCGCTAGGGGCAGTAGGTTCCCTGGAGTCTTACACAGCTTGGCTGTCCCTCACTATTGAAAAAAGTGATAGTGAAACAGCACCTCCTACTGGCAGGTCTCCTGCTCAGCTTAGAGAGAACAATGCTTGTATACTGAGCACTTTTTAAACTAAACTAAAGCTTAACTTTATATACCGGGTCATCAACCTAAAGAAGCTCAACTCGGTTTCCTTATAGACACAAAAGGAGTGTATTTTCTCTAAGGCTTCCACAGCTGGTATCATAATTGTTTGGTTATCTGGGTCTTGCGGTGTCTGAGTCTTACACAGCTTGGCTGTCCCTCACTATTGAAAAAAGTGATAGTGAAACAGCACCTCCTACTGGCAGGTCTCCTGCTCAGCTTAGAGAGAACAATGCTTGTATACTGAGCACTTTTTAAACTAAACTAAAGCTTAACTTTATATACCGGGTCATCAACCTAAAGAAGCTCAACTCGGTTTCCTTATAGACACAAAAGGAGTGTATTTTCTCTAAGGCTTCCACAGCTGGTATCATAATTGTTTGGTTATCTGGGTCTTGCGGTGTCTGAGTCTTACACAGCTTGGCTGTCCCTCACTATTGAAAAAAGTGATAGTGAAACAGCACCTCCTACTGGCAGGTCTCCTGCTCAGCTTAGAGAGAACAATGCTTGTATACTGAGCACTTTTTAAACTAAACTAAAGCTTAACTTTATATACCGGGTCATCAACCTAAAGAAGCTCGACTCGGTTTCCTTATAGACACAAAAGGAGTGTATTTTCTCTAAGGCTTCCACAGCTGGTATCATAATTGTTTGGTTATCTGGGTCTTGGCGGTGTCTGAGTCTTGCCGTCTCTAAAAAAAAATTCAGCATCCAGCTCAGTGTCCCAGCATGACTCATCGTAAATGTGATTGTATTAAAACCACAACAGATTATGTAAGTATCTTTAGTTCCAGGAGAGGGCATTCCCAGACATACAATTTATACAGCAATAAAGCAGCCTCACGTCACCCAAACAGGGAATAAGCATCATTATTTTCATGGGTTGTACTTAGTCTTTTTCGAAATCGCAGAGTAGAAGCAAACAAGGGAAAAAAATATTATACACTCATTGCTTGTCAAACCTTAAAGCAATTTCAACACCACTTCCAGGAACAAGGTCAAACTTTCTGACTAGAATATTCTTCCTTTGATCTGCAGTTTTGAACTGAAGTAAAAAAAAACAAAAACCACATACCTCTAGAATGACTGATGCAACAAAAGTGGCCAATAACATAACCAGAATATTAATCCGCCATAATGTAGGAGTGCAGACGAGCTTTGAGGAAGAGAAAGAAGTGCATTAATGGGGCAACGAACCTCTTAATCTAAATTTTTTTTTTTTTTTGTCATTTGTATATAACAATCGCGTTTATTGTAACCTCATACATCAAAATCAATTCATTTAAAACTACAAAACCGCAAAAGCATTTTTTTAGCGCAGGCTGGTGCGCCGAAAGCTCTGCACTGCTCCCAATGCTCATAGAGCTTTAATTAAATAGAGCTTCTACTGGAAATGCCCAGATATCTTCTATATTGTAATCCGCCTAGAACCGCAAGGCACAGGCGGAATAGAAATCCCTAATATAATGTAATTGCCAGGACATCCAAGTGCCGATGATCAAAACCCTTTTCCTGGACATCTAAGAAGACATTTTTTCCCGCTGTGTGTCCAGAGTTCCAGCAGGCGTGCTGGGAAGTGTTTTATGGGCATGTTTTGGGCATGGTTAACTTGGACATCTTGTGGCGATAATTGAACCTTTTCTAAGACGGCCTGGATGGAACTTAGATGTTTGGAGCTGCACCTGTTTTAGAAGTGTCTAAGTGCCACAAAGGGACCCAAACTGACCAAATGACCACTGGATACATTAAGGTGTGGCTTCCCACCACACTCCCCCACTGTTCACTAACCCCCTCCCACCCCAAAAAAATCTGAATGAAAGAGTACACGATTTCCGTATCTTCTCCGCCCCTTAATTTTCATCACTGAACCTAGCGTTTCACATTGGAAATCGCTGCTCCAGGTGGTTCATGGAGGAAATCGCGGCTCCCGGCATTGTATGGAGCAAATCGCAGGTCGGGTTATTCACGGTTTATTGTCTTTTTCTGGTCTACTTTACCGAAAAACCGCAAATAACATGCAAAAAGTTATTCGCGGTTTTTCGGTATTCACGGCTATGTTCTGCCCATATCCCCCGCAAATACGGAGGGAGAAGTGTACATATTTGTCTGTAGAACAGCAGCTCTTGATAAGGGAAAGCCTAATACAGCATCACACAGGTGTCTTAAGTAACCTGGTGGATGGGCTACTGATACCTTAAGGAGGAAGACCCAGGCCCATAAGCTACTCTAGCCACTACATTTATTATGGAAAGTGTGAGTCCACCAAAACCCACCAAAATCCTACTATACTGCCATATAAGTGCCACTTGTTGCCATGAAGGCTATTGAGGTGATAGACAGGTGAGTCTAGTAGGTTTTGAGGGAGTTTTGAAGGGCACAGCATAAATCAGAAGGGGTATATGATGAGATGGACTTCAGGCACTCTTTGTGGGATGTTCACAGCAGTGCCCTCTAAGGTGTCCCACTACTCCGTGTGGCCAGTCCATCGCAATGTCCAAATGGTCTGGACTTTTTCAACTTGGACATTTCTTTGGTCAAAAATGAGGTTTAAGGTTAGGTGTCCTAATGGTAGGAAGTCCTGTCAGCCTAGACTTCCATGTAGACGTTTAGCGGTTCAGCTTTTGAAAATGGACATTTCTGTGCTTCCGACTTTGGACGTTGAACAGGAAACGTCCAAATCGTACCTAGTCGTTCTTTTCAAAAATGACTCATAACTTATTCGTAACCTGTTCATACAAACTCATAACTTATAACTCAAACTCATAACTCAAATTTATAACTCATAACTTATTCATACAAACTTAGTACTGTATATTCAGTGTTCGAAGAGGATCCCATAGATGAAGAGAAGTACTTTAGCTAAAGAAACTATTAAAGAAATTACTCATTTGAAGAGTTAAAAATTCTTATGGATGCTTTAAGCACCGAACGTCACAAAATTTCACTATCATTGCTATCAACACTGAAAAACATAGAGTGAGCAAAGTCATTTGAAATCCATCAATCTATATACACATATATAAATAGTTATCCTATATTGGATTAACATAATGACCTGAAACGTTATTTGGATTCAGCTTATGTCGCTAATACTTCAGAGATCAACCAGACCGAATTTAGACAGTACGAGGCTGACTCAATAGATAATTGTATTCTTAATTTCTTAGAAATTAATTTGCCAGCATTTATACCAGGTTTCATCCAGCATAAGCGCTGCGTTTTAAAGCCAGGCATGGGAATCTGCTTTAAGCGCTATTTTACAATGAATGCTCTGTGCGGAGCGCCCTTGATAGAATACTAGTTTAGCATGGATCTTTCCGGCAATGAATTTAAAACGAGTTTATAAAATCCCCCCCCCCAAAAAAAATGTGCCCATGGTAGCCTTATTCAGTTGGAGGGGCATAATCGAAAGGGACGCCTAAGTCCGTTTACGTCCATCTCGCAAGTCGTCCAAAGTTAAAAAGAGCCTAAGACACATTTTTGAAAGAGACGTCCAACCTTTTTTTAGTTTCGAAAATCATCTAATTATACGTCCTGTCGATCTGATCGTCCAAGCCGCTAAATCGTCCATCTTTATATCACATTTCTATCCAACTTTCCGTCCAAGTCCAAAACGCCTAGAACAAGCCCTGTTGGACGTGGGAGGGGTCTGCAAAGTGATGGATTGAACACCCAGACATGCCACCTAAATAGTAGGGTACCTTACAGGGTACTGCTGTGAACTTCACAAAAAGGGTGCCATGGCTTCTCCTCACTCCAGCTCCCTTATAGGTGACGGTGAGCCCCCCAAACCACCTCCAGAATCCTCTAGACCCACTTATCTATCACCCCAATAGTCCTTATGGCTTCAGGAGCCACTTATATGCCATTAAAAAAAGGGTTTCTGGGGTTTATAGGGCAGAGCACATGTTTCAGTATCAATTCAGTGATTACAGGGGCTTATGGGCATGGGTCCTCCTCTCTATGGGTCCCTAATCCACCCCCAAGATGACTTAAGCCGCCTCTGGGCTGGACGACTAGGCTTTCCTATGCCAGGCGGCCAGGTGATGATGGTCTGGAGGCTGAAATTTAAAGTTGTGAATAAAATTTTTTTGGGGGTGGGGGGTTGGTGATCACTGGGGTAGTGTGTGGGGGTCTGTTTTATGTGTTTTCAGTGCTTATCTGGTGAGTTTAGGTGGTTTTTTGTTTTACATGGTCTAAGTCACAATGTCCGAGTTCCGTCGATCGTGGGCTGTATAACTTTCGGTTATACATGCTGTACGACTAAATCTAAGCTGGCCCACGTCCAGCCCAACTTCCGCCCTCGACACGCCTCCTGAAACGCCCCGTTTAGCTTTGGATGTTGAGCAGCATTATGGAGGCCTAGGTCATTTAGAAATACGTCCAAAACCCGGTTTTATTATTGGCACTTGGACATTTTTAAGAAATGTTCGTCCAAGTGCCAACATAGGCCGGTTTTTGGACGTTTTTCTCTTTCGATTATGAGCCTCTTAGAGTTTATTGGGTTATTGCTTCGATCATTCCCTGTTTTCAGTATAACACAGATATTAGTTTGTTTCATTCATTTGTGATTTTTATCAGATAAAAGCTCAATACACTTCCCCCTCTGTATTTGCAAATTCCGTATCTAGGGATTCGCTTATTCGTGATTTTAAATCAAAAAATGCATTTTCATTTTTCAGGCTATTTTAAGTCCTGTAAGCCCCCACTTAAGCCTTACCTGGTAGTGTAGCAGGTTTTCGGGGCAGGAGCGATCTTCCCACGCTCCTGCCCCGCGCAGATTGCTCACAGGAAATGGCTCGAGAGACTACGGGAGCTTAAGGCAGCCACTTCCTGTGAGCGATCTGCACGGGGCAGGAGCGTGGGAAGATTGCTCCTGCCTGAAAACCCGCTAGACCACCAGGTAAGGCTTAAAGGGGGGCTTTCAGGGCTTAAAATAGCCGAGGGAAGTGGGGATTAGGGGAAGAACCGGCCCGAATATTATTCGCGGTTTTTTAATATTCGTGAGCCGGCTCTGCCCCTAACCCCCGCAAATACGGAGGGGGAAGTGGAATATAATAATGCAGGATGAGACCAATTTTGTGCGTTTTCTGCAATAACCTTACCTCCATGATGGAATAGATGCTTTCCATGTCTGTAAAGAGCAGGAACATACAAAGAGCAAGCAGTGATCCCAGGAGAAATGAAAATATATCTGAAGATATACAAGGCATATGAGTGTCAGAGGTTTGTACACATCTTTTACCAAATCATATGAAACAGAAACGTTTTCTAAAGCCAGATGAAGACGTCCAGTTTTGCATGAAAAATCTTGGAAAAAACTGCATGATTTTTTTTTTTTCTTATATAGAGTCTTCCATATCACACGCTGGCTCCATTCCTCAGTGGCATCACTCCACTGGCCAAGAGCGACATCACTGGAGAATTGGCCCAGTCGATGATTTCACTGAATCACCGACTGGCCCAGTTCTTCAGGAAACATCTCAATCGCATCACATTATGTCAGAGCGGCTTACAATAACAGCAAAACGAAAGGGAACGGAACACCAGTACGACAAGGAAAGACTTAAAATCAAACGTTTGTCAGCTTCAATCAAGGAGAAAAAACAGGGGCGGCAAAACCACACGAAAAGTAGGACAGAAAAGGCAGAGCATGGGAAAAGCCCACAAAGTATCCGGATGAGACCAGGAGTTCACCTTAAAAAAAGATTTATTAAATTTAAAAGGTACGGCAGCAGAGTGCAGATGTTAATACAGTAAGTATACAATAGGACCCAACACAGTCTGTGTTTCGGCAGCTTCTGCCTTCCTCAGGAGTCCTCTAAAAATGGTGCTGGCCACGTGTCAACAAGACAAAACAAAGAAAATCTAACAGGTCTGCAGTGAAAGTGCAGAGCAAATGGACAAGGTTCCTGAACTTTTAGTTAAGTCAATAAAATGTTGTTTTCCCAAAAATTTGGTTCTCATTTAGAAGACAGGATCCGACACGGTCCATGTTTTGAAGAAACACTCCTTCCTCAGAGGTCTGAGATTTTCAGTACTTCACTAGTCGAGAACCATATGGAGTACAACGGTTTTGTATAAATGCCTTACGTCGCCTGTCACTCACGAATTGAATACAACATAAGAACGTAAGAAATGCCTTCACCGGATCAGACCTTAGGTCCATCTAGACCGGCGACCCGTGCACGCGGAGGCTAAGCTAGGTGTTCCCTGATGAATCCCTTGCTAACCCGTATCCCTCAATGTGATTTGCAAGAAGGTGTGCATCCAACTTGCCCTTGAATCCCCGAATGGTGGTCTTTGTCACAACCTCCTCCGGGAGAGCATTCCAAGCATCCACCACTCCCTGTGTGAAACAGAACTTCCTGACATTTGTCCTGGACCTGTTGCCCCTTAGTTTCAGTCCATGACCTCTTGTCCATGTCACATTTGACAATGTGAATAACGATGTTTCTTGCTCTATTTTGTCAAATTCTTTTAGTATTTTAAAAGTCTCTATCATATCCCCATGCAGTCTTCTCTTTTCGAGGGTGAACAATCCCAGTTTTCCGAGCCGTTCCTTGTAGCTCAGATTCTCCATACCTTTTACTAGTTTCGTGGCCCTCCTCTGTACCCTCTCCAGTAGGGTTATATCCTTCTTCAGGTAGGGATACCAGTGTTGGACACAGTACTCTAGGTGTGGTCTGACCATTGCTCTGTAAAGCGGCACTATGATGTTAGCCGATCTACTCGCGATCCCCTTCTCTATCATGCCCAACATCCTGTTCGCTTTCTTGCTGCTGCTGCACATTGAGCCGACGGCTTCAGGGTCCTGTCTATCAGTACTCCCAGGTCCCTTTCTTGTTCGCTCTTGCCCAAAGTCACACCATATGGTTCTCGACTAGTGAAGCCCTGAAAATCTCGGACCTCTGAGGAAGGAGCGTTTCTTTGAAACGCGGACCGTGTCGGATCCTGTCTTCTAAATGAGAACCAACTTTTGGGGAAAACAACATTTTATTGACTTAACTAAAAGTTCCGGAACTTTGTCCATTTGGCTCTGCATTTTCTCTTCGGTTTCGCTAGCCACGTGTCAATCACGCATAGACGCCGTTAAGAGAATCACGGCTTGCGTCTAACATAGGCACCGGTAATGTAGGCCGGGGTTTTGCAGACCTACAATACTGGCGCCTATGTTTGATGAGAATCACATCTCCAGAGGTGCCTAGCAATGGTTAAGGTTATTTCTGCTGCAAACTACATCTGCTTTGACCTTAGGCGCCATTAAAAACCTCCGTAGATGTGATCTTGGTGCCATCTTTTGCAGGCGCCTACATTTTTTTTAATGACTTTTTAAATTGGTTTTAAACAACCCAGTCATTTACTGTGCCAAATATAATGATTTAGGTGGTGGTAGGGTGCTTACTACCGCCTAATATACTGCGCCGTTTAGAGAATTTGGGCCATTTAGCATTACCCCCTCCACTCTACTGAAATTTTAAAGGTTGTAGGCCAACTGAAACAAATGAGCCTTCAACGAGGTCCTGCCTCTCTCTCTCTCTAACCAGCGAGACCGCTGTATTCAATGTATCTCGGAACTACCGAGCAGCGTGTTATGAACGAATGCATAACATCAGTGGCATAGCGAGGATGAGAGGCGCTTGGGGCGGTGACGCACCTCCCCCACCCTCTTCTCCGCCCCCTCCACACGCTCCTGCCCTGGCCCCTCCTGCCGCCAACGCGCCACTTCCCTTCCCCCGTACCTCTGTAATGTTCCTGGCGCAAACAGCAACCCCCAAACTGTTGCCGTGCCGGCATCAGCTCTTCCTCTGCCGTCACTTCCTAGGAGCGGGTCCAGGAAGTGACATCAGAGGAAGAGCCGATGCTGGCATGACAGCAGGTTGGGGGTTGCTGATCGTGCCAGGAAGGCTCACAGTCATTCGCGCACGGGACAAAGCCGCGCCGACATTTGAGCCCAGACAATTGGGCGCAAGACTCCAGCGCGCTGCTGGAAAAGTTAATTTTAAAGAGCTCTGATGGGGGTGTGTGAGGGGGGAAACCCCCCCCCAGTTTACTTAATAGTGTTCGCGCTGCCATTGGGGGGGTTGGGGGGTTGGAATCCCCCCCATAATAGAGGAAACTTAACTTTTACGGCGGCGCGGTAGAGTCTTGCACGCAATTGTCTGTGCCGAAATGTCGGCGCGCTTTTGTCCCATCACCGATTAGATACAATATCAAATTTCCCGGGCAGTGCTGGATACCTCTGCTAATATTTAATTTTAAAAAACATAGCTTCCACATGTGACTACTTACAATTCGTGTATATCGGTTGCCTGAATGGCTTTCCTTTGGAGAACACAAACGCCATGATGATGAAATTGACGGTACTCAACAGCCACAACGTGGTGGTTTCAAAACTTTCATGGTTTTCCTTGACTTCTCTCAGAGCCTCATTCACAGTCCTGTTTACGTCTGCCGTGGCAGTGGTGGCAAATGGGTCCTCGAGCGTACTCCCGTTGAATGGTCTACATGTTCTGCGGAGAAACCAGAGGCCCTAAAGTCAAGCATTAGCTTAAGCAGCGAAGCAGTACCAACCATTTATAACTGTTGCAACAAAGTCTGTGGAAAGCATGACTGACAGTTGAGATTTTCAGAACTAGAACAGTCCGAGTGATAAAGACAAATCATTTTACCTGGAGGGGGCGGAGGAATACCACGGTTGCTGCTGGACCACCAAAAAGCCGCAGGACTGCATGGCAAGACTTAAACAGACATGGATAACCACCGAGAGCAGCAGAGGCGGAGAAATGAGTTGCGCCGGAGGTCGGTAAGGAGCCAGCTTGGGGTACGCATGGTTCAAGCTCACTAAAAGAACACAGGGCATGCAAAGATTTCTTTAGCATGTACAAGAGACTGGCATCGAGTCAAACGCTGGCCACTGCACACATGCGCACGCAAAGGATTTACAAAAATACCCCCACTTGTCTGTTGCCAGGTATTCAGTAGATAATTGATACAGTTATCCATTTATCCAAAACTAAGGAGGGCAGTTATCGAGGGTGACCCGTCAAATGCACGCAGGACAAATGCACACCGCCCTATGCCTTCCCTTTGCACTCTGAGAAGGGGTGTGGGGGGGAACCCCTCCCCCCCACTACACTCACGCTCTCATTGAGAGATGTGGAGGGGGGGAAGGAAAACCCCCCCACACTAAACTTACAACTCCTGCTCTCCGCTCTAAGCATTTCGCCCTTCCCGTTTCCGCCCTTCCCATTTCTGCTCTGAGGGGGGGTGTTCAGTGCCAACGCGATCTGAATTACCCACTTACAATTCCCCCTCAACAATTCCCCTCTCTTCACGCACGCACTTGTCGGTGCGTGCATTTGATAGAATGGAATTATCAGCGCACCAATGTCCGGCGAGCTTTTAACGGTGTACCCAGTAATGGTAGGCTACCAATAATATTTTCACTGTTATCCCCAGTAATTAGTAGCTAAATCTTATTGCATAAAATGCGACTTGTGCAAAAATCATCTCACTTAGAGGTAAAATCACAGGTCTTAATGGTAGCTCATGTGGATAACTAAACTCCCGGGTGCCCAAATGATTCAGATACCTTATGAATTCAAGATGCTATGGAAGGAACTGTATACTCGGACACTTGCACGCTCGTCTTCCACTTACTTGTCAAGCACACTAAGATGGTGACGACCACGTCTTGGATCAAGAACTGATAATTGCCCAGAATCTTTAATTGCTAGGGTAAGAAAATGCAAACCCTGGTTATAATATTGCAAACAATCTCCTTAGCACGCTTCCTAATTCTGCTATACAGGAACCTTAGCAGCAAAGATGTAGGGAATAAGGGTTATGGAACAAAAAGGGGAAATGGCCAGACCAGATGGCCCTTTCGGTCTTTAACTGCTGTCACATGGAAGGGGGAGGGAGATTTTTAAGCAATTTTACCTGAGAAATTTATTTTAGGTATTTATATACCTATTGTGGACATAGAGCAAGGGTAGGGAACTCCGGTCTCGAGAGCCGTATTCCAGTCGGGTTTTCAGGATTTCCCCATTGAATATGCATTGAAAGCAGCGCATGCACATAGATCTCATGCATATTCATTGGGGAAATCCTGAAAACCCGACTGGAATACGGCTCTCGAGGACCGGAGTTCCCTACCCCTGATATAGAGCATTAAGAAAATATTTTTTTAAAATACATATGATACATATGATAAAATTCTACAAAATTGGAATGAGGAGTTGGGAATTCAGATTTCTCTTCTTGATTTTACTCAATCTATTAATAGACTACCAAAGATTATAAAAGGGTATGTTTGGAGAGAATGTACTTATAGAATTTTGCATAGGGCTTATTTTTCCCAAATTCAAGCTTTTCATGCAAATTTAATAGATACTCCAATTTGTATTAAATGTAATAAAGATCCTGGCACATTATCTCATGCTTTTTGGTTGTGTCCTTTGATCAACTCATTTTGGTCTGCCATCCTATTATTTTTGGGTTCTTTAAGGGGTAATTCGATAGTGGGTTGTCCTAGGGGAATCATTTTTGGTAAAGCATCAGCTTGTGGGGTTTTTGGCCAACTAAAATGTCTTTTATTTCAGAAAGCCTGTATGATTCTTAGATTCAGAATCTTTCACCAAAAATACGAAGTTTGGTTATCAATGATTTATTATGAAAATTAGGTTTAATAATTACATTCCAGTTATTTATTTTAATTCTTTATTTTTGTCAACTTTCATCCAGGGTGAGGGATTTCATTTAGGGAAAGATAGTGGGTAGGGGATGGAATTAAGGGGGGTGTAGATAAGATTGAATTAATTCATATGGAAATACAATTTGAAAGAATGATTTAAATTTGTATGAAATTTATTGTAATTCTTATTGTATTGAATGTATTTTTGTATTATCCTATTGTACTGATTATTTGATTCTTTCAATAAAAATTGTTATACATAAAATAATAAGAAGCATTACAACATCATATTTTTGATGCATATAATGTGATTGCTTTATAGTATAAATAAAGATCCCAAGCAAAATAAGGGTTGATACATATCCAATGCCATTTCTGAAGGCGCCGGCCGATGGAGGCGCCGTTATCAGAATCTGGACCTAAATGTTCAGGTATGGCACTGACCCCTACCTAGACAAGTAGCTCTGAATACCGAGCCCTCCATTTTTAGCTACAGAACTGTTGTCTCTGAACCATGGCGTCTACTGTTGAACTTGAAAATCCCTTGCACGTAGCTGCCCATTAGGAATGTGCACAGACGGAGAAAAAGTTGGGTTTATCTTCATTTTAAACGAAAGTTTTGCAACTTTCCTGTTTTTATCATGGTTTTTTCAGACATCTGTGTCTTTCACATACATTGTATGCGCGCATGAACACTTTGTGTGCGTAGATTGATTGTAAATTCATTCGTTGTTGGGTGCCCAGGTGAACAAGTGATTTGCATGTCATTTAAATTTTGAGCTTCTAGAAACCCTTAAGGACTCTGTGACCAATACTGTCCGTACTCAATATCTAACAAAAATTGGTCCACAGTCAACATTTATTCAAAACAGGAAAAAAGATTGAAAAGGACAGATTGCTAATAAATAAATGATCTAGAAAAATTGTTATATATATGTGACTATAAACCCCAACCCTTAAACAAGATAATGCTGTCAAGTTTGTTGTGGATTTGTATATATTTTTATTTTTTAACTGTAGTTTTTTATTTTTTATATTTATATATATATTATTTATTTTTTATTATTTATTTTTTATTTGTTTAATGGACTGATGTCCATTAAACAAATAAAAAATAAATAATAAAAAATAAATAATATATATATACTGTAAATATAAAAAATAAAAAACTACAGTTAAAAAATAAAAATATATACAAATCCACAACAAACTTGACAGCATTATCTTGTTTAAGGGTTGGGGTTTATAGTCACATATATATAACAATTTTTCTAGATCATTTATTTATTAGCAATCTGTCCTTTTCACTCTTTTTTCCTGTTTTGAATAAATGTTGACTGTGGACCAATTTTTGTTAGATATTTAAATTTTGAGACACCCGTACCGATTCTGTGCACACCTATGAATGCATTTCCCTAGGAATTACCCAGACCCAGCTGTACTCGTGCATTCTACCAAGATTCTCAGCCTCATTGCGTCATATTCTCATATTTCAGAAACATCTGTGTTTATCAACAGCTTTCTTGAATTCTATCCTAGTGCTTCCCTTCCCTTTTATCCCACTATACTGCCCTATCTCACTAAAGATCACATCTTCACCTTCATATAACCTAATAAGGAAGATTGTTGGCGGCTTACCCAATAAAGCAGCAGAAGACAAATGAACTGGATCATAGCGTAGAGTGTCATATACTTAAAGACGCAGAATGAAGTCACAAGCGCGGCTCGCCCTTCCCTGTTTAAAAACAGAAAAACAATGGTATTTCAATCGGGGGCATAGCGACAGACAGGCCTGGGCGGGCCTTGCCCAATCCATCTCGGCTCAGGCCCACCCAAGGTGCAAGCATGTGATGACGCCAGGGCCAGAGCGCAGCGGTGCTACACATGCAGCCCAGCACGCTGTCTCCGAGGAAGGGCGAGTTGCTGCTCACCACAGCCCCAGCTCCAGAGGTGGGAGGCAGGCAGGGCTCACTGGCGTGCTCACGCAGTCTCACTCCTCCAGGGCAGGCCTACCCTCTCTGGGTTCAGGCTCGCCCAATATCGAGCTACGCTATTGCTCTCAATATTGTGTTTTCAATCACTAAGGACATGCAGGTTCCCTGGAGTTCTGCACAGCTCGCCTGCTCCTCATTATTGAGAATGTGATATTCAAACTGCACCACCTACTGGCAGGACTGCAGGTGGAGGACTGTTGCACAGCTAAGGGGGAACAGTTTTTTCTAATCATTTTCTGTACATATGCCTGTATAGATACAGAAGGGATTTGTACTTACTTGATGAGTTGTGGGACACACGTTATATTGGGAGTTTTTGAGGTGAAGGGCGAAGCCACCGATGCTTCCTGCTCTGACAAGGAAATCCCAGCATGGGCCATTTTCAGTGCCTGGAAAGTGTTTAGTGAATGAAAAGAGAAACGTGATCTCCGACCAGGCTGTTTAAATGATCAAACAAGTTATGAATGCTAGAACATGGAGGTCAGTTTTCTCAAAATGCTCAGAGTCTGATATTCAGCCAGCGACAGTGAGCATTTTGCTTACTACTGGCAGAATTATTCCTGGATATTCAAAACCAGGCCCTGGGCAGGTTTTGGCTTTGACTATCTGGTTATTTTTAAGCTGGCTAACACTTAGCTACTTGAGTCGATATTCAACACTTAAGCAGCCACGGGCTAGCGCATAAAAATAGGACAGACTTTTTTGCAGGCCCATCAGTGCACTAAACCTGGCTGCTCAAGGGCTGGAAATCAGCTCTCAAGCAGCCAAGCGCTGACTCTGTCCCTGGAATATCTACAACATAGCCGGCTTTGATTGCTAAGTATATCCGGAGAATGGAGGAGTGGCATATTAGCCCTACCCCTCATTCATTTTGGGTGACTTTCTGCAACCTGGGCACCTTCGGGGACTCAGGCTCCAAAACAATCCACTGCTAATTTAAGGGATTATAGAATTAGCTTTTACTTACGCCGCAGTCGTTGGCACCATCTCCGCACATGCAAACATAGTAACTACAGAGAAAAGAAATCCCAGAAGAGGGATTCAGAAAATTAAAAAGGTCACTGTTAACTAAAATCAGCAAAGTAGGCAGCTACGGATTTTATATTTCATTGGCCTTCAATACGTATTTGGAGAACCCACCTGTGGGATATCAAGTTAAAATATTCTGCTTACACATTAGTGGCCAGATTCTATAAATGTGTACGGTAGATGTAAAGCCCAATATTGTTCAAAACGCTGTCAATAATTGAAAAAAAATCCAAAAAAACCAAAAAGCAGCATATAATATTATTTGAAACTTATCTTATATGTAAATTTTGTTTAAAATCTTCGGATCTTGCCAACCACCAGCCAATTTATTCTTAGGCTTTTTTTTTTTTTCTTTAGAGACATACGCCAATAAAAAAAATAAGCCTAAGCTTAAAAAAAATAAGCCTAGGCCTAAGAATAAATTGGCTGGTGGTTGGCAAGATCTGAAGACTTTAAACAAATTTACATATAAGAAAAGTTTCAAAGAATATTATATGCTGTTTTTTGTTTTTCAGATTCTATACATGGCAAGCACAATTCCATGCTATCCCAAGATGCATCTAGAACTAAAATTTGCTAATGAGCCAATTGGTGCAAATAATTGGGTGCCGACAATCAATTATTTGCATTAATTGGCAACATGTTTGACTTGCACGCTGATCTTGCTGAGCCACTGGTTTTGCGATCGTCGTTACAGGATCAGAAGGTTTAGTAAATCTAACCCTGAATGAGGTCAAACCAGAGTCTTATATATCTCCTCTTTCCTACTGGCTGTTCCTCTCCCTATGCACCCAAGCATCCTTCTAGCTTTTGCCGTCACCTTTTGATGAGATGAACATTTGACCTTTTGATGACTGTATAATCTGAAACGTCTAAGCCAAATATTTTCAAAATCTACATACGAGTATATTCGAGCAGCGCAAGTAGAGCGTTTACAAAGGGAGTCATCAAAAAATACATAAAACCAATATAACACAACCAATAATGTTCTAAATCCAGCCTACACTACCAACTACCCCTTAGCAATTTAGATAATGTCCAATCTATTCCTTAAATACTTCTTCATATCTCTTCAATATGTACTTCTTAAGATCATAGCAATTCTTATGTAATCCGCCTTGAACCGCAAGGTAAAGGCGGAATAGAAATCACTAATGTAATGTAATTGTCAACTTTGATGGTGGCAGGATCCACCACAAATTTGAGATAAGTAGTGCCTTTCAATTAGAATTAGGAGAGATTTGTCTTACGTGCTTTATAATATTTTGAAAGAAGATATTTATAGCTATTATTTTGCGGGTAATAAATTTAAGGATTATAAATAAAGACTAGGTAGGAAATGGGTAGAAGGTGGTGGGCATATCTATATAATAAAACCGTAGGCGGCGCATGCGCAGTCTTATCAGCGTGCTTCCATGATCCGTATGTCCGTGGCCGCCAAGACTGCAGCATGCCCCGCGCTTACTACGGCCCCATGCGCAGCTCAGTTCGGCACGGCGGTTTCCCCAGATAGGGGAAGTCGAAAAACTCACTCCCGACGCGCAGCTGAGTTCGGCACGGCGATTTCCCCGGTTTCCCCAGATAGGGGAAGCCGAACTGCTCACTCCCGTCTCAGCGGCCTGCACATCGACGATTCAACCCCCTCCCCCCCCCCCGGGGCTGCCTAAAGAAACAAAGTTTCACGGTGCTTGGCCCGCCAAACAATTCCTGCTGTTGCCGAAATTTGCCCCACCGTTCCTTCCCTTCCTCCATCAGGTCAGTTCAACTCCGCCTATGTTAAAAGGAGCTGCTTTGAAATTGGAGCCCTGCCGCCACCGTAACACGTTCCTCTCTGCCAAGGCAGAGGGGAAAGTGCTACGGCAGTGGCAGGCCTCCGATTTCGACGTGGCTCCTTTTAACATTGGTGGATTCACTACACCTGATGGAGGGAGGGAAGGAAAGGTGGTTGTGCGGCGCGGGAAGGGGGCGGCAAGGGACTAAGTTGGCCGGTAGTGCTGTTTTTCCATGAAGGAGGAACACGTGAAAAGAAAACAAAATAAAGAAAACGTTGGCCCCCGCCGAAGAAGTGGAATGTGGAGGAGGGGCGCGAGGAGCCGGAGAGCTGTATGTAAGTGTGTGCGCGCGCGTGTGTATAGCCAAGGAGGAAGTGCAGCAGGAGCAAGGAGGTGGGGAGAGTGGATTTCCCCTACTTGGATGTCAGTAAAAGCTTTGGTCCTGTGATCCTCACTCTTTTCCTGGGGCTACTGCTGGACAGAGGGGGAGCAGGACATAAAGGAGAAGAGCTACTGCTGGACAGGGGGAGGAGGGAATGGGAGGGGTGCTGCTGGACAGGGGGAGATAAAAGGAGAAGGGCTACTGCTATATGGGGGGAGCAGGGAAAGGGGGAGAGGTGTTGCTGGACAGGGAGGAGGTAAAAATAAGGGAGAAGGGCTGCTAGCACCCGTTAATGTAACGGGCTAAACAACTAGTATGATTATAAAATATATACAAGACAGGAATACATATATATTTAAATTGCTCTTCTCGTCTGTTAAAGGGATTAAAACCCTAGGTAAATTCTCACATTCCTTAGCCTATTCCTTGGTAAAAGTTTGGAACGATCTTCCCTTGATTATCAGAACATCATTATCTCTATCACTTTTTAGGAAAAATCTGAAAATTTATCTCTTTCAGAGATTCTTAACTGAGGACTGATCGAATGTTTTGAAAATTTTTCTGTTACCTTCATTATTGTTTTATATTATATTCTTTTAAACTTTGTTAACCGGCTTGAGTCCTTGCTGGAATGATCCGGTATATAAGATGGAAATTTAGATTAGATTAGATAAGAGGTTCTGAAGATTGATGTCTGTATGAGATGATATGCCCACCACAGGTTAGAATAAAAGAGAATATCAATAGATATATGTAGAAAATATTTATTGGAAATAAACAATAATTTATATTGTCATTATAACACTTAAATTTACTCATAAAATTGGTATTTTAATGATTTGCTTTTAATCATAGGATATATGGGGTTGATGCTCATAAGGCTTGTTTCTGTAATATCTTGATGATACTTAGCGTTCCTTTAACTAAGGTGCGCTAGGGCTTTAACGCGAGGAAAAAAAATTGGAAAAATTTAAGAGCAAACTCAAAAGCTTTCTTTTTAAAGATGCATTTAATGACTAAATAAATTGCTCAGGAATTTCATTTTATCTTTATATCTTTTGAGAGTTTTTGTCCTTCCCCTTCCTATTGTTTTTGACCTTAATTGTCTTTCTTTTTATTAATCAGATTGTATTTTTTTCCTATTCTTTCCTCGTGTTTTATTTTGTTTGCAAAGTTGGTTTTTATTATGTTTCGTAGATTTAGTCTTTTCTGTTAGTTATGTTTGTCTCCCCTAACTTTGTAATTTTATCGATTTGTTCATCGCTTAGAATTTGGAATAAGCGATTAATCAAATTTTATAATAAACTTGAAACTTGAAGCGTAGAGCGCGGTGTAGCATGCGGTAGTTTCCTGCGTGCGCTAAAAACGCTAGCGCTCAGCATAACATGAACTGTCTAGGTATGCTTTACCTAATTTTCAACGTGGGAGTAAATAAGCATTTTCAGATTGTAAATTAACCCAGATCAAAACAATCCATGGACCTTACATCAGCTGTTTCTGTAGGCTAAAACTACACACCTAAAATCTGAAAATTCAGTTCTTTGCTTGTAGTTTAGTCACTGAACCACCATTACCCTATGAACTGATATGTTTTGGGGGGCTTTAGCTGTTACCCAATGGGAGATTATCAGCTCAGAAGATCCATCCAGCTAACTCCTAATTCCTTTGATAATTGTCCTTCCCACAGTTGTAACTTAACAGTGGTTCTTACTCTAATTTCTGAAATTCTTCGATAAGGCTCGATTTCTGCCCAGGGGACATTCGAGCAAATATTGCTCCATTCACCAGTACCTGAAAAAATAAATAAATGTTTAGACTCCAGGGTGAAGACACTAATTACTAACTAAGACAACTGATCACTATGGAGCATTATAGGACTAAAACGATTGTTGAAACGAATTCACGTTTTAGCAGCACAGTTTGAGGAAAATGGTAAGAGATGCCTGCAAACCAGGGATGGGCTGTTGTTTGGAAAGACATGATAGTATCCTCTTTGGAAATAGCATGTACTTAATGACATTGTCTCCTTAATGACAAAATGGCCTAAATGACATGAATAAAATGAAAATTCCTGTAAACGATATGAGAAACATCAAACATAAAAATGTCCAGCTTCCCATCCCTACTACCGGCAGCTGCATTGGCTGCCAATGGAGGCGCGCGTAAAGTTTAAATTTGCCTGCTTCTGCTTCAAAGCACTACACGGACTTGCCCCTAAATATATAACTGACCTTTTCGTCTTCTCAGCCAACAGACACAAGAGAAGCTCACATTCCAACTTCGTTTCCCCCCCAGTGAGAGGTTGTAAACTGAAAAACCACCATGAACATCTTCTCTCGCACCAAGCAGCATCATGGGGTAAAGACCTAGAACAATTGCTTTCGCCCACTACTTATGAGGAATTTAGGAAACGTCTGAAAACGCACCTGTTCCTAAAGTTATCTAGACAACTGATCCTCTCTTCTCTCTCCCCTCTAGAGCGATTAACTTGTTCTATTGATCACTCTCTCCTCAAAAATGGATTTCCTGTCCTATTAACCCTCTTTCTTCCTCCCCTCTTAAAGTCAATCAATTTGTACCTTTGCTTAATCTTTGTCAACCGCATAGAACTTCACGGTATTGCAGAATATAAGCTGTTATTATTATTATTATAACTATGGCCCTGATTCTATAAAAAGTGCATAGTGTTAGGTTTTTTAATTGGTTCAGTGCCATTAAAACCCAATTGTAAAACATTTAATTTTCAGGTAGGTGCCTAACTATCAAGATGCCATGGAGACATCTACTCTGAGATGCCTACCCAAAAAGTAGGCATGCTTATGGGCGGAGTTTGGGTGTAGATTGCCATAGGCATTGGTGTCAATGTTAGATGCCAATAAATTAAACAAAACCACAAAACCTAGTCTAATATACAGATGCCTACTGGTACCTAAGTCGAGTTAGGTGATTCTACAAACAGTGCCAAATAGTTGATTGACAACATGTGTGGCTGAAGGCAGGAAGGAGCAACCCACTTGGAAGGAGGTAACTGACTGCTGACCTGGAAGGCTAACCTCTGACGTCAGATCTGACATCGGAGGGAAGCCTTCCAGGTTGGCTTTGGCGAAGGGGGCTATGCAGGTGGAGGGCATGGGATCCCTAATGGTGGCCACTAAGGAGGAAGGTGGTAGGAGACCCGCACAGTGCCACATACCCCTTAGGGTATGTGTACCCTGTGTTGATAAAGACCACAGGGAAGTAAACAGTACATCACAAATTGAGAGCCTCCAGACTTGCCTTTGGTAGCAAAGTGTTGAAATGCTGAATAATCACTTGATATGATTTCCCACTCATGGCAAAATAGAAGTTCTCTTTTCCGTTCCTCTCATGGGATCCTCCTTCAATGTTGATGTATATGTTCTTGTCCTGTAGTTGTGCAAGTAATACAGTATATTATGTAATTACATCTTATGGTTTATTGTTTATTATAGTTAAATACTTCATCTTTCCTGAGGACATAACAAAGCAGTGAACCCTAGGCGATAAATCTAGATCTGAGAGGAAAGAATGGCAGTTGTCAAATGAAAGGAAATAAAATCTAATCTAATCTAAGGCTTGGCTTTCTATACCGAGTCATCATTCTGAGAAAGTTTACAATAATTAACTTAACAAATAAAAACCATAAAAAATAAGACTAAATTTTGGGAAATTAATTTTCAAAGTGTTTAGCAAATAAACTAGTTTTTAAAGATTTGCAAAAAAAATTGAAGTGAGCCGGAACTCCTTAAAAGAAATGGAAAATCATTCCAAAGTTGAGAAAACTTAAAGATCAGAGATTGACTAAAAATCTTGACTCCTTTAATCCCTTTTTTGGAAGGAAGAAATAATTTAAATTTTTGGTTACCTCTTGCAAAAGAAAGTCTGTAAGGAAGGAAAGTAATAGGAGCAGTAATATATTACTTTTAAAAGTATGCATAACCACCGTTGAGTAACTTACTTTCCAAAAGTAATATAAAACAGTCACTAGTTTTACTAGGAAACTGGAATATGTTACAGTTACTAATCTAGGTAGGTTACTGTAAAAAAATAATGTATTATTTGTAAAAGTAATATATTACCAGTAATATATTACTCTCCAACAGCCCTGTACACCAATAGAGGTTCACAGTTTCTTTAATACCCCCAAATGGCTCCAGCACTTGTATTATCAAAGGTGAAGTATGAAGCATACATACATGATTTCCGTATTCATTCTGTTTATGTTCTCCCAGGAGTTTCCAGGAAATACTTGCTGGACTCAATCCTGTGGGTTCATTTGCTTCCACCATGATGACCTTACCATCGTCAGAAATCAAGCCGGAGGTTTTGGCCACAGTAATAGCTGTCTTAAGGTTGTCACCTAGGAAACAAGTCCAGACGGTAAGGCACCGTTGCTATACTTTGAATATAGGACCATTATTCATTTTTTTTTTCTTTTTTATTGATATTTCGAACTTTATAATGTATACAATTGAAAAATCTGAAAAACTATATGAAAATACATTATTATCATCAGAATGATTACATTTAACAATTTTTATCCCCTTCTTATCCTAATTATAAAACAATAAAAATGTATATTATACTATCAATATTGTAAAAACAAAAAAAATAAATTTACTCTTCCAAATAAATAGTCCACCCTCCACTCCCCAACCCACCCTGGATGTGCAAAGGAATCTAACAAAAAAAAAAAAAAAAAAATCGCATTATTCCTCATGTTGGTCAATATCCCCAGCTTGACTTCTCCCTTTAGGCTTAGTATGAAACTTGAATTCATTGTTTTGTCAACCTTCTGGAGGATGAACTGTAAAGTGGGCATTAGTAAGTCTCACTGATTAGCAGTGGAAGGTTATATTCTTTAGTCTTCTGGTAGCAAAAACTCATTACATCTTTTGTAGGTTTTTGGATATCTCCCATCTAGTCACTAAGAGGGCAATTTTATGTATTAGGTGCCAGGAACATGTGGAAATGACCGGATTACAGGCCTATGAATAGTAACATAGTATATGACGGCAGATAAAGATCTGTGCGGTCCATCCAGTCTGCCCAAGAGTCATATTCATTCTCAAGGCAACGTTGAACCAACAATAAGAACATAAGAATTGGAGTCCATCGTGCCCAGCAGTCCGCTCACACGGCGGCCCTTAGGCCAAAGACCAGTGTCCTATTTGAGTATAGCCTCACCTGCGTACGTTCTGGTTCAGCGGGAACTTATCTAACCCTTATCTAGTACATTATTACATTTTACTTGCTAAGTTCCACTATAAGATGTCTTCCCCTCCCCCAAAGAGATATACACGACCTGCACTCATACAATATGAATGTGGTATAAACTAAGTGGCTATGTACTAATCTAGAAAATGGAGCCCAAAATGTGAGGATGCATAGTTAGAAGGCTGACCTATACATGAGTGGAGTATGGGCAGGTCACACAGCCCAACCAAGAAGAGAATGACGTGGATGTGGTTCAATCAATAATCTGAAGCAATGTCAAAATATAGAATTTTGTTTCTACAAATTGGCACTTAATAAAATAAGATAATACTCTTTTCAGCTACTGTGGCTCAGAATTTAGGAAGTTGGTTGGACTGAACTTTCAGCACCCCCTGGTATGTACTAAAAGTGAGCCAAGTATAAGACAATCAAGCCATTGTGACATCACTGATGAGGTTGACTCTTATTGGTGGAATGAGGCATTATGATGTCACAATCTGAGCTCTGTTTACCAGACACTGAAATTCTTCATACTAGGAGGGGGGTGCAGATAAATTCTCAGCCCAACCAAGAAGAAAACGACCTGGATATGGTTCAATCGATGATCTGAAGCATGTCAAAACAGAGAATTTCATTTCTGGAAATTGACACTTAAAATAAGATAATACTCGTTTCCGCTACAGTGGCACAATAACACTCAGAATTGAGGAAGCTGGTTGGTCGGGCTGAGAACTTTTCAGCACCCCCTCGTATGTAATAAAAGTGAGCCAAGTATAGGGCAATCAAGCCATTGTGACATCACTGATGAGGTTAGTTCTTATTGGTGCAATGAGGCATTATGACATCACAATCTCAGTTTTGGTTCCCAGAGACTGAAACTCTTCACACTACAAGGAGGCACTTGAAAGTTCTCAACCCAACCAAGAAGAGAAGGACTTGGATATGGTTCAGTCAATGATCTGAAACAATGTCGAAACAGAGAATTTTGTTTCTGCAAATTGGCACTTAACGAAATAAGATAACGCTCTTTTCAGCTCCAGTGGCAAAATAACGCTCAGAATTCAGGAAGTTGGTTGGTTGGGTTGAGAACGTTTCAGCACCCCCCTCGTACGTATGTAAATTATAGACTACTATAATTTACATGTGGTTTTTAGCAATCTAGTCATTGTCTGAGGTAGGATGCTAGACTTGATGGGCACTTGGAATGGCCAACATGGTGCATCTTATGCTCTGTGACCTATTGTACCTGTAATCATGACCGTCCTGATCTGAGCTTCGTTGAGCTCCTCTAAGACAGGCTTCGTTTCCACCTTCAGCCGATTCTCCATTATCAAAAGACCAAGAAATTCCAGGTCAGACTCCACCTGTTCCCTTTGGAGCCAAAACAATTCTGCATGAAATATATTTCCACAACAAAATCCACCTTCAAATAGATCATTGCACTTCTTCGTCACTCACTGCATCTAAATTAATATAAAAATTGATACCACTAGCAATATTGAACTCCTTTTACTAAAGTGGGCTATGAATTGGTGCATGCTAAGAAAGTAATTCTATAACTGGGTGCCAGTCATTTGTGTGGATATATGCACAGAATACTAGCACTTTTGCAGCTACATATACAGTACACTTAAGTGCATAAGTGATCTGTAAGAGTACACTTAAATCATATGGAGTGGCTATGCAGAGGGAATTCCAATGCCCAAGTGTGGAATTTCTATACTATTTTACAAAAAGCTCTGAAGCTTCTCATAAAATAGAACCAGAGTTGCATGGCCACAGTCCCTCCGTGACCAGAAGATGCCTCCGTTTTAGAAAGGTGGATGTGGGGTGAGGAGGTGACCCTCTGGTGTGGCAAACCTTCCGAAGCTGGAAGAATGTGCATCGCCTTCTGGCCTTAAATGTGGGAGCCCTGCTCCCTCAGCAAAGTCAGTCCCCATCCCGACACAATCATCCTCAAACCTACAGTGTTGTATGAGTCTGGAAGCGCTATAAAAATGATAAGTACTAGCAGTAGTGAACATCTCTGACATTGTCAGCTTTCATCCCAGCAAGAACAGCCCCCCTCCCCACCCCCCCAACTTGAAATGAACAGCCCCCCTCTAGACACCTATAACCTTCATCCTGTTACCAACAGCCCTCTCCTCCCAGGAAAATCATTCCTTCCTTCACCAGAGGCCCCAAAATGTGGGCCCAAGCCTGCCTCTTTACCCCCCCCTTCCCAGGATCTAAAGCCCCCTAAATCAGCCCCTTCCTACCCTCCACCCCACTGACTCAGTCCCTTGACTTACTGTGAGAAATTCCCTAACTCCTATTTGTCCTGTTTGCCTGTTTTAATTAGATTGTAAGCTCTATTAAGCAGGAACCAGGGATAACATATAAACATGATGGCAGATAAAGGCCAAATGGCCCATCTAGTCTGCCCATCCGCAGTAACCATTATCTCTTTCTCTCTCTGAGAGATCCCACGTGCCTATCCCAGGCCCTTTTGAATTCAGACACAGTATCTGTCTCCACCACCTCTTCTGGGAAACTGTTCCATGCATCTACCACACTTTCTGTAAAAAAGCATTTCCTTAGATTATGCCGGAGCCTATCACCTCTTAACTTCATCCTATTATCTCTCATTCCAGAGCTTCCTTTCGAATGAAAGAGACTCGGCTCATGCGCATTTATATTACGTAGGTATTTAAACGTCTCTATCATATCTCCCCTCCCACCTTTCCTCCAAAGTATACAGATTGAGATCTTTAAGTCTGTCCCCATACGCCTTATCACGAAGACCACGCACCATTTTAGTAGCCTTCCTCTGGACCGACTCCATCCTTTTTATATCTTTTTGAAGGTGCGGCCTCCAGAATTGATTACAATATTATAACTTTATATAGCATATATAATTCTTTGTAACAGGTTTAACTATACAGAATTCTATGTTGTTTGTAACCCGCCTTGAACTCTGATTAATGAGGATTCGGTAGGGTATACGTTTGCACATAACATATCGTAATGTACAGCGCTCCGTACATCTAGCAGCGCTGTAGAAATATGTCGTAGTGATTCTGGAGGGGTCCTTGGTGTTGAGTCCTGCACTATTGAAGTAATAAAAGTCTGTTTGTGTGACCACCGCCAATAGCTGCTGGTTTTTCGTCTATTCCGCTGTTGCTCTTTTTGGGGTTTGATCTATGGGAAGTGTGGGGGGGGGGGAGGGGGAGGGTTGCTCTTCTGTTTGTTTCCTTCATTTATTTTATTTTGACCATTAATAACCTGCTCTATTTCAGCAATTCTAAGTGAGCTTCAAAGTCTCATGCCCCATCAGGTGAAGGACAGCAGATAATAGGATAAAATTAATCTGAGCCTAAGAAATAAGCCAAAAGAATAACAAATTACTTGACTAAATAAATGCATCCTTTGATTAGAGCAAACTTGCAGGCGGTACGTAAGAAATGAAAATAAAATAAATGTGCACACACAGGACGTAACAAATGTTCTTACCGTGTTAGACTGGCCACGCCGTCCTGTCCCTCTTTTTCTAGTGTTTTGTAAGCCAGGCCGATGACTCTGAGACCTTGTGCAGTGTAAAACTGGAGTTCTTCCGAAAAACTGTTTGGAACTTTTCAGAAAAAGAATCCAAATATTAGCCTCGATGAGAATGGCGAGAGGCTCCACCCCGAGACGTCAACTTTCTGTCAATGCTCATTCGCATCAGCACTTTCAATTTGGTGACAAATTCATTGGAAAGAGTCTTCGTGATCCGACTGAAAACCGACCTCCTCAAAGGTGACCTGAAGTATATTCAGGAAAACATCTGGGCAGGAGTCTGCCATGCTGGCCCTCCTGCAATGTTCAGGGGCCTTAATTCTTAGACTCTAGATATGGTTCCCCCAAATTGGGTACTGATCCAAGATGGCTGCCCAATTAAATTGGGTGATTGGGTGTTAATTGTCATCAACTTAAAATTGGAAGAATATTTTGGTATGCAATTTAGTATACCGGTAAATGCAAGCCCATAACAGGAACAGAAACCCCATGTAAAATACAACCAGAAAAACAAACAAGTGGGGAGTGGCATAGAACAGTGTTTTTCAACCTTTGTACACCTATGGACCAGCAGAAATAAAAGAATTATTCTGTGGACCGGCACCGGTCCGTGGACCTACGGTTGAAGAACACTTGGCTAAGTTGTGGGCCAGACCCCGCCCATCTCTACCCAATCTCCACCCCAGACTCCGCCCCCATAATAGTACTAATTGCACCTTGCACGTCCCGTGCCTCATCTGGAAGCCTTCCCTCTGACGTTACAAAGTCAGAGAGAAGGCTTCTGTTTCAGGCGCAGGATGCCCGTAGGAGCCACTGCCCTTGGCTTTGTGCACCGAATCAGTTAGGAAGAGGGAGCTGGCTCGAAGATAACGCCGCATCGATCGCACCGTGGACCGGCGGTTGAAGAACACTTGGCTAAGTCGTGGGCCAGACCCCACCCATCTCTACCCAATCTCCACCCCAGACCCCACCCATCTCTACCCAATCTCCACCCCAGCCCCGCCCATCTCTACCCAATCTCCACCCCAGACCCCGCCCATCTCTACCCAATCTCCACCCCAGACCCCGCCCATCTCTACCCAATCTCCACCCCAGACCCCGCCCATCTCTACCCAATCTCCACCCCAGATCCTGCCCCCATAATAGTACTAATTGCACCTTGCACGTCCCATGCCTCATCTAGAAGCCTTCCCTCTGACGTTGCAACGTCAGAGAAAAGGCTTCCGGTTCAGGTGCAGGATGCCCGTACGAGCCACTGCCCTTGGCTTTGTGCACTGAATCAGTTAGGAAGAGGGAGCTGGCTCGAAGAAAACGCTGCATTGATCACACCATGGACCGGCGATTGAAGAACACTGTTTTGGGCCTGATGCACGTGCTGGCCCTGTGGACTGGCAGGAAATTTCTGTGGACCAGCACTGGTCCATGGACCGGTGGTTGAAGAACACTGGCATAGAACACATCAGCCTTGAACCAAACAATATTTACTCATATAGAGACTCCAATTAAAATACACATAAAAGTGCAAGGATATAAATAAATTCTCAATGCAGTGTCCTTAAAATTCAATGACTAGTTTGTAGCTGCTTTTATCTAGGGTTACCAGATTTTCCCGAAGGAAAATCCAGACCCAAGGCCACGCCCCCAGGCCTGCCCGTGTCCCACCCCCACCCCCTTAACCTGTTCGTGCGTCGTGCTGATGTCACGCATGTTCACCTGACGTCTCTGTGTCACATCTGCGCGTTCGCGGATGCCTTCCTGACGTCGGAAGCTTTTCATATCCCGAACAAAGTGCCGGGTTTTGAAAAGCCGTCCGGGGAAATCCGGATGTCTGGTAACCCTACTTTTAACACACATGCACGCTCTTGCTAATTTTCAGACAGTAACCTTGCAGGCAGTTTGCCACAGAATATATTTTCTTAATGGATGCATGCTTAAAATGCTACATCGCTTGCACTTGTGCAGGATATCTGAAAGCTGCATGCTCATTGCATTCCTGTACCTGTTTCTGGTCTGCAAAACCTGACCACCATCTCCGGAGCTCCCTTCATATAAACTGTAAGGGTTTCCTCGTCAGTCGTCCGAGTGATCACCGACATCCTCTGCAAGGCTGAGGAAAAGGGAAACTGGTGGAGAATGGAAATTCCGTCCACTGGGACCTGGAAGAAAAAAAAAACCAGAAACATGCAAGATTGGAAAAGGCATTTGAAAAAAAAAGATGATTTTAAAGACGAGAGGTTGAAGAAAAGAGAACGCAAGAGGATCCTGATATCCAAAGCCGCTTAAGCAGGGTTTTGTTTTTCCAAGTTTGCTTCAGCTGTGCTGACATTTAGCTTTTAAAAGGGGGGGGCAGGGTTAGCCCCAGGCCAGGAGCCAACACAAATTTATCACAAAGAGCAGTGAAATTCAGTCACTCTCTGGGGAGTTTATGCATCCAAGTAAGAGCAGAGAATGCTTGTGGCATTCCACTTCTCCCTCCGTATTTGCGTTTTCGATTATTCACGGTTTTTAGCTTGCTGGCTCCTCCCTCCAAATTACATCAGCTTGCATAGAGAAATCGCTGATTCTAAGCGTTTTACAGTGAAAATCCCTGATTCCCAGCACGTTTTTCACCGTGTTTTGCCTCTCCTTCAGGAAAAGGCCGGGTCTCCCACCATGTTATTCGCGGTTTCACCATATTCACGATGGTTTTTAATAGAAAATAGCGAATAACATATGAAAAAGTTATTTGCGGTTTTTCTGTATTTGCGGTTCTGTTAATCCCCTATCACAGCGAATACGGAGGGAGAAGTGTACTTAAATGTACGTCACCGCTGAATGTACAAATAAATTAAAGCATCATCTGAAAACCTGGTTATTCTCAAAAATGTAACTCCTCCTCCCTCTCTGGTTAATCTAGTCCTAAATTTTCTCTTCATTTTTCCTCTTCCCTATATTGGAGTTCCTTTCTACCCTAACTCTTGTTAACCGTGTCAAGCTTTACGAATGTAGAGACGATGCGGTATATAAACCTAAGGTTTAGTTTAGTTTAGTCACCACCGTTGAACCTCAGGCCTTAGGTTACTTTTGTTCCATATATTTATTAAGCTTCTCAGAAACAAGATCCCATACATCAGGGCTGCCCAAGTCCGGTCCTCGAGATCTACTGGCAGGCCAGGTTTTCAGGATACCCACAATGAATATGCATGAGAGAGATTTGCCTGCACTGCCTTCTTGGTATGCAAATCTCTCTCATGCATATTCATTGGGGATATCCTGAAAACCTGGCCTGCCAGTAGATCTCGAGGACCGGACTTGGGCAGCCCTGCCAGACATGATGAAAACTAGCACAGACAAATTGACACAAGTAACAGGGAATAAAGATGATAAATATCGTCCAGGTAATAACTAGAAATCAGACTGCGCCAGTCCCAACCGCACATCACAGTACCGTTGAGTTTGGCTAAATATCTGGAGAAAGTCCATTGAGCGTGTAAGCATTGAATATCCTACCTCCCATTTTTATATGCTTCAATAGGGAAGCAGATAAAAACTAGGATCCACCTGGTTTGCTCATGTTCCCTACGTTCCGTACATTAAGCCCCCGTTTACTAAGGAATTCTATGAGAGTCGGAGCAGCATCAGAGTATTGAGTGGTCCAGGCCATAGTAGAAACCTCTACCGTGGCTTAGTAAAAGCGGGGGTTAGATTTTTACCAGTAGGCATCTCAGAGCAATATTCAGCCAGATGTTGACTGCGTAATGTTATTTGGGTAATTTACGCTTGCAATGCTTTGCAGATGTTTAGCCAGGCAGAGCTGAAAATTAAATTGAGCAGGAGCAAGTCCAAAATATGAAATATTCAATGCTCAGCGCTCAATATCTTAAATTATGCAGCTAGAAAACACAACCCTGGTGGTGACTCATAGAAACCTGACTGCAGATAAAGGCCCATCCGCAGCATCCACTATTTCCTCCTCTCCCTATTGGCTAAGGCTCTTAACACTTGCATTGTGATGTCACAGAACTTTCTGATTATAGAAACATGGAAACCTGATGGCAGATAAAGGCCAAATGGCCCATCCAGTCTGCCCATCCGCAGTAACCATTATCTCTTTCTTAAATTTGCTCATGGTTCACCTTAATCATCATCAATCTCATGCAAGTAACTTTTTTTTTTTTCACTGCTTTAACTTCAGTCTCTCTGTTCTGTCTCTCTAAAGGATCCACATTGTAGTAACATTTAACTTTTGTAGAATCCTTATGTTACTGCAAGTAGAGAATGACACGGGGAAAAAATATGTCCCCGTCACCGCCCCGTCACCGGCCCACCATCCTCTGCACCGCCCCGTCACCGCCGTTCCCTTCACCGCCCCGTCACTGTCACCGCCATCCCTTTCACCGCCCCGTCACTGCCACTGCCATCCCATTCACCGCCCCGTCACCGTCCCCGCTGCATCCATATAAGCCTTAGTACTGTAATATTTAGCTTATTCCTTTCTTATAAATCAAAGTTCCTGCTGCTGAACTAGAGAAAGAGATGTTCAGCTGGCAGGGCTTTGTTTATAAATTTTTATCAACACAACTAATATACTACTTTATCCTAAAGCAAAAAATAAATAAATAAATATAATTTTTTTTTTCTACCTTTGTTGTCTGGTTTCTGCTTTCCACATCTTCTCATTCAATTCCTTCCATCCACTGTGTGTCTTCTCTCTGCGTCTTCCATTTGCTGTTACTGTGCCTCTCCCTTCACCCCCCACCCCCTCCAATTGGTCTAGCACCCATCTTCTTCCCTCCGCTCCCCCATAGTCTGGCATCTGTCTTCTTCCCACTCTGTCTTCCACATTTCCCTTGGGGGTCTGTTCCTCGCCACCCTCCTTCAATGTCTGTTCTATTCCTTTCCACCACCACCCTTCCCTCCCTCCTTTACCATCTGTTCCTTTCTACTACCCTTCAGCTCCTCTCACGTGGCTTATCTATCTACCTTCCTCCCTCTTATTTTCATGGCACGTTACAATGTAATTTGTGCAAGCCACTGGAGCCTGCGAGCTCGGTCCCTGTCCCATCCCCACAAATCATCTCGCTTCTGTGCTCCTATTTTCTCCATTTCTAATATCTCTCCTATGTATCTGTCATTGCCCCCCCCCCCTGTGTCCATATACCATCCCCATGGCATGTCCCCTTTATGTCTCTGTCCCTATGCCCCATGCACATAATTTCCCCTCTTTCTGTTACCTTCCTGTGTCCAGATTTCCCCTATCTTCCTCTTCCATACCAGTGTGTCTCTTCTTTTCAACCCCATCTAGCTTTTTTCCCTCTTTCTTCCCCTCACTCCCCCCTTGCTTCTAGCATCTGGCTCACCTGCCTGTCCTTCCCTTTCTTTCCTGCTGTGGGTTTTTCTTTCCGTCTTCATCCCCTTGGCCCAGAATCCTTTTCCCTTTCACTCCCTCCTTCCAATTTGAGCCGGGAACACGAGCGATCACACGGTCCCCGCAGCCACCACTCGCCTGCCCAATGGATCCTACTGTTTAGCTAGCTCTCTCCCTTCTCCTCACCTTAGTTTGTAGGTTTTGTTTTTCGGCGACATGCACGCTTTACCAAAGAGCCGCGCACACGCGGCTGCTCAGTGTTCAATCTTCTGCTCTGCTACAAATTCCTGTTTCCGGTTGCGTCAGAGCAGAAGATCGAAACTGAGCAGCGGCGGGTGCGCGGCTCTCTGATAGCGTGCGGGTCGCCGAAAAAGAAAACCTACAAACTAAGGTGAGGAGAAGGGAGAGAGCTGGCTAAACACTAGGATCGATTGGGCAGGCGGGTGTGTGCTGCGGGGACCGCGCGATCCTTCATGCCTCACTGCGGGGACAAGACCATTCACCGCCCCACGGGCGGTGAATGGCCTTGTCCCCGTCGCCGCAGCGACTGCTAGTTTTCGTTCCCCGTTTCGGCGGGTGACCCGCGGCTAAAATGTGGTGGCCGCGGGTAAACCGCCACCGTGTCATTCTCTAACTGCAAGCCAGGATCGTTTAGCTGCCCTCGGTGTTACTGTTGAATCAAAAGGTCAATTGTTGAAGATGAAGCCTGCTATTAATGAACTTACCTCGCTGGTCTTAGTTGCTGGTTTAACAATTATACTTGGAGCTAGAATTCTATTATTGTCTTTTGCACCGGACTCTTCTTCCATTTCCTGTTTTAAAAAAAAAAAATTCAAATATTTTAAAACCTAGTCTGAATTTCCGAATCGCACTTTTGCAGTATGGGTTCCAGGCGATTTACAAGAGAAGAGACCCATTTAATGTTACGGGGGAATTACATTGACATATCATACGGTTTACAATCTTGGTTTTCACATAGGCCTGGATTCTTTATACCATGCCGTAGATCGGCAGCTACCTCTAAAGGCCCCGCCAAACGTGTGTTATTCATGTGACGGCACCATATACAGAATTGTGCCTCTAGGAAGAGAGGTGCCGGAAAAGTAGGGTGGGGTTTTCCAGGCCTACATTTCTGGTTCCTATATTTGTCGTGAGTCACGCTTTAATCCACCTAAAACCACTTCTGGCATTAGCCACGCCCATAATGGCATTAGGTAGCCTAAAACGCCTACAATTCCACTGCTGATTTTATAGGCATTACAGGGTTGGTTTTTTTTTTGCCATTTTAAATGGTGTTTCTTAATTATCTTTAGGCGCCTTTTGTAGAATTTCCCCCATAGTGTACAGTGTTCCCCCCACGAATTCGCGGTTCGCGAATCGCGGAATCGCTCATTCACGGTCTGCTCCGACCGCCTCTTCTTGTAGTAAAGTCGGGCTACACCAATCCAGGAGCTGCGTGTCAAAGCAGCTCCTGATTGGTGTAGCCCGACTTTACTACCGGAAGAGGCGGTCGGAGCAGAACGCGAGTGATTTTCTTCACCCGCCGACGCTCCAGCTGCCCTCTCCTGCCTCCCATGAACCCCCACGAATTTCAGGGGAGTACAGTATATACAAAGGTTGAGACGTGATATTAGTATAGGATTTGTCCAAGAGTACCGTATTTTCACGCAAATAACACGCACCCGTATAAAACGCGCACACGTGTATAGCGCGCAGAAATCACGATGATAAGCACAAAAACTTTGGTATAACGCGCTCACGATTATACCGCGCATGCTGCCCGACTCTCCGTTCACCCCCTGACTTCCGTGCCCTGCCCCGCCTCTCCGTGCGCTGTCCCGACTCTCCGTTCACCCCCCCCTGACTTCCGTGCACTGCCCCGCCTCTCCGTGCGCTGTCCCGACTCTCCGTTCACCCCCCCCTGACTTCCGTGCACTGTCCCCCCTTGAAGGTCTGTCCCCATCCTGAAAGCCTGATGCCCCCCCCCGACGTCCGATACATCCCTCCCCCCGAAGGACCGCCGACTCCCCAACAATATCGGGCCAGGAGGGAGCCCAAATACTCCTGGCCACGGCGACCCCCTAACCCCACCCCGCACTACATTACGGGCAGGAGGGATCCCAGGCCCTCCTGCCCTCGACGCAAACCCCCCTCCCCCCAACGACCGCCCCCCCCCCAAGAACCTCCGACCGCCCCCCCAGCCGACCCGCGACCCCCCCTGGCAACCCCCACGCCCCCCCCACCCCCCTTCCCCGTACCTTTGGTAGTTGGGCCAGAAGGGAGCCCAAACCCTCCTGGCCACGGCGACCCCCTAACCCCACCCCGCACTACATTACGGGCAGGAGGGATCCCAGGCCCTCCTGCCCTCGACGCAAACCCCCCTCCCCCCCAACGACCGCCCCCCCCAAGAACCTCCGACCGCTCCCCCAGCCGACCCGCGACCCCCCTGGCGACCCCCACGACCCCCCCACCCCCCTTCCCCGTACCTTTGGTAGTTGGCCGGACAGACGGGAGCCAAACCCGCCTGTCCGGCAGGCAGCCAACGAAGGAATGAGGCCGGATTGGCCCATCCGTCCTAAAGCTCCGCCTACTGGTGGGGCCTAAGGCGCGTGGGCCAATCAGAATAGGCCCTGGAGCCTTAGGTCCCACCTGGGGGCGCGGCCTGAGGCACATGGTCGGGTTGGGCCCATGTGCCTCAGGCCGCGCCCCCAGGTGGGACCTAAGGCTCCAGGGCCTATTCTGATTGGCCCACGCGCCTTAGGCCCCACCAGTAGGCGGAGCTTTAGGACGGATGGGCCAATCCGGCCTCATTCCTTCGTTGGCTGCCTGCCGGACAGGCGGGTTTGGCTCCCGTCTGTCCGGCCAACTTCCAAAGGTACGGGGAAGGGGGGTGGGGGGGTCGTGGGGGTCGGCCAGGGGGGTCGCGGGTCGGCTGGGGGGGCGGTCGGAGGTTCTTGGGGGGGGGGGACGGTCGTTGGGGGGGAGGGGGGTTTGCGTCGAGGGCAGGAGGGCCTGGGATCCCTCCTGCCCGTAATGTAGTGCGGGGTGGGGTTAGGGGGTCGCCGTGGCCAGGAGGGTTTGGGCTCCCTTCTGGCCCGATATTGTCGGGAAGTCGGCGGTCCTTCGGGGTGGGGGTGCGAGTGGTCCTGCCGGGGGGGGGGATGTATCGGACGTCGGGGAGTCGGCCGGGCAAGAGGGCTTGGGCTCCCTCTTGCTCCGATCGTGGATGCGGGTGCGGGTGGGAGCGCGTGCGAGTGGTCGTTCGGGGTGGGGGTGCGAGTGGTCCTGCTGGGGGGGTGAATCGGGCGTCGGGCGGGGTGGGAACTATGTTTGAAAACTTTCGTATACCGCGCTCACGCATATAACGCGCGAGGGGTATGCGCGGTAGGTAAAAACGCGTATAACGCGCGCGTTATATGCGTGAAAATACGGTAGTTGGGTAGTATTCTACAGAGCATGGGGGACATTATGATGCCAGTTGATGAGGGCTGTTGTAAAGGTAAGCCTTCTGTTTTTTTCTACATTTGAGTTCATTCCATTCAGTCCTTATGTTTATTGGGAGGTCATTCCAGATTTTGGTACTTTCAGTGTTTCTCAACACGGTCCTGGAGCACCCCCTCACCAGTCAGGGGACGAAAGTACATTATGAAAGCAGAAGAACATGTGCGATTTCTTTAACTGGACCATTGAACCACTTTCTTCATGGAAGCATTTAACTGATTGTTTACTCTCGATGTTTGAGAATATTCTTATTGATAGATACGGCTGCCCGTGTCAGCTTAATTATCTGTTTGAAGAAACTGGGGTATTTGTTCTTTGTTTGTGTGTGTGTAACTATTGAATGGGCCTGCATTTTATGTCTGTAGTTTGCAAACTGCCTAGGAATAGGCGGGTAAGAAATTTTTTAAAATAATATGCAGGATACCGAGTGCAAATTCTATAACGTTATCTGGCCGATGTGATTCACATGTACACATCAACATTCAGGCCCTGTTATACACAGGCGCGCTATGCGTTTTACCGAAGATTTAGCATGTGCTAAATCAACACGCGTTGAGAAGGGGGAGGGGAAAGTCCTGTAAGCTCAGGTGAAGACCCCCGAGAATTTCCCTGTCACAGCAGTAGCAGGCCAAAGCAAGGCCAGTACAGCTAAAACCTAAAATGGTTGCTGAAAAAGCAAATAGGCTCTCTGACTAGAAATTGTCAACTCTGAGAGCAGCCGTGAACTCTGAAAGGCACTTCTGCTTTTTCCTAGAAACAACAAGTGCAGTTATAGAGAAAAATAATTCTGATGAAAAACATAAGCAACATGATAACTTTCACCAGAGGAAAGACGAACCACGGCCATAAGTATACAAGAAGGCTAACCACAGAGCTGAAAAGCCGTTAGGCCCAGGTGCTCAAAAGAGGAACTTGGTATATTAACGGGACATTTACGGGGAAGTGAGGGAGAAGCTTATGGAAAGAGGCTTGACACAGAATCACTCAATTTATGTTAACCAACCCATAGCTTAACATATGAGATAATGAATATGATTAACCAATGAAAGTGTGAAATGTAACATGCACCAACGTGGGCCAGAGCTGCCAGAATCATATAAAAGAAAGCTCCCTGAACCATGGTTTCAGAACTCATCGGAGGTTCTCCATCAGCCTGGCCAGTCTGATATATGCTCTATCACTCTGTATGCTGTGTGATTTGTTCCTGTAAGCTATTACTGTTTGATTATTAAATTCATATTATTTGAACCAGCATAAGGAGAGTTGAGTGGTCTATCTGTGAAGGCCTTGGGTCTTCAGCGTGCTAACCGTTAACGCATCCATAGGTTAACGTGCGTACGTTAGCATTTAGCGTGCGCTAAAAAGCTTAGTGAACCTTTGTAGAAAAGAGGGTTAGGTTATCACTTTCTGCATAATTGTGAGCCCGTTGTTGTGTTTCCTTAGGTTCTCTTTGTCTAATGCAGTATTATGGGTTGTTTAAAGATCAGAACCCATCCAGTGTGATGAACAGAATATGTTTTACTCGGGGGAAAACAGGAGGGAGACAAACTTTTTCACAATGCTAGAGGCACATGCGCTCTTGAAAATTTGTGAGCGGTGGCGCCGTGAGGTGTGATTCTGTGCCAGTCCTCACGGAGCCTGCGCATGACTGTGCAGAAGACACCAGCGACTCCTCCCTCCCGCTCCTCTTCAAAGCGGCCTGCTGAGGTTCGCCAGCCGCTGTAGCGAACCTCGCAAGCCGCTCTCCACCTCCGTGCAGAATAAGGAGTCGCCGTGTCACCTCCCGCCCTCACTCACCGCTGCCGCCGCTGATCCTCCTCTTCAGAGCAGCCTGCGATCGTGGCCGGCTTTAGCGAACCTCGCAGGCCGCTCTCCAGCTTCAGTAGCACGCTCCCTCTGACGCACGGGATCGCGTCAGAGGGAACGTGCTACCGAGTTGGAGAGCAGCCTGCGAGGTTCGCTAAAGCCGGCCACCACGATAGCAGGCTGCTTTGGTGAAGAGGAGCAGGCCAGAAGACGCCTGGATGTTGGGAGGGCAAGAAGGGAATCAATACCGGGAGCCAGGGGGAAAGGGAAAGGGGGCTGCTTTGGGGGGAGGGGTGTGCTGGGGGGAGACAGAAGGGGCCATGGATAGGGAGAGGGAAAGGGGGCTGCTTTGGGGGGAGGGGTGTGCTGCGGGGCAGACAGAAGGGGCCATGGAGAGATAGGGAGAGGGAAAGGGGCCTGCTTTGGGGGGAGGGGTGTGCTGGGGGGAGACAGAAGGGGCCATGGATAGGGAGAGGGAAAGGGTGCTGCTTTGGGGGGAGGGGTGTGCTGCGGGGCAGACAGAAGGGGCCATGGAGAGATAGGGAGAGGGAAAGGGGCCTGCTTGGGGGGGGAGGTGTGTCCTTGGGGCAGACAGCTTTGCTCAGGGGGGGGGAGACATAAGGATACAGACAGCGGCCAAGGAGAGAGAGAGAGAAAGAAACACAGACAGACAGACACATCTATTCCAGCACCCGTTAATGTAACGGGCTTAAAGACTAGTAAGAACATAAGAATTGCCACTGCTGAGTCAGACCAGTGGTCCATCATGCCCAGCAGTCCTCTCACGCCGCGTCCCTCTGGTCTATTCCACTAATTCCACTAATGAATATATTTCATCAAAGATCTTTGCTGAACAAGTGTAATTACCCATTTTGTGGCTTCAAACATTTTCAGGTCAAGCGGGTCTCCCTGGATTTGTCCATCAAGCACAATTAGCGAATGACAGCTGGCCATCACTCCCAGCAGAGGCCCCCAGGGCAGGTCCTTGCCAGAGGAGAACTTGTGAACTTTTAGGAAACTGGTTAAAAAACAAAGATAAACTGGATAATATAAATGATCCTTATTTTGAAACACCCCCCTGTGTAAACAGCAGGTTTTACAATACATAGGGTTACCAGACGTCCAGGGAAACCCAGACATGTCCTCTTTATAGAGGCTTCCCGGAGGGATTTCCAAAACCCGGCAGTTTGTCTGGGTTTTGGGAGGCCTCGAGCTCAGGGCCGCGTCTGGATGTCCTCTGCGCATGCATGGATGTGATATCATCGTGTTGATATTCAGGCATGCGCAGAGGACATCCACACATGGCATCGTGCTCAGGGAAGGAGACACGTGAGTCTGGGGGTGGAGTGGGGTTGGGTGGAAATCTGGTAACCCTACTTACTGTGTTTGACAACTTGGTTTATACCACAGGATTACCACTAGGGATGTATAAGCAGAAATGAGCAGGCACCAGTGGCATGCGGCAAGGGCCTTCAGGGGATTCAGTGAATCCCCAGCTCTACAGCCCAGCATTTTTATTTTTTTGGTTGCTTTTAGCTTCATGCAGTTTGATTTGTTGAGTTGGCAGCCTGCTCAACCAGTCAAGCTGCATCAAACAAAAAGTAACCCCCCCTCAAAAAAAAAAAAAAGCAGGACACTTGGGCTGGGGATTCTCTGAACCCCCTGAAGGCCCTGACACTACTAATCTGAATTTGATTGGCTGAGCAGCATCTGCCTGTTGCCTGCTCGACCAATCAGATTCAGAGCAGTGTCCTCAGGGCCTTTAGGGGGTGGGGCAAATCTCTAGAAGGCCATGACTGTATGCCATTAGTAGGCAAAACTACTCTCTCACTAGACACCGGGGAGCTAAGAAGGGCTAGGTATGAGGATAATGGGTAGGGTTGCTGGGGGGCTATCAAGGGAAATACATTGTTGCTGGAAGGTTGGAGGTTTTTGATCCTTTGGGACTGGGGGATTGAATGCTTTTTAAGAGTTGGGTGATCAGATGCCTT
Source organism: Geotrypetes seraphini (assembly GCF_902459505.1). Classification (NCBI taxonomy): domain Eukaryota; kingdom Metazoa; phylum Chordata; class Amphibia; order Gymnophiona; family Dermophiidae; genus Geotrypetes; species Geotrypetes seraphini. The sequence goes on along the minus strand of NC_047092.1, from coordinate 181,209,405 downwards.
GTGTATATTGGGGATTAGACCCTTGAGAGGGGCAGAGGGTTGGATGGTGGAGAAGAAGAAAAAGAGGATGTGCTGCAGAACTACAGCACGTAGAGAACGGGAGTAAAGATTTGATGAAGTGGACTCTGGACCTTGAGAGATCATGCCTCAATCACTGGATTAGTCTGTTAGGTGCCAGCTGACTTCTGTCAATTTAGTTATATCAGACTAACACAACTAACCCTTTTAAAGTTTTTTTAAGGACTGGTCTTCGTGACATTTGGAGCATTGAGATAAAGCAGCTCAATTGCCACGAATTTGGACTTGGAGGATGAGATGTACAGCGTCATAGAAACATAGAAACATAGAAATTGACGGCAGAAAAGGGCTATAGCCCATCGAGTCTGCCCATACCAATGACCCACTCCCTGATTCCTACTCTCCTAGAGATCCCACATGAATATCCCATTTTCTCTTGAAATCTAACACGGTGCTGGCCTCGATCACCCTCTGAGGCAGCTCGTTCCAATGATCTACCACCCTTTCAGTGAAGAAGTATTTCCTCACATCACCCTGAAATTTCCCTCCCCTGATTTTCAGCGAGTGTCCTCTGGTTACTGAGGGCCCTGTAAGACTGAAAATATCATCTTTCACCTCTATACGCCCAGTAATATACTTATGTTTAAATATGTTTATTAAGATTTTACAATAAAGAACAGCAAAAATATGAGCAACGTAACCGTACCAACACTCCCCCTCCCCCCCCACCTCCCACCTCCCACCCTCCCACCCCCAATCCCCAATACACAAATGCGAAACAAAGCAAAACAACCATCTTCCAGAGAAAGATATATCATGGGTTTAGCAAATTACTTCGAGCTCTATGTGATAAAGTAAGCCAAAATGGCTCCCAAATGGAGCAGTAAGTGCGTCCCCTAGGAGAGTCCAGCGTGTGTATAAACAAGCGCTCCATAGATGCCTGCTGAAGCATAAGAATCCGCCAGTGGGATAAGGTTGGTGATTCAGGTACAATCCAGCAATGTAGAATAGTTTTTTTTCCAAGCAACAAGGCCCTCTCCAAAAAACCCCGAAATCCTTTAGGAGATGATCTAGGTAAATGGTCTAAAGTGAAGAGCAGTTCGGGGCCCTGAAGGTAAGTATGATGCCACATGTTGGTGATATGACGTTGTAGTTGAGTCCAAAAGCCCTGAATTCGAGGGCAAGTCCAGTATTGATGTCCTAAAGATGCCTGAGGTTGGTGGCATTTGAGACAAGTATCTGTAGAGCATAGTTTAACTTTATGAAGATAAACCGGAGACCGGTGAAGTCGAAGAAAAAATTTATAGTTCATCTCAATCAAAGCAACAGATGTTGTGAGAACCAATATTCTTTTGAGACCAGTTTGTATTTGTAGTCCAGTAATCACACAAGATAAATCTCGAGACCAAAGAGCAGCATAATGATCATAAGAGATAGGTCCCAGGCTCTCCCGAAGATATCGAATATGGTACCGCAATGGAATCTGGTCTTGAGCTGACAAACATAAGGCTTCCGATAGAGCCTCTCTACTATGGTTGGTAAGACCTGTCCTCTGAAGAGACCGCACATAGGAAACCATCTGAGAATACGCTAACCAATCTCCAGGCTTCCATTGATAATCCGCTTGCATCAATGGAAATGATGGCACAACACCCTGCGAAGTAACCACCTGAAAAATGTATTGAAGATTAGTAGTTCTCCATATGGAAAGAGGGTATCTAGAAGTTCCCGGAGGAAAGTCCTTATTGTCTAGAAAAGGCAGGTAAGCCGTAGCAGTAGTTGGTATATTCAAAGACTTGCATAACCTCCTCCACACCTGGCGAAGAGGAATAATAAACATACCCCCACCATACCCACTCGGAAGGTGACGAGTATGAAGCAAATAACTGAAGTGGTATGGGTCACAAAGCGTGAGCTCCGTAGCAGTCGCAGAAAAGTAGCGAGTGCCCCGGAACCAGTCATTTAAGTGACGCATTTGACACGCCTGCGAAATCAAGCGCAAGTTCTGCAATCCCAAACCCCCTTGTGATTTGGGAAGCATCAAGACACGTAATGCCAGTCTTGCGCGCTTCCCATTCCACAAGAAAGATGTCAGGCTCTTGTTCACTAATTTATCATGTTTAATAGACAACAAGATCGGAAGCATTTGAAGCACATAAAGCCACTGAGGCACCAAAACCATATTATACAGAGCAATTCTGCCCATCAGAGACAACGGAAATTCCCTCCAAAGTTGCAATTTTTGCTGTGTAAGAGTCAGGAGGGGCAAGACATTCAGTGTGTACAGTCTAGTGAGGTCCATAGGTATCTTAATCCCCAAGTAGGTCAAATGGTCAGTCGCCCACCGTAGGGGAAAGTCTCCCATCCAGGTGCCAGGGACCTCCCCAGACAAAGGCAAAACTATTGATTTTTGGGTATTTAGAATCAGCCCCGAATATAAACTAAACTCATCTAAGATGGCTAAGGCCCTGGTCAAGGACGACTGAGGAGAAGATAAAGTCAACATAATATCATCCGCAAAGGCTAAGACGCGTAACTGAGAGTTCCCCTCCGGGAGGCCACTCAATTCATCATCGTTCAGTAAAGTACGTAAAAATGGATCTAAATACAGCAAAAACAAGAGGGGAGATAGAGGGCTCCCTTGACGCGTACCTCGAAGTATGGGAAAGGACTCCGTCTTAGTGCCATTGACCAAGACGCTCGCCGTTGGAGACGAGTATAACAATCGTATCATTTGTTGGAACCAACCCGTTATCCCCATATGAGTGAGAACCGCGAACAGGTAATGCCAGTTGACCTGGTCGAAAGCCTTGGCGGCATCTAGGCTAACCAGGATACCGGCAGTGTGTGTAGCTTGGGATCTATGAATAGCCGTCAACAGCCGTCTAACATTCAAAACCGAGTGCCGGTGTTTCACAAAACCCACCTGTTCCGGAGTAATTAGCTGAGGAAGGAAGGTCGCCAACCGATTAGCTAACACTTTGTCTAGAATTTTTATATCCACGTTTATGAGGGATATTGGGCGATAAGATTCTACTTCAAACTCCGGCTTACCGGGTTTCGGAATTAATGTAACATAAGCGTGATTGGAACCCACCGGAAATGCACCCTCAGCCAACGCCTGTGTGTAGTATGCCTCCAATGGGCCACAGATGTGTGGAAACAGAGCCTTGTAGAACTCCGGGGAAAACCCGTCCGGACCTGGGGCCGTGCGGTTCCTCAGCTGTTTAACAGCTGATTGCAATTCTTTCCCCTGTATGGGCCTATTCAGTGCTGCACGCATAGGAGAGGACAGACGCGGCATACCTGCGTCCTCCAAATAGTCCTGCGCCTCAGGCCCCCCCTCTCCCTCAACAGAAGAGTAGAATTGTTTATAATGACGATAAAAGCAATCAGCTATATCCCCCGTTTTGGTAACCTTTGTGCCATCTGGCAAATGCAAACAGGGGATATAGCGATTAGAACGTTTAGGTTTGGTCAGGGCAGCCAGCAATCTACCAGGCTTATTCCCATGTTTATAATAACTAAATTTGGTGTAGTACAATGATTTCTTTGCGCGGTCATGTAACATCGTATTGAGAGCATTTTGTGCGGATGCTAACTGCTCACCAGAACTAAGCGTAGGTCGACGTAAATGTTGCCGCTTAAGTGTCACACATTCCCGCTCCAGTCGTACTATACCCTGTGCTATTCTTTTCCTGTGGGCAACCACATAGGCAATAACATCCCCCCGGAGAACCGACTTAGCCGCCTCCCAGAATAAGAGTGGCGTCTCTCGATGTTGCGCGTTAAAACAAAGATAGTCTTCCCATTTTCCAGTAATATAGTTAACAAAGTCCGGGTTATCTATTAAATAAGATGGGAAACGCCAACCCCCAATCCAAGGAGAGTCCCCCAAGAGGACATCAATCCACACTGGGCAATGATCCGAAACCGAAAGAGGGCCAATTTCTGAGGCATCAATCAATGAAAAGGAACCCCGAGAAATCAAAATATAATCAAGTCTAGAATAAGTCCGATGAGCTCTGGACTGATGGGTGAAATCCCTCTCTTGAGGATGGAGTAGCCTCCATGGGTCGAGCAACTCCAACGCTTCACATATGTAAGGAATGCCTCTACCCATGGCGGTTCTCTGTATCGATCCCGGGCCTGACCTGTCCTGAGCATTATCCAGTACCTGATTAAAGTCTCCCAGGACCAGCAAAGGATGGGTTTGGTCCCTTTTACCTATTCGAACCAGGGTCTTAAAAAATTTGTGGTCGTATTGGTTCGGACCATATACCATTAATACATTAAACACTTGTTCAGACATAGTCACTCTGCAGTAAAGAATCCGACCCAAAGTATCTGCAAAAAGCTGTTCAATCTTCCCCGGAAATCCCTTCCGAACCAATAGCACCACCCCTGCATGTTTAGTGGAGGAGGACGAGTGAAAGATCTGGCCAACCCATCCCTTCAACAGTTTGGCATGTTCTGTGCTAGACAATCTGGTCTCTTGCAAACAAGCAAGATCCGCCCTGTGGTGCTGTAATCTACTCAGGATCTTGGTACGTTTCACAGGGGACGTAATACCTCCCACGTTCCAAGATAGCAACCGGAATGTCTTACCACACACCAGGGCCACAGAAGCAAACCTGCCACCAATACAATTCCCGTGGGCCCCCGGGTGCCCAGCCTTCACCCAGGAGACAACCGGAAACAATGAACCATGTTAACCCATAGGAAAAAGCAAACAGTCTAAATAAACATCCTCTGGAAGTTAAAACAAAAGCATCTGTGTCCAAAGCCCCCATTCCCTTACCCACCCCCCCTCCCCTCCCACCCTTCCCCCTTCCCCCCAGCATCCCTATATCCCCCCTTACCATCCCCGAAAACCCAAAGTCCTTCCAGCACCCGAAGGAACACTGGAGGATAGAGCACGGTTCTTGTGCCATCGGAACCTGTCCCTCTTTTAAACCAAAACATATTGTACAGTGCAGGAATAATAGTCAGCACTCCAAGTAACCCTGAAAACAGCAAACATGAATAACATACAAAAGGAAATATTGCTCAGGTGGGAGGAGGTGTAGTAGAGCCCAAGCGGTTGACAAAATCCCCAGCCAATGTGTCCGAGTCAAATACATGCCATTTACCATCGAGGTATATTTTCAAAATTGCAGGATACAAGAACAGAAAACGGCATTTAAGATCCGCCAGTTTCTTGCAGATAGGATAGAAAGTTTTTCTCCGTTCAGTCAGGGCCGATGAGTAATCTTGACCAATCCGTATTGGAGCAGAGTCATAATGTAAGGTCTCCCGTTTCAAGCGAAATTCTCGCAAAATCTCAACTTTGTGCCGGTAATTATGCAGTTTCCCTATCACCACCCTGGGCCGCTGATCATTTCCAGCGCGAGGCCCGACTCTGTGGACGCGCTCGAAGCGAGCCGGGCCTAACGCTGCAGGCATAGGCAGTTCACTGGCTAACCAGGATTCCACAACAGATAGCAGCACTGAGTCAGAGACAGTCTCCGGGAAACCCATAAAACGCAAGTTACCCCTTCGGGACCTGTTTTCCAGGTCCTCAAGTTTATCCTGGTGTTGGCGTAATTGCGCCCAGTAATATACTTAAAGGTCTCAATCATGTCCCCTCTCTCTCTTCGCTCCTCCAGTGAGTACATCCGCAGTTTTTTTAACCTTTCTTCATACGTGAGTTCCCTGAGCCCCAAAACCATCCTGGTAGCCATTCGCTGAACCGACTCAATTCTCAACACATCTTTTCGGTAGTGTGGTCTCCAGAATTGAACACAATACTCGAGATGAGGTCTCACCATGGATCTGTACAGCGGCATTATGACTTCAGGTTTTCTGCTGACAAAACCCCTACGGATACAGCCCATCATTTGTCTTGCCTTGGACGATGCCTTCTCTACTTGATTGGCAGCCTTCATATCGTTGCTAATGATCACTCCTAAATCACGTTCCACCGTGGTCCTGGACAAGGTTTCACCATTTAGTGTGTAAGTTCTGTGTGGATTTTTTTTGCCTAGGTGCATTACTTTACATTTTTTAGCATTGAAGCCCAGCTGCCAAGTTGATGACCACTGTTCAAGCTGTCTTAGGTCCTGCGTCATAAAGTCAGGCACACTGCTTTTGCCAACTATGTTGCATAGTTTGGCATCGTCGGCAAATAGTGATACTTTTCCTCTAAGTCCTTGGGTCAAATCTCCTATGAATAAATTGAATAGAATCGGCCCTAAGACGGAGCCCTGAGGTACTCCACTCATCACTGCTGACGTTTTGGAGGGGGTACCGTTTACCATCACCCTTTGAAGCCTACCATCTAGCCAATCCCTTACCCATGTTGTGAATGTATCCCCTAATCCCATCGATTTTAGTTTGTTCAACAGCCTGCGGTGTGGAACGCTATCAAAAGCTTTGCTGAAGTCCAAGTATATCACGTCAAGGGACTCACCGGCATCCAGATGACTGGTCACCCAATCAAAGAAGTCAATCAGATTAGATTGGCAGGACCTTCCCCTGGTGAATCCGTGTTGATGTGTATCACGTAGATTTTCTTCATCTAGAATTTTGTCAAGTTCCTGTTTGATCAGTGTTTCCATGAGTTTGCACACTATGGATGTCTCCGTTCTGCAGCCCTTTTTGTGGAGTGGAATTACGTTAGCTGTTTTCCAGTCTAGGGGTACTATTCCCGTGCGCATGGAAAGATTGAAGAGTACGGATAGTGGTTCAGCCAGAACTTCACTCAGCTCTCTGAGTACCCTGGGGTGTAGATTGTCTGGCCCCATAGCTTTGTCTACTTTGAGTCTTGAAAGTTCGTGGTAGACATTACTAGGTGTAAACTCGTAATCACGAAACAGGTCATTTTGGCTGTTTCTTATTTGTAGTTGCGGACCATCTCCCGGTGCTTCACAGGTGAATACTGAGCAGAAGTATTCGTTTAGCAGTTCTGCTTTGGTAGTATCAGATTCTGCGTAGTTTCCATCTGATTTCCTAAGGCGTTCTATTCCATTTTTGTTTCTCTTCCTGTCGCTAATGTACCTGAAGAAGGATTTGTCCCCTTTTTTAATGTTCCGTGCTAGATCTTCCTCTGTTTGAAGTTTGGCTTCCCTGACTGCCTTTTTGACAGCCTTAGATCTGGCCTGATAGTCTTCTTTTGCCTCCCTTTTCCCAAGATGTTTGTAGGTAATAAATGTTTCTTTTTTCATTTTAATGAGGTCAGAAATTTCCTTGTTGAACCATTGTGGTTTTTTGTTTCTCCGGCGTTTGCTTACTGTTTTTACGTAGCGGCTAGATGCTTCGTTCAGGATGGATTTTAGGTTTGACCACATATTTTCCGGATTGTCAGTTTCTGCAAGGTTTTGCAGCTTTTGATGGACAAAGTCTCTCATGTGGTCGAAATCTGCCTCCCTAAAGTTGAGGACCCTCGTTGCTGTGTTTGATTTAGAGAAGCCTTTCCTGAGGTTGAGCCATACCATGTTGTGGTCGCTGGAGGCCAGCGTGTCTCCCACTGATACTTCCGAGACACTGTCTCCATTTGTGAGTACCAGGTCCAGTATTGCTTTTTTCCTGGTGGGCTCTAATACCATTTGTTTTAGTTGTGCACCCTTAATGGAGGTTATTATTCTCTTGCTACCGCTCGTAGTTGCTGAGAGGGTGTTCCAGTCTGCATCTGGCATGTTGAAGTCGCCTAACAGTACTGTGTCACCACGCAAAGTGATGTTCTCTATGTCCTCAATCAATTCTTTGTCTTCGTCTTCCTTTTGTCTCGGAGGCCTGTATACCACACCGAGGTAAAGGCATTTTTCGTTCCCTCTGGTCAGGTTTACCCAAAGTGATTCCCCTGTGTATCTAACCTCTGCATCTATGAGACAAACATAGATCTTTTTGGACCCCTGTTCATTTACTGTCATCTCGATGTAGGGACATTGGATCATCTACTATTGTCCCTTGATACTTAGGTTTTGGAGATCCATCTGGGGTCAAGTGAATAAAATATTGGAAAAATCCAGTGGCATTGTCATACAATACCATGCTATTTGGCACGTTGATGAGGTCTAAAAGCCAAATATCTTCCCAGAATAATAAACTTCTCTGTATTATGACAGGGGTTGCCATACAACTTATTTTGAGGAACTGGAAAAACTGGGATCGGTTAAATTATACTTTCTGGTGGGAATCTCTATGCCACATTTTTAAAATGGAGCGTATGATGGCCATACAACAGGGACATTATAGGAAATTTAAGGATGTTTGGGAGCCATTGACAAAATTTTGTAAGGAGTGATTGTTGATTTTGCCCTTTGATCATACACGTCTAGGGTGGGTGGGGAGACACTTTTAATTTGAGTGCAATTGTTGCTGGATATGAAGAAAGGGGGGATGATATATGTATTTGTCATAAGATAGAATTTAAGTGCTGTTAAATTGTAAAATATCTGTAGAATATGTTGCACTTATTTTTGGCTTTAAAATGAATAAAGATATTTTTTAAAAAATAATTTTTTTTTTATTGCAACCTACCAGTTTCCTCCTGAAGGACTAACGCCCCATAAATCCAATCCATCCTCCGTTAACGTACCAGTCTACAGGAGCAGAAACAACACAAACGGTCAAAACTAACACTAAACACAAGAAACAAGAAAAGTCATATTTGTAAGGCTCATGAATATTGAACAAGTTGAGCTTCTGTAAGGTCAGATGAGGCCGACATCATTTATGGATGACAAATATTTCAAAAGATTTTTCTGCTTCTGTTAGTTACTTTATTTGTTACACTGCACTAAAAAAAAGGCAAATCAAAGCGGTTTATATAATATAAAACCAGTGGGGAATAATTAAAAAACAAAATAAACAGGGAATAAACAGAGACAGGTTAATAAAGACATGACACAGATAGAGAACAAGGGCAGGAAAGTTTACAAAAGTCTTTAGGTAAAAACAAATAGGAATGGAACAAAAAGGGAGGTAAATTTATTTATATAGCACTTATATCCGAAGTGGTTTATATTCAGGTACTTTATCTGTCCCGGTGACTTGCCCAGGGTTCCAAGGAGTAGCGAGAGATTTGAACCCACAACCTCAGGGTGCGGAGGCTATAGCTCTAACCACTGCGCCACACATTTAAGGCGTCTGTCTTGCGCCTACGGAGATGCATGGGGCGCTTACAGGTGCCTAAGGCCACTTCTGGTGGAAACCACACCAGCCTTGGGTGTCGGTAGGCACGGGTCAGATGTAGGGTTACCAGATTTTACGTATGTAAAATCTGGACCCGTAGACCCGCCCCCAGGCCTGCCCAGTTCCACCCATTCTGACCCCATTACGCCCACACCATGCTCTTTGGGGTTCTAGAGTCTTGCCACTCTTTGGGATTCTGCCAGGCACTTGTGACCTGTATTGGCACTATTGGAAGCAGGATGCTGTGCTGACCCGTGTGACTAATAATAATAATAATAACTTTATTTTTGTATACCGCCATACCCCGAAGAGTTCTAGGCGGTTCACATTAGTTAGACAGAGATTACAAGTGGTTACATATCACATTGATCATAGAGTTGCAAACAGCAAGGAGAGAGTAGTTACACGTGGTTACATATCAGATTGATCATAGAGTTGCAAACAGCAAGGAGAGAAGTAGGGGGGAGAGGAGGGCAGTAGATCAGAAGGGGGAGGAGAAGGATTGAAAAGGGGCATTAAGGGTCTTGGTCTCGGAATAGGTGAGTTTTGAGTAATTTTCTATTAACTATTATTATGTTCTTATGGGATTGCCCAGTGTGTAAATATAATTGTAATACAATAAGGAAGGCAAGTTGTCTTATCCAACAGACTGTAAATGGAAAAGCTGCCACAGGAAAAGAGGGAAAAATGGAAGAAAGGGCAGAAATTTGCAGGGAATGTTGTGGTGTGTCTTCTTATCTTCAGTGGTTGTCCTAATGACCAAACACTTATCAATAATAATAAAATCCTTAGCATGCCTCCGTGCTTCCGCATGCGCTGTGGGCAGGAGTGAGGAGGCTGCAGAGCCATAAAGAGGCTGTTTTCCAGGAGCAGAGAATAACAAGGGCAGGTCTGAAACGCTAAGACTGGACTACAGAGAATACAGGAGAGGGGGCCGGGAAAAGGCAGCAAGACAGGTACTGGAAGAGAAAGGGAAAGCGAGGCGGAAAATGGTTGAGAACAGGAGAGCAAACCAGTGAGAGGGGGCAAAAGGGGAAGGGGAGGAAGAGTGGGAGAAACCCTGGCCGAGACCAAAAATAAAAACAACCGCTGCTGCAGAGGGGGAAAGGGACGCTTCCGTTGGCGGCAGGGAAGGGTGGGGCTTCTCAGTGATGGACAGGCGCCAGGGACATGTGAGAAAAGGGGGCTGGGGCTGGAGGCTGAAAGGGAAAAGATGGAAAAAGGGGGCTGGGGGGCTAAAAAGGGTTTGGAGCTGGGGCTCAAAAAAGGGGACACGTGAGGGAAGGAGGCTTTAAAGGGGGGTTCTTGGGAATGGACCAGGGGGCCAAGCCACACTTTAGAGGCAAAAGGGGTCAAATAGGAGAAGGGAACTAGAGGCTGAAAAAAGGGGTAGGTGGGAGAAGGGGGCTGGAGCTGGGGTCGGTATTGTAAAAAGGGAACATGTTAGAGAAAGGAGCTGGGAGCTGACGATGGGGATGTGTAAGAGAAGGGGGCAGGGGGCAGAAAAGGGGATATGTGTGAGAAGGAGGTTGCAAAAGGGACATGGGAGAAAAGGGGATTGGGACTGGAGGCTGAAAGGGAAAAGATGGGAGAAGGGGTCTGGGGGAGCTAAAAAAGGGTTTGGAGCTGGGGCTGAAAATAGGGGCCATGTGAGGGAAGGAGGCTTTAAAGAGGGGTTCTTGGGAAAAGAGACCTGTTAAAAGAAGACAGTTCGGAGAAGAGGGCTGCAGCTTGGGACTGCTAAAGGTGAGTTGTGAGAGAAGGGCTCTGGGTCTGGATTTGAGGGCTGAAAAGGAAGACAAGAGCAGGTCTGAGAAGGGGGTTAGGGTTGGGGGCTATAAAAATGAAATGTGTGAAAGATTGGAGCTGGGGAGGAGGGAGAAGGGGGCTAGAAAAGGGGGCTGGGGCTGGAGGCTGAAAGGGAAAAGATGGGAGAAGGGGGCTGGGGGAGCTAAAAAGGGGTTTGGAGCTAGGGCTGAAAATAGGGGCCATGTGAGGGAAGGAGGCTTTACTAGCACTCGTTAATGTAACGGGCTAAAACACGAATTCTGTAATAATAGTGGTGTCAAAATGACTCTGTCCAAACTGCAATAATGCTGTTCAGAATCCAACCCAAAATGCCATAGCTAGTGGCCATCTTCTTACTGTAATAGCCAAGTCCCTGGTATGACTCATTTCACCAGAATCTTTGTGAAAGAACATTTGCTTACTTTGTCAAAGCAGACCAGGTTCAGGCGTCCGCAGACGTTAATCCTCTGAGGGCTGATGCAGTAAATGCCTTTCTTCTTCATTCTCCTTTGGGCGTACATAGTTCCTGTTGATAAAGCCGCGGAGAGGGCTGGGGGTACGGCGGTGGTGACCATAATCAGGGCCTTTATCACGATTTCAGAAAGGAATGCCTAAAGCATAGCACACAGAGAAAGTTGTACGATAAATCAAATAGACTGCCTACGCCTAGATCCCCTGTACATTAATATTAGTGAGAATAGTATATTATATAACAATTTTTAATGGTTTCTTATAATCGAAATCGATCTAATCCCTGGTCTATATGGAGTATTTAGAGTTGTCTGTGAATAAATGACTTCATATGTATATTGGTTTGATAACATAGATGCTTTTAGGCCTCATTGCATCTATGATTTGAAAGCAATAACATTTTAATTGTAAAATATCCTTGATTTTAATTTATTTGTGTAAATTTCTTATGTTAAAATTTCAATTAAAATATTTTTTAAAATGAAAAAAAAAAAAAGCCTTTGGGTGTGATTCTAGAACTTGGCGCCTTGAATTAAATACCACAATGGCCTACACTGAGTGATAGTTCTCTCCAATTTACTGATAACGACCCCAGACTACAAATCGTTCAGAAAAGAAATAAAAGCCACGCTATTCAAGAAATCCTTAAAGACAAACTAACACCGCAAGACTCATCCCAATTCTCTAAAACAACTGCCAGATAACTCCTTTGTAATCCGCCCGCAAAGTAATGGCGGAATAGAAATCACTAATGTAATGTAATTAAAGCATATAGAATGATAGTGTAAACTAGAGAATGGCATGGGGACAAATTTTTCCCTATCCCCGCACAAACTCATTTTCCTGTCCCGTCCCCGTGAGTTCTTTTCCTGTCCCTGCCCCATTCCTGCCTCTCCGTCCTCATCTGCACAAGCCTCAAACACTAAAATCATAAGTAGCAACATTCTAGAGCTCAGATTGTGATGTCATCATGCCTCATTCCACCAATGCCTGAGCTCCGTCCTCAACCGCACAAGCCTCAAACACTTTAAAATCCTAAGTAGCAACATTCTAGAGCTCAGATTGTGATGTCATAATGCCTCATTCCACCAATGCCTAAGCTCCGTCCTCATCTGCACAAGCCTCAAACACTTTAAAATCATGAGTAGCAACATTCTAGAGCTCAGATTGTGATGTCATAATGCCTCATTCCACCAATGCCTGAGCTCCGTTCTCATCTGCACAAGCCTCGAACATTTTAAAATCATGTGTTCGAGGCTTGTGCGGTTAAGGCTGAGCTTACAGGAATGGGACATCGCCAAAACGCGTGGGGCCGGGCCGGGGAATTTGAGTTCCTGTGGGGGGCGGGGAAAAATTTGTCCCCGTGTCATTCTCTAGTGTAAAACCACTCTGGTGTGCTGAAATGTAGGTGTGACCACTTATGACAGGTCAATGGCTGAAGTAAGTCGGCGTACCTGAGTGTAACATGTATGATGCAACACATGTAAGTGATAGTATTCGCCAAGGTGTGCATGCGACTCGAAACACTCATGGCCTGCCAAATGCTCCACCATGAGTGCACACCCTTTCATATACACACTATATCACTTAGGGACAGATTCTGTAAACAGCGCCATGATTGTAGACTGCCTAAAAAGTTGCCGCCAATCGTGTGTCAATCACGCAACGACACTGTTTATAGAATATAGGCCAGGATTTTAAAGGCCTACATTTCTGGCATCTACCTTTGACAAGAATCACATCTACAGAGGCACCTTAGAACACCTAAGGAGCTGGAGGAGTTGCCGTACAGCAAAAGATTAGAGAAACTGAGCCTCTACTCCCTCGAACAGAGGAGATTGAGAGGGGACATGATCGAAACATTCAAGGTACTGAAGGGGATAGACTTGGTAGATAAGGACAGGTTGTTCATCCTCTCCGAGATAGGGAGAATGAGAGGGCACTCTCTAAAGTTGAAAGGGGATAGATTCCGTACGAACGTAAGGAAGTTCTTCTTCACCCAGAAAGTGGTGGAAAACTGGAACGCTCTTCCGGAGGCTGTTGTACGGGGAAACACCCTCCAGGGATTCAAGACAAGTTCCTGCTGAACCAGAACGTACGCAGGTAGGGCTGGTCTCAGTTAGGGCACTGATCTTTGACCTAAGGGCTGCCGCGGAAGCAGACTGCTGGGCCCGATGGACCACTGGTCTGACCCAGAAGCAGCAATTCTTATGTTCTTACGTAGGTGTTGTAAGGTGCCTCCGTAGATGCAATGAAATGACCATTTTTTCTAGGTGCCAGTAGGCGCCTACATTTTTTGTTTTAAATTTGCTTTTAAATGGCTTCATCTACCAGCGCCTAACTTAAGGCAACGTTTATAGACTCTAGGCCTTAGCACTTACGTTATTCCAGTGATAGACTAGCGCCTACTACATGCACATTGCGTAACTGCCCTTTGTTGGTGAATAGGCGTATTTGCCAATTCATTGAACTGCCCGTCAAATATTTTAAGGAATGCAAGTCTTCGGATGCTGCCGTAAATGAGAATTCACGTTTTCCTCCCATCATTCCTCAGTTCACACCATACGTGGCCTCATAGAGTCATTCTGTATATCAGCCATGCGCACAACACTTACCCCTTGCGAGGCGAACACGAGCACTGTGTAGACCAATCCGATTACGGCAACCATTGCAAGAACCAGGAGGAACCTGAAAGCATCTCTGTACAGCTTGAAACTCATGGGCTTGGGGTAGAGAATGGACCTCACCAAGTCACCTTTGGCAGTGTTGAACCCTAAATGTGCATTAAAATATCGGGCAATGTAATATTAAGCTTTGAATCGGGTGGAGTGGAGTTAATGTCCACTACATCGAATCTTAAAAGGAAAAGTAGGAACAGGCGCAGGCAAAATTTTGTCAGGAAAGCAACATCTGTACATTCCATGCTATATTTTCTGATCCTGCTCAAAACATGCACCTGCACTTTGTGATATGGAGGTTGGATTTGAACTCTAATCTGTTTGGGATGTTGGTTTTTTGATTTTTTTTTTTCCTTTCTGGATGGCCCACAATCATCTTGCTTGCTTTATTCCTCGTGGACATTGTTCCAGGAAGACTTCGAACTTTCAAGCTAAGTGATTTATGAACTTTTGAACACAGCTATATTTATACAGTGGTGCCTCACACAACGAACTTAATTTGTTCCAGGAGCAAGTTTGTTATGCGAAAAGTTCGTTATGTGAAACGCGTTTTCCCATAACAATACATGTTAAAAAAAATAATTCGTTCTGCAGCATAAAATATGCTAAGATGACATAAAAAAAGATAAATTTGTCAAAATGGTGAAAATGGTGGTCTTGCTGAGGCCAAACTCTTTGACGAGGTCACACTGTTTTACCCCACATTCACTCCTTCTAATTATTTCCCGTTTCATTTCAACAGAAATCACCTTCCTGCTTTTTTTAGAAGCCATGATATATAAAAAATATTGAGTTTATCTTAAAAGGACGACTGTATACAGTGAGAGAGGGCAGTTAAGCGCAGTGACTAACGACTGCTAGCAGTGCCTGCGCGGAAGGATGCAATACATCGGCAGCTCGGGCGACTTCGTTGTGTGAAACGAAGTTCGTTGTGTGAAACGAAGTTCGTTGTGTGAAACGAAGTTCGTTGTGTGAATCAAGACATGAAGTTCGTTGTGTGCAGCGTTCGTTGTGCGAGGCGTTCGTTATGCGAGGTACCACTGTATATCATTGTATGAATTTTTTTGTGTGGCCTTTTCCAGCCCGGTTTGATAGTGCTTGTTATATGTTGTTATACCTTGTCTGGTTTGTTTGGTTTGTTGGTAGCGTTTGGATGGTGTTCTGTGTATGCTATTCTATGAAAATTTTGTGATAATTTTGCAAATTTTAAATTAATAAATATGTACAATATTTCTAACTTGTAATTTGAGTACATTGCTCTGACATTATAGTATTGTTCTGTGGTATATACTAGAGAATGACACGTGACAAAATTCATCACCGTCCCCGTCCCCGCGGATAACCGCGGTAAACCATCTTCATGTCATTCTTTAAGGAGAGAGGGAAGAATCAGAGTATAATTGGGCACAACCACTGACCCGCAAGCTTTGCTTTGAAGAATGCTGGTGTAGAAGGACTGAGGCTGAAATAGACACTAAAAAATGACATGGGATTATTTCCTGCGGTTATCCGCGGGGACGGAACGGTGATGAATTTTGTCACCGTGTCATTCTCTAGTATATACCCTTCAGGGATTTATTTTTCTTATCTTTGAGACCTGCTCAAAACATGCCATCAAGAACACTCCTAGGTGTGGCTCAAAGTGACCTTGTGCGTTGTGAAACGGCTTGCACGCTTTTAGTGAATTGAAGGGGGTAAGTTTGCAAACTGGCATTGTACTCTTCTAAATAGCTTTTTTAGGTGGAAATATCTTAGAAAATTTATCCCCAATATGCTTACAATCACTAACTACGATGTGAGAGGTCCTGGCCAGGTTTTCCAGGAGCCCCCCTTCTTCACCTTCACACAAACACTTCCGGGGTCCTTTTCCTAAAGTGCGGTAGCCGATTTAGTACATGCTAAGTGCTAACGCGTCCATTATATCCTGTGGACGCGTTGGAGCACGTTAGCATTTAGCGAGTGCTAATTTTTAGCGCATGCTAAATCAGCTACCGCACTTTAGTGAAAGGACTAGTTACACAGATACGGTTGGAAAGTGTATGGAAAACTTTTATTTCTTTACTTTGCTGAGCCTGTTCACTCAGGGGAAGCAGTTTCTTCTCCAGACTCATGGACATATCGGTACAGTTCTTAGAATAATAAGTTGGGCTTCCCTCAGCCACTCTGCCCTCCCCTCAGAAGTATTAGTCTGTTTCCAGAGCTCTGTATCAGCTCGTGAACCTCTCTCTCAGTGGCCTCCTTTCTCAGGGAACTCTCCAGGAGCAGGGCAGGCTTAACCAATAGGCCCGAAATGGTCATGGGGGCCCGATGATGGAGGGAATCAACATTGTTTTTTTCAAACGGCGATGGGCCCCTCCAGCATCGATCGGCAATGCGCCCCCCCCCCCCCCAATCGACGGAAAGTAAGACAAGCAAGCAACACGGGTAAAAAAGGCAACGGGAACTGTAATTGTGCAAGCGGTGCTGCTCGCCCAAAGCTTCCCTCTGACTCAGCTTCCTGTTTCCGCCAGGGCGCATGGTGGGGTGGGGCGGGCAGGGGGCCCAGTGTACTTGTGTGCCTAGGGGCCCTCGACAAATTAATCCTGCCCTGTCCAGGAGAGTCTGTTTCTTGAGCCTCTAGATTTGGAAGCCTCCTCTCACTCTGGGACCTCCCTGAATGAATCTTAAACTGGAAAAGATATACTCATGTCTGCCTGGGTCCCGCCCCCGGGACTCAGCAGCCCTTCCACCTCTTTTCAGGTAGCTCAGCCCTAAGCTGCCGAGCCCAGTGCACCCTGGGGGTTGCAGCTCCTTCTCTCTCTGATTAGCGCCCCCTGCTGCCTAGTAGTATAATATCATCGTTGCTGAGGGAGAACCCCTGAATCTCTTACATATGATTCTATCTAAAAATTGCTAAAAGCTTAGCAGCTCCTAAGTCAAACCAAACCTCAAATCTGCCCCTAACCACTAGTTTCTGGTAGGTGCCTTGGGGTAGATGCCTACTGGGAAGTTGTAGGTGCCTACTAGAAAATTATTATTTTTTAATCATTTTTTAATTGGTTTTTAATAGCACTGTTCAATTATCAGCACTGATTAAGTCAATTAAAAAATTAAAGGCTCCTTTTACTAAACTATGGAAAAGCTTCTTAACATGGGCTGGAGAGGTAAATGCTCTGATGCTCGGTCAATTCCTATGAGCATCGGAGCATTTACCTCACCGGCCTGAAGTAAGAAGCTCTTCCGTGGTTTAATAAAACCCAGTGTAAGCTAAGTGCCTAGATTAGCTAGGCGGCCAATTTAGGCTCCTAACTTTATCCTTGCTTCTTTGATGGTGCTGAACATATTTTATAAAAGATTCCGTACTAGTGAAATTTGAAATGCAGAGCCCTAGACATCCATTTTCATACCTAAACAATCTGTACAAAATGATCTATATTTATTTTATTACTTAAGGTTTTCTATAAATCCAGTGATAGTTCCTCAAGACTTACAATATCTCCTACATAAAGCATTGGATTAGCTTTACTGCATTAGTTGAAAATTAGAAGCCCAGACTAAACATACTAACCAGTTCGCAGTACGACAGCTTTCACTGGCCCCTGTTCACTTGACTTGGTCTGTATGACTTCAGTTCCACAGAACAGGACGTGTCTTTTGTAATCTTCCCCACTGTGCAGCTTCCAGGGCATATAAAGATCCACATTTGGAAGGGGTGTCTTTATCACTGGAATGCTCTCACCTTAAGAAAGCCATTTTATAACTATCAGCAAATATTGTAGGCTTAGAGTTCCATAGATTTGTCAGTCGTACAATCTATAATCTAGAGATCAACATTTGCTTCTTCTGCAGGTTGATATCCTGAACAACACACAAAACTGATGGAAGATAACTATCCAAGTTTTACCTTTCGGTAACTTACATCAGAAACCAAAGGCTAGTGCCTTTAGCCCACTTGACAAACTTTCTCACCTACATCCTATTTATTTTTCTCGATTGTACCATTCTACCAGTGTATCCAAGAGTTTGAGTTGAGAAATTTCTCGTGAGTGATTTAAATGCGGAGCTCATTCAGTTCCCCGATGATTTCTTGTGTACTTTTCATTCCTCTACATTACAGTGGTAGCTTCTTCACATCATAGAAATTAATTTTGTGATCCACAGGGCATTGAAGGGAAAGTTGAATTTTAGGGCTCACATTCAAACTGCAGGGATCAGCATTTTTTTTTTTAACACTGGCTGCCGTGTCCTGATTAGATCAAGGTATTCAGCACCAGGCAATATCTGGGAACTGATACTGAATATCTGTGTCTGAAGTAGCTGCTGAAAGTTATCTGGTATGTCTTGGATGCTGTAATATCTGGGTCCAAGTTTCTGATGGAAAAGTCCATAGTTTGCTATTGAGACAGACATGGGAGAAGCCAGGGCTTGCCCTGGGATAGGTAGCTTGGAATGTTGCTACTCTGGGGTTCCGGAATCTTGCTACTTCTTGAGATTCTGCTACTCTTTGGGGATTACGCGTGGAATCTTGCTACTCTTTGGGGTTCCAGAATCTTGCTACTCTTTGAGATTCTGCATGGAATGTTGATAATCTGGGGTTCCGGAATCTTGCTACTTCTTGAGATTCTGCTACTCTTTGGGGATTACGCGTGGAATCTTGCTACTCTTTGAGATTCTGCATGGAATGTTGATAATCTGGGGTTCCGGAATCTTGCTACTTCTTGAGATTCTGCTACTCTTTGGGGATTACGTGTGGAATCATGCTACTCTTTGAGATTCTGCATGGAATGTTGATACTCTTTGGGGTTCCAAAATGTTGCTACCATTTTGGTTTTGGACAGGTACTCATGACCTAGATTGGCCACTTTGGAAACAGGATACATGGCTACATTGATCATTGGTCTGGCCCGGTATGGCTATTCTTATGTTCTTATTTATTTATATAGTTCTATACTGTACAATCCAAAGTTCTCTTCACAAGAGAACATATATAATAAATCAAACATAGACATAAAGATACATTTGATCGATTCATTCTGCTAAATTTCTGTGGTCCCCACTAACCCACCACCAAATATCGGCCTGGATAACTTCTGGTTCTACTTGCGCTCTGCTCCTAACCACCCCTGTACTAACCCTAACCCGATACTGAGTGGCACTTTCTGGTCACGTGTGGCTGAATATCAGGGAAGGAGCCAGTCAATGGGACTTAACCAGGCAGGTATAAAGTACACACTTAAAAACAAGTGTCTGCTTCATTAGGTTTCAAGAAAATGCTGGGCAATACACTGTCAACTCCTTTTCCGTTCCTCATTGTCACCAAAGCCTTGATTAGATGCTTCTGAATCAAAGGTTGTAACTGAGAAGCTATAATTTTCTTGGCCATCAATAAATTGCTGTATCCAGAGTAGAGAGTTGCACGGGGACAGAAATCCCACCCATCCCCACCCGTCCCCACCAGGATCCTCTCCATCCCCACCCATCCCCACCAGGATCCTCTCCGTCCCCACCCGTCCCCACCAGGATCCTCTCCGTCCCCACCCGTCCAGGTCAAGATCCTCTCCGTCCCTGCCCGTCCCCATAAAAAGCAGCAATTACTTCTGACAGGATCATCAATTCCAGTTTCTTTTGTGTTTCCGCTGCTGTTTTCCTTGTGGAATCTCTTTGGTGGAACCCTTTTTTGTTTTCTGTTTGGGTAATTCACTTATAAACCCCCCTCTTTTGCTAAGGCTGACGTGTCCATTATATTATATGGATAAACCCTGCTTCCAAAGCCTTCCATCCCCGTGGGAGTCCCGTTGGCTAGAGGGGAGTCCTCGTGGGAGTCCCATGGGCCAGAGGGGGTTCCCCTTGGGAGTCCCGTGGGTGAGGGGAGATTCCTGCAGGATCCCCGCGGGAACCGCAGGATTCCTGCAATCCCCGTTCCCGTGCAGACCTCTAATCCAGAGCTCCATTTTCATCTTTATCAGTCCAATGTTTAAAAATGGATTCAGGATATACGCAACTGCATTTTCAATCCTCCCTCAGCAGGAGGCGGAGCCTGCCTTAAAGTTTCAGGCTTTCGCCAGAGGTTGTTACCTGTTAACATGCTCTCGTTCACAATACAGCCGCCACTGAGAAGGATGGCGTCGCATGGCAAATACAGCTTCTTGCCAGTCAAAATGATTATGTCTCCTGGGACCAAGTGACGCGATTCCATCTCATGACACTCTGAAAGAAAGTTTGATATGTACAAAATCTGCAGGGCTTGACAATTAATAGCAACATTTCCAGACAGACATTATTTTTGTTGTGATTACTGTTATATTGTGTATTTTTGTCTTACGTAGCTCATTGTAATGTATTTTGGTAACAGAAAAAAAAATTGTAGACAACTCCCACGTTATGATTCCAATTGATCTGAATTTTGTTCAATGTCGCCTCATAAATGGTAAGATCGCTTATAAGGATGTACTTTTAAAATTAGGGGCAGCTTCTCAGTGAGGTTAAGACTGAGTGTCCAGAAGACAAAGGTGATGTGTTTTATAAGAAGCTCAGGGGATGATATTCCAGACTTCATTGATCTTTTAGGAACACCTATAAATATTTCAGCTGAGCTTAAGTATTTGGTTGTCCTGACAAGGCAGCAATCCATTCAAAGTCTTAAACCATAAGCAGCCTAGCTATTGCTGATGGTTTCGCTTTGGCACCAAAGTACTTGGTGGACAGTATTCTGCCATATGTTCCGCTTCCAAAGTTGCGCTCTGTTGATTGGACCGATTTATATATTCCGACGGTGAATCAGCTAAAGCTAAAAGTGACCAGAGGGAGTATGTTTTCCTGTATAGGTCCTCAAGAAAGGAATGCGATTCCGCTGTGGAAGGGCCAGCAGGAAAATTTGAGTAATTTTAAAAGATTATTAAAAAGATAACTTTTTTTGAAGTTGTTTTTTTAAATATAAAGATGTTTTTGTTTCTGAATCCAAAAATAAGAATGTATCCAGATGTTTCTAGGATAACTCAGAAAAAAAGGAAACAGTTTTTGATCTTGAGACCACAGGTGTTAAAAATCGGAGTGACGTTTAGATTGAGATACCCCTGTAATATTAGGGGTGCTAAATATACTTTTTTTTGAATCTGTACAGTTATCGAGATTTATTTTGGATAAGGAGGTGATGACTGCAAGTACCCCCATTTGTAACCAAAATAATGTTCCTAGTTAGTAAATTGGGTCCACTTCAGGCTGTTTAAAATGTTGGATTAGTCTCCGATTTATGACACTCCTCCCTCAATGATTGTGGACTAATTAACAGTAGAAAGAATGTTTAATTTTTCCTATATTGCTTTGTGTGATTTACTGTATGGTGGACACTGTTTTATGATTGTTGTTATCAGAAAATTTAAACTCAATAAAGATAAAATAACAAAAAAAAGATACCTATTTTGCAAGATGAAATATGGGAACTGAGTATCCCTATGTGTACTTGAGCGCTGGACTCTGAAAAGTTTTGTATCTGTCTGCTGTTATATTATTGTGTAAATCAGGGGTGCCCACACTTTTTGGGCTTGCGAGCTACTTTTAAAATGACCAAGTCAAAATGATCTACCAACAATAAAATTTAAAAAAACACAAAGCACACTGTACGCAGAGAAAATGTTAATTATCATTTATATTCCGCGAGTTTTCAAAGAGGTCAAGGCAGATGACTTTATGCAATGTCACCTCAGGAACAACTATACAAAAATAGACAAATATACCCCCTCCCTTTTTACTAAACCGCAATAGCGTTTTTTAGCCCAGGGAGCTGCGCTTAATGCCCTGCGCTGCTCTCGATGCTTATAGGCTCCCTGCGCCAAAAAACGCTATTGCAGTTTAGTAAAAGGTGGCCATAGTGCAGAATATAGAAAGCAGATATAAATTCTCAAAACAGACACATTTTGATCACTAAATTGAAAATAATATCATTTTTCCTACCTTTGTTGCCTGATGATTTCATGAGTCTCTGGTTGCATTTTCTTCTTTTGACTATGCATTCAATATTTCTTCCCTTCTTTCAGCCTCCTGTATGCTTCCAGACCTCATTCCCTCCCCCAACTTTTTCTTACTCTGTCCCTGACCCCCTCCCTTTTCTTTCTTTCTTTCTCTCTCCCTGCCCCCTTTCTTTCTGTCTTCCTGTCCCCCATTTCTTTCTTTCTTTTTCCCTTCTTTCTTTCTGTCTCCCTGCTCCCCCTTCTTTCTGTCTCCCTGCCTGCTCCCAAGCTACTGTCGCCACCATCGGGGAACAGGCCTCCAAACCACTGCCGCCCCAAGCTCTCCCTGCTTCCCCACACAGAAGCGTCGGGCCGACCAGATTTCCTCTCCCTGACATCGTTTCTGAAGTCAGAGCCAATCGAAGCCTGGCTGGCCCGGAACTTCCTCTCCGACGTCAGAATTGAAAAGTTCTCTCAAAAGCTTCCTTTTTACTGAGGCTTTTGGGAAATAGTTTAAGACCTAAACAACAGACCGATATCGCTCCAAATAATTCCATTGTTTGTGACTCTCAACAATAAACCTTTTTTGGCTACCGGCGACCCCGTCCCTCCATGTTTTCCCCTAACTCGTTCCATTTTTTTAACCCTAGTTAGCGAAGTTCAACGTCTGTCTATTATATGTCTCTAGTTGACCATTTTTTATAGAAGCGTTTTAGCAAATTTTAAATTAAATTTTGAAAAAATTAACTATATACGTCTTTTTCCTGATTATGATCACTTTTATTTTTCTCCTTATGGATATACAAACCATTTTGCCTATCTCGGCCCCTCTTATTGTGAACTACTTACCCCTCCCCCCTTTTACAAAGGCGCGCTATGCTTTTTGTTGGGCGCTATACGCTAACGTGTGCATGTTATCCTATGGAAGCATTAGCGTTTAGCGTGCGCATTGATTTAGCCTTCGATTTATGAGGTGCGTTTTTTTCCTTTATTACCTTTTTACATTTATTTTTCCTGGCTGTATTACTGATTTCTTTCAACTATACTTGGTTTTTTAATTATTATTATTTCAAAATTGCATAAATAAAACATTTTAAAAAAACAGGTGAAAGACATACAAGGACAGACCAAGGGTCCCTCAAGCCCCCCCATCTCAGTCCGCAGCTCACCTCCATTTTTCCTCCGCACAGTGACCATAATACTGTTGTTGGACTCCACGAGTTTGTGCAGTTTTACAGACTCCTGTAGAATTAAATGCGTTTCACATTAATTTGTTACGATAGTAGCTTTATATATTCGTGGCAATGAAGAAGCGTGAATCCCCCAACCATTTCCTTCACTAATATGACATTTACTGAGTGTGTATTTCTGTCATCACAGAATGACACGAGCACAAAGTTTTCTCACCCTTGCGGGATCTTTCTATTTCCGTTCCATCCCCGCGAGTTCTTTTCCTGTCCCTGCTCCATTCCTGCTAGCTCCGTCCTCATCTGCACAAACCTCAAACCCTTTAAAATCCTAAGTAGCAACATTCTAGAGCTCAGATTGTGATGTCATAATGCCTCATTCCACCAGTGCCTAAGCTCCGCCCTCATATGCATGAGCCTCAAACACTTTAAAATCATAAGTAGCAACATTCAAGAGCTCAGATTGTGATGTCATAATGCTTCATTCCACCAATGCCTGAGCTCCGTCCTCATCTGCACAAGCCTCAAACACTTGAAAATCATAAGTGTCCTAGGCTTGTGTGGGTAAGGCAGAGCTTACAGGAATGGGGCAAGGACAGAACTCACGGGGACGGAATGGGATATTAAGATCCAGCAGGGGTAGGGATAAATTTGTCCTGTGCCATTCTCTAAAATTTCACACACACCTAATTCTTATGTTTATTTTCTCTTTTGTGTAATCTACTTTTATGTTCTCAGTTTTTATTTATTGTACATAATTCAGAAGTCTTCAAAGCAGTGGCGTGGTAAGAGGGGGTGGCAAGAGGGGTGGTCTGCCCCAGGCGTGGACTTTGTAAGGCACCCATCCTCCTTTCTGTCCCCCTGCTCTTTCCCAATCTCTCCCCCCCCCCGCCACGCGCATGTGCCCCTTTCCTTCCTTCATACCTCTAATCTTCCCTGCACAAGCAGCATTACAAACTTGCTGCCCCCATCAGTCTCTCCTCTCTATGACATCACTGCCGGGCCCCGTACCTAGAAAGTGACATCAGAATAGCTACTACTACTACTATTTAATATTTCTAAAGCGCTGAAAGGCGTATGCAGCCCTGTACATTTTAATAGACAACATACAGTCCCTGCTCAGAAGCGCTTACAATCTAATTTAGACAGACCATTTCAGGGTTGGGGAGGTTATGGTAGAGGAAATGATACAGTGTGTCTTGGTATCTGACATTTTAACATACAATAGACGGTCCCTGCTCAGAAGAGCTTACAATCTAATTTAGACAGGACATTTCGGGGTTGGGGAAATGATACAGTGTGTCTTGGTATCTGACATTTTAACATACAATAGACAGTCCCTGCTCAGAAGAGCTTACAATCTAATTTAGACAGGCCATTTCAGGGTTGGGGAGGTTATGGTAGAGGATATGATACAGTGGGTCTAGATATCTGACATTTTAACATACAGTAGACGGTCCCTGCTCAGAAGAGCTTACCATCTAATTTAGACAGGACATTTCGGGGTTGGGGAGATTATGGTAGAGGAAATGATACAGTGGGTCTAGATATCTGACATTTTAACATACAGTAGACGGTCCCTGCTCAGAAGAGCTTACCATCTAATTTAGACAGGACATTTCGGGGTTGGGGAGATTATGGTAGAGGAAATGATACAGTGGGTCTAGGTATCTGACATTTTAGCATACAGTAGACGGTCCCTGCTCAGAAGAGCTTACCATCTAATTTAGACAGGACATTTCGGGGTTGGGGAGATTTTGGTAGAGGAAATGATACAGTGGGTCTAGGTATCTGACATTTTAATATAAAGTAGATGGTCCCTGCTCAGAAGAGCTTACCATCTAATTTAGACAGGACATTACGGGGTTGGGAGATTATGGTAGAGGAAATGATACAGTGGGTAAAGGTATCTGACAGCAGTGACACATGACACAGGCAGCAAGTTCGTAATACTGCAAATTAGAGGTACAGGGGAAGGGACGCACAGCGGAGAGGGGGCAGAAAGGAGCGGGGGGCAGAGAGGGGCGCCACCACCCTGGGCACCACACACCCTCGCTACATCACTGCTGTAAAGAATTACACATGATAAACGTGTGGTACAGTTGTGCAGTTTGACCATGATTCTATATGTGGCACATAAAAAATTGGTCTTGACTAGAGCAGCCCTAAGCGTGAGTCTATCAAATTTAGGCACAATATATAGACTCACACTTAGGCCCTCTTTTACATAGGTGTGCTAAGCGTTTTAGCGCACCCTAAATCAACGCGTGTGCTAACCGCCAACGCGTCCATGGGATAACAAGCACGCGTTAACGTTTAGCGCATATCAAGCCCAGTAGCCCGTTCTCACAATGGCCAATCCAGGTCCCTAGTACCTGGCCCAAACCCAAAGAGTAGCAACATTCCATTATCTCAGAGTAAGCAAGATTCCGGAACCCCAAAGAGAGCAAAAATTCCAGAGCTGAGATTGTGATGTCATAATGCCTCATTCCACAGTGCCTCAGAGCCAACCTCATAGGAACATAAGAATTGCCACTGCTGAGTCAGACCGGTGGTCCATCGTGCCCAGCAGTCGGCTCACGCGGCGGACCACAGGTCAAAGACCAGTGCTCTAAATGAGTCCAGCCTCACCTGCATACGTTCATGTTTAGCAGGAACTTGTCCAACTTTGTCTTGAATCCCTGGAGGGTGTTTTCCCCTATTTGAATCCCTGGAGGGTGTTTTCCCCTATAACAGCCTCCAGAAGAGCGTTCCAGTTTTCCACCACTCTATGTGTGAAGAAGAACTTCCATACGTTTCAAATAGGTCCAATTAACAGCAATTATGAGGTGTTACAAGCTAATTCCCGGCATCAAATAAGCCTATTAATCAAGTTAGTTAGGTGCCTACATTGGCTAAGCATACCGATGTAGGCATCTAACTTTAGGCAGACTTTATAGAATTGGGGGGCTTAGAGGGAAATTATTTAAATGGTATCTAAAAAGGTAGGCGCCCATCTCTTGCCAATCACACTTAGCCGCCTATTACAGAATCACGCCTAACTGAAAATTTAGGAGCCTGTAACGTAGGCCAGGATTTCAAAGGTCTACATTATAGGTGCCTAAGTCCTTTAGAGAATCAGGCTTTGAGGCACATAAGTCCTTCTCTGCCCCTAAACATGCCTACTTTAGAGTTAGGGGCTATCAGGCACCAAGCGAAAAGCGTAGAATCGGCGCCTCTTATAGAATTTCCCCCTTACTGTGCACATTTGCACATACATTGCCAAAGTGATGCATAAGCGCTATTATAGAACGGCACACCGTCAGATGTGCGTGAAAATCCTAATTGGTGCCAATTAAAATCAATACAGTGTTCCCCCGGTCGTTCGCCGTCGGCAGTTCACTGTCCTGGCCATTCGCGGTATTTTCTGACCACGAACCGCCGACAAGGAGAGGCAGGAGCGAGCAGCCGGAGCGCCGCGAGTACAGGAAATCACTAGCGTTACGCTACGACCGCCTCTTCCTGCACTAAGTCGGGCATTATCCAATTGGAGCTACTTTGACATGCAGCTCCTGATTGGATAAGGCCCGACTTAGTGCAGGAAGAGGCGATCGGAGCATACTGCGAGTGATTTCCTGCACTTGCGGTGCTCCGGCTGCTCTCCTGCTGCCCTGTTCAGGCTCCCCCATCAAAAACTGTATTCGCGGTTTCTCGAGATTCGTGGGGGGGTCCTGGAACGGAACCCCCACGAATATCGGGAGAATACTGTAATTGCTTGTTAACATCCAATTGATTTTAGTCGGCCCGTTATCCAAATAGATTGCACGCACATCCTGGTTCAGCCGCTGCTGGAAGCAGGATACTGGGCTAGATGAACATTCGTTCTGGCCCAGTACGGCTGTTCTTATGTTCTTATGATGAGGGGGAGGGGGAGCTCTCACGGTACCTCTAAGATATGGCAGCTTTGAGACCTGATGCTCCCGGGCCTCTGGAATAACACTGCTTGCAAAGTGGCTCTCAAGCATCATTATTCATTTACCATGGTAATCTGCAGATTGATGACTGTGCAGGAACTCAAAGGGTGGTAAAACTACCCCCTCCCTCCCTTTAACCCTTTCAGGACCAAGGGACATATTTGTCCCATAACTTTAAAATCCTATAAATTTTGATTGGGATAGTCTACAGTTCTAAATTTGATATGTACGGATTCCATATGATACTGCCTTTATGTAAACAAACTGGTTCCGACATTCATTCATTAGCGTCATTGCCAGATTGACGAGAAGATTCACTTGCCACACTGTCCATAAGCCAGAAGTTTGATTTTTTAAATAAAAATAATGATATTTCACAAAAAAAATCAATTTTTTGGCATCTGCAAGCCCTTTTTACCATAAAAATGTCGTCAAAACCACAAAAATTGGCCTACGATCCTTATGGTCCTGAAAGGGTTAATCATCTACTTGTCACCCTATACAGACAAGTTTCAAGTTTCAAGTTTATTAAATGGCTTGATTAACCGCTTAAACCAAGTTTCTAAGCGGTGTACACTTAAAAAGTTACATATGTTGGGTAACAAAACAGTCCATACAATTAATAAATAAACTTATTGTACTAAAAATTTACAATGTTAAACACAAGGTAAGGAGGGATGAAATACAATTTGTAAAGAAAAGTGGAGACATCAAAGGAAAATACAAAAGGATAATAAGACATTAAGGGGGAATAAAATAAGCCAAGCAATTAGTTAAAAGATTAATCTGCAAATGCATCTCTAAAAAGGAAAGTTTTTAACTCGTTTTTAAATTTTACAAACTCTTTCTCCTCCCGTAAAAACATAGGGAGGGCGTTCCATGTCTGCGGTGCTGTACAGGAGAAGATAAATTGTCTCCTTGTATTAATGATTAAAAGTGTTTTCAGCAGAAGCATTTGCCACTCACCTTCCTGAGGTCATGGACTGTAAATATAATGGAAACGAGGCTCATCATTATGATAGCCATGGAATATGCGATATAGCCCACGGCCAACCAAAGAGCTAAACTGCAAGCTTCAAATGCATAGAAAGGGCTTAAAACCTGTGCAAAAAAATTAAAGCAGGCAATTATTACTTGTTTAAAACGGAGGGCTACACAAGGGACTGCTGAAATGTTCTCAGCCCAATCAACAAAGTCGGGGCAGTCTCCATAAAGGGCTATATACTTACTTAGGCCCGGATTCTATAAATGGCATCCCGATTGTAGGTGGTGGTAGGCGTCCTACTGCTGTCTAATCAGCCAATTGGGACGCAAGTTTAAAAACAAAGCCTCCCGAAGCAGGCTGCCTACATTGGAGGCACCTCTGGGAGCCTAGGGAGGTGCGCAAGCCCGCCTAAGCTCCCCTAAGGCTAGGCGTGGGTGTGGTTTGGCTCAGAAGTAGCCTTAGGTAGACCTAGGCGGCCATATGCGTTTCCCTCGGCCAGCAGAAGATGTGTATATTGTAGGCGAGCAAAATGCTGGCCAACATTGTAAGTAGACACGGCCGTTGAGCTTATGGCGGCAAGGGCGATCCCTGCCGTGATAAGCTCGGCGGCAACCTGATTCTCTAAGCGGCGTCTGTAGCATGGATGTCGGTTAGAGAATCGGGTTCTTTTTAGGCGGGCTTAGGCGCGATTCTGAATAGGACGCCCCTCGGCTTCTGAGACTGGGCGTCCTAAACAGAATCTGGGCCTAAGTCCTTTGTCGTTCTTTATCGGAAAAATACAGAACAGTAAAAGTGGAAAATTGCTGGACTGTGTCTAGCCCTCCATGGAGACTGCTTCAGCTTTGGTGGTAGAGCTGAGAACTTTTCAGCGCCCCCCCCTCCCCCGTTATCATCAGTGTGGGCTACTGTTAAAATGGGTTATTTCAATATGGGTCAAATTTAGAAAGAACAGGGAAATATCTGGTGTCCAAAGCGAAGCATGGAATGCTCGATTTATCTGATAGAACTACCAGCCATTGAGACTCTTGACAAAGGCATAGAGTCGGTGTCGAGTCTTCAAGTCCTCGTAGTGCTGCCGTCAATAAAGTGAACTTTGAACTTTACACCTGTGGCTGAATTATTGACATCTCATCCTCACGACTTCTTTGTTGTGCCTTGATTGTCTCGTCGTTGAGGCCCCCTTTAGGCTCCCTTTTTGGTGTCCAATTGTGCTTAGTACATGAAGAGAAAACTTTTAACGCTGTGACTCTAAAATATGCTAAAATTATGCATGATGTCGCTGAAAATACATATGTTTAAATGTATAAATTATGCAAGAGTAGCCTAGTGGTTAGACCAACTGCCTCAGCACTCTGAGGTGTGAGTTCAATTCCCACTGTAGCTCCCACTGCTTAACACTTCGATGCCCCAGGTACAAATTAATACCGAAACTGTTTTGACTGTGTAAACCACACAGAAAAAGCAGTATATAAAGTCCAATCCCCTTTTTTCAAAGTTAAACTTTGACCTCATACCATACATATAGACCAGGGCTACTCAGTTTTGTTACTCAGAGTCCGCCAGCAGGCTAGGCTTGCAAAATATTATTGCTGTGATTTTCTTTGTAAGACCCTAATTGTTCCCCCCCTCCAACAATAACATCTCGCCCCCCCCCTCCACTTCTCCTCCTTCACGATGCCATCCCTTTTTCCCTACTTTCCACATCCTCTGTCCAGTTCGATTAAAGCTGTAATTCTGATAAATAGTTGTAAATCTGCTTGTCTATGCAGATCCTAATCTAACTGAAGTAAACCGCCTAGAACTCGCTGGGTATGGCGGTATATAAGAATAAAATTATTATTATTATTATTATTATTAAATTATTATTATTTATTTTAATATTACACAAATCATTTTTGTGATAAGTGGTATAAGAAGTTAATAAATCAAATCGAATACTGCTTTGGCTCATGCAGGCAGAAGGTATCTGCTTAAGGCCATTCACTGTTAAAACCAACGATTCCATTTTCATTCCTCTTTGTGTTCTGAAAATTATTTTACCTGTATTTTGGAACAACAGGCACTGAATATGATTCAGACGTTCACATACTTGAAAGGTATTAACGTAGAACAAAATCTTTTTCAGAGAAAGGAAAATGGTAAAACCAGAGGACATAATTTGAGGTTGAGGGGTGGTAGACTCAAGAATAATGTTAGGAAATTCTTCTTTCCGGAGAGGGTGGCTGATGCGTGGAATGCACTTCCGAGGGAGGTGGTAGAGAGGAAAACAATGACAGAGCTCAAACAAGAGTGGGATGAATACAGATGATCTCGAATCAGAAAATAATGATTATATATTGAAGGAATTAAGGCCAGTACTGGGCAGACTTGCACAGACTGTGTCCCGTATATGGACATTCAGTTGAGGATGGGCTGGGGAAGCCTTCGATGTTCAAGTTGCTTTTGATCACCCTAGTTGAAGTCCCCTCTTACATAAATTGTCTCCTGATCCCATATGACCCACCACGCTCCCTTCGTTCTTCCACTGTTAGCCCGATTTCCCTACCTCCTTTGTCTGTGATTCAGCTAGACATCACCCATGAATCTTTAGCCTGTGCTGTCTGGAATTTGCTTCCAACCCATTTTCACCACGAAACCTCTTCTTCTGCTTTTAAAGCTACTCTCAAAACTTACCTTTCCCCCGATTTCTCCATCCTCCTAGGCCAGGGGTGCCCAAAAGGTCGATGGCAATTGACCAGTAGATCGCAAAGGCAACGTGAGCCAATTGCGGAGCCCATCTTGGGCTCCATGATAGACTTGTGTTGCCTTTGCATTCTCCCTGCTTCCCGATGCCATAAATGGGACAAAAAGAAGCGCCGGGCATGCCAACCTTCCCCCTCCTTCCGATGTCAATTCTGACTTCAGAAAGGAAGTTCCGGGACAGTCAATCGTTCCGCTATCGCGGTTTAGTGAAAAGGGAGGGGGTATATTTGTCTATTTTTGTATAGTTGTTATTGAGGTGACATTGCATAAAGTCATCTGCCTTGACCTCTTTGAAACCCCCCCCCCCCAGAATATAAATGAAATTAGCATTTTCTCTGCATACAGTGGCACTTTGTGTTTTTTAAAATTTTATTGTTGGTAGATCATTTTGACTTGGTCATTTTAAAAGTAGCTTGCAAGCCCAAAAAGTGAGGGCACCCCTGTCCTAGGCTATATGTCCCTCTCCTCCTGCTTTTATTCCCTACAACACCTTTTTAGAGACATTTTGGTGGTATCACGCGGTATATCAAGAAATAGATGATGATAATTCCCACCTTAACTACCTAACACAGTTAAGAAAAGAAGGTTACCTCAGCTTTGAAACGTAACCCAACCTTACACTCCTGTTTATGAAGGTCTTTTTTCTTTCTCATTTCAAAATATTAAGACTTTTTAAAACATAGGTAAAAAACAGCAATAAATTATTGATAATTGCACCTCTTTAACAAGAAGCTTCCAGATTGGAGTTACTTCAACTTCAATGACATTCGGACCACATATAAATCTCCTGCAGGAAAAATGGAAAATATATTCTGTTTCAATCCATGCAATGGCCAGTTCCTCTGTTACTTAGATACCATAGATCACCATATCCTTTTGGAGAAAGATATATAGGAATTCACACATGCATTTTTCTAACACCTAGGTAAATGGCTACATAGGCTTTGCTTATTTTTATAAAAGCCTTGTTTTCCTGTCCGAACTGTTTGCCCACATCTCCTGGAACGCTCTCAAGAATGTTAAACAAGTTGGCAGTTTCGTTCCAATTTCCACAGGCCTGTGCCACGTCATCAAAACCATTATGGTGACTGGACTCCAGTAGGACACAACGCTGCAGTTTCTCCGACAGTCTCAGCAGAGAATTCTTGGGGTGGTCCCTTAGGAGAAGGATTAACAAACATTGGCACGACAGTGCGAGAAACCTTGTTCTGCCATTCCGTTTGTTAAACTGGTATCTAGATTGTCATCCAGTGGCAATGCGCATCACTGTTACTGAGCCATTTGGTGGGCCCAAGACACTGGGCTTATTCTCTTGAAGTATTCTTCTCTACCTGCTTCATCACAAATTAATTGTAAAATTGCACTTTATTTTGAAAATAAGAAAATTATTCTCGAAAGAAAGAAATGCAGGATAGTACAAGTGAAAACATTGTCTGAAAATCACTGCAGGTCGCCTGCAAATATTGCAAAACAAAAACCATCTAATCTAATCTTTGGTTTATATACCGGGTCATCTCCCAGTGGAGCTCGACTCAGTTCACATATAATTAAGACTAGAGTACATAGCAGAAAACATAGGAGAAGGAATAACTAATTCAAAACTAAAGTACATAAGAAAAGCATAAGAAAAATAACTATAATATTATCATTTTGTTGAGGCTGTAGTTAAACCATTTAAAAATTGAGAGAACAACAAAGTTTTCAGGAATTTACAAAATAATTGCAGCTGGCCTTAAAGCCTAATGGAGTCAGGAAGTTCATTCCAGATCTCTACTAACTTGAAAACAAAAGATTGACTGAGCTTCCCAGCAGATTTAATTCCCTTAAAGGAAGGGAAGGCTAACTTATAGCTTTGTGTGTTTCTCAAATGGCAAAGTCTAAGGGTATTCCAACATAAGGGGACAAAAGGATCAAATATTCCATAGAGAAGCATTTAAAGTGGATCCTAAAGCGAACTGGGAGCCAGTGAAGCTTGATCAACAAATGATCATACTTTCGTTTCCCAAAAATGAGCTTAGCTGCAGTATTCTGTATTAACTGTTGGAAAGGCTGCAAAAGTGAAATTGCCAGTACGTTACATTGTAACATGACCCTACAAGCGGAGAAAAAAGCCTCAGAAATATATCGGCAGCAATAAAGTAGCATAAAGCTAATATTATTGGTACGACACATTAGAAAGTTCTTATTCCAATAGAGTTTCCTTAATGTGAAACTGAAAACGGTACTCTTCAAATGCAGCTGACAGTATGTGCAATTTCCTGGCTTTAGGTTGCTTTAGGAGAAGGAGGTCCACATTTAGCGGTATGGTATTCAGCTAAAGATTTACCAGACAACTGTCTTTACCTGTAAACTGTATATTATATACATTGGTATTAGATTCCAAGTATCCTCCCTCTTATACGAATGCGTAGCACTGGTTTTAGTGCCGACAGTGGCGGTAACTGCTCCGACACTCATAGGAATTCTATGAGCGTTGGAGCACTTACCGCTACTGCCGGCGCTATAACCGGGTATGTGTCAAGAAAGGGTAAAAATTTGTTTCGAAAAACCTTGTACTGTTAACTGTGGCAAATTGTGACCTGTTAACTGTATATTATGTCTGTTAACCTGTAACCCGTTCTGAGATCTTTGGGTAAAACAAGACAGAAAACAAATTAAATCAAGAAATATTGTATCTACTGTATACATCAATCGCAAGCATTAAAAAAACGCCACTATGTAGCCTTTATATATCTTGCAATGCATGTAGGCAACTCATGATTCTGTAGACATATGCACATTACGGAACTTATCCAAACGGCCCCACAATCTTCCCTGCAATCATTCGCTGTTCAGACGTCATTCAAAAGCAATCATTTTCAAAAGTGGAGCATCCTTTCGACAGAAAAACCCAACAAGAACTCCTGTTGCGCCGGACTACCCGGCTTCTTCAGGGAAAATGATCTCAATGCTACTTTATTTCTGAGGCTTTTTTCCTCCACTTGTAGGGTCATGTTACAATGTAATGTACTGGCAATCTCACTTTTGCAGCCTTTCCAAAGGCTGGCTTTTGTTTTGATTTATTTATCTATTGGAGTCCCCTCTTTGGTATTGTGCATATATTGCAAGCCAAGGTCCTCAAACTAGCAAAACTAATTATGTGCAAGTATCCCCAGGCTATAGAATCTGACCTGGTTTAGGATTTTATTCTTGTTTATGGGCAGAAAGCTTAGTAAACCTTGTCCTGTTGGGCCTATTTTATAAATCTGGCACAGTATTTAAGTCAAGACAGTTCCCAAATGTTTTCCAATTTCCCATCTTCCTGAAGAGAAAAGAGGAACACTTTCAACTCATTTATCATCACCTTATATTCTGTTCTTCTGCCGTCAGACCAGATCCAAACTTTGAGTGGATATCTGCGCAAGAAAGGCTGTCCTCCAGTGTCCTAAAACCATGAAAGGACAACCTTAGATAGTAAATTCAATAGCAAAGTCCAAGGTAAAAAGCAAAAATCCCAACAGCAACAATGCGAGACAGAAGCTGAATGAGAAATGGTTCTCTTTTTTTTTCTCTTTCATGAGGTGTCACTGTTATGAAAAACATGCAGGTACACTTGTAAAGCAGAGTTATTCTCAAAAATGTGTAAGGAACATCATCAATTTCAAATTCTGGAACTGGATTTTATACATCGTACTCACCCAACTTTCTGAAACTGCTTCTCATCATTGTCCCACACATAGCTGACTTTCTGTAGCCGGATCATTCTCAGCTGTAACAACAGAGAACACCAATGACGTTTGCTACCTGTAACTACTGTCTATTTTCTGAAAGCTTGAAAACTGGTTATAAAATCTAGGCTCACTTACCCAAGAAATGATGCTTAATCACTATGAAACTCTAGCCAACTCTTCCCCTTACGAAGATGACACCCTTTTACATGACCTAAGGGCTACAATTCAATTTGTTCTTCTGGTACATTCCAGTAGAACATTAACCCTTTCAGTACCATAAGGATCGTAGGCCAATTTTTGTGGTTTTGACGACATTTTTATGGTAAAAAGGGCTTGCAGATGCCAAAAATTTGATTTTTTTTGTGAAATATCATTATTTTTTTTTTAAAAAATCACACTTCTGGCTTATGGACAGTGTGGCAAGTGAATCTTCTCGTCAATCTGGCAACGACGCTAATGAATGAATGTCGGAACCAGTTTGTTTACATAAAGGCAGTATCCTATGGAATCCGTACATATCAAATTTAGAACGGTAGACTATCCCAATCAAAATTTATAGGATTTTAAAGTTATGGGACAAATATGTCCCTTGGTCTTGAAAGGGTTAAGACCTCTCTGTTTCCTTTACCAATTCTCTCAAGAGTTTCCAAAACTATTGACATGTATACGACTATCATTTCTCTTCTGTAATATTTTGTAACAAGTGGATTATGATGTTTGGCCATTCCATCATTGACCCTCTCTATGTTGGTTCCACTACAACAGGAAAGACTACTAGCCTCACCAAGCACCACTCCAATAAAGAAAGACTTATCAGGTTTTAACGTTATTTAAAATCCCTTGGTTATATGGCAGATAACATACGCAAAATACGGTAGAGACGGAGCAGTACAGTTGATACCTGCTAGGAGACAGGTTAGGATCTTCTTAGAACAGAGCTGGTAATAACAGAGGGCATTCCAGGGTTAACAGCCCTCACTAATATCATCAAAGAGGCCACTGGTTTAAGACGGTAACGAGTCACCTACTTAGGCGCAAGTGTCTATAAGAGATTAGAGTGAGTATAGAAATCATGTCTTCATTTCAGGAGTGGAAGCAGACACCTTTCTTGAGATGATCAAAGGTCCACGTCTAGATTATCCAAGTGCTTGAAGATTAGTGTATTGCATAATCTACATATTTACTTGTGAACTCAGCCTACACTCTGCCCAAAATTCACCCTTGCATGCCTACCGGCAAAGTGCATGCCATCGTATCCTGAAGCATATTTTAACACCTGTCAATATTTTATGAGGACAGTTTTCTACTTATGTCATGTGGCTCCAAGTGTATGAAAATGGCTTTTATAAATTTACCCTCTAAATATATAAGTTCATTCGAGTCTTGGGCCAAAACAGATTAGGTATCAGAGTATGGAATTCTGTACTTTTTTAAATGATAAAACAATGTGGTAGTGCGAGGGGGGTGCTGAAAAGTTGTCAGCCCAACCAACCAACTTCCTAAATTCTGAGCGTTATTTTGCCCCTGTAGCTGAAAAGAGTGTCATCTTATTTCGTTAAGTGACAATTTGCAGAAATTAAATTCTATGTTTTCGCATTGTTTCAGATCATTGATTGAACCAATTTCACGTCATTCTAATGAAGATTAGATGATACCTTTCTTTTAAAATTTCTCAGTATTTTTTCATTACTATGGGCAATCTTCCTGTGATTGATGTTTCTTGGACAACAGAAACGATTGTCCACATTAGCAGATTTGACTGGTATTAACTGGAACTAGCTATTTGCAATGATTATGCTTCCAGCTAGTTTATTGAAACTCTTTGCCAGCACTAATCATTGGCCATATCGAGAGCATTGTTCAGTGTTCCTCAAACTTAATCCCATTTAATTACTTAAAAATGAATATAATCCCAGATGATGATGAAAACAAAATAGCAAAGCCAGTCCCCCCTCCTCTCTCTCATGCACCTATGTTGCTTTTAGAAAAGTCATAAAAACTGCCTTATTTGACAAACATATCACCTAAAACATTAACTACTCCAAACACCACTTCCAATTCTTTTTTTCCTAATATGCCCCCTCTGAAATTTCTTAACAAATTGTATTCTGTAATTCGCTACTTTTTCTAAAAGGGCCCCTCTGAAATTCTAAGCAAACTGTATGTTGTAATTCGCTGCATTTTTAAGATGCTGCATACTGCAAATTCACTGTCTATTTGCATATTGTAACTCGCTGATTGTCCAGCTCTCTTTGTTGTGAACTGCCTAGAAGTCGCACGATTGTGGCGGTATAGAAAAATAAAGTTATTATTATTATTATTCCTCTTATATCCAAAGCATGAAGACTGTCGCTCAATGTTCTTCAATGCAAGGCCCGGGGGCCAATGACAGCCCCTGAAGCCCTCTGGGACGACCCTCCTCATCATTCTGACTGTTTTTCTGCTACTCTTTGCCTCTCTACCCAAGCTCATAGAGGAAAGTGGATGGGAGGAAAAGACACTGCGTGAAGGAGAAGGCATTTCTCAGTAGATGAAGTAAATGCATTTGGAAAAGCATTCCTTTTTCAGCAGGCACACAATAAGAAGTTTGAAGGCAGGCCTGTGCGGTCGATATCATCGACACACACTGGACGGCAGTGTCACGGCCTCACATGGGAAGATAATTGGTGTCTCTCCTTCATCTCAGTTGGATTCAAAGTGGCTCCAGCTTAAAAATTAATGACGACCATTGCTGTTGCAGCAGTCAACCCAGGGCTCTGTGTGTCATTGTGTGCTTACAGAGCTCAGTACTCAAAGAAGGAGGAGGCAGGATCCGTGAACATCACTGATTCACGGGTCATAGTGGAGGTACAAGGAAGGGAGAAAGGAAACAAGGTAGGAGGTACAAGGACCTGTGAACATCACTGACTCACGGGTCACAGTGGAGGTACAAAGAAGGGAGAAAGCGAAGTTACTTACCTGTAACGGGAGTTCTCCATGGACAGCAGGATAAGTCAGCCACACTTTTGGTGAAGTTCATCCGAATTGGGGACGTAGATGACGTCACCAAAAGTGGGGCTGACTTATACTGCTTGTCCATGGAGAAAGGAAACAAGGTAGGAGGTACAAGGACCTGTGAACATCACTGACTCATGGTTCACAGTGGAGGTACAAGGAAGGGAGAAAGGAAAGGGGATGGGATTTGATATACTGCCTTTCTGTGGTTACAATTGAAGTGGTAACAGGTGCTTATTTTGTGCCTGGGGCGATGGAGGGTTAAGTGAGTAGTGAAGAGTCACGATGAGCTGGAGTGGGACTCAAGCAGCTCTGTTTCTGTTTCCTTTGATGATATGACTTCACGTCAGGTCCTGATCCACAGCTTGGGAACTACCGCTTTGCAAGGTCTAAGCAACATATGTGCTTTAAGACAGCGGTGAAATACTCATTGCGTTGTAGTTGCTTAGTAAATGCACTGATAAAAGGGGCATCTTTGCAAACACGGGAAGAAACAGAAAACGAAAGGAATTCTAAACAAGGGAAATCTTGACTAAAGATGTGACGGACAAAGACACACCATGGGGCTCTTCTTCCACCTTGTGCCCAAGTAGGTGACTCGTTACCTTCTTAAACCAGTGGGTCTCTTTGATTATGTTAGTGAGGGCTGTCGCTAACCCTGGAATGCCCTCTGTTATTTTGCAACCTCAGAGAAGAGCGACTAAAATGGTAAAGGGGCTGGAGGAGTCACCGTACAGCGAGAGATTAGAAAAACTGGGCCTTTTCTCTCTTGAAAAGAGGAGACTGCGAGGGGACATGATCGAAACATTCAAAATACTGAAGGGAATAGACTTAGTAGATGAAGACAGGTTGTTCACCCTCTCTGAGGTAGAGAGAACGAGAGGACACTCTCTAAAGTTGAAAGGGGATAGATTCCGTACAAACCTAAGGAAGTTCTTCTTCACCCAGAGAGTGGTAGATAACTGGAACGCTCTTTTGGAGGCTGTTATAGGGGAAAACACCCTCCAGGGATTCAAGACAAAGTAGATAAAGACAGGTTGTTCACCCTCTCCAAGGTAGGGAGAACGAGAGGACACTCTCTAAAGTTGAAAGGGGATAGATTCCGTACAAACGTAAGGAAGTTCTTCTTCACCCAGAGAGTGGTAGATAACTGGAACGCTCTTTTGGAGGCTGTTATAGGGGAAAACACCCTCCAGGGATTCAAGACAAAGTAGATAAAGACAGGTTGTTCACCCTCTCCAAGGTAGGGAGAACGAGAGGACACTCTCTAAAGTTGAAAGGGGATAGATTCCGTACAAACGTAAGGAAGTTCTTCTTCACCCAGAGAGTGGTAGATAACTGGAACGCTCTTGCGGAGGCTGTTATAGGGGATTCAAGACAAAGTTGGACAGGTTCCTGCTGAACTGGTGAGACTGGACTCATTTGGAGCACTGGTCTGACCCAGCAGCGGCAATTCTTATGTTCTTATGTCCCTAAGGCAATCTGCAATCACTCACTTTTAATTCTGGCCTCATTATCGCTCTGTTTATGACGGAGTTCCCATCTGTGATCATCAGTTGATCTGGTTTCCCAGCCAGTGACTTATCCAGGTCAGATAGAAAGACCCACATCACCTTCTTCCTAGAATACTTTTTAAAATCATCCTGCAGGAAGAACATGGAAGAAACATTTATCACTAATGTGGAGATTCTTCATTAATCATTTTTCAGTCATCAATAGGACGGACTAATAGGATTGATCTTTCCATGTTCCATGTTATTCAGGGTCTAGTATAAAGCAAATATATTCCATTAATTAGAAGGAAATTTTACAAGAGTTAGACACCATTTACATATGTAATTAGCAACAAACAGGTGCAAATAGGCATGGACGAATAAGTAGTCATTTTAATTAAGCTGATACATATATGACTATGCAGTAGCATGCAGAGATTTCAAGGATGTGTGTGACATGTGTGGTTTGGACGGTCCGACATATACACGCAGGGCCTGATTCTCTATAGCGCACCTTACCCCCTCTTCTACGAAACCGCGCTAGTGGTTTCTAGCGTGGGGAGCCACGCTGAATGGACCGCACTACTCCCGACGCTCATAGGAACTCAATGAGTGTCGGGAGCAGCGCGGGCCATTCAGCGTGGTTCCTTGCGCTAGAAACCAGTAACGCGGTTTCATAGAAGAAGGGGTTAGTGTGCATTATAGGCGTGCAGGCATGTGATTGTCAATCACCCGCTAGCCGCGCATATTAGGATCGCGCCTACAGTTTTGTATAGGCCTACTTTTCGCACTTTCATAGGCGCATAGTGATGCCTACGCACACGTAAGGCAACTTCTGGCGCAAACCATGCCTTCGCCTGCCTTAAACATGCTTAGGCATTGCTATGCGCCTTTGTACACCTGAGGTATGCACGAGGTAGGCGCGTTAGTACAGCGCGCCTAATTTTTTTTTTTTTAAAGTGCTCTGCCATTGCATCGTTAGGTAGCGGTAGCATGCCAGCCACCACGTGCTATAGAGAATCAGGCCCACATTGTGTATTTTAAAATGGCATTCACCAATATCCAGGCAAATTTCCCAATGGACTTGATTCACGTCACATACAAGGGGTATGCAACAGTATCCTGAGTGTTCAAGACCCAATGAAATCGTGGCGTTAAAGCCGACTTACTGTTGTTCTGAGCAAAACGACATCCGCTTCTTGTAAATAACATGGGATACAGTTCGCCCACACATCCCATTCTGGCTTCCAATAAAATATAAGCTGGAGAAACCCAAGAGACAGGATGTGACCCATAATGCACCAGGCTCTACGACAGCCTTCTGTCCTGTAGCCAAAGATGTCCTGCAGTGCAAAATAGAGTTGGTTTAGACCGTGGGATTATTTCTCCCTATAGCTGCTGGTGAATGTATGATTGGCTGTGATTTGTAAAACTGGCAGGTTTCTAATTTTTGGGCGGGGTACTGATCGCCCTAGGCAAATTAGCTCTTTGCCTGACCCCACCCCACTGACTCCAATATACACGCTGCCCATCCTCTCCTTCACTATGGAAGATACCATGAGCACATTAAAAAAATATATATCTTAAGTCATTTATGTCTCACTTGAAAGCTTATTATTTCAAAATGGCATTTGAACCTACTTCCTAAGCGTTTGTCACTTTGCAACTTTTTCTCATTCCTTCTGACTTGGTAATCATCATCTTACGCTTTCTTACTTCCTGGTTTCCCTTTCCTTAACCTACCCTCTTGTTCCTATCCTGCTTGTTTTTGCCCCCAAGATATTGTAAAGAGTTTTTATTTATTTTATTTTCTTTCTTGTAATTCAAATAAAGTATCCTGCCTTAGTTCTGGGGGAAACAGGGCAATTGATCAGATTCCACTGGAAGTTTTAGTTAACGTATCTGGGTTTAGAAGAGG
The DNA here is from genome assembly GCF_902459505.1 of Geotrypetes seraphini. Lineage (NCBI taxonomy): Eukaryota > Metazoa > Chordata > Amphibia > Gymnophiona > Dermophiidae > Geotrypetes > Geotrypetes seraphini. Next base: position 181,168,369 of record NC_047092.1, on the reverse strand, counting down.
CTGGACAAGTTCCTGGAGGAATCGTCCATAATCTACTGTTAAGCAATATTTGGGGGAAATACAACTGATCGCTGGGATCAGTAGCTTGGAATCTTGCTCTTCTGGGATTCCAGAATCTTGTTACTGCTTGGAATTCTGCCAAGTACGTGTGACCTGGATTGGCCGCTCTTGGATGCAGGAACCTGCTCTAAATGTACCATTGGTCTGTCGTAGTATGACAGTTTTTATGTCCTTAGTAGATTTGTATCACTTGGTTATACGAGGGGATGCTGAAAAGTTCTCAGCCCAACCAACCAAATTCCTAAATTCTGAGCGTCATTTTGCCACTGAAAAGAGGGTTCTCTTATTTCCTGAAGTGCCAATTTGCAGAAACAAAATTCTCTGTTTTGACAATGTTTCAGATCATTGATTGAGCCATAGCCACGTCATTCTCTTCTTGGTTGGGGGAGAACTTTTCAGCAGCCCCTCGTAGTCTGAAGAGTTTCAGTCTTTGGGAAGCAGAGCTGAGATTATGATGTCATAATGCCTCCTTCCACCAATAAGAGCCAACCTCTTCAGTGATGTCACAATGGCTCGATTGTCCTATACTTGGCTCACTTTTATTACATACGAGGAGGTGCTAAAACGTTCTCAGCCCAACCAACCAACTTCCTAAATTCTGAGCGTCATTTTGCCACTGAAAAGAGGGTTCTCTTATTTCCTGAAGTGCCAATTTGCAGAAACGAAATTCTCTGTTTTGACATTGTTTCAGATCATTGATTGAGCCATAGCCACGTCATTCTCTTCTTGGTTGGGGGAGAACTTTTCAGCAGCCCCTCGTAGTCTGAAGAGTTTCAGTCTTTGGGAAGCAGAGCTGAGATTATGATGTCATAATGCCTCCTTCCACCAATAAGAGCCAACCTCTTCAGTGATGTCACAATGGCTCGATTGTCCTATACTTGGCTCACTTTTATTACATACGAGGAGGTGCTAAAACGTTCTCAGCCCAACCAACCAACTTCCTAAATTCTGAGCGTCATTTTGCCACTGAAAAGAGGGTTCTCTTATTTCCTGAAGTGCCAATTTGCAGAAACAAAATTCTCTGTTTTGACATTGTTTCAGATCATTGATTGAGCCATAGCCACGTCATTCTCTTCTTGGTTGGGCGGAGAACCTTTCAGCACCTCCTCGTAAGTATATGACCTGTAGGGAGCTGTTTTGTCTTCCATGTACTTTAATTCAGGAGTCATCACTTTTAATCAAATCTCGATCAGTAACAAGTAACAAAAGACATTACAAGAAGTGTGGAAATGGAAATCAGTTTTCATTTGGAAATTAGATTAAAACAATTCCCTAAGGCACTAATACTTCTTTCCTGATTTTTATGTGTCTTGTCTTTCAAAGTTTCTATTCAGTGCCTGTTTTCATTGTTACGAAATACAGGTAAAATAATGTTCAGAACACAAAGAAGAATGAAACTGGAATAGTCAGTTTTAACAGTGAATGGATTTAAGCCAGGGATTCTCAATCCAAGGTTCAAATCAGGTTTTCAGGATACCTACAAGGAATCTACATGAGATGGATTTGCTTGCATCATAAGAACATAAGAATAGCCTTACTGGGTCAGACCAATGGTCCATCAAGCCCAGTAGCCTGTTCTCACGGTGGCCAATCCAGGTCATTAGTACCTGGCCAAAACCCAAGGAGTAGCAACATTCCACACAGAATCTCAAATAGTAAGATTCCAGAACGGCAAAGAGTAGCAACATTCCATTATCTCACAGTAAGCAAGATTCCGGAACGGCAAAGAGTACAACATTCCGTGCGGAATCCCCAAAGAGTTGCAACATTCCATTATCTCAGAGTAAGCAAGATTCCGGAACGGCAAAGAGTGCCACATTCCATGTGGAATCCCCAAAGAGTAGCAACATTCCATTATCTCAGAGCAAGCAAGATTCCGGAACCCCAAAGAGTGCAACATTCCATGCGGAATCCCCAAAGAGTAGCAACATTCCATTATCTCAGAGTAAGCAAGATTTCGAAACAGCAAAGAGTGCAACATTCCATGCGGAATCCCCAAAGAGTAGCAACATTCCATTATCTCAGAGTAAGCAAGATTCCGGAATGGCAAAGAGTGCAACATTCCATGCGGAATCCCCAAAGAGTAGCAACATTCCATTATCTCAGAGCAAGCAAGATTCCGGAATGGCAAAGAGTGCAACATTCCATGCGGAATCCCCAAAGAGTAGCAACATTCCATTATCTCAGAGTAAGCAAGATTCCGGAACAGCAAAGAGTGCAACATTCCATGCGGAATCCCCAAAGAGTAGCAACATTCCATTATCTCAGAGCAAGCAAGATTCCGGAATGGCAAAAAGTGCAACATTCCATGCGGAATCCCCAAAGAGTAGCAACATTCCATTATCTCAGAGTAAGCAAGATTCCGGAACCCCAAAGAGTGCAACATTCCATGCGGAATCCCCAAAGAGTAGCAACATTCCATTATCTCAGAGTAAGCAAGATTCCGGAATGGCAAAGAGTGCAACATTCCATGCGGAATCCCCAAAGAGTAGCAACATTCCATTATCTCAGAGCAAGCAAGATTCCGGAATGGCAAAGAGTGCAACATTCCATGCGGAATCCCCAAAGAGTAGCAACATTCCATTATCTCAGAGTAAGCAAGATTCCGGAACAGCAAAGAGTGCAACATTCCATGCGGAATCCCCAAAGAGTAGCAACATTCCATTATCTCAGAGCAAGCAAGATTCCGGAATGGCAAAAAGTGCAACATTCCATGCGGAATCCCCAAAGAGTAGCAACATTCCATTATCTCAGAGTAAGCAAGATTCCGGAACCCCAAAGAGTGCAACATTCCATGCGGAATCCCCAAAGAGTAACAAGATTCCGGAACCCCAAAAAGTGCAACATTCAATGCGGAATCCCCAAAGAATAGTAACATTCGATGTTACCGATCCAGGGCAAGCAGTGGCTTCCTCCATGTCTTTCTCAATAACAGACTATGGACTTTTCTTCCAGGAACTTGTCCAAACCTTTCTCTATATGCAAATCTATCTCATGCATATTAATTGCAGGTATCTTGAAAACCTGATTGGCTGTGTGTGTCCCAGAGACTGATGTTTATCTCTCCGTGAGCAAAAACAGTTTGAAAGTGGTTTACAATCGTTGAGTAAAAATACATAAAACCAAATTCACAGCAATAATTTCTAAATGCTTCAAGCAACAGGACTTGAGTGGAAAACACCTTCATTTTCTTTTATTTCATTTCATTTGATTTTTCTGCTATTTCATTTTCCCCCTCCTTTAATAACGCGTAGCGCGGGTTTTAGCGCTGGCAGCGGCGGTAACTGCTCTAATGCTCTTAGGAATTTTATGAGCATTGGAGCAGTTACCGCCATTGCTAAAACCTGCACTACATGTTAGTAAAGGAGGGGGTTTGTTTGCCAAATTATTATATGTCTTTTTTTACCTTTTTTTAAAAAAAAAATTTTATTTTGTTTCCACTAGAGGTCTGCACGGGAACGGGGATCGCAGAAATCCCGCGGGTTCCACGGGGGTCCCGCGGGAATCCCCCCTTACCCACGGGACTCCCACAGGGACCCTCCTCTAGCCAAATCCCACCCATCCCCGCCAGGATCCTCTCCGTCTCCACCCATCCCCGTCAGGATCCTCTCCGTCCCCACCCATTCCCGCAAGGAATTACCTCCATCCCCGCCCATCTCCATAAAAAGCAGCAATTTCTTCTGACAGGATCATCAATTCCACAGTTTCTTTTGCTGTTTTCCTTGTGGAATCTCTTTGGTGGAACCCTTTTTTTGTTTTCTGTTCAGGTAATTAACTTATAAACCCCCTCTTTTAGTAAGGCTGACGTGTCCATTATATTATAAAGAAGCAGCTGTTAGCGAAAGTCACGTCGGGAGGGAGACTCGATTATCGCAGCTTCAGGACTGTTTATATTTGTCTCACGAGTTTGTTTATTGAGGCTGTTTCGGTATTGGACTGAACGACATTTCCTGCCAAACTTATTCAGCTAAGTGATTTTTCTTTATACTGGATTTGAAATCACAATAATAAGGATTCATTGTCTGAATTGTGGGCGGCTGCTATGATGGTCCTACTGAACAACCTTATTTGATCACAATAGTTGGACATTTTATCGGTTGTGGGTCTGAGTGCTGTTATATATTGTTTAATTATTTTTGAAACATAGAAACATGACGGTAGATAAAGGCCAAATGGCCCATCCTCAGCATCCACCATCTCCTCCTCTCCCTATTGGCTAAGGCTTTTTACACCTGTATTGTGATGTCATAGAACTTTATGGTTATAGAAACGTGATGGCAGATAAAGGTCAAATGGCCCATCAAGTTTGCCCATCCACAATAACCATTATCTCTTTCTCTCTCCGAGAGATCCCACTTGCCTATCCCAGGCCCTTTTGAATTCAGACACAGTCTCTGTCTCCACCACCTCTTCCAGGAGATGCTTCCACGCATCTACTACCTTTCTGTAAAAAAGTATTTCCTTAGATTACTCCTGAGCCTATCACCTCTTAACTTCATCCTATGCCCTCTCATTCCAGAGCTTCCTTTCAAATGAAAGAGACTCGACTCATGTGCATTTATATAAAGTAGGTATTTAAATGACTCTTTATCATATCTCCCCTCTCCCGCCTTTCCTCCAAAGTATACAGGTTGAGATCTTTAAGTCTGTCCCCAAATGCCTTATGACGAAGACCACACACCATTTTAGACACCTTCCTCTGGACCGACTCCATCCTTTTTATATCTTTTTGAAGAAAAGTCAGCTGTGATTTTGATTTCAGATTTATTTGAATAATAACAAGACACCCCTTAGTACAGCAACAGGGTGTCAACATCCTAGGCACCGTGAGGGGAAGAAGTGCTGAAGCTGCCAGTTCTGCAAAGGGACCCTCATGCTTTCCTACATTACGTGTCTGTCCCCTCGCCACCGGAACCTTCTTCCAGAAAGTAACATAGAAACATAGAAATAGACAGCAGATAAGGGCCCACGGCCCATCTAGTCTGCCCACCTTAATGTCCCTCCCCTACCTTTGCCCTGTGAATAGATCCCATGTGCCGATCCCATTTTGCCTTAAAATCAGGCATGCTGCTGGCCTCAATCACCTGTAGTGGAAGACTATTCCAGCGATCAACCACTCTTTCAGTGAAAAAGAATTTCCTGGTGTCACCTCGTAGTTTCCCGCCCCTGATTTTCAACGGATGCCCTCTTGTTGTCGTGGGACCCTTGAAAAAGAAGATATCTTCCTCCGCCTCGATGCGGCCCGTAAGATACTTGAACGTCTCGATCATGTCTCCCCTCTCTCTGCGCTCCTCGAGCGAGTATAGCTGTAATTTGTCAAGCCGTTTTTTGTATGGTAGATCCTTGAGACCCGAGACCATCCGGGTGGCCATTCTTTGCACCGACTCCAGTCTCAGCACATCCTTGCGATAATGCGGCCTCCAGAATTGCACACAGTATTCCAGAGTATGCTCCCTTTCTCCCCTGGGTGAAGGGTCTGAGCTAAAACACAGCAGTTGCCTTTTTTTCTTTTGGTACTGCCAGGAATTCAGCAACTTGTTATCCGCAATTTGACTACGGGGATGAACGAGCTCGGGAGTGGCTGTGACTTGACTTGGAACCCACATGGAATCCTTGAAGAGCTACAGGATGTTCACTGCCTGTTTCATAAGTAATATATCCTGATACCTTGGGAGGGGGGGAAGACCCAACCCAATGTCAGCCTCCCATGACAAGTCAGGAAGGTAGGGATACTACATGTCTGGGTGCCTGGAAGGATTTCCAAAATCTGCCATTGGCCAGATTTTGGAAGACCCTCAGCTCAAAGTCATGTCTAGAGGGCCTCCAAGCATACAAAGATATAACACGATGACATCACACGCATTGCGTGTATGCAAGCAGCATCATTGTGTCGCATTGGCACTTGCTCGGAAGCCCTCCAGACATGGCCCCGAGCTCAGGGAAGAAGAAATGAGGTCTGTGTGTGGGCGGGGCTTGGGGACACCGAATGGGGCAGGGCCATGTTTTTTTCTTTTTTTAAACAAAGAAATCTGGTAAGCCCACATGAAGGGGATAGGTGCTAGTCTACTAATCTCTGTATCATGAAGTAGGTGGAATTCAATCTGGTGTTGACATCTTCAATAGGGTGATTCAGATACACCCCCCACTGCTTCCTGCTTCTCCCATTATTGCCATCCAGCCTTCATGTTATAATTACAATGCTCTTCTGTCATCCTTCACCGCTCTATCAGATCCTGCAGGGTGAAGCTGCTGTTCTGCTGGTCCCCAGTCCGATGGAACCCTTTATTGCCCAGCACAGCAAATGTGCAAATCATTAAACTCCCGTTGACCCTACCCTGACGTCCCTAGAGAGAAATATTTGAGGGGAAAAATTACGTATAGGGAGGGGGGCAAGTCAAACTGACATTTTTGCACATCATAACCCCCCCCATACACACACATAGTTTTAATTAGCATTATGACTGATTACATCATTCAACAAATTGGTTCTCTATTCTCTACAGCGGTGGTTCCCAACCCTGTCCTGGAGGACCACCAGGCCAGTCGGGTTTTCAGGATAACCCTAATGAATATGCATATCGGAGGTGCCAGGCATGCAAATCTGCTCCATGCATATTCGTTAGGGCTATCCTGAAAACCCGACTGGGAACCACCGCTCTACAGGACTGGTCAGAATCTCAACATAAACTTTGAAGGTCCAGTTGTAGATCGCAAACTTCATAGCTATCTTTTTGTATAATGTAACCAGTGGCGTAGTCAGGGGGAGGTGGGGGAACGAGGGGGGGGGTGGTCCGCCCCTGGTGCCATCTTGCTCGGGGCACCGACACCCCTCCTCTCCTCCACCCCCCCTTCCCGCTCCTCCCACCACTGTGCACACACCCCTCCCCCCTACCTTTTTAACTTCGGCATGAGCAGCCACCAACTTACCGCCCACATCGGCTTCGGCACTCTCTCCGACGTCACTTCCGGAACCCGCGCCTAGGAAGTGGCGGCAGAGAGAGCGCCGAAGCGGGCACTAAGTTGGTGGCTGCTCGCGCCAGAGTGACAATGCATGTAATAACTTTTAGGCACACCTACTTAGGCCAGCTAAAACCAGGCCTAAATGCCTACGCCTAAGTCATGCGCACCATCTGCCCCTGGCCACACCCCCTTTTAGATTCACATACTGAACATGGCGCATAACACTTTGTGAAAGGTGCCTACCAAGTTGCGTGTGTAACTTCTGACGCCAATTAGGGTTAGCAGGTGTTAATTGACAGTTATCAGTGCCGATTAAGCCAAATTAATCAATCAAGTTGTGTTCGCACATCAACTACAGGCGCCAATTGACCATATAAAGACTACAGGTGCTCACATGACCATATACAGAATTTGGTTTTGCTGAGAACTTTTCAGTGGCCCCCTGTTAGATATATCCCAAAGACTGGTTTGAGAACCCCTTTTGTAAAGCCTTTAGAGCACCATCACCCAGGGCTCAAATCCCCCAATATCATTTTTAGGTACTGGAAGGTTAAAAGTATAAGTTCCTTAATCTTTGTTGGAGTCATCAGTGGATTTAGTTAAAACGAGGAAAGGAGCCATAGCTTTTGAAAGCAACCTAGAAATGGATAAGGTCCAATCAATTAGTATCACTTTTGAAAAAGGCACACTGGTAACCTATTTCCCATAGAATTACATTTAAAATACTTTTATCTAACCTTTAAGGCACTTTCTAACCATTCGCCTGCTTTCCTCGATAAGACTTCTCATTCCATGTATAACATCGAGACCGCTTCGATCCACCCAACAATCTCTTCTCGCAGTCCCCTCCATTAGGCGATCACGTGATAACACCGCCCGAAAAACTATTTTTTTCAGTGTTTGCACCAACGTTGCGGAATGCACCACCATTTGCCCTTAGGCGTGAATCCGATCTTTCCAAATTTTAAATCGACACTCAAATCCTCTCTCTCTAAAAAAAGCCCCGGCCTCCTTTCGATTTTTTCCCTTTTGTGTCTGGTGTAGTTCTTCGTGAGTCTTGTCTTTCTATGTATTTGCATTTGTAACTCCTTCAGTGAAATGTTGTAAACCGCTTTGGAAATAAAAAGCAGTATATCAATTCATAATAAACTTGAAACTATTTTTACTAACCTTTCTCTTCTATGTACTCTGCGTGAAATGACAAGTGAATGCCAACATGTCAATATTTGCAAAGTGTTTGAGTGGTGTTTCTGTTACCCTAGTTCAATATTCTTATTGCGAAATCACTTGATCTATTGTATAATGTAATCAGTAGCAGAAACATGATACTGAGGTCTTTGACCTATCTGTGGCTTCAGACCAGCTGAGCACACTTGAGCAATCACACACATTTGCCAGCAAGGGCTAAAGACGCATTTCCTTGATCATAGTAGACAAGAAATGCTTTGTTTACACTTTCCACCTGCTTTGAATGATCAATTTAGGTCTCGAGCGTTACCATTTCTGGAAAGCTGTTATGCTGTCTGCTACCACGATTCACCTGTTCGTTAGCCCGACATCGTCAGGGCAGTTTTGTAACTTAACCTAATATAAATTCCCATACATACCGCAGTAACCTTTCAGTTCAACGCGGTTAACAACACCTCAAGAGACTACAGTGTTCCCCTGCGAATTCACGGTACGTGGTTCACGGGCCCGGTCATTCGCGGAATTCTCCGACCGCCTCTTCGTGTACTAAAGTCGGGCTTCACCAATCAGGAGCTGCGTGTCAAAGCAGCTCCTGATTGGTGAAGCCCGACTTTAGTACAGGAAGAGGCGGTCGGAGCAGACCGCGAGTGATTTTCTTCACCTGCCGGCGCTACAGCTGCCCTCTCCTGCCTCCCCAGGTGAAAAACCGTATTCGCGGTTTTTCGATATTCGCGGGGGTTCCTGGAACGGAACCCCCGCGAATATCGGGGGAGTACTGTATACAAGCCCAGTGTATTATAATCACATTCAGAAGAGTTTGTCATATAATTGGGTCTTTAGCATTTTTCTAAAGGAAAGATAAGGAGTTGGAGTTTGTTTTCAGGACAGAAAAGGGTTTATCCCACGATCCAGCTTGAAAAGATAAAATTCAATGGAAAAAAATCTTTTGAATGTGCAACCTTTCACAGTAGGAAATGTAAATAATCTAAAATGCTGAGAAAAACGTTCTCTGTCAGTAAATTTAAAGCGATCAATAATATAATCAGGTATAAGGGCCAAACAATGTAACAGGTGCAACCTAACATGAATATTTTGGCCTCATCTGGGAGCCAATGTAGGTTGACCACAAGGGAAGTGCAGATCAAATCCTTCTGATCTTGAACGAGTTATTTAACTCAGGGTCAACCTAATGTAATCTAGAGCAGTGTTTTTCAACCTTTTTACACCTATGGACCAGCAGAAATAAAAGAATTATTCTGTGGACCGGCATCGGTCCGTGGACCAGCAGTTGAAGAACACTGGGCTAAGTCGTGGGCCAGACCCCGCCAATCTCCACCCAGACCCCGCCCCCATAATAGTACTAATTGTACCTTGCATGTCCCATGCCTCATCTGGAAGCCTTCCCTCTGACGTTGCATCATCAGAGAGAAGGCTTCCGGTTCAGGCGCAGGATGCCCTTAGGAGCCACTGCCCGTGGCTTTGTGCACCGAATCAGTTAGGAAGAGGGAGCTGGCTCGAAGATAACGCTGCATCCATCGCACCGTGGACCGGCGGTTGAAGAACACTGTTTTGGGCCTGATGCACGTGCTGGCCCTGTGGACCGGCAGGAAATTTCTGTGGACCGGCACTGGTCCATGGACCAGTGGTTGAAGAACACTGATCTAGAGCACTCACAACTCACTTAATTCCCCAAATCGGTCCAAAGAGGCTTACGCTGATGTGTAGTAAATATATCGGATATTGCAGATAAATGAATGAATGCATAATAATATATATGGCTACCTAAGTTTAGCCCAAGTGTTTCTGGAATAACAGATACCAACAAGATTTCTGTTTAATAGATAAAGGTAGTAAAAGGGGAAAGAATCTTCTAGTGGATGCTTTTAGATCAGGAGTTTTCAACCCAGTTCTCAGGACAAAGCTAATCAGGTTTTCAGGATATTCGCAATGAATATGCACGAGATAAACTTGCATGCAACAGTCTCCATTCTATGCAAGCCTCATGCATATTCCTGGTGGGCATCCTGAAAACCTGAGTGGCTAGTGTGTCCCTAGGACTGGGTTCAGAACCCCACCCACACCTTAAATGAAGGGATGTGTTTTAGATCAGTGGTTCCCAACCCTGTCCTGGACGACCCCCAAGCCAGTCGGGTTTTCAAGATAGCCCTAATGAATATGCATGAGAGAGATCTGTATATAATGGAGGTGCCAGGCATGCAAATCTGCTCCATGCATATTCATTAGGGCTGTCCTGAAAACCTGACTGGCCTGGTGGACCTCCAGGACAGGGTTGGGAACCACTGGTTTAGATCAGTATTTCTCAAATCGGTCCTGGAGAACTCCCTTGCCAATCAGGCTTTTAGGATATCCCCAACGAATATGCATGAAAGAAATTTGTTTTGAATGGAGGAAGTGTATGCAAATCAAGTATATGCAATTTCATTGGGGATATTCTGAAAATCTAACTGGCAAGGGAGTTCTCCAGGACCGAGTTGAGAAACGCTGCTGTAGATGACGAACTCTTGAGAAACTGTTACAGTAGACTCTCGGTTAACCAGCACCCCTGGGGATTTAAAGATGCCGGATACATGTAGTTTCTGGTTCCTTGAGAGTTGCTATTAAAACTAGGCCTAACTAATTACTATACCCCACACTATGCCATAAACTGTTCCAGACAAATTACCAGACATGTGGTAGGCAAAGCATGGGTGTACTCAGGTGTGGCGTGCCAGGTTTACAATTAAATTTCTGCCATTTCATTTTTATTTACAGTATTTGTTTGATTTTTTTTTTTTTTTTGCTGTTTGCTTGAGTTCCAGTCTACTGTACCACTCCTACTATTTCTTATTTCTGTAATGCTACCAGATGCAAGCAGTGCTGTACATTAAACACGCAAGAGACAGTCCCTGCTCCAAAGAGCTTACATTCTAATTATGAGCTTGGATTGGAAGCCAGAGATGTTTTGTGAACAAAGGAGTATGCAATCCAGTCAAAGTTAGTTTGCCTAAAAATCAACCTGGCCACTGTTCTGGAAAAGTTAGAGCTTTCTCCAGAGCTTAATTGACAGTTCAACCTGACTAGCAGTGCAATAATCCAATTAAGACAGTAAAAATAAGTACAAATAGGTCTAAGCTGCTTAAACTTAAAAAAAAAATACCTTTTTTGTATAAGGTGTTTACCTTAGATTCAGATATCAATGAAGTGATATCTGTCCTTGTTAAGAAAACACACTATGTTGACTAAACCATACAGTTTCCAACGTTAACATACATATTAAAAAGAGCTCACTTGTTTATCTTATTTTTAAAATTATTTCTCTAATTCTGTTAATTCTTGATCAGCAGCTGTTGTAATCAATACAAAGGTATCATCCACATAAGAATAAAGACACATGCTCTTAACTTTAAAAAAAAAAAAACACAGTACCAACAGAAAGCATAAAAATATTCAACCAAACCCGGTAATATCAGGGGACCCTGAGGCACCCTGGAAGATGGTTGCCACTCCTGAGAAGACATACCGTTCATCCTTACCACATATTTTCTCTGAATAAGAGATTTCTGAAACCAGTACAAAGCCCGTTTGTTTAATAGAAGGCAGCCAAAAGGTCGAGTTGCGAAGAAATGCCAGTTTACTATTAATTCTCCTGATGTCAGAAAGAAATTTAGATGGTAATCCCTCTGGAGGCAGGGAAGTACCTGGTGTAACTTGCCTCGAGCTGCAACAGAAAAAGGCATGGACCAAATTAAAATCAAGTGAGCAATCCCTTACCATCTCATTCTCTTCTCCTCGGTTGAGTAATGCATGATAGCCATTCTTGTTGCTTTCCCCCATAAATTACGTTGGGTTTGGTGGCAGCGTTCTCTCGAAGCTGAAGAGATTTCGTAATTGAGAATGGCAGATTTGACTCCTTTTAACGGTATATGTGGCAATCAATCATAATTACTACCCTCCTGTCACTAAGAACACGCCCTCTGAATTTGACTAATAAGAGTTTCCAAAAACATTAACTCCCCATGTGCTAGAAAGTCTGTTTCCCTACCATAATGAGGGTCATTTGCTACCAACAAGAGAAAAATCCAACAGGAAGTGCAGCAAAACCAAGCGAAAAGCAAAAACCAAAGACAACTGCAGACCATGTACAAGATGCAGGCACTGTTGATTTCAAACTCTAATGGTAGATACAACCTTATTACCAACCGAGGGACCCGACACGGTCCGTGTTTCGGACAACAAACCTTCCTCAGGGGTCCGTGGTAGATAAGGTTTTGCAACCAACAGCATTAAAGGGAAAAACAAGTGCCCGAACGAGTGTAGTGCTGGATTGTAAAAAGCATTGCAAACCTTATCTACCACGGACCCCTGAGGAAGATTGTTGTTGTCCGAAACACGGACCGTGTCGGGTCCCTCGGTTGGTAATAAGGTTGTATATACCATTAGAGTTTGAAATAAACAGTGCCTGCATCTTGTACATAGACTAGCAGAACACCACCATTAACGCCTATTTGCCACGAGGTCCGTTGAACTGCGTGCTCTGTTAGGCAGGGTGACTTGGTGAAGGGGATATTTTCCAAGATGCCCACACTGGGTTTGTGCTAGTTTTCACAAGGCATGCAGCCGTGCACTTTCCTTTGAAAATTGCCTTGGAGATGTGGAGTAGGAGGGGTGGAATTCTAGAAATGACACCGCCATCTAAAATTAAACTTAAACTTGGCCATGGCTGAGCTCCTTGTTTTTCCTCCTAAACGCAGCTCTCCTCTTCCCCCTTTCTCTCTTTCTGTGGACTATGCCCTCATCCTCCCCGTCTCGTCTGCTCGCAACCTCAGGGCAATCTTTGACTCATCTCTCTCCTTCTCGTCACAAATGCAACAGACCGCCAAAACATGTTGTTTCATTCTCTACAGCCTCGCTAAAATCCAACCCTTCCTCTCTGAGTGCACTTCTAAGATACTTATCCATACTGTCATCACCTCTCATTTAGACTACTGCAACCTGGTTTCCTACTAGTCTTCCACTAAACAATCGGTTTCCACTTCAGTCCATTCAGAACTCTGTTGCAGGCCTCATATTCCATCAGTGTCGTTATGCCCACATTACCCCTCTCCTCAAATCACTTCGTTGGCTCCCTATCCATTTCTGCATACAGTTCAAATCCCTCTTAATGACCTACAAGCATATTCACTCTGCAGCTCCTCAGTATCCCTTCTCTCTCATAGCTCCCTGGGAACTCTGCTTATCAGGTAAGTCTCTCTTATCGGTACCTTTCTCCTCTACGGCCAGCTCCAGACTCCGTCCCTTCTATCTGGCTATGTTGTATGCCTGGAACAAACTGCCCGAGTCAATACATCAAGCTCCATCTCTGGCAGTATTCAAACCCAGGCTCAAAGCCCACTTCTTTGAAGCTGCTTTAATTCCTGACTTCGACCCATCTGTCTTATCATTCCCTCTGTAATTCCCCACCTGAACACTGTGCATAGATGTACCTTTATGTCCAGTTTGCCTCTAATAACTAGATTGCAAGCTCTTTCAAGCAAGGACTGTCTCTTCCATGTTTGGGCGCACGGTGCTGCGTAAATGATAAGTAGTAGTAGTAGTAGAAACATAGAAACATGATGGCAGATAAAGGCCAAATGGCCCATCCGCAGCATCCAATATCTCCCCCTCTCCCTATTGGCTAAGGCTCTTAACATTTGCAATTCCTCTTCCTATAGGCTAAGGCTCTTTACCCCTGCATTGTGAGGTCATAGAGCTTTATGGTTATAGAAACATAGAAACATGATGGCAGATAAAGACCAAATGGCCCATCCACAGTAACCATCATTTCTTCTCTTTAAGGGATCCCATGTGCCTATCCGAGGCTAGTAGTAGTAAGTGGTGCTCAGAAATGGCCACCAGAAAAGATAGGTGCTAAGCAAATGCCTTTTATAGAATAACTAGTCTTTAAGCCTGTTACATTAACATGCTAGAATAGATGTGTGTGTCTGTATTTCTTTCTCTCTTTCTCCTTGGCCGCTTTCTGTCTTTCTTTCTTTCTTTCTGTCTCTCTCTTTCCTCAACTGTCCACCACCACCCCTTCCCTGCTCCCCCTGTCCAGCAGTAGCCCTTCTCCCTTCCTTTTACCTCCCCTCCTGTCCAGAAGAACCCCTACACGGCTTCCCCTGTCCAGCAGCACCTCTTCCCTACTCCCCCTGTCCAGCAGTAGGCTTTCTCCCTAACTTTGACCTCCCCCTTATCCAGAAGCACCTCTTCCCTGCTCCCCCTGTCCAGCAGCAGCCCTTCTCCCTTTGTTTTACCTCCCCCCTGTACAGCAGTAGGCCTTCTCCCTTTGTTTTACCTCCCCCCTGTCCAGCAGCACCTCTTCCCTGCTCCCCCTGTCCAGCAGTAGACCTTATCCCTAACTTTGACCTCCCCCTTATCCATCAGCACCTCATCCCTGCTCCCCCTGTCCAGCAGTAGGCCTTCTCCCTTCCTTGTACCTCCCCCGTGTCCAGCAGCACCCCTTCCAGCAGGGAATTTTTACCAGCCAGCATGGTACACCTCACAGCAGCCGCACAATACCCTCCAGCCATTCCTCTAGGCGCCAGCTATCAGGAGTGAAACCGCCACCACCGCTCAAATTCCTGCATGTGCCGACAGCCATCGCAAGCTAGCGCATGCTCCTCAAGCCACCGTGAGCCGCAAATAGAATACGGCCACAGAAGGACACAGCACGCTGTCAGGGATCACAGTCTCATAAGTGCACATGCCCACTTAGGATTTTATTGTAGAGGATGCTTAGTGTCAGTTCCTGTGTCTGACTTTGGGTGTCGGACTTATATCCAGTGGCGTAGTAAGGAGGGGTGGGGGAAGACCGGCCCATGTGCCATCTTCGATAAGGCCCTGGCGCCTCTCCTCCTCTCTGTTCCCCTTCCCCCCACATGCCTCTTTAAATGTACACCGGCGTGAGCAGCATCTTCCACTTGCTGCTCGTGTTGGCGTCATCTCCATTCTGACATCACTTCCTGGTTGCGGGACCAGGATGTGAAATCAGAAGGGAGCCGACGCCAGTGCAAGCAGCGGGTGGAAGATGCTGCTCATGTTGGCAAACGTTTTTGAGAGGTACATGGGGGGGGCGGAGGTGCTCAAGTGGCGGGGAAGAGGGGGGGAACACATAGCACGGCGATGCTGAGTGCTACCACCCCAGGTGCCAACCTCCCTCCTTATGCTTCTGCTACTTTTGGATGGCATGCGATGGGATTTAGGCGCCCAGAATTACAGAATAGCACACGGTCAGATGCACATGTAAAAACTAATTGGTGCCAATTAGCTTCAATAATTGGCTGTTAGCACGCAATTAATGATGGTTAACAGTTCAATAGCCAATTAATTTGTATGAATGTCTCAGAAGTGTGCCCAAATCTGAACGCCATGCAGTGGCGTAGTAAGAGGGGGGCAGATTGTCTCAGGTGGGGGCGCTGGCATCTCTCCTCTTTGTCCCCATACCTCTTTAACACTTCACCATCGCTGCCCGCAAATTCCTAAGGCAAACATGGTAGAAAGCCAAGGATATGATGAAAGCTAATCTTGAGAAACTGATATTGGTGTTTTTGTATCACTCATCCCCTCCCACTTACTTCCTCCATTTGCTGAGCCTGATCCAAGAAAGTTTGCTCCTAGTATAAGCTGTGAGAAGCCACATCTCACTCCTTCTAAGCCAAACATAATTAATTTAACTCATTTAATGGGTTTTTAGAATACTGAACAATTTAATGAATCACATAAAAACAGGAACAATGACAGAAAAAAAATGGAGCAAACAAAACAAAAATGCAAACTAGTCTGGACTGGTACATTTTGTTCAGGAAATGTCACTTTGTAATTTTTATTATTTCTTTTTTAAGAACTGCCACGATGAAACTATCTGGCAGAGAGGAAAGAAAAGGCTTACCTGGCTAAAGCTTGGAGGAAGATATCCCAGGGAACAAATCCAGGTATTGCGCAAGACCCAGTTAAGGCTGACGACACGAAGTTAAAAGTTTTGCACTTTCAATCTAAATTTCAAAGAATTCTATTTCTGCACTTTTTAAAAATGTTGCTAGATTGACTGGTAAGGTTTGCCTCTTGGCGAATGATGCCAAAATCTGCAATAGGGTAGATACCCCTCATGGTGCAGATAATATGAGGAAGGACCTAGAGAAGCTAGACGAATAGCCAGAAATCTGGTAGCCAAGATTTAATACTAACAAATACAAGGTCATTCATTTGGGTTGCAAAAACCCAAGGGAACGGTACAGTTTAGGGGGTGAAGAACTTATGTGCACGATGGAAGAACGGGAGTTGGGTAGGATTGTATGTGATGATCTTAAGGTGGCCGAACAGGTTGAAAATGTGAGGGCAAAAGCTAGAAGGATGCTAGGGTGCCAGTAGGAAAAAGGAAGTATTGATGCCCCTTTATAAGACTTTGGTGAGACCTCATTTAGAATATTGTATACAATTCTGGAGATCACACTGCAGTTAGATTTCTTCATCGTCGTTCCAAATTCGACCACATTATACCACTCTTAAAAGATGAGCATATTCTTCCCATCTCATATCACATCCTCTTCAAGTACAATATCAATCTCATCAAATATCATTGAGTGGTCTTCCTTCCTTCTTATTTAGCCTCTTGGTTCAATAATCTCCGCAAACAATTCTTCGATCATCCCAACAACTGTTATTAGTTGTTCCCTCATTTTCACAATCATTCCTCGACGTTCACAGGAACTCTTCATTCTCTCCAGTCTCTGAAATTCTTTACCCTACTATCTTCGTGCTGAAAGTTCATTTTCGGCACTTAAGACACAACTAAAGGCATATTATTTCTCTCTGGCATTCTGCTCATAACTCTCCAGATTCTTCGACCTCGCTATCTCTACTCTGACAGCTCACTCTTAAGACTTAAGATATAATTTCAGGCAAACTACTACTTTTCTCCATCATTCTGAATATAACTCAGTTGGCGCAGGCAGCAATCGAAAATGGTTACTTATATGTTCTTATACTTTCCCTTTCTCACCGCTCAATTGTAATTTGCCATTCTTCCCTTTCCTAATGTTTCAAGACGTATTTGTCCACTTGGTATATTGCTTACTTGTTTGCATTCATCCCCACCCCCCACCCCTTTTTTAATTGTAAACCTCTGAGATTTTAACCTCAGTTTTATATTTGCGGTATAGCAAATAAATTGAACTCGAACTATATAAACAGAAAGACTACTAAAATGGTGCATGGTCATCGACATAAGGTGTATGGGGACACACAAAGAAAAGGCAGTAGAGTGGAGATATGAGAGAGACATTTACATAAATACTTATGTGACATAAATACACAGGAGGCAAATCTCTTTCAGTTTAAAGGAATCCCTAGAATGAGAGGGCCTAAGATAAAGAGGATAGACTCAGAAGTAACCTCAGAAAATACTTTTTCACGGAAAGGGTGATGAATGTCTGGAATAGCCTCTCAATGGAGGTGGTGGAGATAAAAAGTGTATCTGAATTCAAGAAATCTTGGGACAACTATGCTGGATCTCTAAGAGAGAAGGGGATAGTAGATGGCATATGGTCTTTATCTGTCTTCATTTTGCAGTTTCTATGTTTCCAAGAGTATGGTGGTTTTATTTGTATAAGTATTTGATCCCTGTTTCCATGAGGAACAGGAGCTGTTTGGGGGTAAGCCTCAGGAGGGCATCTTCAGAGGATTTGTCCCTTGTTATATAGTCAAGAGGCAAGACTTGAAAGAAGGTAGGGCTGTTGGTTGGCGAGGTAGGGCTGTTGGTTGGTTGGTTTATAAATCCATGAGGGGGCTCAAGGGCCCAATAGGCCACCAATTATTTATGCCTTTGTAGAGAAGGTGGGTCCGTGTAAGGAACAGAGCAACTCCTTTAATATTTTACTATACTGCATGCTGTGAGGACAATTTTGGACACTTGAGACTAGAGTCAATAAATTGGGCCTAAAAATTCAGCACTGAAAAAAATAGCACCGAGCAGTATGCCATAGGATCCGTTTCTAGAACAGCACTTAGTTCTGGAACCCCGCCTACCTTCAGCCATGACCATTTATACCCACTTAAATGCAGTGGAAATCTTCACACCTAGATTAGATGCGGATCTCCCCTTATTCTATAACCACATGCGTAAATTCCAGGGATGCCCCCAATCCGCCCATGATCCTCCCAGGGCCAAGCCCACTTTTTAGAACCACGTGTAAAATTTTCACGCAGCAAAAGAAAGGAAAGTGCCTCTGTAGACCCAATTGCAGCGCCCTTTTTGGACACCCTTGTGGATGGCTACTTGTTTTAACGACAGTTTAATTGGTTTTAAATGACACCGTCAATTATCACGCCAATTAAAGCCAATTAAGTTAGACGGTGGTAGGGCGGCTACTAAAACCTAACATACAGCGCAGTTTATAGATTATGGCCCTCAGTGTCTACAATAACTCATAACAAAATGGAAAACCTTAAAATTTTAAAATTTAATCAACAAATACCATATTACCTCTTAAATATGCAAATAGCGGGATAAAAGATTTGCTTGCTACAAGTAAGTGACACAGTCCATTTTATTTTGGTCCAAAGTTTGGTCATCCTTGTTCCAGTTATCCTCGGTGCCATCATACGCTGGGTTGTAATAGCCATCTTTGTTACCATCTGGTTCACCTCTGGCTGAAAAACTATAGATGGTTTTGTTTAGTGGGGGCCATTCTGGGTCCTTATCCAAGGCATTTCGTAACTTTTTATATTGGCTGTTTTCAGTGCACCGAAAAATTCTTTTTAACAGCATCCATAGTGTCCGGTTTTCGACAATGATTTCCTATGAAAATAGATACATAGTAATGGTTAAGGCTTTCAAAAAAGGTTATCCTTTTAGAAGAACATAATAATCTTCTTCCCCCTTATAATCCTTCTAAGACTCTAAGATTGACAGCCAATAACCTTCTTTCTATTCCGTCACTGAAGTCTATAAATACAATGAGGTCTACTATCTTCTCTCCCAAATTACTTACGCGAAGAAACCAATTCTTAATCATTTTAAGACGAAGCTAAAGACAGGTCTAACTCTCCTTTTAAGGGCAATTGAGTTCAACATTATTTACAGCAGCCCCTCCTATTAGTTTTTCCTTAATTGTTCTCTTTTACTTTGACTATTGTAGTTCTTGCCTTTTTATCTTTTGTTCCTGTTTGTCTTTGTTTTTAAAAGTCTTCGAAAGTTATTGTTACTGTTTGATGATGCAATGTCAGCTTAAACTTGTATTGATGCTGTATTTGCTGTATTTGATGATGTTTGCATCAATAAAAATTGTTTGAATCTAAAGTATGTTTTATGTTTTTATGAATTTGTACACTGCCTAGAAGGTTGATTGGGCGGTATAAGAAATTTTAAATAACCTTGAAGCTTAGAGTCAATATTCAGCCACCCAAGGTCTACTTGAAAATTGATAATTTTATAATCATTATTGAGTTTTATATTTTTTATTTTTCTTTTTTTTTATTTATTTTTTTTTTTTAACACAGCCATTATTACCCACCTTTTGTTTTTCCCTTTTATGTTTTTTCTTCTCTTCTATCAAAAACTGTAACTACTCCCCTACTTAACCACACATGTCATGTATGTTTTACCCACACATTATTTTAAATTAGGTTTACAATCAGTTTGTAAAGTATGTTATATTTTATCTACCAACAAATTTGTTTTTTTGTCACTATTAATATTGTACTTGTTTCACTTATTAATACTTGTTATTTCATTGTACATCGCCTAGCAATTTATATAGGCGATTCATCAAGAATAAATAAACTTGAAACTTGAAAATATCACAAAAGCATGCGGGAGAGTGATTTAACTGTAACCAAATAAGGTCAGTATTCAGCATTATTCAGATAATGTCTGGCCAAAAAAAGTCCTAAAGATAACTAGATAAAGACATCTGGTTAACTTTAATAAGAGTATTTTCAATTCCAATGGCTTAGGGGGGCGCTGTTGAGCCAGGAAGCAAGATGGCCGCATAATCTCCTTTCTCCTCGATAGTGTGCTAGATTATCGAATCGGAGCAAACCTTTCCTGATATTTTTTCTTGCTGAAATTAGCTTATATCGATATATGAGATGTCCGCCACGAAATCTACAAAACCTGAGACTTCTCCAAGTCAATCTTCAGGATCTAAAAGATCTAAACATGATCCTCCCTCACCGGAAAAACCGTCCACTAGTAAGTCCTTGCAAGCTTCATCTGATGCAGTTTTAGACGAGCTCAGGGCTTTGAAAGATCTTATTACAAAACAATATGATATCACCTGTGAAATGAAATCTGAAATAAACTCGCTCACTGCTTCTTTCGCTGCCTGCGCGGCACGTGTCGACTCTCTTGAGAACAGGGCTGACATGGCGGCGCTCTCCTTCGCACAATTTGAAACGCAAGTACAACAGCGATTTAAACAACTAGATCAAGATATGGAAGATCTTTGTAATCGCAACCACCGTAATAACATAAGAATAATTGGATTACAGGAAAATTCTGAAGGGTCTGATCTAACTAAGTTCCTTACTGACACTCTGCCGAAACTGCTTAACATCACTGCAGACCTCCCGTTACAGTTTGAGCGGGCTCACAGAACGCCATCTTCTTTGAAGCCTGGATTTACAAGACCGAGGCCGATCGTGGCAAAATTGCTACGCTACCCTCAAGCTCTTCAGATTCTGAATGCTGCCAAGACACATAAAAATCTAACTTATGCTGATAAGAAATTCTTAATTGTTCCCGACCTTGCGAAAACCACGGCACGGAAGCGAAAATCCTTTCTGGACTTACGGGCAAGGCTGAAGTCCATGGGGGCACGCTATGGCCTGCAATATCCAGCCCGAATGATTGTGACAATCAACAACTCCACGAGACATTTTGAGTCACCAGAGCTCCTTCAATCTTTCTTGGACAGCCTGCAATCCCAAGGAATGTCATCTACCTGATCGTTTTAGCCGACCCAGCGCATCAATGCCTGCTTCTGTCTCTTTTCTGCTGGTCTGCAATGACCGAAATAATCCTTCTCCAATTTGTGATGAAACCTGTACTCTACACTTGTTTACTCGCCGGACACGGATAACTTCTACTCTATTCTAGGACTCATTATTGCTCAGCGTATAGTGAAGACTTTGCTTTTAATTTGACTTTACTGGTTAACTCTAAACGAGACTCTTTGGACAATCTTCTAAATTCAAGTTTTTATTTTTGCCTTTATGAATGCTCTTCCTATCACTCTTGTTTGTCTTTGATAATTGCTAACTCACTCCTCACTTTCCTGTCCTTATTAACCCAATTTTAATCCCTTCTGCTTGGCTACTGAATCTATACTGCTGACACTAGACTCTATTTCTATCTCCTGTACCGCTTTATCTCCTCCAAATAGCAATAAAGATCTAATTCTTCTTCTACAATCTTTTTCAGATAACCTGTCCTTTCGCTACTCTCTCTTTAACTACTGTGATCTATATTAGGCATTCTGCTGTTTCCCCTAATGTATACTGTGACTACTATATCTCCTGTGGTCATCATATTGTACAACCTTTCTATTTGGATTACTTCCTTTTGTCTTTCTTACGGTGACTTATCATCTCTAGGTTCTCATTTTTCTTCACTCTTTGTTACTACTATTCTTTATTATTATTGCTATTGCTATGTTTCTGGTTTCCAAGGATTTATTATGTAATATGACTTACTATATCTCATTACTTGCATATTTAAGAGTATAGGCATACTCAATCTGATTGATTGTCTCTTACACCCAAGGCATAGCATTATAGAAGAGACATAGGAGAATATTTAGAGAATATCCTGAAATCTGAAGATATAATGGGAATGAGGGGTGAAACAGAAATACGAAATTGAACAAAATAAAAAAAAAGGGAGGGAAGAATTGATCATATTGGGGAGAAAATATACAAAAAAAAAATAAGATGTATGAGATTGGGAGAGAATTAGTTGTTATGATGATTTATTTTTGTACTAATGAAAAATAGCCTTTCCTTTTAGTATCACAGAGTTTTTTTTTTTTTTTTATTTCCTTACTTTATCAACCTACCATTCAGTTGAAGCACAAACTGATCACCATATATCTCTATCTACATGTTGCCATTATAGTTATGCAAACTTTTCCGTATAGGCAGATTGACTTTAGGTATATGAAATAATGGTCATGCTGTTTTTGGGGTTTTTTTTCTTTATTTTGGACAATTCTGATTTTAGTTTTACTTATTACATACTCTGAATATACAGGAATCACTATTTCACTCTGTAGGAAAGTGTCTCTTTGATTGATTAGCTTCACTTGTAAATAAGGGGAAGTGGGGAGAGGGTATAGGATAGGAAATGAATATTATAATAATAACAAACTGATAACAAACTTATATACTCTAAACAAAAATATAAATGGATAAATGCAAAAACAAACAAATAAAATATACAAAAAATAAAAATAAAAAATCTATAAATTCTAATTCAAGTAATCATTCACCACTTACTATAGTTTCCTGGAATATAAATGGCTTAAACAATCCTATTAAAAGGAAGAAAGTTTTATTACATTTGAAGCGAAAGCAACCAGATATAATTATGTTGCAAGAAACACACCTTTCAACTACATCCATATTAACTAAATCCTGTCCTTGGATATCTATGGCCATTGACTCCCCCTCTTCTGGAAGACGAGGAGGGGTATCCATATTATTCTCCTCCTCACTACAACCCAAGATTGTTAGACAGAAAATAGACTCTAATGGAAGATGGGTAATAGCTCAAGTAGAGATACGTGATATCCAACTCTTATTGATCAATCTTTATGCACCTAATAGTGACTCTCCAGATTTTTTTCTAAATTTGCTTACAGAGATCCAATCTTTTGATCCCTTACCGATAATAATGGCTGGAGATTTTAATCTTCCTTTCGATCTACAGACTGATAAACAATCTTCTTCTAAACCAATTCAACAAAAGTCGCATATATCTTTTCATTCACTTATTACACAATTACATCTTACGGACTCGGCGTATTCAACACTCCTCGGCCAGAGAATATACTTATCACTCCATTCCCCATAATAGTTTCTCTCGTCTTGATTACATCTTTGTTTCTCAACAACTCTTGAATTCCTTGGTCAGCTCCTCAATATCTCCAATACTTATATCTGATCACGCTCTGGTCTCTAGTGTGCTGTTTTGGAATGACAATCCTATCCCTAAATCGCCTTTATGGAGAATGCAGCTTGCTCTATTAGAAGATGATCAGATTGTACAACGCATCAAACTGTTCATTGAAAATTACTTTCTGCAAAACCCAATTGTAGACACTAATCCTTTAACGACTTGGGAGGCCTTTAAGGCGTCCTTAAGAGGGGAATTTATATCTATTGCCTCATACAAACGTAAAATGGAACAATCTGCTTTAACAAATCTAGAGTCTCAAATATCTGATCTAGAGACTAAGTTCTCTCTATCTAAAGATCCTGTTCAATATAACACTCTTTGTCAACTTAAATATCAATATAACTCCATCTTTTCGAAGCAAGCTGGAATGCAAATCTTTCTGACTGAAGCTAAATATTATGCTGAAGGTAATAAAAGTGGCAAAATGCTAGCCTCTTACTTAAAACGGAAAAAAAGTAAATTGCAGATCCCGGCTATCCAAAATTGTAATCACATTAATATCACTTCTTATGATGGCATTCTTAAGGAATTCCAATCCTTTTATCATAATCTATACCAATCTGACTCGCCTTCTTTGCCGTCCTCACTTTCTTCCTTTCTCCAAGATTTAGATCGACCAACTTGGGCTCCATCAGACTCCTCTAATCTTGATAAGCCAATTGATATAGACGAATTACGTATTGCGCTGAAACAATTGCAACCTCATAAATCTCCTGGAGCGGATGGAATTCCTGTAGAATTTTACAAGATGTTCCAAAAAGATTTATTACCTCATCTCCATCATTTGTTTCAATACCTGACACCGACCAATGTCCACCATAGTCGTTTCTCAGAAGCAATCATAACAGTCATTCCAAAACCTAAAAAGGATTCTCTTCTGGTACAAAATTATAGACCTATCTCATTGCTGAATGTCGACTATAAACTATACGCTAAAATCCTGGCTAATAGACTTAAATTTTGTATTCACCAAGTTATACATCCTAATCAAGTTGGCTTCATGCCTGACCGGCTAATAGCTGATAACACTAGATTGTTTTTTCATTTATCACATCTGGCAAATTCTTTGCAATATCCTGTTATAGCCTTATCTCTAGATGCGGAGAAGGCTTTTGATAGGATCGAATGGAATTATCTCTTTAGTGTTTTGGAATGGTTTGGTACAAGTTCCTCCTTTACTCAAATGATTAAAGTATTATATACAGATCCTACAGCTCGAATTATTGTAAACAATACACTTTCAGACTCTTTTCGACTGCACAGAAGAACAAGGCAGGGATGCCCTCTGTCACCTTATCTATTTAATTTAGCACTTGAGCCTCTACTTATCCGCATTCGACAAACACCAAATATTTGTGGCATCATGTGTAATTCTATTGATATAAAACTCTCTGCTTATGCAGATGATGTCTTTCTTTACCTATCTAACCCTGAAAACTCTCTTAAAGAACTTCTCCAAATTATTGCTGACTATTCATCTTTTTCTGGAAACAAATTAAACCAAGACAAAACTGAATCTCTCCCTTTAAATCGTTATGCTAATTCATACATGGTCAAGCCATATAACCTCCAATGGACTCCAGGAAAACTGAAATATCTGGGTATTGAGCTCACCCCCTCTCTCTCAGATACTGTTGATATTAATATGCGCCATATACTTCACCTTGTTCATCACCTAGTTCAATCATGGCATCCTCTTCATATATCATGGTGGGAGCGTCTCAAAACTATTAAGATGATGCTTACACCCAAGGTGAACTATATTCTACTAATGATTCCGTTTCTCTTCCCCACCTCCTTCTACAAAAAACTTGATTCGCTTCTTTCTTCTTTTCTATGGAAGAATAAACAACCACGAATAGCCTTAAGTAAACTTAAGCTTACCAAAGAACAAGGGGGAGTTCTCTTTCCTGATTTTCTTACTTATCATAAATCTTTCGTCCTGCATCAGGGCTTATATTGGTTTGCAGAATCTCATGCCTACTCGCCAGTCTGGTTTGAACTAGAAAAACAACTAATGTTGCCTCTTCAACTGTCTGCATATTTAACTGCACCAATTGCTTCTATAAATGATCCTCTTTTAAAAATGACCTCTCAATGCTTACTTGAATTTGACTCCTACCTTGAACATTCCTGTCTTAAATCTCCATCTCTCTCCCTGTGGTTTAATACCAACATACTTATCAATAAGAAATCATTTCTCTGGAAAGAATGGATAGATAAGGGAATCTTCTCTCTACATGATATTCTAGATCCTAATTATAAAATGCTTCCATTTAAAACACTGCAAGAGAAGTATGGTCTTTCATCTTCTGCTCTTTTTAAATGGATTCAACTTCACCATTGTATATCTACATCACCTATTGTACAATTGCTTTCCAATCACTCACCAACACTGCATACGTTAGCTGTACAATATCTAACACTAGGACATGTAGCTTCTAAACTATATAAACAATCCATCATGTGGTATATGTCACCCCTTTCTACTCTTAGGGACATATGGGAAAGAGACTGTGATTCTCAAATTGATGATCAAGCTTGGGCACTGTTATGGTCTAAATCGCTGCGAGCAGTATCATCAGCTAGCGCTATACAATCCATGTATTTTCTATATCATAAAGCTGTTTGGACACCTCATAAATTACATGTTGCTGGCTTCTTACCATCTAGTACATGCTGGAATTGTCAAAAGGGCAAAGGTTCCATTATACACATGATGTTTGAATGTCCTTTGGTTTATTCTTTTTGGACTGAGGTATGGTCTGTTATGCAAAACATTTTCCACTTGAATTGTGAACTGTCTTTCTCAATAGTGATGTTCAAATCACAATCTCCTATGATAATTATAATTGAGCAGCATAGAAAGCTCTTTGACATCTTGATAATATTGGTGAAAAAATTGATCTTATCCAATTGGAAATCCTTGAATCTACTTAATATTCACCATTGGTGGAACTCAGTGTTGCAGCACCATAAGTTTGAATTAATGTTGTATAGAATGAGAGGTCAGTTCAAACAAATATCTACCACTTGGTCTCCTTTATCCTCATACTTACAAAATGCTCGCATCTAATACAGATTTACACTGTACTTTCTTATTCAGTACTGTAAATGCCATATGCCTTTTTGTTGTATATCATATGTTTTTCTTTTTCTTGTTCCTGTGTTTATTGAAAAACTAATAAACTATCATGGAAAAAAAAAAAAAATTCCAATGGCTTAATCTTCAACCAGCTATTGAAACACTTAGGCAGATACAAACGAAAGAGCAAGGTAGTGGCTTCAAACAAAGTAGCTGCTGTACCTCGCCTCCTACCCTTCCTTGGATCAAAGGAATCATCGGGCAAGGGCGGAATGGGATAAAACTGTCACTGAACTGGGAACCAGCTTAGTCCTTTGCTCAGCAACAGCCATACTTGCCCCCTCACCCACCCTCAACTCAGCAAGCTAATGTGAGTGGGCTTTAGGGTGACTGAATGATACCTAGTTGGGCATTTAAGACTAGATCGAGTAAATGATCTTTAGGGTGACTGAATGATGCCTAATTTGACATTTAAGACTAGATTGAGTAAACGATCTTTAGGGTGACTGAATGATACTTAGTTGGGCATTTAAGACTAGATTGAGTAAATGATCTTTAGGGTGACTGAATGATGCCTAGTTGGGCATTTAAGACTAGATCAAGTAAATGATCTTTAGGATGACTGAATGATACTTAGTTGGGCATTTAAGACAAGATTGAGTAAATGATCTTTAGGGTGACTGAATGATGCCTAGTTGGGCATTTAAGACTAGATCAAGTAAATGATCTTTAGGGTGACTGAATGATACCTAGTTGGGCATTTAAGACTAGATTGAGTAAACGATCTTTAGGGTGACTGAATGATACTTAGTTGGGCATTTAAGACTAGATTGAGTAAATGATCTTTAGTGTGACTGAATGATGCCTAATTGGGCATTTAAGACTAGATTGAGTAAATGATCTTTAGGGTGACTGAATGATGCCTAATTGGGCATTTAAGACTAGATCGAGTAAACGATCTTTAGTGTGACTGAATGATGCCTAATTGGGCATTTAAGACTAGATTGAGTAAATGATCTTTAGGGTGACTGAATGATGCCTAATTGGGCATTTAAGACTAGATCGAGTAAACGATCTTTAGGGTGACTGAATGATACTTAGTTGGGCATTTAAGACTAGATCGAGTAAATGATCTTTAGGGTGACTGAATGATGCCTAATTGGGCATTTAAGACTAGATTGAGTAAATGATCTTTAGGGTGACTGAATGATGCCTAATTGGGCATTTAAGACTAGATCAAGTAAATGATTTTTAGGGTGACTGAATGATGCCTAATTGGGCATTTAAGACTAGATTGAGTAAAGATCTTTAGGGTGACTGAATGATACTTAGTTGGGCATTTAAGACTAGATTGAGTAAATGATCTTTAGGGTGACTGAATGATACTTAGTTGGGCATTTAAGACTAGATTGAGTAAATGATCTTTAGGGTGACTGAATGATGCCTAGTTGGGCATTTAAGACTAGATTGAGTAAACGATCTTTAGGGTGACTGAATGATACTTAGTTGGGCATTTAAGACTAGATTGAGTAAATGATCTTTAAGGTGATTGAATGATGCCTAATTGGGCATTTAAGACTAGATTGAATAAATGATCTTTAGGGTGACTGAATGATACTTAGTTGGGCATTTAAGACTAGATTGAGTAAATGATCTTTAGGGTGACTGAATGATACCTAGTTGGGCATTTAAGACTAGATTGAGTAAATGATCTTTAGGGTGACTGAATGATGCCTAATTGGGCATTTAAGACTAGATCAAGTAAACGATCTTTAGGGTGACTGAATGATGCCTAATTGGGCATTTAAGACTAGATTAAGTAAACGATCTTTAGGGTGACTGAATGATACTTAGTTGGGCATTTAAGACTAGATCAAGTAAATGATCTTTAGGGTGACTGAATGATGCCTAATTGGGCATTTAAGACTAGATTGAGTAAATGATCTTTAGAGTGACTGAATGATGCCTAATTGGGCATTTAAGACTAGATCAAGTAAATGATCTTTAGGGTGACTGAATGATACTTAGTTGGGCATTTAAGACTAGATTGAGTAAATGATCTTTAGGGTGACTGAATGATGCCTAATTGGGCATTTAAGACTAGATTGAGTAAATGATCTTTAGGGTGACTGAATGATAGTTTCAAGTTTCAAGTTTATTAGGATTTTATATACCGCCTATCAAGGTTATCTAAGCGGTTTTTACAATCAGGTACTCAAGCATTTTCCCTATCTGTCCCGGTGGGCTCACAATCTATCTAACATACCTGGTTGGGCATTTAAGACTAGATTGAGTAAATGATCTTTAGGGTGACTGAATGATACTTAGTTGGGCATTTAAGACTAGATTGAGTAAATGATCTTTAGGGTGATTGAATGATACTTAGTTGGGCATTTAAGACTAGATTGAGTAAATGATCTTTAGTGTGACTGAATGATGCCTAATTGGGCATTTAAGACTAGATTGAGTAAATGATCTTTAGTGTGACTGAATGATGCCTAATTGGGCATTTAAGACTAGATTGAGTAAATGATCTTTAGGGTGACTGAATGATGCCTAATTGGGCATTTAAGACTAGATTGAGTAAACGATCTTTAGGGTGACTGAATGATACTTAGTTGGGCATTTAAGACTAGATTGAGTAAATGATCTTTAGGGTGACTGAATGATGCCTAGTTGGGCATTTAAGACTAGATCAAGTAAATGATCTTTAGGGTGACTGAATGATACTTAGTTGGGCATTTAAGACTAGATTGAGTAAATGATCTTTAGGGTGACTGAATGATGCCTAGTTGGGCATTTAAGACTAGATTGAGTAAACGATCTTTAGGGTGACTGAATGATACTTAGTTGGGCATTTAAGACTAGATTGAGTAAATGATCTTTAGTGTGACTGAATGATGCCTAATTGGGCATTTAAGACTAGATTGAGTAAATGATCTTTAGTGTGACTGAATGATGCCTAATTGGGCATTTAAGACTAGATTGAGTAAATGATCTTT
The DNA here is from genome assembly GCF_902459505.1 of Geotrypetes seraphini. Taxonomy (NCBI): domain Eukaryota; kingdom Metazoa; phylum Chordata; class Amphibia; order Gymnophiona; family Dermophiidae; genus Geotrypetes; species Geotrypetes seraphini. The sequence goes on along the minus strand of NC_047092.1, from coordinate 181,138,860 downwards.
AGGGTGACTGAATGATGCCTAATTGGGCATTTAAGACTAGATCGAGTAAACGATCTTTAGGGTGACTGAATGATACTTAGTTGGGCATTTAAGACTAGATCGAGTAAATGATCTTTAGGGTGACTGAATGATGCCTAATTGGGCATTTAAGACTAGATTGAGTAAATGATCTTTAGGGTGACTGAATGATGCCTAATTGGGCATTTAAGACTAGATCAAGTAAATGATTTTTAGGGTGACTGAATGATGCCTAATTGGGCATTTAAGACTAGATTGAGTAAAGATCTTTAGGGTGACTGAATGATACTTAGTTGGGCATTTAAGAATAGATTGAGTAAATGATCTTTAGGGTGACTGAATGATACTTAGTTGGGCATTTAAGACTAGATTGAGTAAATGATCTTTAGGGTGACTGAATGATGCCTAGTTGGGCATTTAAGACTAGATTGAGTAAACGATCTTTAGGGTGACTGAATGATACTTAGTTGGGCATTTAAGACTAGATTGAGTAAATGATCTTTAAGGTGATTGAATGATGCCTAATTGGGCATTTAAGACTAGATTGAATAAATGATCTTTAGGGTGACTGAATGATACTTAGTTGGGCATTTAAGACTAGATTGAGTAAATGATCTTTAGGGTGACTGAATGATACCTAGTTGGGCATTTAAGACTAGATTGAGTAAATGATCTTTAGGGTGACTGAATGATGCCTAATTGGGCATTTAAGACTAGATCGAGTAAACGATCTTTAGGGTGACTGAATGATGCCTAATTGGGCATTTAAGACTAGATTAAGTAAACGATCTTTAGGGTGACTGAATGATACTTAGTTGGGCATTTAAGACTAGATCAAGTAAATGATCTTTAGGGTGACTGAATGATGCCTAATTGGGCATTTAAGACTAGATCAAGTAAATGATCTTTAGGGTGACTGAATGATGCCTAATTGGGCATTTAAGACTAGATTGAGTAAATGATCTTTAGGGTGACTGAATGATGCCTAATTGGGCATTTAAGACTAGATCAAGTAAATGATCTTTAGGGTGACTGAATGATACTTAGTTGGGCATTTAAGACTAGATTGAGTAAATGATCTTTAGGGTGACTGAATGATGCCTAATTGGGCATTTAAGACTAGATTGAGTAAATGATCTTTAGGGTGACTGAATGATAGTTTCAAGTTTCAAGTTTATTAGGATTTTATATACCGCCTATCAAGGTTATCTAAGCGGTTTTTACAATCAGGTACTCAAGCATTTTCCCTATCTGTCCCGGTGGGCTCACAATCTATCTAACATACCTGGTTGGGCATTTAAGACTAGATTGAGTAAATGATCTTTAGGGTGACTGAATGATACTTAGTTGGGCATTTAAGACTAGATTGAGTAAATGATCTTTAGGGTGACTGAATGATACTTAGTTGGGCATTTAAGACTAGATTGAGTAAATGATCTCTAGGGTGACTGAATGATGCCTAATTGGGCATTTAAGACTAGATCAAATAAATGATCTTTAGGGTGACTGAATGATGCCTAATTGGGCATTTAAAACTAGATTGAGTAAATGATCTTTAGGGTGACTGAATGATGCCTAATTGGGCATTTAAGACTAGATTGAGTAAATGATCTTTAGGGTGACTGAATGATGCCTAATTGGGCATTTAAGACTAGATTGAGTAAACGATCTTTAGGGTGACTGAATGATACTGTGTATGACCATTCAGTTGAGGATGGGCTGGGGAGGGCTTTGACGGCTGGGATGGTTTAGATGGGCTGGAGTGAGCTTTGACAGAGACTCCAGTATATGGAACCTAGCCCAGAAATCTCTAAGAAAAAGGACAATTTATATTAAATCATTAATTTATCCAGCGTGTACGGTTGGGCAGACTGGATGGACCATTCGGGTCTTTATCTGCCGTCATTTACTGTGTTATTATGTTTTATGTTTAATGAATGCACTTGAGCTGCCCTTGGCCACACCCCCTTTTGAGTTGCATGCTAAAAGATATGTATCTGTGCCCATCTCTTCAACTGCCAACTCCAGACTCCGTCCCTTCTGCCTTGCTGCGCCGTATGCTTGGAACAAGCTGCCTGCATCCCTACGGCGGGCTCCGTTTCTGGCAGTGTTCAAGGCCACTCCTCTCACCTTGGTTTCTGCATCCCCAACCTTATATGTCTTGTCTGTCTGTCCAAGTTAGATTGTAAGCTCTTCTGAGCAGGGACCATCTATAAATGTCAGCCCACCTCTTTGAGAGTGCTTTCGACTCCTACCTCCTCTCACCTTGGGTTCTGCATCCCCAACCCTATATGTCATGTCTGTCTGTCCAAGTTAGATTGTAAGCTCTTCTGAGCAGGGACCATCTATAAATGTCAAAATGTACAGTGCTTTGTAAGCCTTTCAGCGCTATATAAGTGATAAGTAGTAGTGGTAGTACATGGATCTTTATAGAATAGCACTTAGAAAGATGTATGCATAAATCTATATTGGTGCCAATCAATGCCATTAAATGATTCGTAGGACCCAATTTCCCTGCTGGTCAGGTACCTAAGTGCCTCCCAGGTTATGGGCTTCCCTTCTTACACAGGTCTGGAATTTATTGCGTGATAAAAGCAGTTAATGTAGCTGGGCTTAAAAAAGGTTTGGACAAATTCCTGGAGGTACAGCCCATGAACAACAGCCGAGAAACCCACCGTTTCCCCAGTAAATGGAGAAACCAAAAGCCAAAGAAAACTGTGAACAAGGTGTTCCTAATGCAGGTCAATCAATTAAGAGATGCAATAAAAGCCCAAATCCAATAAAAATCCACATTTTGTATAAAATAAGGACCAGACTCAGTCCTTGTTTCGACAAACATGCCTTCTTCAGGGGTCCAAATTGGAAGTGTAAAATCATAAAAAGAGCATAAGAATTGCCGCTGCTGGGTCAGACCAGTGGTCCATCGCGTCCAGCAGTCCACTCACACGGCGGCCCTTAGGTCAAAGACCAGTGTCCTATTTGAGTCTAGCCGTACCTGTGTACATTCTGGTTCAGCAGGAACTTATCTAACCCTTTCTTGAATCCCTGGAGGGTGTTTCCCCTATATCAGCCTCTGGATTGTGGATATAACACTGGTCAACAAGTATTTTGCTGCTGGAGTTCTGTCACCTGTACCTTAACGAGGGCCACATGCTGACTCTAAATCTGAAAAAAGTTTGAGGATGGTCAAATATCTGGCAACTAAAATTCAATGCAAAGTAATGCATTTGGGGATTAACAATCGGAAGGAACCGTATATGCTGGGAGGGGAGAGACTGATATGCACAGACAGGGAGAGGGACCTTAGGGTGATAGTGTCCGAAGATCTAAAGACAAAAAAATAGTGTGACAAGGCGGTGGCTGCTGCCAGAAGGATGCTGGGATGTATAAAGAGAGGCGTAACCAGTAGAAGAAAGAAGGTGTTGATGCCCCTGTACAGGTCATTGGTAAGGCCCCACTTGGAGTATTGTGTTCAGTTTTGCAGGTAATATCTGGCGAAGGACATACAAAGACTTGAAGCAGTCAGGAGGAGGGCAATGAAAATGATAGGAAGTTTACGCCAAAAGACATATGAGGAGAGACTGGAAGCCTTGAACATGTATACCCTAGAGGAAAGGAGGGACAGGGGAGATATGATTCAGATGTTCAAGTACTTACATAAGAACATAAGAATTGCCGATGCTGGGTCAGACCAGAGGTCCATCATGCCCAGCAGTCCGCTCACGCGGCGGCCCTCTGGTCAAAGACCAGTGCCCTAACTGAGACTAGCCCTATCAGCATACGTCCTTGTTCAGTAGGAACTTGTCTAACTTTGTCTTGAATCCCTGGAGAGTGTGTTCCCCTATGAAAGACTCTGGAAGAGCGTTCCAGTTTTCTACCACTCTCTGGGTGAAGAAGAATTTCCTTACGTTTGTACAAAATCTATCCCCTTTCAACTTTAGAGAGTGCCCTCTCATTCTCCCCACCTTGGAGAGGGTGAACAACCTGTTCTTATCTACCAAGACTATTCCCTTCAGTACCTTGAATGTTTTGATCATGTCCCCTCTCAATCTCCTCTGTTCGAGGGAGAAGAGGCCCAGTTTCTCTAATCTTTCGCTGTACGGCAGCTCCTCCAACCCCTTAACTATCTTAGTTGCTCTTCTCTGGACCCTTTCATGTAGTACCGTGTCCTTCTTTATGTACGGCGACCAGTGCTGTACACAGTACTCCAGGTGAGGGCGCACCATGGCCCAGTACAGTGGCATGATAACCTTCTCCGATTTGTTCGTGATCCCCTTCTTGATCATTCCTAGCATTCTATTCGCCCTTTTCGCCGCCGCAGCACATTGTGTGGACGGCTTCATCGATTTGTCGATCAGAACTCCCAAGTCCCTTTCCTGGGAGGTCTTTCCAAGTACCGCCCCAGACTCCAAGTACTGCCCCGGACAAGGGTATTAACGTAGAACAAAATATTTTCAGGAAAGGAAAATGGTAAAACCGGAGGACATAATTTGAATGTGAGAGGTGATAGACTCAAGAGCAATGTAAGGAAATTCTACTTTACGGAGAAAGCGGTGGATGCCTGGAATGCGCTCCCAAGAGAGGTGGTGGAGAGGAAAACAGTAACGGAGTTCAAAGAAGCGTGGGATGAACACAGAGGATCTAGAATCAGAAAATAATAGTAAATATTGAACTAAGGCCAGTACTGGGCAGACTTGCACGATCCGTGTCTGTATATGGCCGTTTGGGGGAGGATGGGCTGGGGAGGGCTTCAGGTTGGGCAGATTGGATGGACCATTCAGGTCTTTATCTGCCATCATCTACTACGTTACTATGTTTCATAAGTATTATGTTGACATTGTGTTATATCTCTTTTATTTGAATTTTAGTACTGTTATAAGTTTATTTTTGAAACTCTTTCATGGTAGTCCTGTTGTTAAGTTTCAATTTGCTAATTTTGAGTTTACCTCAATCATTGTATTGTTCTATTTCATCTTTTTACTACTGTTACGCTGTTAACAATATTGTAAGTTTTATGTTGAATTGTACTTGCTGTGCACCGCCTTGGATGAATCTTCATAAAGGTGTTTAATAAATCCACATAAATAAAAAAATATTAGGCCAGGGTTTTCATGGCCTATAATACCAGTGCCTAACACAAACCTCAATGTACACTCCTACGTCATCCCTAATGAGTTAGGCATCTACTAGCAAATTATTATTTTTAATTGATTTTTAATGGCACTGTTCAATTAACAGCGCCAGTTGAACCAATGAAAAAAACTAATCCCCCTTTTTACAAAAGCACAGAAGAGGTTTTTAGCGCCGGCCGATGCGCTGAATGCTGTGTGCTGCTCTGAACTAGAGGTCTGCAACGGAACGGGGATCGTGGGAATCTGCGGGGTTCCCGCGGGAATCCCCCATAACCTATGGGACTCCCACGGGGACCCCCCTCTGGCCAACGGAACTCCCACAGGGATGGAAGGCTTTGGAAGCAGGGTTCATCCATATAATATAATAGACACGTCAGCCTTAGTAAAAGAGGGTTTATAAGTTAATTACCTGAACAGAAAACAAAAAAAGGGTTCCACCAAAGAGATTCCACAAGGAAAACAGCAAAAGAAACTGTGGAATTGATGATCCTGTCAGAAGTAATTGCTGCTTTTTATGGGGACGGGCAGGGATGGAGGCAATTCCTTGCGGGGATGGGTGGGGACGGAGAGGATCCTGGTGGGGACGGAGAGGATCCTGGCGGGGACAGGTGGGGACGGAGAGGATCCTGGTGGGGACAGGCAGGGATGGGTAGGATTTCTGTCCCCGTGCAACTCTCTACTCCGAACTCTATGACTGTCGGAGCAGCATTCAGTGTGCCAGCCGGCGCTAAAAACTTCTTCCGCGTTTTTATAAAAGGGGGTAAATTAGGCACCTAGATTGGCAAGGCGCAACAATCTAGGCGCCTAATGGTAGGCGCTTTTTATAGAATATAGGCACCTAGATTGGCAAGGCGCAACAATCTAGGCGCCTAATGGTAGGCGCTTTTTATAGAATATAGGCACCTAGATTGGCAAGGCGCAACAATCTAGGCGCCTAATGGTAGGCGCTTTTTATAGAATAAATGCCGAAATGACCCTCCGGTGAAACAAAACAAAACCCACTTGCTTTCAAGCACATCCCCGCAATGTGAATCCTGTGAATTAGGGCGATTTGAACCCACTGGTCATTTTCATTTTGGGGCAAGGATATTTTCAGCAGTTCACATTGCAAGATATTAGGGTTGACTTGGCCTTAATCTGTTCTAGTTGCTCCTTGAACTATGGTTTACTTCAGACGTGATGAAATAAGCAGAATTACAGATTGAGCATTCAATGTTTATTTAAGAAACTGATTAATAAAATTACAGTGAGGAGTTTAAGTGGAGATGGTTAATGTGTAACTGGACGATAAACAGCGATCTATCTACAGACTTGACAGAGCGCCTAAGTTCTACTTCCATAAGTTACTTCCTGCTTATAAATCTGTCATTAAGTGTTCTTGTATCCTAAGGATACTATCAGTTCTTCAGTAGCTTTGAGCTACAATATTAATTAAACATAAACATTACCCAAGTGGGGTTTTTTTTTCTCACTCTGATTAGTGTTCATCAACCTGGTCTCCTCAGAGAAAAGGAAGAAGCTCTCCCTCCTAAACTGCTTAATAAATCTGAATGAAAAGTCCCCAATCCTCATGTCCTAGGTGTATTGAGGTGGGGGTTGGGGGAGTGAACCCACACACCTGACTCTTTCTAATTGACCTGGTTTGGTTCTACCACCAACCCCCACCCCTTTCTCTATTGGTCAAGCTTATACAGGCCACCATGGCTTCCCAGAACTCATTGCCTTACCTAGGGTGATGGTGAGCTCCATAACCTTAGATACTTGTTCAGGAGACAATGTCAACCAAATAACTGTCTTTCACATAGATTTATACCCCGGTTCTTAAGAACATAAGAATAGCCATACTGGGTCAGACCAATGGTCCATCTGGCCCAGTATTCCGTCTCCATGGAGGCCAATCCAAGTCAGAAGTGCCTGACAAAAACCCAAATCGTAGCAGCAGTCCATGCCACCGATACAGGGCAAGCAGCGGCTTCTCCCATGTCTATCTCAACAGCAATTTATGGGCTTTTCCTCCAGGAACTTGTCCAAACCTTTTTTTAAAAAAAAACCCCACTTACATTAACTGCTCTTACCACGTCCTCTGGCAACGCACTCCAGAGCTTAACTATTCTCTGAGTGAAAAAAATATTTCCTCCTTTTTGAACATGTGAGCTCCATAGGGTTCCAATTCAAACAAGGTGGCTTAGAAAAATATCCAAATAACAGACAAAGGTGAATCTGTTAGTTTGAAAAACAATCAGGCTTGCCACACAGGCTTGTCAGCCATCTTAGAAAAACATTTTCCCTATTCTCTCTTTGATATGTATTCACGTCTATCTTACTGTTCTGCTACCTCTGAAGATGCCCTCCTGAGGCTTACCCCCAAACAGCTCCTGTTCCTCATGGAAACAGGGATCAAATACTTATACAAATAAAACCACCATACTCTTGGAAACATAGAAACTGCAAAATGAAGACAGATAAAGACCATATGCCATCTACTATCCCCTTCTCTCTTAGAGATCCAGCATAGTTGTCCCAAGATTTCTTGAATTCAGATACACTTTTTATCTCCACCACCTCCATTGAGAGGCTATTCATCACCCTTTCCGTGAAAAAGTATTTTCTGAGGTTACTTCTGAGTCTATCCTCTTTATCTTAGGCCCTCTCATTCTAGGGATTCCTTTAAACTGAAAGAGATTTGCCTCCTGTGTATTTATGTCACATGGATCTCTTTGATATGTATTCACGTCTATCTTACTGTTCTGCTACCCCAAAAATCTACCTAAAATTTTAGTCCTAGCACTTTAACTATATATTGGGGTCCTTCTACTAACTGTGATATGGGCTAATGGGTGTCGAACATGGGAAAATAGCCTAACACAGGACGAATTTTAAGAAAATGCTGAAAACTCAATTGTTTGCTAATGCCTTCTTATGCTAAGATATATTTCAGTTGATAATCGCCTTCTAGAATAATTCAAAGCTTGATTCAAAGTATGGATCTTTTCCAGATAAGCCCCGCCACTAATGGAAAAAGTGGACGCGCCGAAAGTTAAGCCCCGCCACCTTTTGCCAGCGCACGCAACCTTAACCAGTGAAGTTCTCAGCACAACGGCCCCACAACGCGGCGCGATGTGTATAAAGTAAAGTGGGGGTCCCTCCCCCACACCTCCCCGTCGGAGCACCCAAAAAAGATTATAAAAAAGAGGATATGAAACTTAACATTATAAAAAAATAGGATAAACTGTCGACCATTTTTTTAAGGGCTCCGACGGGGGGGGGGGAGGGGCGTGCTTTACTTTCTACAGATCGCGCCTCTTTTTTATAATTTTTTTTTTGGGTGGCGGGGGTGAACTTTTTGGCGGGGCTTATCTGGAAAAGATCCCAAAGTATTTCTGAACTGATCGAATTTGTGTTCTTTCCCTATTATAACAGGGATGATTAACGATGTTGTCTTGATATGTCTGTTATACGTGACAATCGGAGGGAAACAAGATTCTATGTATGTCATTTGGAAACCGCATAGTTGTAAACACAGTTCTCACGGGAAGCAGCGCAGGACCAGGCAGGCAACCTGGTGCGCCGCTACGCGAGAGAACGGAAGAGGATTCAACCGGCAGTCAAAGAAAGCGGCGGGAATCAGGCAGCCAGCCTTGTCCGCCACTCTCTGTGAGGCACCGCCGTCCAGAAGTTAAAAAAAAAAAAAAAAAGGTATGCGTGGGAGGCATAAGGGAGGAAGAAGAGGGCCAGGGCCTGCCTGTCACCTGCCTGGAGGTGAGGAGGAAGAGGCCGGGGCCTGCCTGCTGCCTGCCTGGGGAGTAGGGAGGGAGGAGGGAGAGGCTGGGACCTGCCTGTCTGCCCTGCCGAGGGAGCAGGGAGAAGCTGGGCTTGCCTGCCTGCGGGGAGGCCTGCTTGCTTGCTTGCTTGCCTAGAGGGGGGCTGTCAGGGAGGGGGAGGCTTGCCTGCCTGGGGGACTGCTTGGGAGGGGGGAAGCCTGCTTGTCTGGGAGGGGGATGCCTGCCTGGGGGGGGAGGCTTGCCTGCATGCCCTGTCCTTACCTTCCTGCCAGCCACTAGGCCTGCCTGCTCTGACCTTGTCTGCCCTGTCCCGGCCTACCACTAGACTACCAGAGGGGGGACAGAGTACAGAGCCTGGCAGGGAGGGGGGACAGGGTGCAGAGCTTGGCAAGGAGTGTGGGGTTGGGTGCAGATCCTGGCAGGGAGAATTTGGTTCAGAATGTTTTTTTTCTTGTTTTCCTCCTCTAAATCTGGGGTGCGTCTTATGGTGAGGTGCGTCTTATGGAGCGGAAAAATACGGTATTTCCATTTCAATTATGAGCCCTAGACTAGAGTGTCTTATAAACACAAGGCACAAGTTGGCGTACAGATTTTCCAGACAGAACTTAAATAGGAAGCAGCATCATTCTGAAGAGATTTGTGAATCCAAACTAGAATCTTGAAATCAATCCTATATAAAAAAAAATAAAAAAATAAAAAAATAGGTAGTCGGTACAACAAAAGAAGCTGTGGAGATCTAAACTAAACTAAATTAAAACTTAGCTTTGTATACCGAACCATCTCCAAACAAGGAGCTCGATTCGGTTAACAGTATTAAAAAAAATCAAAATGAAGGGAAGGAAAAAAGAGCCAATGATTGAGAGAAGACACAGCTAGGAAAGATTTCTAAGGTGGTTAGAAGACAAAATTGTTTTTAAAGCTTTACGAAAAAATCAAAAGGAACTAAAGCATGATACACTGTCCAAAAGCCTCGCAGCTCCATCTAATCAAAGACAAGGACCTGAAATAGTCAAGCTTAGATAAGACTAAACTTTGCAAAACTGTCCCATAATCATTGGCTGAGACTAATGACTTCAGCCAGCTTAACAAGCAGAACCTTAAAAAAAACAATTTAAGAGAAGGAAATCATGTCATTAGAGTTGAACAGTATTGAACGCAACATCAAAATATAACCCATTTCCTGTTCTTTCTTTAAACGGAGGGGGGGGGGGGGGGGGGGAGGGAACCTTTTTGCAATTAATTAAAAAGAAGAAAAACAGCTTCTTACCTCTACAAGAAATGATACTGAAAAATGTACAAAAAGTGTAATTACGATATGAACCCTCCAGAGTGTGGGTGTGCAAACGAGCTGTTAGGATGAAAAAGAGAGGGTTAGTTATTTATCAGGGTATCCAACATCCATTATCATCCCAAGGTGCCTGATAAGACATTCAAGAAATGACGGAAAAGATTAGAACTGGAAGAGGTGGATTTATTTATTCATTTGTCTATTTTCCCTAGATCAGATTTTCCATTTCTAGCTCTGCAAATTCTTATTTTTCTGTAAGTTAGGTCACACTGACCGTGTTTTGTGTCTTTTCTAGAACGTTGATTATCGGGATGAATTTTAGAGCGGCACTATGTATCGATATGCAGACGGTATGCCAGATTTGCAAAGGGCTGGGTTCTTGGTAGGGTCTGGGCAAACTTCAGAAGTATATGTGTACTCCACGTTTTGCAGGATGGCTTGATTTCAAGATATCCCTCATGAATATGCAAATGCATAACATGCATTATCTGTTAGGGCTATTCTGAAAACCAAAGCAGCCGGTAGAACTGAGGCAGTCAAGAACCTGTTTGAACCTCATGCTTCCAAGCTAATCCAATACTTTCTCTTTAATAACGTGTGGTAAATAGGTTTTACATTACCTAAATCCACCGTGCTCACTCAATACAACACATTTATAAGACCATAACACGACAAATTCTTTAAGGATGAAAAACAAGTACACTGTCTATTCTATCTACCCCAGTCGTATCTAATGATGAGTCTATAATTTGATACTTACTTCCAATAACGTATAGAAATTCTCCAAGTCAGCAAATATGAAGAAGGTGCTAAACCCAAGACTTACTAACAGCACCATTAAAAATGGATCTAAAAGAGACAGATTACGGAGCATTAACTTCACTATATTGAAACTGAGGGGAGAATACAATATAGTCTTTATTTGAATACCACCAATACTTCCATGAAGTTCACAGCGGTTTACCTAAGTAATTATGGTGATACAAATTAAAAACAAGTATTGCAATATTTAGGAATTATTAATAACAAATTCATGAAATAGGTAGATCTTTAGGTCTTTTTTGAAACATTCAAAATGAGATTGCTGGTTAATATTAGTCGGTAAAGCTTTCCACAGTTTTGCTGCTTGATATGGCCATGTGGAGTTCAAGGTTCTATTGTATCTAATCTTCCTAATGACTGGATACCCAAAAGTATCATTGTTTCTTAAGTTCAAAGATGGATTATTAGAAAATGTAATGATATTTGTCTGAACCATATTTTAAAACGAATACAATAGAATGTATGGAATGTACAAGAAAAGAAGACCCAAATTTCCACAGGAGAAAAGGACAATCCAAACTAACAAAACTGTAGAAATCCAATGTTCTTGATGCTTTTTTTATTCAATTAATCCTTAAAAACACATTGCCTAGCTGTTCATTTATTCCATATTTATATAAGGTTGTGTATTACTTGTTTTGGATCCCTAGGAAGGCGTGTTTTGCTGAAACACGTCCTGTGTTGGGTCCTTCAATGACAAATGTGGACATTGGGCTCTTCTGTAGGTAGCCAATGTAATTCATGTAAACAAGGTATAATATCATCACTTTTCTTCAATCTGAAGATTAATCTGATGGCTGTATTCTGTAGCATTTGGAGTTTGTTTGTTTTTTTAATGATAAATTTAGGAAATCTAAAAAGATGACATTGCAATAGTCCAGTTGAGACATAACTAAAGGTTGTACTATCTAAGTACTTTCTAATCCTTCTAAGTTTTCAGAAAAGACCAAAATACTTTTTTTTATTAACAAGTTGACCTGAGCAAATAGTGAAAGGTTGTGATCAAAATAAACTCCTACTATTCGTATTACTTTAGCTAGTGGATAATCCACTTATTACTTTAGCAAGTGAGCTCCCATTACTATTAAGGTGGGTTATTTACGTTTTGCTATTTTAGCTAGGAGTCTCATTTTAGGCTAAAATCTTACGACTTCTGGTAAAATAACCCACCAACTATACACTCACTCACAAGCCCTTCAGATTCCCTTCTACTAGGCTCTGTCCACTGGCTTCTTTTTACAATTCAAATATGACTTGCCCATTCCTTATCGTAGCTGTTATCTCTTTATTTTGCAGTTCTCAATCATATACACTCCTCGATGCCTCATTTACTAACCGAGTTATAGCCTTTTCACCCCTACTTCCCCCTCCATCTTCATCGTGGAATCACATGTCTCTTGTCATACATCGCTCTCTCCACTATTGGTCCATATTCAAACTTTTTTGTGCTAATGTTACATTTTTGTGCTTCTTTTAACCGTGGTCTATGTTTCTTTAGGTTATTGTAAAAGTCTATATCCTTTCCAATAAGCTGAGAACAGATGCACCCCAGAAAAATAAATAATACCAATGCATGAGTTTAGTGATTCTATGGGTGTCTTTTTCAAATTACAGTAAAACTTTGGATTGCAAGTAACTTGGTTTGCAAGCGTTTTGCAAGACAAGCAAAACATTTTATTAAATTTCAACTTGATTTGCAAGCAATGTCTTGCAATACAAGTACATACAGAATACGCACATCACAACTGAGCTGGTGGTTCTTCTTTCTCTGACGCTGCGGGAGTGTAGTGACTGTTCTTAACGGGCAAAGTCTTGCAATACAATTACATACATTATACACGTGTCACATCATCACAACTGAGCCAATGGTTCTTCTCTCTCTGACGATGCAAGAGTGTAGTGACTGTTCTTAACGGGCAAAGACTTGCAATACGAGTACATACAGTATACACGTGTCACATCATCACAACTGAGACGATGGTTCTTCTCTCTCTGACGATGCAAGAGTGTACAAGAGTGTGCAAGAGTGACTGTTCTAAATGAGCGAGGTCTTGTAATACAAGTACATATAGTACATATAGTACATGAAGTACAAACTTAATACACCATCTAGAACACTTATCAATACAATCACTATTCACTCGCCCACTAAATTCACATCAATAGCATGCGCATATATGAACATACGATCTATCAGCCCAAAGACAGAACTAATCAAAAACTGGCTGATCAAAGATAACCTAGGCTGCCTCTTCCTAGCCGAAACCTGGCTCACTTCCGACTCAGACTCTCGCATTACGGAATTCTGCCCAAACGGTTACAATTTAGAGCTAGTATGCAGAGAAAACAGAAGAGGTGGAGGTCTTGCAATCATTGTAAAAAACAACCTCAACATTAAAGTCCTTACCAAACACTCCACCCCTCACTTTGACCTTCTAGCCTGCCAATTCTCTGACAACACTCTCACAGGAACTCTGAACTGCCTTCTCTGCTATGTCACACCAGGAAAATGGAACTCCTCTAAACAAGAACTTGAAGAATTTATCTTCCAGAATTCCCTCTCTTCCACACACAACCTGATCCTAGGAGACATCAATCTCCACTTAGAAGACAACACCTCCAAACAAGCAGTGGATATTCTTACATTCCTCACCACCCTATCCTACCAATTACTCAACCCTGAACCCATGCATGAAAAGGGCCATCAACTTGATATTGCCGCGTACACATCACCCAACCTCAACACACAAAACATCCACATCACCAACGGCTCATGGCATCCCACCTTATGGTCTGACCACTACAAGTACACCTTCACTATCAACTGGGAACATAATAACATCAAACCTCCTCCACGCATAACAAGCTTCAAGTCCAGACAGAAAATCGAACCTAATACATTCTGGGACACAGTAGATCCAGCAATAGATTTAAACAACCCCAAAGAATTCATAAATACCTGGCGTTCCACAAGTGAAACCACCATGAACAAACTAGCACCTCTAAAAACAAAAAAACAAAATATGCAGACCTTCAGACAAATGGTTTGACGCCGAATTCCAACACCTAAAAAGGCAATGTAGACAATTAGAAAGGTCATGGAAAAATCAGAAACAAGACCACATTAAAACAGAATGGAGATCCCAAATCAAACAATACAACATCAAACTGAAGGAAAAACGTAAAGACTACTACTCCAAACTCATCGGCACCGAAAAACCGAACACCAAAAAACTCTTCAGCATTGTAAAAAACCTCACCGATACCAAACCCTTCCTCGTCACCCAAGGAACCCAGACTCCATCAGCTTCTCAACTAGCAGACCACTTCAAAAATAAAATCACCACAATCAGATCCACATTCAACCACTCCCAAAACATCATAGAAGAGATACTAATAAATCCCACAAAAGACGAAGCCATCCCAGCAGATAGGATCTGGAACAACTTCCCAACGACACAATGGTCAGACCTCGACTGGCTGTACAAAAAATACAGCAAATCCTCTTGTGATCTGAACAACTGTCCACCCTATCTACTTGCTACAGCATCCACTAAATTCATAGCATGCCTCACGCTATGGTTGCAAACCACCCTCAGGGAAGGTCAGTTCCCTCCGGATCTTGGCGAAATCATAATCACTCACATACTAAAAGACCCCAAAGGCCCAATAGACAACCCAACAAATTATAGACCAATTGCTTCTATCCCACTATACGTCAAACTTATAGAGGGCATAGTAGCACAATATCTCACCAATTACCTAGAAGACCACCACATTCTGCATCCAACTCAATCTGGTTTCAGAGCTAATCACAGCACAGAAACACTACTGGTATCTTTACTAGACATAGTCCGACAGCACCTCAGCAAAGGAAACAAGTTACTAATCATCCAGCTCGATCTTTCAGCAGCATTCGACTTAGTTGACCATCCAATACTACTCCAGATACTAGATGCCATAGGAATATCAGATAAAGTTCACAACTGGTTCCAAGGCTTCCTTAAAACAAGATCATATAGAGTTAAGTCAAAAGATCATCTATCCAATCCCTGGACAAACCCATGCGGAGTACCACAAGGATCCCCTCTATCGCCCATACTTTTCAACCTCTTAGCTTCCTTAGGCACTGCCCTAGATGCCCTAAACATAACATCTTTCAGCTACGCGGATGACATAACCATCCTCCTCCCCTACGACATCCAAGACCCCATCTCCAACGGACGCCTAAAATCAACACTGGAAACTGTAGAAAAATGGATGAAGAACCATAAGCTGAAACTGAATGCAGAGAAAACCAAATTCCTACTACTAGAGAAGGAACAAAAACCATCCCTAACAGAACTCGAAGTACACGCAACCAAATATCCAATTCAGAGCACTCTCAAAATTCTGGGAATACAACTAGACAGATGCTGCACAATGCAAACACAAATCCACAAAATCATACAAAAAGCATTCTTCACCATGCGAAACCTAAGAAAAATAAGAAAATTCCTTACCAAAGAACACTACAAACTCATTGTACAATCCCTCATACTTAGTACCTTAGATTACTGCAACAGCCTCTACCTACCTTGCCCAAACAACATGATAAAACAACTGCAGACCGTTCAAAACACAGCCATCAGACTCATCTAAGCTCTTAGAAAATTTGACCACATCACTCCCGCCTATGTAGACTCTCACTGGCTTCCAATAAAAGCAAGAACTCAATTCAAATTCTATTGTCTACTATTTAAAGTAACCCATGGCACTGCCCCCAGCTACTTAAACAACCGCCTACACCGCTACCACTCACCCAGATCAAGGAGAACTCAGAACCTATTCACCTTCCCCCCTCATAATGGTACCCGACGTAAGAAACTTTACGACAGCCTTCTGGCGACACAGGCAGCGAAAATTGACTCCATCATCACCAAACTGATGATCAAAACAACAGACATCAAAGTGTTTTGAAAAGAAATCAAAACAGTTCTATTCAAAAAACACGTCCTCACTCACTAATCTCCTCCCACTCGTACATGCTTTCTCCCCCACGAATAGCACATCAGTCATTCCCTTGAACCTCACCTACCAAAAAAAAAACCAAAAACATTCAGATTCCTTAAAAAGCATCTACCACAAGTATCCAACAAACTTTTTCCTTCAATGTTAGGTAATCTTCTTCTATTACCCGAACATATTGTTTTTTTCCACTGTATCCTGTAAGTACTTGAATCTTTATATGTAATTTCTCAACTATATTATGTAATGTACAAGAATCACTGTTATATAATTCTCTCGGTAATGTCCAGATATCTTCTAATTTGTAATCCGCTTAGAACCGCAAGGCACAAGCGGAATAGAAATCACTAATGTAATGTAATGTAATATTTTGTATTAAAGTTTATGGGTTCTGGAACGAATCATCTTGAGTTTCCATTATTCCCTATGGGGAAATTCGCTTTGATATACGAGTGCTTTGGATTACAAGCATGCTTCTGGAACAAATTATGCTCGCAAACCAAGGTTTTACTGTATTCTCAAAATCTAAGGAGATGCTCTTATTCGACTAATCTTTGCGGGCACTTACAGTTGGTATATATAGGTTGCCTGAATGGTTTTCCTTTGGAGAACACAAATGCCACTGTTATTAAGTTGGTGGTAATTAGTAGCCACAGTGTGGTATCTTCAAAGCTTTTATAGTTTCTGGTTCCACTGGCCGTCATATTTGCATTGGAGGTGACATTCATAAAAGGAAGAGTCTCCCACATACTTTCATTTACAGTTATACAAGCTCTGCAAAAGAATAACATATAGAAGGTCTTTTTAGCAGCATCTAGATTGGCTGCATGTCTACATGGCAATTTCAGAAAGCTGCTATTTACATATGTAGATGTTTGGGATGTAGAGATATCAACAGAGCATGGGTTGAATGGGCCAAAGAAGTACATAGGAATTTGTCATTTTACAATGGGATATGCTTACACTGTACACATTTCTTTACTGGCTTTGCACAAGCTTCAAGGCACACATATCCCCTGATGTGTACAGGGACAACGACTAGTTGAAAGTCAGACTTTTGCAAACATCTGAATAATGGCACAAACTGTAAAAAGCAGAAGATTTAATCCCAAAAAATGATGTAGGCAGAGGGGACGGGGGAGTGAATGGGGTTGGTACATGCTTTTCTTAAAAACAGACAGAATTATATAAAGCAAAAATTCCATGCGCTATGTGTTTCACAAAAAAACAGAAATGGCTAGTCTGAAGTCTGAAATACTGTTCATTTCTAAGAGAAGAGTGAGGGGGGGGCAGGACTATAAAAACATATTTGAAGAGGTTTGAAAATACAGTGCATGCTTCTTCAAGGCTATAGGGCAGGGGTAGGGAACTCCGGTCCTCGAGAGATGTATTCCAGTCAGGTTTTCAGGATTTTCCTAATGAATATGCATTGAAAGCAGTGCATGCAAATAGATCTCATGCATATTCATTGGGGAAATCCTGAAAACCCAACTGGAATATGGCTCTCGAGGACGGGAGTTCCCTACCCCTGCTATAGGGGGTACTGTGTAGCAACAGACCACTTCCTGTGATGTCACTAATCCAAGATAGTGGTAAGTAGAAATAAAAAGAAAGTGATGAACCACCATCTTTGACTGGTATGACTTATAGTTGCCACCTTTCTGAAAAGGGGGCATAGCCTGGGCAGTTATAATGTCACTACCTGCGATATCGCCAAAGGGTTGGGGTTTAGGAAGACATAATATTCAATGATATCTTTAGAAGGGGTAGATAGGGGAAGGAGGGCAGAGCTTAGTGGAGAGTGAGTGGGGCTCATTTTCCCACTTTAAAACCAGGAATAAGGTACATGTGAGATGATTTTACCTGTGAATATTGGTGGAACTGTACCAGCTTTGCCTCTGAACCATCAAGAAGCCATAGGTCTGCATGGCTAGAGTGAAAGTGATGTGAAGGACCACAGAGAGCAGCAGGGGAGGAGATGAGAGCCGTGAAGGAGGTCGGTATGGAGCCAGCTTTGGGTAGGCATTGTTCAAACCCACTGACAAAAAATGGTTTCATCAAAGTCGTCAAATTTCATTCATACAGTTTACTGCAGCATGCATTAATAACTTTTAGCTGTTCAGAATTAGGGTTGCCAGATTTTATGATTATAAAATCCAGACACCCTAGGCCCCCCAGGCCCGCCCATCCCCACCCCAGTCCCACCCTAGCTCTGCCCCCGCTGCCTGCTTTGGTCGGGCAGGAAGCAATCCGCGAATGCACGGATGCCACGTTTGTGTGTGATGTCATCGCGTGGCATTGGCACATGGGCGGATTGCCTCTTGCCCAATGCGATTGAGAGGAGGCTTTTCAAGACCCGGACAAAGTGCTGGATTTTGAAAAGCTGTCCGGGGAAATCCAGATGTCTGGCAACCCTGTTCAGAATAAATAATTATGTTTCCATTAAAAATATGATTAATTTATCATGTGGAGTCTATAAGCATTGAGTTATAGTATCAGTATTGCCTAGCTCCATTATGCACAGGATGTGATATACACGGCTGCAGATTCACAGCCCTGCTTTATATAGATTATAGAGACCAGAACTGAGACACCCAGGTCGGGATGCGCTGACATTCGATGGTATTTTGGAAAAGACGCTGCCGCTGCAGACTTTTCTGTAACACTTGCAGAGATGTAGTGCGTATTTGCCAGCATGTGAAGCAGGAAAGCTATTTCACAAATATACATTTTAAAAATGAATGGCAGGGTCAAAACCCCAAAGGCACAGCACAGAACAGAGAGAAGGGATGGGCAGCTGTTACTACCGTTCAGAAGCTATGCTGCCCTCATCAGGTCGGTGCAGGAAGTGCCATCACACAAATTCCTCACAGATCCAACTGGTCTCCGGCAGATGCACTACTAAATTTTCAGCTAAGGGTGAGGAGACATTAAGGCAGGGTTACCAGGCGTCCAGATTTTCCCATACATGTCTGGGGGACCGTACGGCTTTCCAATACCTGGCACTTTGTCAGGATTTTGAAAAGCTTCCAATGTCAGGACGGCATCCGTGAACACGTGGATGTAACGAGGTGATGTCACACCCGTTCCAACGCACAAACAGGTTAAGAGGGATAGGACTGGGCTGGGGGGCGGGACGGTGCATGATGCAGGTGGAACTGTGTGGGCCTGGGAGCGTGGCCATAGGTCCGGATTTTCCTTTGGGAAAATCTGGTAACCCTTCATTAAGGGCCGGATTCTACCAATGGCACCGGTATTGGCGGCTGCCTGAAAAACAGCCACCGATCGCGTGTCAATCATGCAACAGGCCATTTGTACAATCGCACCTACCTCAAACGTAGGTGCCGGACATTTAGGTTGGGGTTTTTGAGGCTTATGTTTCCAGTGTTTATGTCTGATGTGAATCACGTATATGGAGGCGCTGAAGGACCCCCTAAGGTCATTTCCAGTGTTAGCCAGGCCTACTTCAACCTTAGGCGTTCTAAGGCGCCCTCATGAATGTGTGATCTAGGCGCACCTAGGTGCCTACATGTTTTTAAACAATTTTAAAATCATTTTAAAATGGTTTTGCCACTTTCGTTAGGCACCAGTAGGCCACCTACAGGCACCTAAATTAAAGAGCCGTTTATAGAATATGGGCCTAATTTTCTAAAGCAAGTCGTAGATGTATTGAATTAATAAAATTAATCGCACATTGCAATATAAGAAATCTGGTCTGTTTTATTAGACTCCCAGACATGTTGTCCTACAAAATGAAAGTCCAGAAGAAGTAACATGGTGCAAAATGTTTTTAAAAGGATTTTCCTAAAGAATCCCATTTTAGAAAGAAACTTACTTGTTACAAATACTAAGAGATTGATACCGAGACCATGAACCAGAAACTGGTAGTTCCCGAAGATATTTTGTTGCTAAAATAAAGAAGGCAAACATCATATTATCTCATTTATTTTCTTATTTGTTCCACAAAATCTGAAATATGATCATTGCGTTGATTAATTGGTCAAATTGGCGCCAATTGGTAATTAGCATCTTATAACTGACACCAATTAAAAGTTACATGCACAATTTGGAACATAATTCTTTAAAATGTATATGTCAGTTGCATTACGCAAATTTGAAAAGTGGGCATGGTGAGGGGCAGATTAAAGCCAAATTGGGGGCATTCCTAAGTTATGTGCAACCTGTGAGAACGGCTGCCATGTCATGGTCACTCTGAGATAGAAGACTTTGATTTTGAAAAGTGCCCGCTAAGGTAAGGGGAAGGGAGGGAGATGGCCCGACAAGGGGAAGAGGTTGAGTAGCGCTTCAGATTTATTGTGTGAAGAGGGGGCAGATGCTGGATGGAAGTGAGGGAGAGTGAGAGAGGGGAGCAGTGCCATGGGAATGGGAACCGGAACCGCTGCCACGGTAATACCACGATAATGGGGGACCCAAAGCACCTTCCCTCAAGCTGACTCAACACCCCCCACCCCGTGCCGTACCTTATCATCCTTCCAGGTCACAGCAACCATTTTCCAAAGATGAGGCGCACCGCGGTATTTTGGACTATTTTTAGTCTCCTGGTAGTTTTCATAGTGGCGTTAAGGTAGATGATATTGCAGTAGTCGAGGATGCTGAGGATGGAGGATTGTACAAGTAGGCGGAATGCATTGTCATAGAAGTGTTTTTTTTATGGTGCGAAGTTTCCAAAGCTTCTCGGTACTTTGGAAACTTCGCACCATAAAAAAACACTTCTATGACAATGCATTCCGCCTACTTGTACAATCCTCCATCCTCAGCATCCTCGACTACTGCAATATCATCTACCTTAACGCCACTAAGAAAACTACCAGGAGACTAAAAATAGTCCAAAATACCGCGGTGCGCCTCATCTTTGGCCTAAAGAAATGGGAACATGTCACCCCTTTCTATCACCAACTACACTGGCTACCATTTGAATCTAGAATTCTTTTTAAATTTGCATGCTTCTGCTACAAATCGGTTAACGGCTCCTCCCCAAGTTACATAAACACACACTTTAACCTTTACTGCAGCAACAGGACATCACGGAGAACTCAATTGTTCGCCTTCCCTTCGCCTAAACACTGTCCTCTCAAAAGATTCCTTGATAGAACTTTTGCCTTCCAAGCAGCCAAGTCGAACCCATGGCTAGCACAGATGATACTTGAGGCCCCCACTTACCTATCATTCAGAAAACTACTAAAAACGTACCTTTTCAGCAAACACGACCCTTAATAATCCATTCACCTCACATGACACTTACCCCACCCCTGCCCCCTTCCTCCTTCACCAGTCCCTCCCTCCCCCACTCTCTACCTCCCCTACCTAGCTCGATCAAACCTGCAATTTCTGTAATATTGTTGTAAACCTGCCCTCTTTGCAGACAGTTAAGAATCGCTGTAATTTCACGGCTGACTGCGGCAAATCACTGTAATTTATCGTAATTCAGCCTGCAATTTGCTGTTAAAAATACTTCTAATTATGCTGTAAATCTGCTTCTAATTTTGTAAACCTACTTCTAATTTTGTTGTAAATCTGCTATTCAATGCAGATCATTTGCTAATTGATGTAAACCGCCTAGAACTCACTGGGTATGGCGGTATATAAGAATAAAGAATAATAATAATAATAATAATTTTCCAGAGGCCACCGCTAGAGGAAGGAGTGAGTGGAGTTCTCTCTAGCCCCCTTCACTGTCATTGGACCTCTAAGGGCCTTTGGAGAGCTGGGGGGGGGAATCTATTGTGAGTGCAGTGGGGGAGCTGGGAGTTAGATCTTGCCATGTTGGGTGACTGGGGGTGTGGGAGGGAGGAGGATTGGAAAGGGAGCTCCGAGGGAAGGGAGGGAGGGAGGATCGAAGGGAGCTTCAGGATTTTCCAAGTGGTGGGAAGGAGTGGGCATTAGATTTGGAGGTACAGAGGGCATCTGCATCCCTTTATGTGGTTCCTAGCCAATATTCAGGGTGGGGCCCACAGAAGAAATTATTCAGTAGCCAGCACAAAAGTTATTAACCCTGGATATTCAGTATCTTCCACAGACACCTGTCACAATGGCAGCACAGATATCCAATTGAAGCTCTAATACCTACAATTCTCCTGCTTATCCACCTCTTCCTCCTGCAATCTGTGCAGAACTCAGCTGCATGACGTATCTACTGCCAACCTCACTAAACTCAGCTCACTCCTCTCCTCAAATCACTTCACTAGCTCCTTATCCACCTACGCATACAGTTCAAACTAACCTACAACTGTGTTCATGCCGCAGCCCCTCACTATCTCTCCTCTCTTATCTCTCCCGATACACCGCCTCGAGAACTCCCTTCCTCAGATTTTATCTGTATCTTTCTCCTCCACTGCTAAGTCCAGACTTCATTCCTGTCAGCTCACTGCCCCATATGCCTGGAATAAACTACCTGAGTTCACCTGTCACATTCCTTCCCTTGTTCAAAAGTAGGCTGAAACCCCACCTTTTTGATATAGCCTTCAATTCATAGCCCTACTCCCCACTGCCCACTGCTTACCACCCTAGCCAGCAAATTAACCATTCCCCTAATTATATCCCCCACCCTGGCATCCTCTTTGTCTGCCTTGGCTGCTTTAGATTCTAAACTCTTTTGAGCAGGGATTATCTCCTTCATGACTCTACAACGCTGCATATGCCATGTAGCACTCTAGAATTAATTAATGTTAGTAATAATAGATCAAGAAACAAGAAAAAAAACTGCAGACAATATGTACAAGATGCAGGCTGTGTTTATTATATCAAATATTAAATGCGGTCAATGATACCACCTTTTTACAAACCAAGGGACCTGACACGGTCCGTGTTTCGGTAAACACGCCTTCCTCAGGGGTCCATGGTTGATAAGGTTTTAAGATAAACCATAATTTATTGATTGCATAGGCTTTTGTTCATTATCAATTTAAATTGTGGTTTGTCTCAAAACCTTATCAACCATGGACCCCTGAGGAAGGCGTGTTTACCGAAACACGGACCGTGTCAGGTCCCTTGGTTTGAAAAAAGGCGGTATCATTGATCGTATTTAATATTTGATATAATAAACACAGCCTGCATCTTGTACATATTGTCTGCAGTTTTTTTCTTGTTTGTTGTTCCTGTACTGCAGTCTCCGCTGGATTTTCCTTTTGTTTTTACTAATAATAGATCAGACAGAGAATACCTGTACCAAACTCCAGAAGCAGTCTCAGAATAATAATAATAGCCTTACTTATATCCCGTCATACCTTTTCAGTTCAAGACGGAGCTGTAAGGACAGCGAGGTTACATCAGTTAGATTTGGGAGGGATAGACAGACAGAAAGGTGATTGGGAGAAAAGGGGGAAGGGATGTGTAAGGCATGGTAGGTGTTAAGCAGAATTGAAGGGTCAGATAAATCTGTCGAATAGGTGGGTTTTTAGGTAACTTAAGGTGTCGTTCCAGATCCCTGCTTGACAGGAAGAGTGTTCTGTTGAGGAATCTTTTGAATTTGCATCCTTTGGGGGAAGGAAATGCGAACAGTAGTGTTCTGCATGAAGAGCGGAGTTTGTCCTGTAGGGTGAGGTGTTTCAGGAGGTAGGTGGGTGCGGGATCATTTTGGAGGCCAAACAGATTATAAATGGGAGGGACAAACCATCATGTACTGTAGATACAATTAAAGCCTCATGGTGTGACAGCCAATTGTGCAATTGGTTCCAGTTGAGCAGGAAGACCAAACGAAATTACTGAACACCACTGGGTCCCAATCTCCTCTTCATCAATGTTTAAGATGCAGCTTGTTGTGTGTGTGGAATGAGAGGGCATAGGATGAAGTTAAGAGGTGAGAGGCTCTGGAGTAATCTGAGGAAATACTTTTTTACAGAAAGGGTGGTAGATGCGTGGAACAGTCTCCCGGAAGAGGTGGTGGAGACAGAGACTGTGTCCGAATTCAAAAGGGCCTGAGATAGGCACGTGGGATCTCTTGGAGAGAGGAATTGATAATGGTTACTGCAGATGGGCAGCTCTATGACCTCACAATGCAGGTGCACAGAGCCTTAGCCTATAGGAAGAGGAGATGCAAATGTTAAGAGCCTTAGCCAATAGGGAGAGGGAAGATATGAAAGAGACGTTTAAATACCTATGTAATGTAAATGCGCATAAGTCGAGTCTCTTTCATTTGAAATGAAACTCTGCAATGAGAGGGCATAGGATGAAATTAAGAGGTGAGAGGCTCCAGAGTAATCTAAGGAAATACTTTTTTACAGAAAGGGTGGTAGATGCTCGGAACAGTCTCCCAGAAGAGGTGGTGGAGACAGAGACTGTGTCTGAATTCAAGAGAGTCTGGGATAGGCATGTGGGATCTCTTGGAGAGAGAAAGAGATATTGGTTACTGTCGATGGGCAGCTCTATGACCTCACAATGCAGTGTAAAGAGCCTTAGCCAATAGAAAGAGGAGATGCAAATGTTAAGAGCCTTAGCCAATAGGGAGAGGAGGAGACAGTGGATGCTGCGGATGGACCATTTGGCCTTTATCTGCCATCATCTTTCTATTTACTTGAATTTAATGCCAATGATATCTGGAGGAGAATGTGTTACTTTAGCAATGAAGATGCATAAAGTAGGGTTAGTTTAGTATTTATGGATATTGGCACTATAATTTAGAATAAGAAATATTTTCTATTATATTTTACACAACTCTAATGTTCCATAAATTTGTTCTCAGCTAGCTCTAAGATACGATACTAGGAAGCCCCTGACCACTTACACTTTAACTGATATGAGGTTATCTTTAATCTTAGAAATAGAGAAAATTAAGGCATATAAAAAGCATATGGCCTATCCAGTTTGCCCATCCATGCCACCTACTTACCCAATAAAGTAGTAATACACCGATATATTCCATCATTCCAAAGAGGGCCATGAACTTAAAGACACAGAACGATGTGACAAGAGCGGC
This sequence comes from Geotrypetes seraphini, assembly GCF_902459505.1. NCBI lineage: Eukaryota > Metazoa > Chordata > Amphibia > Gymnophiona > Dermophiidae > Geotrypetes > Geotrypetes seraphini. Next base: position 181,113,879 of record NC_047092.1, on the reverse strand, counting down.
CCGTCCTTCCCTGTCAAGTAAACAGACACCTCGGTAACATTCTTATTGCAATTTGAAAATAAAGTAATTTGGCCCAGCAAGTTTGATTTCTTCAGAAGCCCACACACTTACTTGATGAGGTGGGCAACACACTCTATGTTGTCAGTTTTGGAGGTGAAAGGTGAAGCCACGGATGCCTCCTGTTCTGACAAGGATATCCCAGCATGGGCCGTTTTCAGTGCCTGAAAAAGTTGTTTTCAGTACCTCACTGTGCACGTTGGAATATCTTAAACACTCATGGCAATTGTTGATCACGTTTGTACAAATGTTATGTGCAATTACTGTGCATATTGGAAATAATAACAGGAGAATTTTTCAGCAGCCATCTATATTATATATACCATACCATACTATACTATACAGGTCTTATAGCTCACAATTTTTCTTCAAGGATTCGATGTGGCTAACAACGTTTAGTAGGAGGAATGCCTGAGGTGCAAGAGATCGATAGGACAGTTTTACAGACCAAAGTCATATTACCTATAAGAAAAACATATATGTCTTAAGTGACTTTCAGAAGTGAAAGTCTGAGGAGATCTGTCGTATGTATGTTGGGAGTTTATTGCAAATGTTTGGAGCTTGGAATTCAACGGACTTGTTGAGGGGATGGGAAAGGAATCTTTGAACCATTGTGTCGATCTTTAGTTGAGGAAGGAAGGTGTGACCTTGATGCCTGTGGTGAGCCCATAGGAGTTTTCACCATGTATGGGTTTGTGGATCATACAAGTCATCGTGAACCATATGTGTTTCTTTATTGGTAGCCAATGTAGTTCTTTCAGTCGTGGAGTGGCTCTCGTCATTTTCCTGACTCCAAGTATTAGTCTGGCTGCTGTAATATGACTAATTTCTTTAGTTCTTTTAAAATTAAATTGGGTTAAAAGACCACCTTGTTAACATTTCCTGTTATGTCTCATGTAAAATTTAATGGTGGGGATTTGTTATTTCTTGAACCCAAGCAATTATTGGAATTTTTGGTGCCTTGGGAGGGAGTAGTTCCCTTTGCTTAGTATGTAATCAAGTTTCAAGCTTTTATTAAAATTTGATGTAATCGCTTATTAAGCAAAATACAATACTAATAAAAGTCATTAAAACATACAAAAAAGAAAAAAAAAACCACATACTATTACAATTTAAGAATTAAATATAAAATAGGGTAAATAAATCAACATACAAGCCAACTAATACAAAAGGTTAGAGTGGGTGGAACTACAATTTGAGGGGGGGGTGTAAGTTCAAAAGAGTAACATATATGGAAAGTACAATAGGGTAGGGGTTTGAAAGAGGATAAAAAAAAGAAAAAAAAGAAAAGTGAAAGTGAAAGTCACTGTGTAGGATTCATCTGCTTTGTAGCTTGAATCCAGCAATATTATGGACTAATGAATATTTATTTTCTGTATTAAGGGGTTTCCCTTTATATTTGTCTTTCTCTGATTTCTTTTTCAAGAATATGCTTCAATAATATGTTGAATTCTAAAATAATTTAAAAAAAAAAAAAAAAACACCTTGTTCCCCATCTTAATATCTGTCCTCCTGAACATATGAACAATATGGAGGCCTGAGGGAACTTTTAGCAATTGAAAGGGGCAATTTTCAGGCTGACATTTTCCTCCTTTAAATGGGTATAAAAATGTTCTTAGAGAGTATTAACTCATTGAAGGGACACGTATCAAGTCCTTAGGCCATGTTTTCAAGCTGTAAAACCCAGACCCTGTTTGTCTTTCCCTCTTTGAAAATACTACACGGACATGTATGTTTGAACAGAGATGTGAAGTGAATTCAATTGTTTTGTTAAGCCGTATTTACAGACAGATTTAGATTAGAAGCTCTGCTGGTTAAGGCTTTCTCTGACCCTTTGGACTCCAGCCAGAGATAGAGAAAAAATGCTGATGTCTTTAAAGTTTCATGTGACCTGTGTCCATATATGGTTTGTGTTTACGTCACATGCTGACACATGCTGACAACACTGATTCATGTAGAATAATATAAAAGGAATGTGAAGTTCATAATAAAATTGGACATGTTTGGAGATCATTTCTGGCCTCTACAATATGTCCCCAGATGCATCTGACTTCCAAATGGCAGAGAAAGAATGGGGCAGGAATTGGGGGCACGTCCACGATGGGCAGATGATATCACCAATATTTTGTGAGTATTTCTGAATTTTTTTCTGTTCTTTAATACTCACTGGGTAGTGGTGACCTGTACCCACCCTTTATTTTAAGTTCAAGCTTTGGGTTCTATTATGGAGTTTTTTTGGGAAAAATCTCGGGGTACTTTCAGTAAGCGCCCCTCGTGAATATAAGCAGCTGCCATTCTTTCGGGAAGAATGAAATTATTTATAGAACCCCCCTGCCCACTCTGTCATTTGTAAGGTTAAAACTTTTATAGAGTATAAGATCTTATTACTGTACCTCGCTTATAAGGTAAGATAAGCGAATATTTTTGCATTGTTATATTGGTTTTGTAATGAGTCATAAAGGCACTTAGGATTCTCCTAGACAAATGAGACTTGTATGGCTGTGTGTGTATGACATTTTTCCTTCAGCTCACATTTCCAATCTTTACTACTGAGGTAGGACGTGCTGTTATGTGGAATGAATTGAAAGTATTAAGATTTTTCCCTTGTAGTTTGTACACAAGCACTATTTCTTGTCTTCCTTTTGATCCTGACTAATTTTGTGCGTTTCTTCTACGGCTGCTTCCTTTGTGTTTTGTGCTGGATCATAAAAAAAAAAAAAAAAAAATTCCGTTTTAGAGGCTTTCTTTCTTGTGCGGAGCAAAACTGACTATCTGGCTGTCTGCCAAAGACAGATTTGCATGTTCTGTTCTTTGCTTTCATTATCAGGGTCCGTGAATGAATGCTTTTGCCTCTTCCCCCAGACTTCTCAGTTTGGGCTTACACTGATCCCCTATAGTGCTTCTTTGAAGTTACTCATTCTTGTTTTTATCAAGCAGTACGGTGAGAATCATGATTTCACTGCTTGTTACTGTTGTCACAGTTGATGGCATTCCCCGTTTCGTCCTAGATTTTAGGGCTGTTAGTGTTTTGGTAATTCTCATTGCACTTATGTTTCTTCCACCATTCCACCGGCAGCCAATGATTTTTTTTTTCTGTCATTGTCCTAAAGAATGTTTTATTTAGGTCCCTGTTGGTGAGGCTTTTCAGCTCTCTTTTTTTGCCTTCACCTTTAAGCAACAGTATACCTAGTGTGGAATGCCCCAGGGCTATGTTGACTTCATTGTCCTTCGGGCTATTCTACAGTCATGCACTGCCCCTCATGGTCCTATCCTTATTTTGTACCTCTTTTTGTGTTCCATAATTCAGGAGACCTGTCAGGCTGATAGTTTGCACCTTATATAATGGTTGTCTGTAAATCTGAAGTGAAATACCTGGGTTTTGTCCTGTCTCATGGTCAGAGGAAAATCTGCACTTTCCGCACTGCTGCTGTTCTGGGTCTGCCCCGCCCAGCTACCAAGAAAGACATGCTTACTTTTCTTGCTATGATTGGTCACTGCCGCCAATGGATCTCTGCTTGTTCCTTCTATGACCAGATTTTGAGACAGACCCTGGTTTCTGAAATGACTGCTCTTATCAGATGGACTCATGAAATGTTGGACATTTAAGATGTGCTTTGGTTTCTAGCTCAAGTCTGGGTTTTCCTGCTTATGCCCACATGTTTTATCTCTTTGTTTGGGACTATTGTAACACCATGAAGGGAGAACATGGCAGTAAGTTACGCTCTGTTGCCTTTTTTTCTATAGTCACTCCTGTTCAAGAACGCCCTGGCTGCTTGTGCTATGGTGGTAGAGATGGTTACTCCTCTGACCCTTGGTCACCCTATTACCCTTCACACTTTTCAGGATGTCTAAGCCCTTCTTTTAAATGGGCTCCTGGGTCTCACGGGTGAACAGGATTCTCTTCCCTTCTAGTCCTTTGTTACCCTCCCCCCCCTCTGAACTTGATGCCTGGCGTTTGGCAGGTGCCCAAAGCCGCCCTTTTGGACGGACTTTGGTGCAAAGAGGGGAAACCCTGGATACCAGCTGCTAGCTCTCCCTTATTCATTGCCCAATATCATGGTATTGGTTATCGTAGTGCTCGCTCGACATTTTAACTTCTTGCTAGTGATATTTTCATTCTTGACCTTTTGCTCCTTGATACAGATATATATAGCTCGATAATTACAGCTGGTACGTTTGTGAATTGAAAACAAATTGGAAAATACAATTCCTTTCTAGTGTTTTAGCTGAAATTAGGATGTTGCTAATTTAAAATGTTTTGTCCGGATTTATACGTAGCCATCCCAGATCAGTTTTGGCACAGATATTTCTAATGTTTTCCACGGGTCCTCTTTATCACTGCAGAGATGGAGACGCTCCAAAGAGACATTAGCTTTATGCCTTTTTCCAAATATGAGATGGTTATGATATACATTATTTGTAGTTTTGGTTTTTTTATATCAATGTGTTTATTTGCAGAGTTAAATTCAGCCCTGCACACTTGACAGATGGAGTAATAGCTCCACGCTTAAAACTTTATGTTTTGTCTGTGTCATGTCTACTTGTTTTAGTTTAGTGGGTACCCCAGGATACATAATATTGGCCATTTCTAGAGCTCTTTTTCCACTTCTTACTAGCCTAACTGCGCAATGTTCTTTTACTATATAAGACACCTGCTTTCATTTATAAATTACTAATACCGTACCAACCAATTAGAACATTAAGATCTATTGATCAAAATTTACTGACGGTTCCTTCATTAAAATTTATAAACACCAGACGACAATTTATATTTTCTGTAACAGCCCCACAAACCTGGAATGCTCTTCCAATTTTTTTACGTAATGAACAAGACTTGGTAAAATTTAAAATCCAATTAAAAACATTTTTGTTTAATGATGCTTTTAATACTTAATTTAATTATATTCAAACCAATAATTCCAATATTTTGTACCATTCGTTTTAATGTTTCCCCTTTTGTGTTTCTCCAATGTATCTCTTTTTATTCGACAAATGTATTTCATAAACCCCTCTTACCCAATGTAATGTAATTTATATTATTCATTGTAAGTATTTAAAGTTTGTATTGTATGTTTTCTTTTAATTATTTTTTACTATGTACATCGCTTTGAATTAGATAAAGCGATTAATCAAGAAAAATAATAAACTTAAACTTAAACTTAAACTTACTTTTAGCTTTTATATTCTGAATATAGTTTAGTTAAGGGTTATATGTTTAAGAAAAAAGTTTTACTTTATACAGCGTTTATTTCGTGGTGTTCCCTACATATGATCCATTCAATATACATTTCTGAATACATTCAGTACATCAGTATGGTCTCTCTGAAGTGCATAATAAGTTATATGCAGCACGATAAAAACATATCCTTTTGGATTGTTCAATTAAGAACCTTAAGTAACTGAGTATTGTCTCTCTTTTGCCATAGCTATATCAAGTAAATGAATTGGTATTGTTACATGTTGCCACATTCAGTACAGGCAACATGGTTTCTCTTGTTTTCTATCTCTTATTTGGATCACATTGGAGTACAGCTGCTGAATGATATTTGGAATGCTTTTCAAGCATCTCTTTTCAAGTATCTCTTTCTGTATGCACAAACATCTGGCTGCTCTCCCTTTGAGGTTCTCACGGGATGACCTTTCCCCGCCCCATGGGTAGATTTTCCTTTGATACAGGAGGAATACGTCCAAAAGCTAATTGAAATATTAGGGCTTGTTCAAAGAAACGTGTCTTGCACTTCTCCTTTCTCTCCACAGATTCCTACCCATTTTTTCCAGCCTGGTGATTGTCCAGCAGCTTTCCAAGGATCGGAAGCAGACGGATTTCCCCTTTGGCCTTCCCACTACTGTCATCGCTGTGACCAGGCCCGCTGCACTCACTGAGGAGTTTCCTGTTTGGATCCAAGCAAGTCGCTTGAAGAGGGTTAACCTAAAACCCCAGAAGCAAGTCTTCCCTGCGCAGATTTCACCTCCTCCAGTGGAACAACATGATGATCCCATTGCAGCATTCTACCAACTTTATCATTCTCTTACTGGCACCGCTGCTGCTAGTTTTTCTCCCTGTATGGATCATTTCTAACTGGGTCTACAGGGATGATGTGTTCTGGGTCCACGACACTTTCTGCCCATACCCATCTGTAAATGACACTCCTGCTGTAAACAGCACCCCCGGCACCTCTTTGCAAACACACGTTAAGCTGGACTACTCCCTCGCAAAGGCTGTCCTTCAATTGGAATCCAGAAAGACAGACAGTATGCTACCTTATGGTATAATTCCAGCAGTGTGCAAGTTGCCACTTTCTCCTTTGAGTATTGTGACATTGTGGACTGTTCATCAATTGATATCCCAAGGCTGTGCCATTGGTCCTCAGAGATTCCTAAAACTAAAGACATATGTATATATATGTGTTACTGACTCACGTTGGGGGATAAGTGTTCATTCTGGGGAGCAGTAGGGTGGAATATTGATACTGACTGGGCTTATAAACCAGAAAATACTCTGAAAAAAGGTGGACCAAAATGGTAAATCACTGCTTACTTGTATGACCTTTCATAAGGTTGGAAACTGTTATAGGAAAAGTGTTCCTGCACAAATTATTAAGCTTTCTCTTACTATTGACAACCCTAGACCTATTGATGAAGGTATGTACATTATGGACATGTGGTTTAAGGGTGGGTCTAGCTATCCGACCCATCAGTTTTCTTACGGGATCTATCTACCTCCACTCATCCTCTCCCGCCATTTTGTGGGGGCCCCAAAAAATACTAACCCACTGGCCCCTACATTCAATAAACTTACTGACATGATGGCTATTGCCAATCTCACTTTTGAAGATATTGTGGCTGTTCAGGTAGGGTTTTCAGAACGTAACCTTTGGTTAGAATGGATGAAATTCACTGCTGATCAACATAATAAGAGTATTTGTTACATATGTGCTCAAGCTAGACCCCATCTAGGAACCGTACCTCTGGACCTCCCTCCTGGTATCCAACCATGCTTTTTTTGGGTTATTTACCAATATCTCCTCTAATTTTACCTATCCCCTTTTGCACTGTGGTGTTCTAAATACCTTTTGCTGCCAGGACAACAAAAGCTTGATATTGCTGTTACCATCTATAAGGGCAATTACACATGTCATGTTTCTAATCTATAGTTCGAGTATAGGATATCTTCATTCAATTTTAAACATCAATATAAACATCAATGTAGTGGGTAACTAAGAAAGCATTCATACCAATACATCAAGAGAATTGTAGCAACGGGAATTCAGATATTGACCTTAGAGTTTAAAGTACTCATCCGGTCTGTCATTCGTCATTAATCCCTGCTGATATTCTCATATTTTTTCATATTTTTATATACTTTTTATATTCTTTTTGTTTTATATTTTGTCACTTGTGTTATCAATAAAATAGTATTGTCAATAATATAATGTTTAGATCACTTAGCTTCTTTTGCGAATATGCATTCTGTGATCTACTGGTTCACCAGTGCTGTCCCAGCATTAGATTAAATGTTCCCCCATGCCAACGCGTTTCGCTTAACTTTATCAAGGCTGGGGAGTCTGCGGGAACATAAAGCACAAAGAAAACCTATTAATGTATAGTAGTAATTGTTTGGAGCAAATATTAAGAAATTAATGCAACTTACCATAATTTAACTTTCATACTAACACGCCGGTATTAACCAAAAGATGGCCGCGGCGTGCACCCCACAATATAAATACACTCATCCCTTGACGTCACCTCCAATAGGGAGCGAACAGCTGAGAAGTACAAAACTGTCAGAATACTAACAGGCTAGTTAAACGTCAGCCTGAGCTAGCCAATCAGAGGCTTCATTCAGCCCCTCCGGAGCCATAGAACCTAGCATGAACATCCAGCGCAATTCTTTTAAATTGAGATTCCTCTCTATATTTCCACCCTCCCACCCTACATAGACAGAGTCCAGTATCCTCCACCTCAGGTCATCCAGAGTATGGCCACATAATAGCCAGTGTCGGACCAGAGGGGACGTTTCATTTTTAGTATGGACATGCGATTTGTGCTCTGTCAAACGTGTTTTTATAGATCTCAGTGTTCTGCCTACATATAATTTAGGACAGGGACATTGAATCAGGTAGATGACATGGTCAGAGTTGCAGTTAGTTTTGGTTTTTGAACGGTAGGACTCACCCGTGCGAGGGTGAATCCATATTTCACCTGACATAGTGTAAGGGCACCACTGACATTTACCATAAGGTAAGTGGCACCCTACAATTTTAGGTCTCGGGTCCCTAAGTAGATTGTGATTTACATACTCCCCAATGTTTTTCCTACGTTTGTATGAGAAAATAGGGCGCTCAGCTAAAGTGGGATTGGCCAATCTGGCTATGTGCCAATGTTTCATAACCAGTTGAGTGATGTGATGAGACAAAGGAGAAAATTGTTGAACAAAGGCCATCCCCTCAGATTCAGAACATTTCTGTTTTTCAAGAAGTAGCCATTCTCGATGAGCATATTTAGCTCGAGTGTATGCTTTTTTTACTACTTCAAGTAGTGGCCTTTGTTCAACAATTTTCTCCTTTGTCTCATCACATCACTCAACTGGTTATGAAACATTGGCACTACTTGAAGTAGTAAAAAAAGCATACACTCGAGCTAAATATGCTCATCGAGAATGGCTACTTCTTGAAAAACAGAAATGTTCTGAATCTGAGGGGATGGCCTTTGTTCAACAATTTTCTCCTTTGTCTCATCACATCACTCAACTGGTTATGAAACATTGGCACATAGCCAGATTGGCCAATCCCACTTTAGCTGAGCGCCCTATTTTCTCATACAAACGTAGGAAAAACATTGGGGAGTATGTAAATCACAATCTACTTAGGGACCCGAGACCTAAAATTGTAGGGTGCCACTTACCTTATGGTAAATGTCAGTGGTGCCCTTACACTATGTCAGGTGAAATATGGATTCACCCTCGCACGGGTGAGTCCTACCGTTCAAAAACCAAAACTAACTGCAACTCTGACCATGTCATCTACCTGATTCAATGTCCCTGTCCTAAATTATATGTAGGCAGAACACTGAGATCTATAAAAACACGTTTGACAGAGCACAAATCGCATGTCCATACTAAAAATGAAACGTCCCCTCTGGTCCGACACTGGCTATTATGTGGCCATACTCTGGATGACCTGAGGTGGAGGATACTGGACTCTGTCTATGTAGGGTGGGAGGGTGGAAATATAGAGAGGAATCTCAATTTAAAAGAATTGCGCTGGATGTTCATGCTAGGTTCTATGGCTCCGGAGGGGCTGAATGAAGCCTCTGATTGGCTAGCTCAGGCTGACGTTTAACTAGCCTGTTAGTATTCTGACAGTTTTGTACTTCTCAGCTGTTCGCTCCCTATTGGAGGTGACGTCAAGGGATGAGTGTATTTATATTGTGGGGTGCACGCCGCGGCCATCTTTTGGTTAATACCGGCGTGTTAGTATGAAAGTTAAAATTATGGTAAGTTGCATTAATTTCTTAATATTTGCTCCAAACAATTACTACTGTACATTAATAGGTTTTCTTTGTGCTTTATGTTCCCGCAGACTCCCCAGCCTTGATAAACTTAAGCGAAACGCGTTGGCATGGGGGAACATTTAATCTAATGCTGGGACAGCACTGGTGAACCAGTAGATCACAGAATGCATATTCGCAAAAGAAGCTAAGTGATCTAAACATTATATTATTGACAATACTATTTTATTGATAACACAAGTGACAAAATATAAAACAAAAAGAATATAAAAAGTATATAAAAATATGAAAAAATATGAGAATATCAGCAGGGATTAATGACGAATGACAGACCGGATGAGTACTTTAAACTCTAAGGTCAATATCTGAATTCCCGTTGCTACAATTCTCTTGATGTATTGGTATGAATGCTTTCTTAGTTACCCACTACATTGATGTTTATATTGATGTTTCTAATCTGACACAGGGTAGTTTTGTAGGTAATTTACCCCAGGTTATTGTTCTGTCTTGGCTCATAGGTATGCCCCATTGTTGCTGCATCAGATTTGATATTTACTGGCTTTATGGAGACTTTTGGCTCCCTGTTAAGCTACCCAGCCAGTGGATAGGCCAGTGCACTTTAGTTAAGGTTACCATGCTTCTGCATATTCTTTCTGAAAGGCATCCTTCCTATTCACATGGTTTTTCCTTTTATTTGTCTTGATATAAATCTGATCACATGTATATATAGATGCTATAGGGGTCCCAAGAGGGGTCCCAGATGAATTTAAGGCCCGAGCTCAGGTTAAGGCTGGGTTTGAGTTCCTTATTCCCTTTATTACTATTAATAAGAATGTTGATCGGATTAGTTAAAATTATTATAATCAGCAACGCTTTGTGAACTATTCTAGGGACGCCTTGCAAGGTATTACTGATCAATTAGGTTCCACTTCTCAGATGGTTTTCAAAATCATATGGCTCTAGATATGATCCTAGCTGAGAATTCTGTTAAATTCTCCTCAGTACTTTAAGCTGTTGTACTTTTCTTTCTGACAATACAGGTCCTACTATGGACATTCAGAAATTAGTAGACCTCTTTGCAGAGCTCAAATGTAACTCTGATTTATCTAATTCTTGGGATCAGCACTTTAGTTGAATGCAGGGTTGGGTAAAAGACCTTTTTATTGTTATAATCTCTATTATTATCTGCACTCTTGTCTTGACTGCTCATGTACTGTGTTATTTGTATTACAGCTCCTAAAAAACCCTTCCTCGAGAGACATATCTAGAGTATCACTCCCTTCCAGCTCATGCTGTGTATTTATGATGTCATTTTCATGACGTAAGAGGGGATTGAAGGGACACGTATCAAGTCCTTAGGCCTTGTTTTCAAGCTGTAAAAGCCAGACCCTGTTTGTCTTTCCCTCTTTGAAAATACTACAAGGACATATATGTTTGAACAGAGATGTTGTGAAGTGAATTCAATTGTTTTGTTAAGCCGTATTTACAGACAGATTTAGATTAGAAGCTCTGCTGGTTAAGGCTTTTTCTGACCCTCTGTGGACTTCAGTCTCTAGATAGAAAAAATGCTGATGTCTTTAAAGTTTCATGTGACCTGTGTCCATATATGGTTTGTGTTTACGTCACATGCTGACACATGCTGACAACACTGATTCATGTAGAATAATATAAAAGGAATGTGAAGCTCATAATAAAATTGGACATGTTTGGAGATCATTTCTGGCCTCTACAATATGTCCCCAGATGCATCTGACTTCCAAATGGCAGAGAAAGAATGGGGCAGGAATTGGGACCTAAACCTTTACACTCATCAATTTAGAAGACATGTAATCTAATGTAATAGTTTCTTATCAGAAAGGACAAATGTCAAATAAACAAGCAAGTTCAACAAATGCCTGAAAATAAATCATGGATGAATTATTTAAATGCGCTATATAACTTCAACAATTTCCAATTTAAATCAATATTCCGCTTCTTAGCAAACTATTTCTTTCAAAAATGTTAATATCCCAGAAAGATTAAGTTTCTAAAATATCAGGGTGTTTTTTTTTATATAACAAGGGCTTAATGTGCAAATTGTCAGCCTTTCTCTGTAATAAACTTTTTGTGTATAATAAGCTAAAGATAAATGTTTAATTTATTGAACTTCTGCTACGTAAAGTCACAGAATGCATCTTATTAATTATGAGTTCTGTGAAAACCAGCATGTGAAAATGTGCTTGAGGGCTATTTTTCACAAAAGAGATATGTAGATTAGAGAATGACACGGTGACAAAATTCATCACCGTTCCCGTCCCCTTGGATAACCGCAGTAAACCATCTTCATGTCATTCTTTAAGGAGAGAGGGAAGAATCAGAGTATGAATAGCCACAACTACTGACCCGCAAGCTTTGCTCTGAAGAATGCTGGTGTAGAAGGACCGAGGTTGAAACAGTCACTACAGAATGACAGTCTCTGGTATCCAGAGCAGATATTGTGATGTCATAATGCCTCATTCCACCAGTGCCTAAGAGCCAATCACATCAGTGATGTCACAATGGCTTCATTATCCTTGGCTCACATAAGAATCAGAGTATGAATGGCCACCACCACTGACCCGCAAGGTTTGCTTTGAAGAATGCTGGTGTAGAAGGACTGAGGTTGAAACAGACACTACAGAATGACAGTCTCTGGTATCCAGAGCAGATATTGTGATGTCATAATGCCTCATTCCACCAATGCCTAAGAGCCAATCACATCAGTGATGTCACAATGGCTTCATTATCCTTGGCTCCCATAAGAATCAGAGTATGAATGGCCACAACCACTGACCCGCAAGCCTTGCTTTGAAGAATGCTGGTGTAGAAGGACCGAGGTTGAAATAGACACTAGAAAATGACATGGGATTATTTCCCGCGGTTATCCGCGGGGACGGGGACGGTGATGAATTTTGTCACCGTGTTATTCTCTAACGTAGATGTCAATGAGGTAGGGTGAACAAGAAAGTTGGCAGAAAAGAGACTATTAACCCCCCTGGGAAATCCAAAAGCCCTCTCGTGAGAAAAAAGTGTGTTGTATCTACTCACCCCGCAGTCATTAGCTCCATCGCCACACATCGCCACGTAATAGCTAAACCAACAATTAAATGAAATAGAAATAAGATTACACATTACTACTGCTATTTATCATTTCTATAGCGATGAAAGATGTACGCAGCGCTGTACATTTAACATGCAACAGATGGTTTCTGTTCAGAAGAGCTTACAATCTGATTTGGGCAGTCAGACAGGACATAACGCCTTCCTGCCATTAGGACAATTGATAACCTAGGGCTCCTTTTACGAAGGTCCAAGGGTGGAGTTGAGGAGAAGCTGGTAGTTAGGTGGGCACCAGTCACATTCAGGGTTGATGCCCACATAGCTGAGACCAGTTGGCGTAAGTTTGCCACTTTCTGTGGGTCCCGGCACAGAATACCATCCAATACCTGTATAACTTCAAGGTCACTACTAGTCCCCTCCCCCCAATCCTCAATCCAATTGACCCCTGTACTTGACAAACACTTCCCCCAATCCAATCCGGGTCCCGGTCTTGACAATCTTCTTTAATTAAGTTTTCTATACTTTCTCACAGGGGAGCTCAGAATAGTTTACATGAATTTATTCAAGTACTTAAGCATTTTTCCCTGTCTGTCCTAGCGGGCTCCCAATCTATCTAATGTACCTGGGGCAATGAGGGGATTAAGTGATTTGCCCAGGGTCACAGGGTCTGTCACTGATTCATGCTGGTCCCTGATCTTGACAAACCCTTCCCTCCATCTTATCCCCCCCTAACAATCTCATAACCTACGCCCAGACCCCATGCATCCCCCAGAACTTATCAGAGGCGATCTGTGGTGGTCCTTCTCTGCTCCCCCTCATTTGGCCCTGGATTCAAAATGGCCGCATTGACCTCTAACGCTAAGCTTGCAGTAGAATTATTAGGAATTGCCCTTCCATATAAGGGCAAATTTAATATCCAGGTCTGATTTAGACAGTAGAGGAAGTACTTTAAAAATGCTGACTGCTGCCAGCTGAATATTAACCAGAAAATGTAAATTCTGGAAGAATTCCAAATTCATGAGGAGCACAGCCTACCTCAATAAAGTCTATTGACCTTTAGCAGTTTTCTTTTATATTCTTTATTTATTTTAAAACTTTCAATAAGTGCAATACAAGATAATAACATTTTATACTTTAAGATCACTTAATATTCTATCAGAAACTAATTCACATCAAATATCCCACCCCCCAAAAACCCAACAATTATCTTTATTTATAAGAAGACAAAAAAGACAAAAAATATCCCCTCCCCCCCAATCTTGGACGTGTATGTTCAAAGGGAAAAAGTAATATTCATCCTTAAATTTCTTAAAATGCCCCTTTCGAGTAGCTATATCATGCTCCATTTTAAAGATGTGGCATAAAGAATTCCACCAGAAATTATAACTTAGCCTCTCTCAATTTTTCCAATTATTTATAATATGCTATATGGCAACCCCTGTCACCATAAGTAATAATTTTTTTTTATTAGATGAAATTGAGGCCAGCTGCGTGCCTGATTTTAAGGCCAAATGGGATCGACACGTGGGATCTATTCACAAGGTAAAGGTAGGGGAGGGTCATTAGGGTGGGCAGACTGGATGGGCCGTGGCCCTTATCTGCCGTTTGTTTCTATGTAAATTTGGCTCATCGCTCTCATTGATGTACCAAATAGCACAGTTTCATACAATAAAGCCACCGGATTATCCAGTAAATTGTTTACTTGACTCCATATGGATTCAGTTTTGATGGAAAAGAGATCCATATTTACCATTTGTAAACTAAGGGGTGAAGCTACCACATACAACTTTTAGCACAGATCCCTTGCTATGCGATGAGACCTAGTTACTGATAACTTGGGCGAACAGTAAAATAGCACATCTTAACAATCGCCTATATTGAAAACGTCCCCCCCAGGGACTGTTTTTTAATCTTTAAGGAAAAGAACATACTCTAGTTTCTGAAATTCCTCAATCAGGCTTGATTTCTGGGCTGGGGACATTCTGGCAAAGATGGTTCCATTCAGCAGCAACTGGAAAAAGGACACATTCATTAATTCAGAACTCAGAACAGTTTACATGAATTTAATGTACCTGGGGCAATGAAGGGATTAAGTGACTTGTCCAAGGTTACATTACATTACAGATTTCTATTCCACCTATACCTTGCAGTTCAAGGCGGATTACAAAAGATTTGACTGGACATTTTCCAGTGAAGATACAATTTTTTTTTTTTTTTTTGAGGGGAACTTACGAGTTGGATAGTAAATTGACATTGCAGGACTGTGTGATATAGACAGATAGATTAAACATAGAAACATAGAAACATAGAAATAGACGGCAGATAAGGGCCACGGCCCATCAAGTCTGCCCACTCCAATGACCCTCCCTATCTATCTTTGCGGATAGATCCCACATGTCTGTCCCTTCTTGCCTTAAAATCTGGCACGCTGCTGGCCTCAATAACCTGAAGTGGAAGATTATTCCAGCGATCAACCACCCTTTCGGTGAAGAAGAACTTCCTAGTGTCACCGTGCAGTTTCCCGCCCCTGATTTTCCACTGATGCCCCCTTGTTGCCGCGGGACCCTTGAAAAAGAAGATATCCTCTTCCACCTCGATGCGACCTGTGAGGTACTTGAATGTCTCGATCATATCTCCCCTCTCTCTACGTTCCTCGAGTGAGTAGAGCTGCAACTTCCCTAACCGCTCCTCGTATGGGAGCTCCTTGAGTCCCGAGACTATCCTGGTGGCCATTCTCTGGACCAATTCCAGTCTCAGCACATCCTTGCGGTAATGTGGCCTCCAAAATTGCACACAGTACTCCAGGTGCGGTCTCACCATGGATCTATACAGTGGCATAATGACTTCAGGTTTACGGCTGACGAAACTCCTGCGTATGCAACCTATGATTTGCCTTGCTTTGGATGAAGCTTGCTCTACTTGATTTGCAGACTTCATGTCTTCTCTGACAATCACCCCTAAGTCTCTTTCTGCTTCAGTTTTTGTCAAGATCTCGCCATTTAGGGTGTAAATCCTGCATGGATTTCGGCTTCCCAGGTGCATGACTTTGCATTTTTTGGCATTGAAACTGAGTTGCCACACGGACGTCTAATAAATAAATTGAGTGCCCTCGATATGGGCCCCAAAGTGATGGACTGAGTCAGAAAATGGTCAATGGAGATTGCACCGAGGAAAGTTTTGATGAGCTGCAGAATTTACAAACGCTTGAAAAATTTGTCACAGGAACCTGAGCCCTGTGCATAACAAAGTTACTTTTATGGGGTTCTGGGGAAGGTCTGGGTCAGGATGTCTGGGTTCACTGTGAGAGTCACTTAACCCTTTCCAGCAGATCATTAGGGAGGCATCAACTGCATAAGACCCAGTCCTGTGCTCTACAGTTAGAGTTACAAAACATTTCAGGGATCTGTTTATTTAGTAGGTGTTTAGGGGAGGATTTTTTAGGGGAGAATTATCTTGAGGTAAGGTGAAGGGGGTTAAGTTGTTTGGATGAATTTTTTGAAGAGCAGGGTTTTGATTTCTTTTCGAAATGTTTTGAAGTCGTCCGTTGTCGTCAGTAGGTTGTAGATGATATGGTTGAGTTTTGCTGCTTGTGTTGCCAGAAGGTTGTCAAACATTTTCTTGCGCTGTGTGCCTTTGAGTAGGGGGAAGGCAAAAGGGTTCGAGGTTCTTCTGTCTCTTGAGGTGAAGATCTGGTTTAAGCGGTTATTTAGGTAGGAGGGGGAAGAGCCGTTTAACGCTTTGAATAATAGGCAGTAGAATTTGAATTGAATTCGTGCTTGTATGGGTAGCCAGTGAGAGCCTAAAAAGGCAGTTGTAACGTGATCATGTTTTCTCAGGGAGTATGTCAGTCTGAGGGCGGTGTTTTGTATGGTCTGAAGTTGTTTTATCATAAAGGCTGGACAAGGTAGATAGAGGGAGTTGCAATAGTCCAGCAAACCTAAGACTAGGGATTGGACAATTGGTCTGAATTGTGCTGGGTTGAAAAATTTTCTGATTTTACATAGATCATGTCACTCCACTAATGATTAAATCACACTGGCTTCCTATTTCCCATCGAATTAACTTTAAGATCTTATTTTTAGTATTCAAAGTACTAATTTTTAATGAACCACAATTTATGACAAGAATGATTATTCCATACAATGCCCCACGTTCTTTACGATCATCTTCTTCAAATTTATTAACAATACCGTCTTTGAAAATCATTGGTACACGAAGAAATTATATGTTTTCTGTTATGGCTCCTAAATTGTGGAATTCTCTGCCAAATTATATTAGAAATGAAAAAGATCTCTCATCTTTTAAAAGATTATTAAAAACTTTTCTGTTTCAAGACGCTTTTGATGTTTAAAAACTTTTATCTTGACCCTTTTCATTTTTGATATGGATATCAAATTCATTAACCCCTTCCCCCCCTATCGTTTTTTTTTCCTTTTATGTAATTTCCAATATAGAATGAATATGTAACTTTTCCCCCCTTTCCTTCTCAATCATGTTTGTCCATATTATGACTGCAAAAAATGTTAGTTGATTTGTTTAATTTGTATGTTATTGGATGCCCAATTGTGGGTGAGACCACTATCTAGTGGCTTTTAAATTGTACATCACTTAGAAAATTTGTATAAGCGATTCATCAAATGATAATAAAACTTGAAACTTGAACTTGTTAGAAACGCTTTCTGGGTTGTCTTGTTGATTTGGGACTGCATTGTGCAACATCTGTCTATCGTTACTCCTAGGATTTTGAGTTCGGGTTGTATCGGGTATTTGGTATTTTTGATTTTCAGTTCTGTGATGGTAGGAGTTTTGGCCTTTTCTAGCAAAAGGAATTTTGTTTTTTCTGGTATGTGGTCTTCATGATAAGGCGTATGGGGACAGACTTAAAGATCTCAATCTGTATACTTTGGTGCTGAGGCTGTATCTTTAACCACTGTGCCACACTCTCCCACTGATTTAAAAGCATGTACATTCCCACTTGTGCTACAACTCTTCTCTCCTTCCAGATTTTCCATAAATCTACGAAAGCACTGTCAAATCAACAATTCTTAGAAAAATGTTTTAAGGAAAATTAGTCATCTTCTCTCTAGGCCAGGGGTTTCAAAGTCCCTCCTTGAGGGCCGCAATCCAGTCAGGTTTTCAGGATTTCCCCAATGAATATGCATGAGATCTATTTGCATGCACTGCTTTCATTGTATGTTAATAGATCTCATGCATATTCATTGGGGAAATCCTGAAAACCCAACTGGATTGCGGCCCTCGAGGAGGGACTTTGACATCCCTGCTCTAGCATGTCGGATGAGGGTCTTCATTAATAAGTTATTGTCTCTCGAATCTCACTACTTTCACTTCGATTATCGATTTTTATGTGAACCAAGTCGAGCTCCTGGTGGGGAGATGGCACAGTAGATAAATCCAAGATTTAGATTAGATTAGAATTCAGGGGTGGGCAACTCCGGTCCTCGAGGGCCGTAATCCAGTCGGGTTTTCAGGATTTCCTCAATGAATATGCATGAGATCTATTTGCATGCACTGCTTTCAATGCATATTCATTGGGGAAATGCTGAAAACCCGACTGGATTCTGGCCCTCAACGACCGGAGTTGCCCACCCCTGGATTAGATACATGCCACTAATTGCAAGCAACCTCACAGGCAGGGTTATATGCCACCAACCAGGATTACCAGGCTGCAACTTAAAGGGGCAAGCCACATTTCATATTAGTTTTATAACCTAATATTTCCTGCTTTTTCCTGGAGTTATAACGCAGCTTGCACTGTTCACCCCAAGCCACTTTTTAGAGATTACATACAGGGCTGGATTAATTCTTTGGTGGGCCCTAGGCACACAAGTACACTGGGCCCCCTGAACCCGGCCATCCATGGGCCTGGTCTCCCACCCCACCCCCACCCCTGCATTGCCTTGGCTCCTCCCCACTTCTGCCCCCACCATGCCCCCCTCCTCTCCTGTGAGAGTGTACCTCCGAGACCAGTTCCAGAAGTCCAAGAAGCACCTTCTCCTGTCTTCTTCACTGTTCAGTGCAGTCAAACTCACATCTTCAAAAGGTCATGGGCAGTGGTTCCTACACACTGCCCACGGCTAACCCAGAAGCTTTCCCGCTGACACAAAATCCCAACGTCAGAGGAAAGACTTCCGGGTCAGTTGTGGGCAGTGTGGAGAAACCGCTGCCCATGGCCTTTTGGCTGCACTGACTAACAAAGAAGGCAGGAGGAGGCAGTACTTAGACATCTTGAGCTAGGCCCGGAAGCAGGTACACCATTGTCATTGGAGCAGGCAGCCTGAACTCTTAGGGCCCGAGGCACATGCCCATTTGGCCTACCCTTTAATCCTGCCCTGATTACATATATAACAGGGACACTGTAGGGCAGGGGTGTCCAATGTCGGTCCTCGAGGGCCGCAATCGTCGGGTTTTCAGGATTTCCCCAATGAATATGCATGAGATCTATTTGCATGCACTGCTTTCATTGTATGCTAATAGATCTCATACATATTCATTGGGGAAATCCTGAAAACTCGACTGGATTGCGGCCCTCGAGGACCGACATTGGACACCCCTGCTGTAGGGTCATGAAATGGTTAACTGTTGTTTAAAATATTGCTCTGGCCTACATAGCTGAAAACAGTGTACAATCTACTGACCTCATCTGCCTAAAATGTATGTCCCTACCTTACCACATTGTAAGCTAAATAGATAAGAGTTTGAGCTATGATGTACCCTGCCCTTCTGTACATGTAACATTTAGAACTGTAAGATTTAGATAAGCAGAGAAATGAGCTAGTTTCCTATAGGACTCTAAGTTGTATCCCTGAACCTATCATAAGTGCTGGCTTAGGACAAATAATAGTAGAAAAGTTATAGAAGTAACAAATGAAAATTGTAGTTTTTGCATATATTAAGTTTGCGTATGCTTAGTGAAAAGGGCATAAAAGTCCATGCATTTCCTGATTCTAACACTCTAGTAGGCAGGCTGTTAACTGCACTAGAGTCCGGCATGCTGTAATAAACCTCTTGTACTTTCTTCACGCCTCTGACTTTGTGTGTCCAAGTGACCTTTCAACACAGCTAGCACTGAGCAAGCATGCAAAAAGCCCAGGGCTACCCAGTGATAGGGGCTGCCTGTGGTTGAACCCCCCTCACCCCAGCAAATCTAGCATCTCTGTACCGCCCCCACCTCCCCATCCTCCAAACTTGTAGTGGGCTGCTAGCAGAGGTAGCAATGAAGACAGGTTGACTTCAGCTGACTCCACCAGGTCCTCATCCTGTCTCTCTGATGCAACTTCCTGTGAGGAGTCTGTTTTCATCGCTGCCTTTGCCAGTGCACCTCCATAAGTTTGGAGAAGCTCTAACACAATCCTGGTAGAAAAAAAGAGAACAAATATTTCTGCATGTTTTGTGCAGTTTTGTTTTGTTTTTCTTTTTGCACCAAGTGAAGGTAGATGCAGATAGGTCTTAATTTTGCAACATGCAATATAAAGCAAATCATCTATATTGCAACTCACCTTGGGTGATTTTATACTGCGTGCAATCAAGTGGAAATAGTAAAGATCTTGAAAATGTATTTATAGAGATAACAACATTTTCATTCCAGATTCAAAACATATCAATGTGGATAACAAACATCCAAAGCACATCTTGGAATAGGGGAGACAATATTTCTGATTCAGGCTGAATAAAAGGAAGCAGATTTTGGGAAAGTGATCTGTTCCAAGATACAGATTTAGAAATCTTTTCATTTTTAAGAAAATTGCACTCACTAGGATCATGGAAGATTTGATATGCAGAAATTTTGACCTCTGATGTGGCTCATTTCTACTCTTTAGGTATAAAAACATAATTCAAGAAAACAAAGCAAGCTTTCGTTTAAAATATATTCCCTCTGAACTTACTTTTGGAAGCAAATTAGAAAAATGCTCCATTATAACCTGAAAAGATTTTCCACTCATGGCGAAATGGTAATCACCAGGACCATTCGGATGAGATCCTTGTTCAGTATCAATGTAATTCGCCTATAATTCAGAAAAGATTCCAGGTTAACCTCTTACAGGACCAATTATTTGGGGGGCTTAATTGTTTTCTCTTGTTCCTTTGAACTTCTATCTCAAAAAACTATAAAACACATTAAAAAAAAATCAGAAATGTTATTAATAAACAGTTCTGCATATTGGTTTCTACAACAGATCCGATGGAGCAAATAATATAATATTTGTATATAGTTACCAGAAAAATAAAAACCCAGAGTCTGAGATTAAGTTACTGAAACCCACTGAATAGCCTTATGAAACCTTGGAGATGTCACCTGTGTGCTGAATGTGGTACATGTTAGAACATAAGAATAGCCTTAGTGGGATAATATATTTTGGGATAATAAATTTTTGCCTGCATCGTGTACATTGTCTGCAGTTTTTGGTTTGTTCTCAGACCAAAGGTCCATCAAGCCCAGTAGCCCGTTCTCACAGTGGCCAATCCAGCTCACCAGCACCCGGCCAAAACCCAAAGAGTAGAAACATTCCATGGTACCGATCCAGGGCAAGCAGTGGCTTCCCCCATGTACTTTCTCAATAAGAGACTATGGACTTTTCCTCCAGCAAATTGTCCAAACCTTTCTTAAAACTAGCTACGCTATTCGCTCTTACCACAACCTCTGGCAATGCGTTCCAGAGCTTAACTATCCTCTGAGTGAAAAAAACTTTCCTCCTATTGGTTTTAAAAGTATTTCCCCGTAACTTCATCGAGTGTCCCCTGGTCTTTGTAATTTTTGACGGAGTGAAAAATCGATCCACTTGTACCCGTTCTACTCCACTCCGGATTCTGTAGAATTCAATCAAATCTCCCCTCAGCCGTCTCTTTTCCAAGCTGAAGAGCCCTAAAACTCTTTCCTCATGCGAGAGGAGTTCCATCCCCTTCACATTCTCACATCCTCACATCCCTGTGCAGAGGCAGCTCACTTATTACTGCACTGTATGTATTTCATATCTACCCAGGCACAGCTGGCAGTGATTCCATAACCATTTTTCCCATCGTCTTCCATTGCTTGCCAGGTGATGGATGCTGGGTCAGCTCCTTTTGGTCTGTTGGCTTCCACGGTAATGATTTTACTGTCCTCAGAAACCATCCCAGAATTTTTTGCAATGGTTATGGCTGTTTGAAGGTTATCACCTAAGAAATGAAGACGCAAAGTGGCAATACATACGAAATACCCAATACTCAAAACTTTTGTAACATAGTAAATGATGGCGGATAAAGACCTAAATGGTCCATCCAGTCTGCCCATTAGTTATACCCATTAAAAATACATGATTAAATTAACTTGCCTCTTCTTTGATATTTTTGGGTCATAGACTGTAAAGTCCACCTGGTATTGTCTTAGGTTCCAAATGCTGAAATTGCCATCCAAGCTCACTCCAACCATCCTGTTTGCAGAATATTTACCATAACGTCTGTCCAGTCACATCCTCATGGTCCAAGTTAGTGGAGTTCCTATTAATGCCCTCCCCAGCCCATCCTACACCAAATCACCACCTATGGGACACAGACCGTGCAAGTCTGTCCAGTGCCGGCCTTAGTTCTTTCATTTACATCTTTTCTAATTAGAGATCCTCTATGTTTATCCCATGCTTTTTTGAATTCCATCACCGTTTCCTCTCCACCATTTCCCTCAGAAGGGCATGTTTATAAGTTGCGCAGTTGGTTTTCCTCTCTAACATCAGTCACCAGGTTTTCACACCACATCTCCATTTTCTGCTATCTGTTCATATGCCTCTAATTCTATAAACTTGGGTGAACAATTTTTCAACTAGTACACAAACTTGCACACACAAGTTATAGAATAGCACCTAACTTAATTGTTTAAGTGGGCTTAATTGGCTTTAACTACCAGTAAAGACCCTTAATTGGCAACAATTTGTAGCTATGAGCATAATTGCACTTAAGTACTATTCTATAAACTTAAATCCTGATTTTAGAAACGATGCCTAACTTGATGGCATTGAGGAGTGCAATTGCTAATCATCCGCTAGGCGCTATTTATAGAATCGCGCCTAGTGGTGCCTAAGCAGTCTTAAGCGCTGGTGGACGTTGAATCCTTAGGCATATTTCCATTTACGCCAAGGTTTTCCTGGCCTAAATGAATGCGCCTAAGTCAGGGGTGTCCAATGTTGGTTCTCAAGGGCCGCAATCCAGTCGGGTTTTCAGGATTTCCCCAATGAATATGTATGAGATCTATTAGCATACAATGAAAGCAGTGCATGCAAATAGATCTCATGCATATTCATTGGGGAAATCCTGAAAACCCAACTGGATTGCGGCCCTCGAGGACCGACATTGGACACCCCTGGCCTAAGTCAAACCTTGCCCAAAATTCTCCTAGAATACGCCCCTAACCACACCTACTTTCTGGTAGGCACCTCAGAGTAGACGCCTACCTTAAAGTGGTAGTTGGCAACACGTTAAGACACCTACCAACTAATTATTTTTTTAATTGTTTTTTTTTAATGGTGCTTTTCAATAAACAGCGCCAACTAAGCCAAATTGAATAATTAACCCTCCCCCCTTTTACGAAACCGTGCAAGTGGTTTTTAGCGCCGGCTGTTGTGCTGAATGCTCTGTGCGCATGGCATAAATTCTCACGCCTAAAATTTGAAGCTCAAATACTCACTTAACGTTAGTTTTCTATAATGGCTTCAGCGTCCAACTTTGAATTCTTGAATTTACCTCACAGGTAGATAACAGATTGCCTATGGGAAATGTTTTAAGCATAGGTACCTATGGGCCTTTATAATATAGGTTTTCGGATCTAGCTTTAAGAGTACACAGGTGCTCTTGCACAATTTATAATTTTTATTGATTTATTTATTTCAATTTCGAGCCCATCCTCCTCGAAGATCAGAATGGGTTACATCAGGGCATTCAGAAATGCTGACATTATACAAAAGCGGTGGACATGATTGGGCACAGGGTAGTGGGTGCAAAAGGGTGAGAAAATTGTTGAAATCTCAAAGAGATCAGGATTGAAACTCCTGATTCCTGATTTTTATGCTTGTAAACCCATCTTCAAGTTAGTGAACTTGTTCCCATGTGTCAAAATTGTTTCACATGCAGGCAAAGCTTTCTAACATCACTCATGTCTCTCTTTCCTATCCCCCAATATATCAATATCCAAATCACATCTACTGTATGTCAGGAAACTCACAGAAACCACCATGTCATAATTCTATCGTTGCATCTGTCCTGATTGTACATAATTTCAGTAAAGAATCTCCACAGTTACGTACCTGTTATCATGACTGTCCGAATGAGGGCATCGTTGAGTTCCTTCAAGACCGGCTTGGTCTCCGACTTCAGCCGATTCTCCAAGATCAGAAGACCAAGAAATTCCAGGTTTGATTCCACCTCTTCTCTTAAAATAAACAGAAGGAAAAAGATGAATTTAAAACTTCTAATGATGACCCCCCATTAAGGGAGGTGCTAATAACTCTTCTCTACTGCAACTCTGCAGCAGGTACTGAACAAATGTAATGGATCTTCAAGAAGCTTGGCAAAGAATTTCTAAAGGCTAGTTACCTTATTAAGCTGCCCACTTCATCAGGATTCTTTGTTTCCAGGTGTCTATATGCCAGGCCAATGACTCGAAAGCCTTGAAATGTGTAGTGTTCAAGCTCTCTTGAGAAGTTAGGGGGAACTGAGGAAAATAAATAGTGAGTTGTTTAGATGTTATGTCAGGTTTTCTATTCTACCTTTACCTATTCAGTTCAAGGTCGGATTACATTTCAAGAGGTTGGTTCAGCTACCTAAGAAGTTACATTGGACAGATTGACACGGACATTCAATAGAGTTGCAAATACAGATAGATTAGTACAATTATTAATACAGTTAGGTCATAGTTACAATTCGTTCATAGTTGCAACTTCAAGTAGGTCATCGTTGGCTCATCATTATGTCCCAGGAGTTGCATTAGACAGTTTAGAAATGGGCTTTTAAAATTACCATTTCAGTTGCTTCAAGGTTGGTTTCCTGTCTTGCTACAGAAATGCTTTTAAAAGTTTGAACCTGAGATAATGGTCACAAGATCATAGTGTAAGTAGTAGTT
This sequence comes from Geotrypetes seraphini, assembly GCF_902459505.1. NCBI lineage: Eukaryota > Metazoa > Chordata > Amphibia > Gymnophiona > Dermophiidae > Geotrypetes > Geotrypetes seraphini. The sequence goes on along the minus strand of NC_047092.1, from coordinate 181,089,131 downwards.
GGTTCCAGCATTTTGCTAATTGATATTGGATGGATATGGTAATTTGCCTGGTAGACTTTATATTGTTGCATGCTGGGAATTTTAAGTGGAAAAGATTTATGGTGGACTATCTGTTGGAGGCACCCTGGAGTAGGATGGCCAACTCTGCTAGGTAGTTGGGAGCATTCCCTCTCGGGATTTTAAAGGCAGTGATGCCTAATTTAAACTTGATCCTTGCGGTTATGGGCAGCCATTGTAGTTTCATATAGTAGGGCTGTAGGTGTTCTGATTTCCATAGTTGCATTTTGAACTAGTTGTAGACTCCAAAATTGGTTGACTTTTGCAGCAATTTAGGTGTGTAAAAGTGAGGGAGCAGATGCACGTTTCTCAAAAGAAAATCTACATGTGTATGTCCACTGAGTGGCTGTGGACATACACTGCCCATTTTTTCTGCCAGGGGCCCAGGGCAATTTTCAAAAATGAGAAGGGAATTCACTGGTATACTCGTCCTTACCTGTGGAGAATCCTTTGAAATTTTTCTCCTAAAACTTGGAGTTTGATATTTTAATCAAACCCACACAATCACAAGGAACTGACCAATTGCAGGATGTTAATACTACCTGTTTCTGGTTTGCAGAAGCTGGCCACCATCTCTGGAGCTCCCTTCATATAGACTGAAAGGAGATCCTCTCCAGTCACCTGAGTGATCACCGACATCCGCTGCAGGGCTGAGGAAAAGGGAAATTGATGGAGAATGGAAATTCCTTGCCCTGGTCCCTGAGAGTGAAACAAAATAGCAGAATTTTGAATCGTGTGGCACCGGAATACTTGATCCAAATATTGAGAAGATACTTCCAAATCAAAATTTACAATCAGAATTGACTATGAAGTTGACTGATGAAAGAAACCAGGATATAAGAACATAAGTAATGCCTCTGCTGGGTCAGACCAGGGGTCCATCGTGCCCAGCAGCCTGCTCCCGTGGCGGCCCTCGAGGTCCTTGACCTGTAAGTTCCCACCACCTGAATTGTTTATGCCCTAATCCTGAAGTACCCCTCTATCTATACCCTGTAATCCCTTTCTCCTTCAAGAAGTCATCCAGGCCCTTTTTGAAACCCATTATTGTACTCTGTCCTATCACCTCTCCTGGAAAACCAGCATGTCTACTGTATCTGTTGCAGGCCCAAGACTTTGGAACTCAATGAAAGGTACATTAAGACTATGTGCAAATTTTAAATCAGAAAGCCTGTATGATTGGGCATGAATGTACTATGCAATTTTGGTTGCAGAAAGAATCTCCAAGTTTTTGGCATTGGAGGAATCAATTACATCGCTTATTTTTATTTGAGAGTTGGGAGGTTCGAGGTTCGCCTAAAAAAACTCGTCTTTTTATGGAGGTTTGGGATCCTTCTATTCAGAATCTTTCACCAAAAACACGAAGTTTGGTTATCAATGATTTATTATGAAAATTAGGTTTAATAATTACATTCCAGTTATTTATTTTTGTCAACTTTCATCCGGGGTGGGGGGATTTCATTTAGGGGAAGATAGTGGGTAGGGGATGGAATTAAGGGGGGTGTAGATAAGATTGAATTAATTCATATGGAAAGAATGATTTAAATTTGTATGAAATATTATTGTAATTCTTATTGTATTGAATGTATTTTTGTATTATCCTATTGTACTGATTATTTGATTCTTTCAATAAAAATTGTTATACATTTAAAAAAAAAAAATGATTAAAGACATGCCTATTTGTGAGAGCTTTTTTTTACCTGTATTCCCATGTTTATTGTATATCAGATGATGAATTTTATGATATGATCTTATTGTTGATGTTTTGATAAATTTGTAGGGGTCTTTTTACTAAGGCACGTTAGTCGTTTTAGCGCACGCTAAACACTAACGCGTCCATAGACTTATAAGGGGCGTGTAATTTTTTTGCGCGTGATAATATTTAGCACATGCTAAAAAGGGTAACGCGCCGTGGTTCGTTATCTTTTATGCGTGCATCTTTTGTTACCCGCATAGGATATAAGCGGGTTAGAAATTTTTTAAATAAATTATTATTATTATTTATTGACTTGATGTTCATGATGCGAGATTTCGCCTAGCCGCAGTTGCATCGATTGCAACCAATATTCCCGCTCTGTTTGCGTGTTCGCAGGCAGGTACTCACAAAACCGGCTTTTTTTGCTTTCACTTTCACCTTGCGGTCAGGCCTGGCTTCCAGATAGGACCCCCCAAACGTCCCGAGAGTGAATTTCTGGTCCCTCAAGTGCTGTCCCATGCAGGAACCTAACCCTATTTTCCCACAGACTCAATGTTTCATTGTTGGGGATTTTGTGGTGTGCAAACATTTTCAGGAAGCAAACTACCTGAATAACAAGAAGAGATTGTATTTTGTTTGGTAGCCCTCACCAATAAGTACGCCCCTTAATTTTTTTGTGGCAAATGTGTTGTAATAGTTACAGTTTCAGCACCTTGAGGATGTGAGATCAAACCTTTCACTGCTCCTTGTGAACTTTAGCAAGTCATGTACTCTCGGATTCTTTAACTGGCATTCATGTCGGCATCCACTTTAAAAGTGGCTGCTGATCATGCGTCAATCACACAACAGCGCTGGTTACAGAATCGCGCCTGATTCACACAAAGATAGGTGGTTAAAATGTAGACCGCAAAATACTATGCCGGGGGATCCTGAAACTAGACCTCAGCTTGCCATCAACTGATCGCGGCAGGGGAATTTCCCCTGATCAGCCAAGCCGACAGGACTCCCCAAAACCGCCACTTTTGGGGAGTCCTGCCGGCTCAACTGATCAGGGAAAATTCCCCTGCACTGATCAACTCAGCTGGCTGCAGTGGGCAGAAGATCCCCGCAATGGTCAGGAGGGATGCCCACTCCCTCCTACCTGAATGTACCCCCTAATAGCCCCTCACACCCGAAATCAGCAGGAGGGATGCCCACTCCCTCCTGCCTGAAGACACACCCCTGACACCCCCACACCCGAAATCAGGTGGGATGCCCACTCCCTCCTGCCTGAAGATATCACCAACACCCTCCCACACCCAAAATTGGCAGGAGGGATGCCCATGCCTTTCTGTCGGCAGACCTGCCTCTTCAAAATGGCAGGTCTTCCCCTTCTCAGTGCATCCAGAATCACAAATTAATTAGAAAAATTAAATCACCAAGCAGCAAAGGTATGAAAAATGATTTATTTTCATTTTAATAATTAAAACATATCAATTCTGAGAATGTGCGTCTGTTGTCTATATTTGCCACTGTACGTGTATAGAAGGAAATGTGAGAGGGGGATGCTTTATGCGATTAAAAAATTTTAATCGTGATTAACTGATATACAGCCCTAATAAAAATATATTACCACATATGTGTAATTCCTGGGGTCATTACAAAAGCTCTTTTACTTGAGTGAAAAGGCCTTTGAATATAATTTACCTCTTAAAATGCAAGGTTTTGTTAAGCACAAATTATAGAATTTCAAAGCTTACCTGACTGGCTTTCGGTCCTGGTTTAATCATAGGGACTGGTGCTGATTCCAGGTCCGTGTTATTGTTCTTTGCATCTGAATCTTCCACACCCTGTTCAAAAAATAACCTGGCAAATTAGATGTCGAATTTCAGACTTCACAATATGCACAGATTTCATTAACATTGATTATTTTACACCTTAAATTATCATCATTAACAAATTCTTGATAGTGTTTAACAAAGAAAAAGTTTAGGAATAGAGCAAGGAGAATATATTTCACAAGAGAAGTTATCTTAGCTTTATGGCAGTAAGCTTATAAATGGTGTTAATACAAGAGGCAAATAACAAAAACATGATGGCAGATAAAGGCCAAATGGCCCATCCACTTCCACTATCTCCTCCTCTCCCTATTGGCTAGACTCTTAACGCTTGCATTGTGATGTCATAGAACTTTCTGATTATAGAAACATAGAAACATGATGACAGATAAAGGTCAAATGGCTCATCCCCTATCTCACTATCTTCAAAATACTGAAAGGAATCGACAAAATAGAGCAGAGAAAAAAATGATTTACAATGTCCAATGTGGCACGGACAAGGGGACATGGACTGAAGCTAAGAGGGAACAAGTCCAGGACAAATATCAGGAAGTTCTGCTTCACGCAACGAGTGGTGGATACCTGGAATGCTCTCCCAGAGGAGGTTATTGCGGAATCCACCGTTCTAGGATTTAAAAGCAAACTAGATGCACATCTCCTTACGAAAGCATAGAGGGGTATGGGTGACTAGAATTACGCCAGGTGTACACCTGACTGGACCACCGCATGTGCGGATCGCCGGACTTGATGGACCGAAGGTCTGATCCGGAGATGGCGGTTCTTTTTTCCTCCTCTCCCTATTGGCTAAGACTCTTTATGCTTGCATTGTGATGTCATAGAACTTTCTGATTATAGAAACATGATGGCAGATAAAGGCCAAATGGCCATCCAGTCTGTTCACCCCCTGCATCCACTATCTCCTCCTCTCCCTATTGGCTAAGACTCTTAACGCTAAGCACTTGAAACAGTAGCAACATGGATGAAAGAACACAAACTAAAACTTAACCCGGACAAAACAAACTGCATCCTCCTTGAAAACTGCAAAACCCCAACCTTGACAAACTTAGAAATTAATTCAATCTCATACCCAATTCAACCCACGCTAAAACTCCTCGGAGTGCTGATAGACAGAGGATGAACCATGCAACCACAAATCAACAAAATTATAAAAACATCATTCATCACTATGAGAAACCTTAGACAAGTTCAAAAATTCTTCGACAGAAAACAATTCCAAATTGTGGTCCAATCACTAATCCTAGGCCTAATAGACTACTGCAAAATACTATATCTCCCCTGCAAAACAACAAAGATGAAACAACTCCAAACTATACAAAACATAGCCCTAAGACCTATCTACTCTTTGAAGAAATATGATCACATCACGGAGGCCTACCACGACTCACACTGGCTCCCAATACAAGCCAGAATACACTTCAAATTCCTTTGCCTACTATTCAAAGCTATAAACAGAAACAGCCCTTCCTACTGGAACAATCGACTAACTCATTCCACCTCAATCAGACACAGGAGAACTCACACAATATTCGCACACCCACCAACCAAAAATGTCAAACGAAGAAAAATGTATGACAACCTACTGGCCACTAGAGCAGCAAAACTGGACCGACAACTCACCAATCTGCTGACTTCAACCACAGACTACAAAACTTTCAAAAAAGAAACAAAAACCTTACTCGTCAAAAAACCAATATAACTTTACCAATAAAGTTCCAAACTCCACCAGCATTACCAATCTCCTCCTTAGCAAATTAGAAAATGTTCTCATGTAATCTTATGTATTGAGATCATAACAATTCTTATGTAATCCGCCTTGAACTGCAAGGTAAAGGCGGAATAGAAGTCACTAATGTAATGTAATATAATTGTGATGTCATACAACTTTCTGATTATAGAAACATGATGACAGATAAAGGTCAAATGGTCCATCCGCAGCATCCACTATCTCCTCCTCTCCCTATTGGCTAAGGCTCTTAACATTTGCATTTCCTCTTCCTATTGGGTAAGGCTCATTACACCTGCATTGTGAGGTCATAGAACTTTATGGTTATAGAAACATAGAAACATGATGGCTGATAAAGGTCAAATGGCTCATCAAGTCTGCCCAACTGCAGCTTCCACTATGTCCTCCTCTTCGTTAGAGATCTCACGTTCCTGTCCCACTCTTTCTTGAGTTCAGATGCGTGGAACAGTCTCCACCACCTCTTCCAGGAGACTGTTCCACGCATCTACCACCCTTTCTGTAAAAAAAAGTATTTCCTCAGATTGTTCCGGAGCTTATCACCTCTTAACTTCATCCTATGCCCTCTCATTGCAGAGCTTCCTTTCAAATGAAAGAGACTCGACTCGTGCGCATTTACATCACGGAGGTATTTAAACGTCTCTGTCATATCTCCCGCGCATTTACATCACGGAGGTATTTAAACGTCTCTGTCATATCTCCCGCGCATTTACATCACGGAGGTATTTAAACGTCTCTGTCATATCTCCCATCTCTTGCCTTTCTTCCAAAGTATGCATAAAATTAGCCCAACGGGGTCATGTTTACTTATAGTAGGCTGCTTCAGGGGCAGCAATTAAATTGGGGTTTGTTTGGTTCTAACATATTTACCCCGAATTCAGGAAAAGTATACTGTCAACAGCCACAGCACTATTCCCTTTTAATGGGTTACCCCAGTGGTCTCAAACTCGTGGCCCAGGGGCCACGTGCGGCCCGCCAGGTACTATTTTGAGGCCCTTGGGATATTTATTATAATCATAAAAGTAAAATAAAACAGTTTCTTCATCATCTGTGTCTTTAGCTATAAATGACAATGTTATTATTAAGACTTAGCCAAAAGGAAAGATTTATAAACTATAAAGAGTTTTTACCTCATGCAAAATTGTCATTAACTATTTTTATCTGAGGCCCTCCAAGTACCTACAAATCCCAAATGTGGCCCTGCAAAGGGTTTGAGTTGGAGACCACTGGCTTAACTGTAACTATAACATCCTGTTTGTCTTTGAGAAGCAGAGCTGAGATTGTGATGTCATAATGCCTCATTCCACCAATAAGAGCCAACCTCATCAGTGATGTCACAATGGCCCTCCAACCCAGCCAGCAGATTAACTGTTCCCCTTAACTCAGTGGTCTCAAACTCGCGGCCCGCCAGGTTCTATTTTGAAGACCTTGGTATGTTTATCACAATCACAAAAGTAAAATAAAACAGTTTCTTGATCATATCTCTCTTTAGCTAAAAATGACAATATTATTATTAAGACTTAGCCAAAAGGAAAGATTTATAAACTATAAAGAGTTTGACCTCCTGCAAAATTGTCATTTCTTTAATAAGACATTAACTATTTTTTCTGAGGCCCTCCAAGTACCTACAAATCCAAAATGTGGCCCTGCAAAGGGTTTGAGTTGGAGACCACTGGGTTACCCTGATTCATTTGGACCATTACTCTACATGGTGAATTTCCTGAAATTCCCTTCCCTGGTCAACAGGGACTGAATTGAATTGGTTTCTTTTTTGGAAGAAAAGGAATGCCTTTGCAAAGATTGCAGTTACTCTGTTTGATTTTGAGCCATTTGTAATGCTTTTTTTTTTATGTGCATACATTTCTGTCATTCTCTGCAGAAACTAATATTTATTTGAGAGAATGTGGAATAGAAGTTTTAGCAAATAAACAGTAGCTGAAGAAACTGCTCAGGAATTACACAATCACGTTTAAACCACGGTAAACTCACGGCTGGCATTATCCAGTTAGTGGCTTCAAACATTTTCAGGTCCAGCGGGTCTCCCTGGACTTTCCCATCCAGGACAATCAGCGAGTGACAGCTGACCATCGCTCCCAGCAGAGGCCCCCAGGGCAGCACTTTGCCAGTGGAGAATTTGTGAACTTTCTGAAAACTTATTGACAGGTACATTTCATTAGATAGATGGATATATAGTTCTTCACACTGGTTTCAATATATACTACATAGAATATCATAAAATAAATTTTTTTTATGAAGATGCGTTAGGCTTTTTTATCACTGGCCACGGCAGTATTAGCTCCGATACTCATAGGAATTCTATGAGCCATCAGAGCTATGGTTACCAGATGTCTGGATTTTGCCGGATATGTCCTGCTCCTTCCCTCCACCTTCCCCCAGCCTACCGCCATTCAGAACTTCCCATCCCTCAAAATCCCCTCAACCCCAACCCCTCCACAAATACCAAGAGCTGCAAGAGGCAGGGGCAAATGGCTTTGTGTCTGCCCTCCATCGACCTCACTTGGACCACATGCGATATCAGGTAGGCCCGAACTGCAGGGGGGAGAGGTTTGGGAGCTTCTGAATAGCAACTGGCTGAGGGAAGGGAGAGGAGGGATTTTTCAGGGGCCGGGTAGCAGCTTGGGACGGCTTAAAAAAAAAAAAGAAAGCTTATGGTGGGATTGTACTTCAATGCTCTGATTGAGAAACACCTTGAATCACAGTGGTATAATTAAGAGTTGTCGGGTGCAAGCTAGACTTCATAAGAAAAAAATGTAGGTTTTCACCTGAGGAAGGGAGAGATCATGACATCCACTTCATGGAAGATGGGATTAATTTTCACTTAAAGGGAGCAGAATGATCGTAGTCAGGAAAGAGGGTGAACGAATCAAAGGCATCAGTGCTAGGAAACATTTTCTGGCAAGCCTCCCAGAGGAGGACTGAGTGATTTGGAGAGTTTACTCCAGCCCAGGGCTGGAAAGCAGCAAGCTGCCCACTCTCAAATTGCCCAGGCACTATGACCGATTTTCTTTACTGACAAAATGTCTGAAGCCCACTAAGAGATGCCTTGATGTCTTTTGGCCATTAGCCCTGAAGCAGTGGATGTACTTATTGCCCACGCAACGCTGGCCGCGTCGGCGACATAGCCACTATACAGGCATTTATTGCTAGAAAAAACTGCTTAAGATAAGTAATTTAGTTACTTTTAACTTCTCTACCTCTGCGGATATAGCAATGTTAAACAATACATAGATTACATTCCTTAGAGTCTATTTATGTAAAATTCTAAGATTAACCACAATAAAACCTAAAATGAAGTTTTAAGTATAGACTTTAAGGTTTAAACCTATTATATTATAAAAATTTAAAAAATAATAATAAATTAAGAGATTCTATAAGTTCCAGGTTTTTTTAGCCTATGATTGGAGCATGGAGTGGTAATATTACGCTGACAGTTTAGTCCATGATAGGACTTCGCGTAGGCTCCAATTCTGAGGCTTTTTCCTGGATTAATAAATACATTTTTTACTTGCATTTAGTGGGATATAGTCTCTTGTAAGAATAAAAGCCAATAGAGAGGACAGAGTTAGTGAAGGAACATGTGGGAGAAACACTGCTCACAGAGATGAGACCGGAAAGAAACAAATGAGAGAATAAGGGAGACAAGCAGTGAGAAAAGGAAGAGGGTATGATCAGATATGAAGGAAAAACGACAAAAGAGCAAAGATAGTAGAGTTCAATTCAATTCAATTCAAGATTTCTCCAGAGAATCTCAGTTCTGCAAGGTTCAAATTCCATTTCTTAGTCTCAGAGACTTACCAGGTTTCCCGTGAAGGGATGACACCCCACAAATCCAATCCATCTTCAGTTAAAGTGCCAGTCTACGTGAAAATTGATCTGTATTATGCTATGGTTTATAAATTAACATTTTTTTTAAATAAATGATGGGGCTGATTTGTAGCCCTTGGCAGTGAGCAGTTTTTAAGCCACTGACAGCCATGGGCAAAATTAAGCCATGTCTTGACACTGATATATCTGGGGCAGCCACTTAGCTAGGGCTACCAGACGTCCGGATTTCCACGGACATGTCCAGGGGTCCGGACAGCTTTTCAAAACCCGGCACTTTGTCCGGGTTTTGAAAAGCTTCCAACAAATCACCGTCGGGCAGGAGGGCATCCGGGCATGCTTGAATGCCATGCGATGATGTCATGCGTACACATGCGTATGTGTCATGCGTATGATGTCATGCATATGTGTCATGTGTATGATGTCATGCATATGATTTCATTGTGTCGCATCTGCGCATGCACGGATGTCCTCCTGCCTGACGAGAGCAAGCAGCAGGAGACGGGACTGGAGAGTAACGGGGGATGGGTGGAACTGGGCGAGCCTGGGGGTGGGTCTAGGGGTCCGTTTGGAAAATCTGATAACCGTACACTTAGCTATGTGGGCGCTGGCACTCAATATGGCCAGAGTTTGCATAACTGTTGGTTCCTCCCCCTACATTGATCAGACAGTGTCGCAGTGGACTGGTTGCCAATATTTAGAAACATAGAAACATAGAAGATGACGGCAGATAAGGGCCATAGCCCATCAGGTCTGCCCACTCTACTGTCGCTTAACTGGGCAGTGCCACTGGCTTTGGGCTCTGACCACTGCCACACTGTCTAGGCCAGGGCTGCCCACGTCCGGTCCTCGAGATCTACTGGCAGGCCAGGTTTTCAGGATATCCCCAATGAATATGCATGAGATCTATTTGCATGCACTGCTTTCAATGCATATTCATTGGGGAAATCCTGAAACTCGAAGGCCAGAATCCAATCGGGTTTTCAGGATTTCCCCAATGAATATGCATGAGATCTATTTGCATGCAGTGCTTTCAATGCAGATTCATTGGGGAAATCCTGAAACTCGAAGGCCGGAATCCAATCGGGTTTTCAGGATTTCCCCAATGAAAACCCAATCGGATTCCGGCCCTCAAGGACCGGAGTTGCCCATGTCTGTGCTAGACTGTTGTGCAACTCTCAGTTTGAAGCCTCTCTGGCTAGATGATCATGGACTAATGAACTAACCAAAATCCAGTTTTGGATAAAAGTAATCACAATGATTGTAGTACGTGTGTGAAAGTTGGGAAGTGAGTGTGAGTGTGAGTGATGGGGATTAGGTTCACTGACTAAATTATTCTGATATTTATTAATAAATTAAGTATAGGTAAGTTGTAAAAAGTACTGTAACGAAATGAACTGTGGGAGATAAGATTAAAATTGAATTGATTCAGATAATACTTGTTTGTATTAAATATTTAATAGCTGGTTTTAAGAATTTGAGTTAATGAATATGCATGAGAGAGGTTTGCATATTATGGAAGTGACAGGCATGCAAATCTCTGTCATGCATATTCATTAGGGATATCCTGAAAGCCCGACTGACTGGGGGAACCACTGGTCTAGGCCGTGCCAGAGCAGTCCAAGGACGGAGCGGGGAAGGAGTCAGCTGTTATCCAAGCACTGGTCATATTCGGTGCCAGTTCCTGCCTAGCCGAATGGGCAAATAGGACCACAACCCAATTAGCTGTGTGGGTGCCGGCAGTGAATATCGGCCAGCAGCCGCATAACTTTCAGGTCAGTGGCAGTCCAAAACGCTGCTGCTCAATTGATTTCTTCACCACAATAAATGTGAGAGAGTTGCACATTTTCATTTACCAGTCGAAGCTAAAATCAAATTTAAGCTACGTTGTTGTATATTTAAGTTTCTTTTCACCTGCTGCCCCGTAGGCCTCGAATAAACTACCCCAGTCCATCTGCCACACCCCTTTCCTTGTTCAAACGCAGACTGAAAACCCACCTTTTTGAGACAGCCTTCAACTCATCACCCTACCCCCCCTCTGCCCTCTGCTCACCACCCTAAACAGCAGTTTAACCCCTGCCCCTAACTGTAACCCCCTATCCTGGCTGCCTGTTTGTCTGTCTTGATTGTTTAGATTGCAAGCTCACTAGAGCAGGGACTGTTTCCTTTGTGACTCTGTGTAGGTCTGGTAGCCTTCTAGAAATAATAGTAGTAGAATCAATATGTCGTTCTCCCTCCCTGGCAGCGTTCAAATCCAAACTAAAAGCTCACTTTTTGGAATCTGTTTTCAACTCCTAACTCCCACTCACGGCTGTCAGATGCCTGTACCTACTGTATCATTTCCTCTACCATAATCTCCCCAACCCCGAAATGTCCTGTCTAAATTAGATGGTAAGCTCTTCTGAGCAGGGACCGTCTACTGTATGCTAAAATGTCAGATACCTAGACCCACTGTATCATTTCCTCTACCATAATCTCCCCAACCCTGAAATGTCCTGTCTAAATTAGATGGTAAGCTCTTCTGAGCAGGGACCATCTACTGTATGCTAAAATGTCAGATACCTAGACCCACTGTATCATTTCCTCTACCATAATCTCCCCAACCCCGAAATGTCCTGTCTAAATTAGATGGTAAGCTCTTCTGAGCAGGGACCGTCTACTGTATGTTAAAATGTCAGATACCAAGACACACTGTATCATTTCCCCAACCCCGAAATGTCCTGTCTAAATTAGATTGTAAGCTCTTCTGAGCAGGGACCGTCTACTGTATGTTAAAATGTCAGATACCTAGACCCACTGTATCATTTCCTCTACCATAATCTCCCCAACCCCGAAATGTCCTGTCTAAATTAGATGGTAAGCTCTTCTGAGCAGGGACCGTCTATTGTATGTTAAAATGTCAGACACCTAGACCCACTGTATCATTTCCTCCTCCATAATCTCCCCAACCCCGAAATGTCCTGTCTAAATTAGATGGTAAGCTCTTCTGAGCAGGGACCGTCTATTGTATGTTAAAATGTCAGACACCTAGACCCACTGTATCATTTCCTCCTCCATAATCTCCCCAACCCCGAAATGTCCTGTCTAAATTAGATGGTAAGCTCTTCTGAGCAGGGACCGTCTATTAAATGTCAAAATGTACAGCACTGGAGTAGTAGTAAGGCCTGTCAGTGGCTGCTAACACAGTAACACACACCTTAGCAAAGTTGGTCGTGAGTAGAACAGAGCGTTTCATTTTTCTGTTCATTCTGGCCTGATATTTGCTCATTTCAAGCCAAGGCATACCAAAACAAACCGTTTCTATTTACTTTATCAAAGCAGATGAGATTTATTTGTCCACAGATGTTGATCCTGTCCGGGCTGATACAGAAGATGGACTTTTTCTTCAGTCTTCTTTGGGCAAACACAATCCCCGTGGTTAAAGCGGCAGGAATGGCAGGAGGGATGGCCCCGGTCATAAGCAACACAGCCTCTTTCACGATTCTACCGACCGAAGACTGTGGAAAGAGTTACGGTTGCAGTTAGCGAGTATTGTTGACTGGATTTTTCACTCCGTCAAAAATTACAGAGACTAGGGGACACTCGATGAAGTGACAGGGAAATACCTTTAAAACCAATAGGAGGAAATATTTTTTTTCACTCAGACAATAGTTAAGCTCTGGAATGTGTTGCCAGAGGTTGTGGTAAGAGCAGATAGCGTAGCTGGTTTTAAGAAAGGTTTGGACAAGTTCCTGGAGGAAAAGTCCATAGTTTGTTATTGAGAAAGACATTTATTTATTTAATTTTCTTTACCGTTCTCCCAGGGGGAGCTCATAACGGTTTACATGAGTTTATTCAAGTACTCAAGCATTTTCCCTATCTTTCCCGGCAGGCTCACAAACTATCTAATGTACCTGGGGCAATGAGGGGATTAAGTGACTTGCCCAGGGTCACAAGGTGCAGCATGGGTTTGAACCCATAACCCCTGGATGCTGAGGCTGTAGCTTTAACCATTGCGCCACACTCAGGATTGGTGGTATGGAATGTTGCTACTCTTTGGGGTTTCGGAATCTTGTTACTCTTTGGCGATTCCGCATGGAATGTTGCATTATTTGGGGTTCCGGAATTTTGTTTACTCTGAGATAATGGAATATTGCTACTCTTTGGGTTTTGGCCAGGTTCTAGGGACCTGGATTGGCCACCGTGAGAATGGGCTACTGAGCTTGATGGACCATCGGTCTGACCCAGTAAGGCTATTCTTATGTTACCTATTGTTCACTTATTTTTTTAACGTATCTTTCTACACTTCTCCCTCCATATTTGCGGTTTCAGCATTCGCGGTTTCGATTATTCACGGTTTTTAGCTTGCTGGCTCCTCCCCCCAAATTACATCATCTTGCACATAGAAATTGCTGATTCCAAGCATTTACAGAAAAATCGCCGATTCCCGGCACTTTCTTCACCGTGCTTTGCCTCTCCTTCAGGAACAGGCCCGGTCTCCCTCCATGTTATTCGTGGTTTCACCATATTCACGATGGTTTTTAATAGAAAACAGCAAATAACATATAAAAAAGTTATTCGCGGTTTTTCAGTATTTGCAGTTCTGTTAATCCCCTATCACAGCGAATACGGAGGGAGAAGTGTACAAATAATGAGTTGATACGTTCTGAAGTACTACACTTCTCCCTCCGTTTTCGCAGTTTCGATTATTCGCAGTTTTTAGCTTGCTGGCTCCTCCCCTCAAATTACATCAGCTTGCATAGAGAAATCGCCGATTCCAAGCGATTACAGAGACAATCGCCGATTCCCGGCACTTTCTTCACCGTGTTTTGCCTCTCCTTCAGGAACTGGCCAGGTCTCCCACCATATTATTCGCGGTTTCACCATATTCACGATGGTTTTTAATAGAAAACAGTGAATAATATATGAAATAGATATTTATGGTTTTTCTGTATTTGCGGGTCTGTTAATCCCCTATCACGGCGAATACGGAGGGAGAAGCGTATTGTGAAATCTTCTCTAACTGGAATAAATGAAACCTAGTAATTTGGTGTTACACTTCCCGAAGCTTTAATTTTGTTCCAGCTACACAGGTTGTTATTTGAGATTCATTTACAATGTGATGCAATGACATTAGGGTCTTTTCTAAAATATTCTTTTGTAATTTAACACACTGGTTCCCAACCCTGTCCTGGAGGACCACCAGGCCAATCGGGTTTTCAGGTTAGCCCTAATGAATATGCATGAAGCATATTTGAATGCCTGTCACTTCCATTATATGCAAATCTCTATCATGTATATTCATTAGGGCTAACCTTAAAACCCGATTGGCCTGGTGGTCCTCCAGGACAGGGTTGGGAACCACTGATTTAACCAGGGCTGTGGAGTCAGAGTCAGAGGAAATTTCGGGTACCTGGAGTCGGAGTCAGAAGTACAAAAAACTGAGGAGTCGGAGTCGAAACATTTATCTACCGACTCCATTTTTGAACTTGGCATACCAATCACGAGCGATTCTTTCAGCTATAGCACCCACTATATACACAGCACAAATGTTGCGAGCAGCTTCTGCGGCCTTAGAACCTTGATTAAAAGCAAAAAGAAGGTGGTGTCGAAAATGCTCATTTCTCTCAACTTGACATTCCTTTTTAACGATCTGAAAATTAACCAGTGCTTGTGGAGTCGGAGTCGGAGCCGAGGAATCGGAGTTGGAGGAAATTTCAGGTACCTGGAGTCGGAGTCAGAAGTACAAAAAACTGAGGAGTCGGAGTCGGAACATTTATCTACCGACTCCACAGCCCTGGATTTAACATACACAGTGATGCGTCTCACAATAAAATGTCTGATAGCATTCAACCCCTGCAAAAAGGTTTGTAACAGAAATCGCGATAGACCAGGGGTCTCAAAGTCCCTCCTTGAGGGCCGCAATCCGGTCGGGTTTTCAGGATTTCCTCAATGAATATGCATGAGATCTATGTGCATGCATTGCTTTCAATGCATATTCATTGGGGAAATCCTGAAAACCCGACTGGATTGTGGCCCTCAAGGAGGGACTTTGAGAGCCCTGCGATAGACTGTCCTTGGATACGACCCCGCATTAAAAATGCTGCAGGAAACCACTTACCCCAGCCATTGTGTATACACATATCGTATATATCGCCCCAGCTAATGAAAGAACAGCCAGGAACATGAAGAACCAAAAGGCATCTCTGTGCAGCTTGAAATTCATGGGCTTTGGATAGAGAATGGACTTTACCAGATCTCCTTTGGCTGTGTTGAAACCTGAAAGGCAAAAGAAGCATGCATGTGTCATTGAAATGCTACCACTGCTAATCAATTACACAGCGCTGAAAGGCGTACGCAATGCTGTACATTTTGACATTTATAGACGGTCCCTGCTCGGAAGAGCTTACAATCTAACTTGGACAGACAGACATGACATATAGGGTCAAAGATGCGGAATCCAAGGTGAGAGGAGTTAGGAGTCGAAAGCACTCTCAAAGACGTGGGCTGACATTTATACATTGTCCCTGCTCAGAAGAGCTTACAATCTAACTTGGACAGACAGACAGACATGACATATAGGGTCAAAGATGCAGAATCCAAGGTGAGAGGAGTTGGAGTCGAAAGCACTCTCAAAGACGTGGGCTGACATTTATACATGGTCCCTGCTCAGAAGAGCTTACAATCTAACTTGGACAGACAGACAGACATGACATATAGGGTCAAAGATGCGGAATCCAAAGTGAGAGGAGTTGGAGTCGAAAGCACTCTCAAAGAGGTGGGCTTTTAACTGGGCCTTGAACACTGCCAGAGACAGAACCTACCGTAGGGATTCGGGGCAGCTTGTTCCAAGCATACGGTGCAGCAAGTTAGAAGGGACGGAGTCTGGAGTTGGCAGCTGAAGAGAAGGGCACAGATAGGAGGGACTTACCAGCTGAGCGGTTTCATAAGGCTTACTTGGTAGGCCTGACCCCTGGTGGTAAAAGTGGAGGATTACCAGCAGGGATAACAGCAGCCATTTTTGAACCCAGAGCCTTCAAAACAGGAGCATATAGGCAGCGGAGACCCCTGGTAAGGCCAGGAATGAGATGGGGGTGTGTGTAGAGGGACCTGCAAAGGAGGTCCTCAGAGGGTTGTAACAAGAGTGTCTGAAGCCGCAAACATGCTCTGTGAGGGTTCAGGAATGCAAATTCTATCTCGGACTGACCTGTTTGCATCACAACAGCTTTCACTGGGCCATGAGCAGATGGGTTGGTCTGGATGATCTCGGTTCCACAGTAGAGGACGTGTCTCCTGTAGTCCTCCGCACTGTGTTTCTTCCAGGGCATGGAGCTATCCACACAGGGCAACGGGGTCTTCGTTACCGGAATGCTCTCACCTGCAGAAAATGACATCGTAGCAGGAGCGCTGGGTGTCTGCAATCTTAGTCTATTTTAGAATCTCAAAAAAGCAGTTTAACCTTCTACTATTTGATTTTACTGCATTTAATTGGATACAGGAAATTAAACCATTGTCTGGCTACGACTGGCTTATACATGCTGGATTTAATGCATATCTTATAGAAATCTGTTGAATTTAGAGCTGTTGTACTTTGTGTAAAACCGAAGAAATCAGTTTAAGAGTGTAATATTTATAATATGCTCAAGACTTATCTTGGCTTTTACCGTCCTCATGACGAAACTTTCCTTTCTCTGCTTTTTTCACGAAATAGATTTCTTTAAGTCCGACAGCAGGAATGTTTTCTGGAGGTGTACCCAAAAGTAAACTAAACTAAACTAAACCTTAGGTTTGTATACCGCACCATCTCCGCATGCGCAGAGCTCGGCACGGTTTACAGAGGTTGAAAGGAAAGGAACTACAAAGAAAGGATATAGGAGAGGGACTGAGGAGATAGAGGGGGACAGGATACTAGAGCACGGGAGGTGATTAGATTTTTGAAAAGAGCCAAGTTTTCAAGTGTTTGCGGAAGGATTGGAAGGAGCTAGAATTTCTGAGCGGGGATGAAAGGTTGTTCCAGAGTTCTGTGGTTCTAAAGGGGAGGGATGTTCCAAGTTTTCCTGCGCGGGATATACCTTTTATAGAAGGGAAAGATAGTTTCAGTTTTTGGGAGGATCTAGTCGAGAGCGGGTTTGAGGAATTCCAGAAGAGTGGGATAATGGGAGGGAGGACGCCATGTAGAATCTTGAAGGCTATGCAGGCACATTTATAGAGGACTCTGGAGTATACTGGGAGCCAGTGAAGCTTGAAGAGGAGTGGGGAAACGTGATCGAACTTGCCTTTTGCGAAAATAAGCTTGGCTGCGGCGTTCTGAATTAGCTGAAGTCTATGGAGGTTTTTCTTAGTTAGGCTTATATAGATGGAGTTGCAGTAGTCCAGTCTAGAGAGGATGGTGGATTGGACGAGGATGGCGAAATGAGAATGATGAAAGCAGGATCTTACTTTCCTCAACATATGGAGGCTAAAGAAGCATTTTTTTACCAGGGAGTTGAGGTGATCGTTGAAGGAGAGAGAGGAATCTAAGATGATGCCTAGGACTTTGCTTGAAAACTCAAGCTGAAGAGTGGGGCCGGAAGGTAGAGGGATGGAGGTGGGTAAATGGTCTGAGATTGGGCCGAGCCAAAGTATATTTGATTTGATTTGATTTCTTATATACTGCTATACCGTGAGGTTCAAAGCGGTTTACAATGAAGATAGACATTAAAATAAAATACATAAAAATGGTACTTTGGATTTTCCTAGCTGTCCCGAAGGCTCACAATCTAGCTAAAGTACCCGAGAAAACAATAAATAAAAATAAAATATATCTTTTATAATGGGGCTTATTTTGTAGCTGGGGCAATGGAGGATAAAGGGCTAGATTCACTAACCTGCCCAAATTGGAACAATCCGTTTCCGATTCAGACAGGTCCGATGAATTCACTAACCTAAATATGCAGATGGGGGCAATCGGAGGAATGCCCCCATTTGCCTGCATGGATCGCACGACTTCTTTTTTTTAAAAACTTTAAACTTTTGCGAGTCCGTGGGTTTAACCCGTTTCGAGTTAAAGCCACGGGCAGGCATGTTTGGGGTCTGACTCCCCTGCTCCTATGCGACGGCAGCGGCAGCCTCTTCCTTCCCTTCAGTGTGAGCCCGTGGGTTTAAAGCTGGCGCGGCACTGTGGCGTGCAGCCCCGCTTTAAAAGCACGGGCTTGCCCTGCGGGGAAGGGCGGCAGAAAGCAGGAGAGATCGGGGCAGGCAGGCAGGCGCATTCGGGGCTGACAGGTTAGAAAGCAGGGCGGCAGCAGACAGGGCAGTAGCAAAGAGCTTCAGCAACTGGTCCTGAGCAGTCGCTTTTTGCCAGCCCAGCCGGATCGAAAAAAGTTTGGTGAATCGCGTCCCTGCCTACTTTGCATGCAGTTCCCCTCATTTGCATGCGCGCACCGGAAGCGGATCGCTACACAAGTTAGTGAATACTGCAGGAGGGAAATCTGGTCGCTAAGGGCTCGCAAACCGATCGGTTTGCTTAGTGAATCTAGCTCTAAGTGACTTGCCCAGGGTCACAAGGAACAGTGCTAGGATTTCAGCCCACAACCTCAGGGTGCCGAGACAAGAGCTCTACCACTAGCCAAGGAAAGGGAGCAAAGTTTCTGGTGGTGTCCTGGGAGGAGCTCCCCACCTACAGCTCCCTCTGGGGGAGGAAAGTGGTTTCAAGTTTTAAGCGTAGAAGTTAACAGTTTTAGAACAATCGGCTGCAGTTGTAGGTTTTTATTTGCACTGGCTTCCGGCTTAGAAAACATTCAGCAGTAAAGGATAAAGATGACTTATTAAACTGCTAATAATTCCTCAGAACCTGGCCAATGAAATGATAAGCGAGCTGGTACCTGTCAGCATGCCTTCGTTCACGATACAGCTCCCCTGGATTAGGATGGCGTCACATGATAAGCAAAGCTTCCTCCCCATTAAAACGAGGACATCTCCGGGGACCAAGTAACGAGACTCCATCTCTTCTAAATCTGGAGAAAAATGGAGATCATAAACGTTTGCTGGCAAGGAAAAAAGGATTTCTGATTATTAACAACAGATTTGCTTGAAACACGCTAACTGGTCAATTGAACATCTAGCTTGGAAAAATAAATCCTTAACAACATAAGAATAGACTTTCTGGGTCAGACCAATGGTCCATGAAGCCCAGTGGCCCGTTCTCACAGTGGCCAATCCAGGTCGCTAGTACCTGGCCAAAACGCAAAAAATAGCAACATTCCATTATCTCAGAGTAAACAAGATACCGTAACCCCAAAAAGTAGCAATATTCCATGCAGAATCCCTAAAGAGTAGCAACATTCCAAGCAGAATCTCAAGGAGTAGCAAGATTCCAGAATCCCAAAGAGTAGCAACATTTCAAGCAGAATCCCTAAGAGTAGCAAGATTCCGAAACCCCAAAGAATAGCAAATTCCATGCAGAATCCCCAAAGAGTAGCAACATTCCAAGCAGAATCTCAAGGAATAGCAAGATTCCGGAACCCCAAAGAGTAGCAACATTCCAAGCAGAATCCCTAAGAGAAGCAATATTCAAAGCAGAATCTCAAGGAATAGCAAGATTCCGGAACCCCAAAGAGTAGCAACATTCCAAGCAGAATTCCTAAAGAGTAGCAATATTCCGGAACCCCAAAGAATAGCAACATTCCATGCAGAATCCCCAAAGAGTAGCAACATTCCAAGCAGAATCTCAAGGAATAGCAAGATTCCAGAATCCCAAAGAGTAGCAACATTCCAAGCAGAATCCCTAAGAGTAGCAAGATTCCGAAACCCCAAAGAATAGCAAATTCCATGCAGAATCCCCAAAGAGTAGCAACATTCCAAGCAGAATCTCAAGGAATAGCAAGATTCCGGAACCCCAAAGAGTAGCAACATTCCATGCAGAATCCCTAAAGAGTAGCAACATTCAAAGCAGAATCTCAAGGAATAGCAAGATTCCGGAACTCCAAAGAGTAGCAACATTCCAAGCAGAATTCCTAAAGAGTAGCAATATTCCGGAACCCCAAAGAATAGCAACATTCCATGCAGAATCCCCAAAGAGTAGCAACATTCCAAGCAGAATCTCAAGGAGTAGCAAGATTCCAGAATCCCAAAGAGTAGCAACATTCCAAGCAGAATCCCTAAGAGTAGCAAGATTCCGAAACCCCAAAGAATAGCAAATTCCATGCAGAATCCCCAAAGAGTAGCAACATTCCAAGCAGAATCTCAAGGAATAGCAAGATTCCGGAACCCCAAAGAGTAGCAACATTCCATGCAGAATCCCTAAAGAGTAGCAACATTCAAAGCAGAATCTCAAGGAATAGCAAGATTCCGGAACCCCAAAGAGTAGCAACATTCCAAGCAGAATATCTAAAGAGTAGCAATATTCCGGAACCCCAAAGAATAGCAACATTCCATGCAGAATCCCCAAAGAGTAGCAACATTCCAAGCAGAATCTCAAGGAATAGCAAGATTCCGGAACCCCAAAGATGACAGCGGATAAAGACCCGAATGGTCCATCCAGTCTGCCCAACCTGATTCAATTTAAATTTTTAAATTTTTTCTTCTTAGCTATTTCTGGGCAAGAATCCAAAGCTCTACCCAGTACTGTGCTTGGGTTCCAACTGCTGAAATCTTAGTCAAAACCTACTCCAGCCCATCTACACCCTCCCAGCCATTGAAGCCCTCTCCAGCCCATCCTCCCCCAAACGGCCATATACAGACACAGACCGTGCAAGTCTGCCCAGTACTGGCCTTAGTTCAATATTTCATATTATTTTCTGATTCTACATCCTCTGTGTTCATCCCTAAACTCAATAACTTCAAATCTGGTCTTAAAACATTTTTTCTCAAAGATGCTTATGAGATCTATTCCTACAACTCAGACTATTGGCTTAACACTAAAGACCCCCCTCCTTACCCCATCCATTCTTTCCTTCCCCTTTATATTAATTTCATATTTATCCCTCCCATTTACCCTTATGTAGCATGTTTCGTCCGTATCGTTTATATAAGCCTGTTTCCTACTTTTAAATTTTTTTTTAAAGTACTTTTTAATTCTCTGTATAATTGTAAACCGCTTTGCATTTCAAAAGCGGTATTTCAAGTCCAAATAAACTTGAAACTAGTTTATACCTGAGGCCATGGAGGATGAAATGACTTACCCAAGATTAGAGGAAGCAGCAGTGGGATTTGAACCCCGGTTTACCTGCTGCTCTAGTCATAAGGGGACTTGTATACTGGGAGGGGGGGTGTATGGTTATACATATGCAGGTGCTTATTTTGTACCTGGGGTGATGGAGGTTTAGGTGATTTGCCCAGAGTCACAAGGAGCAGTGACAGGATTTCATCTCACAACATCAGGGCGAGGAGGCAGTAGTTCTACACTAGGCCACGCCTCCCCTCTAGAGCTTTAAATCCGGCACTAGTTTGAATCTTATATTATAGAACTATTTGACCTGTTTCGGCTCTCCCTTGAGCTTCTCTCCACACCCTTAATCAAGTAAGAATGCCATAGCTGAATGTGTGAGCTGGCAAGGATTCTATATGGTAACGTTTAAGGTCACGTTAAAAATTAAAAAACTGAGCCCTTAAAATCACTCAGCTATTGCGTTTTTAATAGATTCCTTAGGCATTGATACAATGTCGGATGTGCTTTGCCGCTGTTCTTACCTCATGTCTTAAACCAGAAGGAGATAGTTTGCAGTGAGCGTTTTAAAGAATGCCTTTTCTTTCACTGTGTGTTGGGTTCATTAGATAACCAAAATGACTCGGAGTGAAAAATCAGTAATAATAACACTTTCACATTAATTGATGCATGATGTCAAATTGTGTTAATGCCAGAACAGTACAGGCTCTACAACAAGTTAAATAGAAGGGAAAAACCTCAGAAAAGGGCCCTCCCACCTCCACAAAAGTGATTTATTCAAGGTGGTTGAGCGGTTTACCTCATTGGCGAAAAACCTTCATCAAAATTGAGAAGACTCTGTGCTGTGCTGTAGAAAACTCAAAAAGATAGAAGAAAAAAAATGATTCAACTTATCTTCAGCTGATCGGTCTCTGGGAGACGCATTCAGCGTCCCACTTCAAAGTCTGATCGGTCGTGCTGCACCCTGAGGCAGCAGATTTGTGAAACGCTGGCCACCGTCGGTGTACCGATCAGCTGAAGATAAGTTGAATCATTTTTTTCTTCTATCTTTTTGAGTTTTCTACAGCACAGCACAGAGTCTTCTCAATTTTGATGAAGGTTTTTCGCCAATGGGGTAACCGCTCAACCACCTTGAATAAACCACTTTTGTGGAGGTGGGAGGGCCCTTTTCTGAGGCTTTTTCCTTCTATTTAACTTGTTGTAGAGAAGGTGTCAAAGTCCCTCCTCGAGGGCTGCAGTCCAGTCGGGTTTTCAGGATTTCCTCAATGAATATGCATGAGATCTATTTGCATGCACTGCTTTCATTATATGCTAATAGATCTCATGCATAGTCATTGGGGAAATCCTGAAAACCCGACTGGACTGTGGCCCTCGAGGAACGACTTTGACACCCCTGTTGTAGAGCCTCTGCTGTTCCGGCATTACACGGGTTGATTAGATAAGCCAGAATGGAGAACTAAGAAATATTTAAAGAACAGAGAAAGACAGAGCGTACCTCCATTCCTTCTGCACACTGTAACCGGAATATTATTATGGGCTTCAACCAGCTTGTGAAGCTTTATAGATTGCTGTGAATAAGGGGGTGAACATAGGGCAATGGGTTAAGCATATCGGTCAACAGCTTTGCATTTCAGCTTCAGGCTATTTGCTCATAGCAGGTATTACATGCTGGATGCGTTAAATATTTACAAGCACTAACCTCCACCCTTTTCTGAAGCTGCGCTAGGGGTTTTTAGCGTGGGCCAGCGAGGTAAGTGCTCCGACGCACATAGGGATTCTATGAGCATCAAATCATTTACTGCGCCGGCTCGCGCTAAAATCCTCTAGAGCAACTTCATAAAGGGAGGGCCCTAAGAAAATCTATTTTATGAGATTTTTGATATACCGCCTTTCTGTTGTACAATCAAAGGGCTTTACATACCGTGTTTCCCCCAAAATAAGACCTACCCTGAAAATAAGCCCTAGCAGGATTTTCGGGGTAGGTCTTAATATAAGCCCTACCCCCAAAATAAGCCCTAGTCCCGGGATTCGCCGGCAGTTTCCCTTCCCTTCCCTCCCTCCCATCCCTTGTGCAGTAGAACCCTTGAGAGAGCACGCCCCCCCCCCCCCCCCCGGAGCACCCGCATCCACTGCACAGCCGAATCCCCTTCCTTCCTTCCCTTCCTCCCATCGGAACCCTGCCGCGAGCCCTAAGTACCTCCCTAAGCAGCGTCGGGTCAGCAGCACTTTAAACAGGCTGCTTCAGCCTTGTCCGCCCATGAATTCACTCTGTTGTTACGCGCAAATGGAATGGGAAGGAGGGAAGGGAATCTGGGCAAGGATCCTGCTGCACAAGGGATGGGAGGGAGGGAAGAGAAGCTGGGCAAGGGTCCTGCTGCACAAGGTTTGGGCGGGAGGGAAGGGAAGCTGGGCAAGGGTCCTGCTGCAAGAGAGATGGGAGGGAGGGAAGGGAAGGGAAGCTGGGCAAGGGTCCTGCTGCAAGAGAGATGGGAGGGAGGGAAGGGAAGGGAAGCTGGGCAAGGGTCCTGCTGCAAGAGGGATGGGAGGGAGGGAAGGGAAGGGAAGCTGGGCAAGGGTCCTGCTGCAAGAGGGATGGGAGGGAGGGAAGGGAAGGGAAGCTGGGCAAGGGTCCTACTGCAAGAGGGATGGGAGGAAGGGGAGGAAAGATACTACACATGTGGGAGAGAAAAAGGAAAGAAGAAGAATTGGGGTCAAGGAGAGGAAGGGAGAGATGATCATGTACATGAAAAAAATAAAAGACTTACCCCAAAAATAAGACCTAGTGCATTTTGGGGCTTAAAATTAAAATGACACTGTCTTATTTTCGGGGAAACACGCTATTGCATACAGATACTTTGTCTTGACTATCTGTGTTATTACGAAGCAACATGTTCCCCACTTTGAACTCAGACCCTCAAAGTTTCAAGTTTCTTTTGTTTTTGATATACCGTTTATCAGGCGGGTATCTAAACGGTTTACGGATGCCTGGCTGGTGGGGATGCTGACGCCCTGGCAGCTGAAGAGATTTTTCTTGCCAGAGCCCCTGCCTCTTGTGTTGCCTGAGCAGCAGGAAGTCGGCAGACACCTCCCAGTGGCATAGTAAGGGTAAGCAGCGCCAGGGGCGGAAGAGTAACCCCCTCCCCCTCCCCCCCTCCACTGCCGCTTGCACACCCCCTTCCCTTTCCCCTACCTTTTAACTTCTCCGGCATGAGCAGCATTCTCATGACGGTATCAGCTCACCCTTTGACGTCACTTCCTAGGTGCGGGCCCGGAAGTGACACCAGATAGAGCGCCGATGCCGACGCGGGCAGCAATCTCAAGCCAGGGA
The DNA here is from genome assembly GCF_902459505.1 of Geotrypetes seraphini. Taxonomy (NCBI): domain Eukaryota; kingdom Metazoa; phylum Chordata; class Amphibia; order Gymnophiona; family Dermophiidae; genus Geotrypetes; species Geotrypetes seraphini. Next base: position 181,064,507 of record NC_047092.1, on the reverse strand, counting down.
AGTAAAAACGGTATGGGGAAGGCAAAAGGCACCTGCATGCAGCAAGGAGAGGAGCCGGGGGGGGAGGGAGAGGAGGAGGGGTGCCACACCCTTAGGAAAACCACATCCAGGCAGACCGCACCCCCCCCCACTCGGTGCTCCAGCTGTCAGTGCAGCACTTCTGCACATGCTCAGTCCATGCATTGAACTGAGCATGCGAGAAAGGGCTGGTGTCCAAGGCTGGAGCACTCTGCTGGATTCCTGGCTTCTCCCATAGCACAAGAGGGGGCTCCAGTAGAGAATCTCATCAGCTGGTGAGGCTTGAGCAACCCCATCAGCAAAGGTATGTTTTGGTGAGGAACAATGACAATGCCAGTGGCCGAAGGGGGAAGAAAACAGAGAGGAAATGTTAGGCCCCTCAATCCAACCAGGTTCACGTCCACCCCCCCAAAAAAAAAAAATAAAATCAAAGTCTGGCTATGAGGAACATGATGCATTGGGATATATCAGAGCGATAAAAATGTGGGAAATATCATTTATATATATACTTTGTACAAATATCAGAACTTAGGAATAACCATATTGGGTCAGACCAATGATCCAACTAGCCTAGTATCTTTCTTCCAACAGTGACCAATCCAGGTCACAAGTACCTGCCAGAATCCCAAAGAGTAGCAAGATTCCGGAACCTCAAAGAGTAACAAGATTCTGAAATCCTAAAGAGTAGCAAGATTTCGGAACCTCAAAGAGTAACAAGATTCTGAAATCCTAAAGAGTAGCAAGATTTTGGAACCTCAAAGAGTAACAAGATTCTGAGATCTCAAAGAGTAACAAGATTCTGAAATAATTCTAAAGAGTAGCAAGATTTCGGAACCTCAAAGAGTAACAAGATTCTGAAATCCTAAAGAGTGGCAAGATTCCGGAACCTCAAAGAGTAACAAGATTCTGAAATCCTAAAGAGTAGCAAGATTTCGGAACCTCAAAGAGTAACAAGATTCTGAAATCCTAAAGAGTAGCAAGATTTCGGAACCTCAAAGAGTAACAAGATTCTGAGATCTCAAAGAGTAACAAGATTCTGAAATTCTAAAGAGTAGCAAGATTTCGGAACCTCAAAGAGTAACACGATTCTGAAATCCTAAAGAGTGGCAAGATTCCGGAACCTCAAAGAGTAACAAGATTCTGAAATCCTAAAGAGTAGCAAGATTTTGGAACCTCAAAGAGTAACAAGATTCTGAAATCCTAAAGAGTAGCAAGATTTCGGAACCTCAAAGAGTAACAAGATTCTGAAATCCTAAAGAGTAGCAAGATTCTGAAATCTCAAAGAGTAACAAGATTCTGAAATCCTAAAGAGTAGCAAGATTTCGGAACCTCAAAGAGTAACAAGATTCTGAGATCTCAAAGAGTAACAAGATTCTGAAATTCTAAAGAGTAGCAAGATTTTGGAACCTCAAAGAGTAACAAGATTCTGAAATCCTAAAGAGTAGCAAGATTTCGGAACCTCAAAGAGTAACAAGATTCTGAAATCCTAAAGAGTAGCAAGATTTTGGAACCTCAAAGAGTAACAAGATTCTGAGATCTCAAAGAGTAACAAGATTCTGAAATAATTCTAAAGAGTAGCAAGATTTCGGAACCTCAAAGAGTAACAAGATTCTGAAATCCTAAAGAGTGGCAAGATTCCGGAACCTCAAAGAGTAACAAGATTCTGAAATCCTAAAGAGTAGCAAGATTTCGGAACCTCAAAGAGTAACAAGATTCTGAAATCCTAAAGAGTAGCAAGATTTCGGAACCTCAAAGAGTAACAAGATTCTGAGATCTCAAAGAGTAACAAGATTCTGAAATTCTAAAGAGTAGCAAGATTTCGGAACCTCAAAGAGTAACACGATTCTGAAATCCTAAAGAGTGGCAAGATTCCGGAACCTCAAAGAGTAACAAGATTCTGAAATCCTAAAGAGTAGCAAGATTTTGGAACCTCAAAGAGTAACAAGATTCTGAAATCCTAAAGAGTAGCAAGATTTCGGAACCTCAAAGAGTAACAAGATTCTGAAATCCTAAAGAGTAGCAAGATTCTGAAATCTCAAAGAGTAACAAGATTCTGAAATCCTAAAGAGTAGCAAGATTTCGGAACCTCAAAGAGTAACAAGATTCTGAGATCTCAAAGAGTAACAAGATTCTGAAATCCTAAAGAGTAGCAAGATTTCGGAACCTCAAAGAGTAACAAGATTCTGAAATCCTAAAGAGTAGCAAGATTTCGGAACCTCAAAGAGTAACAAGATTCTGAAATCCTAAAGAGTGGCAAGATTCCGGAACCTCAAAGAGTAACAAGATTCTGAAATCCTAAAGAGTAGCAAGATTTCGGAACCTCAAAGAGTAACAAGATTCTGAAATCCTAAAGAGTAGCAAGATTTCGGAACCTCAAAGAGTAACAAGATTCTGAGATCTCAAAGAGTAACAAGATTCTGAAATTCTAAAGAGTAGCAAGATTTCGGAACCTCAAAGAGTAACACGATTCTGAAATCCTAAAGAGTGGCAAGATTCCGGAACCTCAAAGAGTAACAAGATTCTGAAATCCTAAAGAGTAGCAAGATTTCGGAACCTCAAAGAGTAACAAGATTCTGAAATCCTAAAGAGTAGCAAGATTCTGAAATCTCAAAGAGTAACAAGATTCTGAAATCCTAAAGAGTAGCAAGATTTCGGAACCTCAAAGAGTAACAAGATTCTGAGATCTCAAAGAGTAACAAGATTCTGAAATCCTAAAGAGTAGCAAGATTTCGGAACCTCAAAGAGTAACAAGATTCTGAAATCCTAAAGAGTAGCAAGATTTCGGAACCTCAAAGAGTAACAAGATTCTGAGATCTCAAAGAGTAACAAGATTCTGAAATCCTAAAGAGTAGCAAGATTCCGGAACCTCAAAGAGTAACAAGACTCTGAAATCCTAAAGAGTAGCAAGATTTCGGAACCTCAAAGAGTAACAAGATTCTGAAATCCTAAAGAGTAGCAAGATTCCGGAACCTCAAAGAGTAACAAGATTCTGAAATCCTAAAGAGTAGCAAGATTCCAGAACCTCAAAGAGTAGCAAGATTCCAGAACCTCAAAGAGTAGCAAGATTCTAATGATGATTGCCTATACTCTAGTAGCATACGAGGGACCTTCAAAAAGTTTCTGCACTTTTACTTTTTTAACACTATTTATTAAATATCTCAAAAGCAAAATTGCATCACTACCTGCAAGGTGAGCCGGCTTGCCTGACTGACTAGTCACATGACATTCTACGACGCGTCTTCTTACCACTTCTTCCGCCCCAAGCATTCCCCACAAAAAATAGGAAAGTGCAGAAACTTTTTGAAGGACCCTCATATAAGGAATCACAGTACTAATGACTCATTTAATAAAAGTTTTTAGCATATCAGTATAATGTTACTTCAAAAATGACAGGGTATAAATATTCAGCTGGCCGTGGTCAGTAATTGTTTTGCTGTCATAAGCTTTATGCCTAGATATTCAATGCTGGACTATATCCGGTTAAGTTATACTGGGCAAAAATAGGAGTGTTATTTATGCAGGACAAAGCTAGTGAGAGTAGCAGTAGGTGGGATAATGCAGTTATTGCACCCGGCATACCTCATCCTAAATAAGTCATAAGGTCTTTGTGCAAACAGATCAGTGCAGGTGAGGCGAGATAATACCTGCATAAAGCAATGAAAAGTTTACAGGAGGCTATGAGCCCAAATGAGATTTCAATATCAATTACTTTGTTTCCTATTAAATATTTTTCTTTTGGGGGCAGAAGGGGAAAGAAGATTTCCATTGTGGGAACATATCATAATATTTCACAGTGGGTGGGGAGAGACAGCCCTGATCTCCACATCTTTACTTTTCAAACACCAGCAGTATGGATATTCTCAGGCTTACGGTGCAGATTTCCCTAATTGAATCTAAATTGGGTTTTGGAGTATAGCTCTGGGCCTCTGCCTTGCTTAATGGGCCACTGTCTAGCTGGGGAGAAAGGTCCTTGTACTGAATCAGGATTTGTTTCGTTTTCCAGAACCCATTGCTAGCAGCTCACCTTTCTGAGCTCATATAGAGTGAAGGCAATAGAGATGAAAGACATAACTAAAATAGCAATTGAATATTCAAGGTAATTTTCAGATATCCAGAGGCTCACGACAAAGAACTGGAACAAGTAAAATAGATTCAGAACCTGTGTGAGCACAAAAAAAACAGCTCAGGATTAGAATAAACATTGACATCAAATGAAATGAAACATAAATCTACAGTAGACAACATGATTATAGAGGGGCATTTTTGAAAGGACATCTAAATCTGACTTTGGATGTTTCCTGCAAGATGTTCAAATATTGGGTGGAAAAAAATGGCCATTTTTCCAAGAATTTTTCCAAGAATGACCTGATAGACTTCTTAACCTAGCAAGATTTCTATCTGTTTTTGAAAAATAAGACATCCAGATAAAACATTTCCAAAACAAGTCATTTGCATATAGGAGGGGCCAGCATTTTTAATGGGTTGGCCACACAGACATGCCAGCAGAGCAGTGGGACACTTAGAGGGCACTGCTGTAAATTTCACATAAAAAGACCCAGGTACATATCTCACTATAACCCCCTTATACTGTATGGAGAGCCCTCCTAAACCCACCCGTCAACCACCCCAACAGTCCTTATGGCTGCAGGTGTCACCTATATGGCAGTACCATAGGATTTTGATGGGTCACACTTTCCACCATAAATGTATTGGGATATGGCTAGTAAGGGGGTACATGGGGTGCAGACCACTCCGAGCGTCATCTTGCTAAGGGCATGGGACCCCTCCTTCTCCTCTCTGCCCCCCGCTCCTCTCCTTGCTCCCTTTCACTTTCCCTGTACCTTTTTTGACTTCCCCAGTGTGTGGTTGCTGCCCGCGTCGTAATCGGCATCGGCACTCTCTCTGATGTCACTTCTAGGTCCTGTGTCTAGGAAGTGACATCAAAGGGCGAGCCGACGCCAACATGGGCATGTCGCTCATGCCGGAGAACTTAAAAAGGCAGGGGAAAGGGAAGGGGTGAGCATGGTGGGAGGGGGCGGGGAAGGAGCATGTGGGGGGGGGGGGTGTGAGGGCAGAAAAGAGGACAGGGGAGGAGCACCGCCGCTGCAGACAAAAAGAACTACATTCAATAAATGCTACCCAAATTTGGGCACCCCTCCAAAATAATATATTAGTGCTACGTGCTATTCTATAAATGCGCTCAAAGTTGGACACCATTTATACAATAACGCTTAGCGCTGGGATCTGTGCCCAATTTTGGGTGCAAGGATTTGCACCAGCTGAATCCTGGTGTTAATCCTCGCACCTAAATTCGATACAAAACCACCTCATTCTGCAACACTGCATGCAAATTCCAAGGATGCCCCTCCCATGGCCACGCCCATGTTTTGAATCCATGCATAAAAAGGTATACATGCATCTTTATACGAGAGATTATAAAGGTGTACATGTAAGTTCCAATTATTGCAGAAATTGATTTACTAGTGCCCTATTATCAGTGCTAATAAGTTCATTTACCAATTTGTACACACAATTTTGAGTGTCATTTATAGAATTAGGGGTATAGTGACTTTACCATATGAACTGGTGATCTGAAAATTGTTCTCACCATTTTGTTAAGCTGCGAGTCCTTAATTTCTACCTTAACAATGTTCTCTTGCTCTTGTTTGGGCTTCCAGGTCATTCAGGACTGGGCTGCAATGCCATAAGCTTTCATTTAACTCTGACAGGGCTTTTGCCCCATCTTATAGCCCCCCTCATCCTCCCTCAAGATCAGTTATCACAGACCATGGCTCTTTCTGGGACCTGATGAACTTGCATCTTAGATTGTCCACTAGGTGTCACCACTGTGCAATGGCCAGGACTTCCTCCCCTATTTAAAACGGTGAACACACTGACGTCATATCATTTCCAGGCCCATTTTGAGATGCAGGACTAGGTTTGCGCATCATGTCCAACGCTTCCAAACCACTGGCCCACTGTGAATAGCTTTGGTCAGGGTGCCTGATGGTCTAATAACAAAATGAATCGCCACCCTCTCCCCTCCCCCCACCAAAGAGAAAGAAAGCCAGCACTAAATAAAGTCTGACATAGAATACGGAAACTTTTTCTAAAAACCAGTGAGCTCACATGAAAATATTATGCACTCTCCTGGTTATTTCTGCTTTCACAATATTACCAGACTAGTGTTTAAGCCTGTTACATTAACGGGTGCTAGAATATATGGCTGTCTGTCTTTCTTTCTTACTTTCTGTGTCTCTCCCAGCCCCTGTCTCTCTTCCTTTCTTTCTTTCTCCCTCCCGCTGTCTGAACTTCTTTCTTTCTGGTTCTCTCTCTGGCACCCTGTCTGTCTGTCTTTCTTTCTGTCTCTCTCCCTGCCTGCTGTCTTTCTGTGTGTCTGTCTTTCGTTCTAATGTGCTGCCTACCTGCCTGTCTTTCTGTCTCTCCATGGCCCCCTTCTGTCTCCCCTCCCCCAAAGCAAACCAAGATTGCTCCCAGGCCCCCTTTCCCTCTCTGTCCCCTCCACTTCCCTGTGCAGCAGCAGTAGCATTTCCCTCCCACACTACCCTGTGCAGCAGCAGCATTTCCCGGCCTTCCTGTGCAGAAGCAGCATTCCCCCCCACACACACACACACACACACTTCCCTGTGCAGCAGCAGCATTTCCCTGTGCAGCAGCATTTCCATGACTTCCCTGTGCAGCAGCAGCATTTCCCCCCCCACCACACACACACACTTCCCTGTGCAGCAGCAGCATTTCCCACCCTTCCCTGTGCAGCAGAAAGCATTTCCCGGACTTCCCTGTGCAGCAGCAACATTTCCCGCCGCCCCCTTCCCAGCCGCCGCATTGAAATTGAGAGAAAAGCGCTGCACCGTGCTACCGTTGGCTTCGGCGTCTTCTATCCACTGCGGCCAACCCTAGTGGAAACAGGAAGTAGTCAGAGAGGGCGGGCCGCAGTGGACAGAAGACGGCGAGGCCAGCGTTAGCACGGTGAAGCGCTTTTCTCTTAATTGAAACGCGGGTGAGCCGGCGAGAAGGAGGAGGCTTTGGCGGTGAGTGAGGGTGGGAGGGGGGAGTCGCCGGCTGTAGTGAGTTTCTCCGCTTTGGCCGCCGCCTCCGCACTCCTGCTGGCCACGGACCTACTGATCACAGATCAGAGATCACGGAAGCGCACGCAGGTAAGTGTGCATACGCGGCTTGGGTTTTATTATATAGGATATGGCATTTTGAAGATCTAGAATGAAAAATCAATCTTATGGAAAACAAAATCAAAGGTCGCTCACTTCTTTAAAGAGTATTTTCCATATAGGTGCAACTTCGACTTCAATGGTGTTGGGTCCACAAATTGTTCTCCTGCAGGAATTCAATTATAAATTGTTAATAAGGAGTGTTTGCGGTTTCACTGTGTCAAGAGAAGGGATTAAAAAAAAAAAAAAAAAGTGCTTAACCCATAAGGATCGTAGGCCAATTTTTGTGGTTTTGACGACATTTTTATGGTAAAAAGGGCTTGCAGATGCCAAAAAATTGATTTTTTTTGTGAAATATCATTATTTTTTTTTTTTTAAATCAAACTTCTGGCTTATGGACAGTGTGGCAAGTGAATCTTCTCGTCAATCTAGCAACGACGCTAATGAATGAATGTCGGAACCAGTTTGTTTACATAAAGGCAGTATCCTATGGAATCCGTACATATCAAATTTAGAACTGTAGACTATCCCAATCAAAATTTATAGGATTTTAAAGTTATGGGACAAATATGTCCCTTGGTCCTGAAAGGGTTAAGAATGCCTGACAAAGAAAATGTGTGAACCGCTTTTACCTTGACTGATAAAGCAGTAGACATATGAAAAGAAATAAACTAAGCTATAAAAATTACGAGGGGGGCGCTGAGAAGTTCTCAACCCAACCAACCAATTTCCTAAATTCTAAGCGTTCTTTTGCCCCTGTAGCTGAAAAAGTGTTATCTTATTTCGTTGGCAATTTGCAGAAACGAAATTCTCTATTTTGACATAGTTTCAGATCATTGATTAAACCAGGGGTGGCCACACTTTTTTGGCTTGCGAGCTACTTTTAAAATGACCAAGTCAAAATGATCTACCAACAATAAAATTTTAAAAAACACACAGAGAAAATGTTAATTATCATTTGTATTCGGGGGTTTTATCAGAGGTCAAGGCAGATGACTTTAAAATATGCAATGTCACCTCAGTAACAACTATACAAAAATAGACAAATATACCCCTCTCCCCTTTTACTAAACCGCGATAGCGGTTTTTAGTGCAGGGAGCTGGGCTGAATGCCCTGCGCTCCTCTTGACGCTTATAGGCTCCCTGCACTAAAAACCACGATAGCGGTTTAGTAAAAGGGGGCCATAGTGCAAAATATAGACAGCAGATATCAATTCTCAAAACTGAGTCATGAAAGAAGCAATTAGGGAAATACTTAAAAAGTAATTAATAAGAAACCAAAGGATTTTGATTGCACAAGCCTCCTTACCTCGACTCAATAGTTGGTGAAAGCCTTTTCTCCAGAAATAACACAGCGAGTCATTTAAGATAAATGTCTACCAGCTTTGGACAGCAGGAGGTTGTCAGTATGGCCATTCTTTTGGGCAGAATAGTTTAAGGCTTTTAAGTGAAGTCATTTTCCTTTACTTCATGGGTCTTAGTGACCACCTCTGGAATGTACCCAAGCCCAAATGGCTACAGTACAAAAGGAACCTCATCCTGGGTCCTATGGCCAGAAGTCTGGATCAGTGACGTAGTGAGGGAAGCTGGCCCCCTGGGCGGTGGTGCCCTGCACACACACACTCTTCCCCAATGCTTGGGGCCCCCCCCACACACACTCTTCCCCACTGCTTGGGCGCCCCCCCCCCACACACTCTTTCCCAATGCTTGGGCGCCCCCCCCCCCACACACTCTTCCCCACTGCTTGGGTGCCCCCCCAAACACTCTTCCCCACTGCTTCGGCGCCCCCCCCCTACACTCTTCCCCACTGCTTGGGTGCCCCCCCCCCCACTCTTCCCCGCCACTTGTGCACCCTCCTGCCCCTGCATACCTCTTAAAATATTTGCCGTTACGAGCAGCACCTTCCACCAGCTGCTCGTGCCTGCTTCAGTTCCCTTCCGACATCATATCCTGGTCTCGCAACCAGGAAGTGACATCAGAAGGGAGCCGATGCCAGTGTGAGCATCAAGTGGAAGATGCTGCTATGTCGATGGACATTTAAAGAGGTATGCGGGGGGTAAGGGGCACAGAGGAGGAGAGGCATCAGTGCCTCCCTTGAATACGGCACTCAGAGTGGTCTGCCCTCCCCTTACTATACCACTAGTCTGGACTTAAAGGGTCCAATATTCAGGTGTTGGGTGGTGAGCATTTTGCTCACCGCTAATGGCGTTATTCCAGGATATTCAAAGTCCAGACTTGTGTAGACTTTGGCTTTGAATATCTGATTATTTTTAAGCTGATTAAGACAAAGCCGCTTAAGTCAATATTCATCACTTAAGTGGCTATGGGGATAGCACATAAAAATAAGACAGACTTTTATGTGCTACCCCTGACCGCTTAAGAGCCAAATATCAGCACTTAAGTGGCCATTTGCTGACTCTATCTTCAGAATGCCACCAACATAGCTGGCTTTGAATTTGGCGTTAACCACGCTGCATAATTCTTCAGTGGTTCTATGTCATACCTACCTTGTGGCTTGATCTTCACATGTCAGACCAGAGCCATAGTTTGAGTGTATTTCTGAGCAAGAGAGGTTTTCTTCCAACGCTCTGGAATAAATAGCAAGAGGGGTCTGAATTCATAATGAAAGGAGTTTTAAGTCAAAAATCTCTTCTAAGGAAAAATGCTTTCTAAACTCACCCAGCTTTTTCAAACTTTTTTTCTGAAATGATCCAGACATATTTGATTTTCTGTACCGTGATGAATCTGACCTGTAGGGAGAAACGGCACCTTGAGCTAAATCCTGATATTTAGTGAGCTGAAAATGAAGTACCACGGTGGCCAATCCAGGTCACTAGTACCTTGCCAAAACCCAAGGAGTTGCTGGACTTTTCCTCCAGGAACTTATCCAAACCTTTCTTAAAACAAAGGCTCGGTATTAACCTGTTAATTTTCTTCACTCTAGCTGGTGTATTCATGTACCCAGAGCAGAAAGTGCACAGATGCAGTGCGCTTGAATGCAAGATGCTGTATAAAATGAAATTATACTGTATATTCCAAGCAAAAATTGTGTGTCTCGGAACACACCTGATTTTAATTTATTGGAAATAATACCAAAGGGAGATCCTAAAATGGGGGAAACCTTTGTAAAGTCTGATATACCAAAATGTTGACAATGGCTTACTTTTAGGCCCGGCTTTATTATTGCTCTGTAGACAGTGGAGTTTTCATTCGCTGTGTTTGAATCGTCTGAGCTATTCACAGCACGGACACGGACCCACCGCACCTTCCTCCTCAGATACTTTTTAAAATCATCCTGAAGTAAACAGAGTCAGAGGAAATTCTCAGATTCCAATTACACAATTACAATTAGCATTCTGTCTGGAGACATAAAACTCAGTGTGACAAGATATTACCAAATCGCCACAGCCAGCTGAAGGGACTGTGGCCCCCCCTGTGCCATCTTTTGCATTGGAACATCCCTCGCTGCCCACAATCCAGCATCTTGGGGGAGTGGCCTAGTGGTTAGAGCAGCTGCCTCGGCACTCTGAGGCTGAGTTCAATTCCCACTGCAGCTCCTTGTGACTTTGGAGAAGTCCCTTAACACTTTGTTGCCCCAGGTACAAAATAACTACCTGGCTAAAATATGTAAGCCACAGAAAAAGTGGTATATCAAGTCCCACTCTCCCCCCCCCCCCCTGCAATCCACATGCTCCCTCCCAATCCATTATCTGGTATTCCTTCTCTCCGCCGATTGGTGATAAAGGGTGCCAAAATCCCAGTTCAGTATCTCTTCCCTCCGGTGTCAGGTCAAAAGCGCGCCGGGACAAAGGCGCGCCCAGACAATTGAGCGCAGCGCGGAGGTGCGCGCCGCTCAAAATTACTGTTTTTAGGGGCTCTGACGTGGGGTTTTGTTGGGGAACCCCCCCCACTTTACTTAATAGACATCGCGCCGGCGTTATGGGGGGTTTGGGGGGTTGTAACCCTCCACATTCTACTGTAAACTTAACTTTTTCCCTAAAAACAGGGAAAAAGTGAAGTTTTCAGTAAAATGTGGGGGGTTACAACCCCCCAAACCCCCCACAATGCCCCCACAATGCGGCGCGATATCTATTAAGTAAAGTGGGGGGTTCCTCCCCACCCCACCCCCGTCGGAGCCCTAAAAACAGTAATTTTAAGCGACGCGCGTCTCCACGCTGCACTCAATTGTCTGGGCGCGCCTTTGTCCCGGCGCGCTTTTGACCTGACACCCACCCTTTATCACTGGGGCTCTAAGTCAGCGCCTCACCCATAGGTTGAGCCCGCCCACCCACCCATAGTCTTGCAAATCTGCCGGCAGCAGCAGTGTGAAAAGCATCAGACTCCAGTGAGCCCCCCAGGTGTTTCATTTGCCAGCATCCCACCACAGAAAATTGCATCGGAGAAGGTGGAACCAACGGGCTGCTGTCGGCAAGTTCGCGAGACGGGGAGGGAGCGATACTAAACCACAAGCACAGGGTTGCTAGTGCAGGTAGAGCCAGCCCTGCCTAACCACCGGAGGAAGGAAGAGGATCGCACCACTACAGATGGATCGTGAACAGAGAGCACACTCGCTTACTCCCTCCTCTCTAGAACCTGGTTCATAGACAATTGCGCGTAAATATCAACATACCCTATATAAACTTGATCATCAATTGCGCTGAGTTTTATGATCGCGATTGTCTTGCGCAAAATTGTCTTGCGCGCAATTGTCTATGAACCGTTTTATGATCATACCCCCTCCCTTTTCTTGCGCGTGAAGCGTAAATATAAACATACCTGTAAATGAAGAAATGTGGACGTTCGCTCTCACCAGAGGCGAGAAAAATCCGCGCAAGACAAATATTCGTTATAGATCAAGTACCAGCAAAACCAGATCTTTACCTATAATGGACACGGTCAGGCAGCGAAAGGAAGGCGGGAAAGGAAGGAGGACATATATAATGTAGAAACGTAACCATAGTAACGAAAATGCATTCACGTGACTTGTATTTAAATGCTGTTCGGAGAATATATATCATGAGATAACGTAACCATGGTAACGAAAATGCATTCACGTGATTTATGTTGAAAACGCAAAGAGTCAAGGGAATCATACATAACACACGTTGACGTGATGACGTGTTCACGTGCTGTACGTGCGCGTGTCCTCCGATGGTCAAGCGGCCTCTAGTGGCGCGCTGAGTTGTCTTGCGCTGAGTTGTCTTGCGCTGAGTTGTCTTGCGCTGAGTTGTCGCTGCGCTCAATTGTCTTGCGCTGAGTTGTCGCTGCGCTCAATTGTCTTGCGCGCAATTGTCTTTGCGCTTATTTGTCTGCGCTATTTTGTCTGCGCGCAATTGTCTTGCGCGTTTTTGACCTGTCACCCTAGAATCTTCCCCGTTTTTCACTCTAGAAATGGCCTATTGGACAACATAAGGTCGCAGATGTGAAGTTAGTTTCTCAAAGAAGCTAAAACCTATGTCTACGAGGGGGGGGGGGGCGCTGAAAACTTCTCAGCACAGCCAACAAAGTTGAGGCTGTCTCCATCGAGGGCTTTACACTTATCAGTCCAGTGATTTGCCACTTTTGTTTTTCGTTCCATTAGAAGAATACAGAATGAAAAAGGTGGAAAATTGCTGGACTAACGGCCTCTTTTACAGTCCTGAAGCCCTTTAAATCTCTATGGGCTTCGGGGCCGTTAGCGCAGGGCAGCTGCTAGCGCGGCTTTGTAAAAGTGACCGTAAGTGTCTGGCCCTCAATGGAGATTGCCCCAGCTTTGTTGGTTGGGTTGACAACTTTTCAGCGGCCCTTTTTGTTCCTCTGTTTTGCGATCGCAGTAAATAATAAGGTTAACTCCTACCATTGTTCTTAATAATATGACATCAGCTTCTTCCAAAGAACACGGGACACAGTTAGCCCACACGTTCCACTCCGGTTTCCAGTAAAAGAGGAGCAGAAGAATCCCGCAGGACATGAGGTAACTAGCCACGCACAGCGCTCGGCGACAGCCATGGGTCCTGTAACCAAACATCTCCTGCACAATATTTCAGTCCAAAAAGAAGAGAAAAGAAATCATGTATTAGTTTTGAAAAGTTTCCGAGTGTTCTTTTGTGGTGCATACAGGGCTCCTTTTACTAAGCTGCGTTAGCGTCTTTAGCGCAAGCGGCATTTTAGCACGCGCTATGCAGCTAGAACTAACGCCAGCTCAATGCTGGCGTCAGCGTCTAGTGCGTGCAGAAATTTAGCGCATGCTATTCCACGTGTTAATACCCTAACGCGGTTTAGTAAAAGGAGCCCAGAAAGTTGTTTTCTAAGTATAAGGACTTCATTTTTTCATTTTGCTTTGTTTGGGGGGAATATGCCCCCTCCCTTTTTTTTAAATTTAATTCATGGTTTATTTCAATAAACCCATGCCCATGCCAAAAGATTTCCGAAATTGCAAAAATTAACGGAGTAGAACACCTCAGCCAGTTTGATTTTTGGACAGTCCAATTATGAACCAGCTGCACCACTGCTGAGGAATCTGCACTGGCTTCCAGTGAGAGCCTGGATCATTTTTTTTTTTTTTTAATAAATCTTTATTGATATTTAAACTTTGACAATGCAATACAATTATCTGAACATAAATATTTCATAAAACGCATTATTAAACATACAATTTATACTTAAAACATTCATTTTCTCCCCCCTACCAAATTTACTACAAAAAGACAAATTATGTAATTATAATATTATAATTAAGTATTTTAATAAACAAAATATCTTTCCCTCCCCCCTCCCTCCCCTGGATGCGTAAGGAATTCTACCAACCTAAAAAAAATAAATAAATACGTTACAATTATTATAATGTTACAAATATAGTCAATGGACTCCACACTCTATTAAATGTACTGCTGAACCCTAAACACTCTGCATTCCTGGATCATTTTTAAATTATGTGCACTGATTTATCTAGCCTTATACGGGTTATTGCCAGAGTATACTGTATATCCAATTTGGTGCATTTAAAAAAAAAATAAATGTATTCATTTGCTACAACATATAAAAACTTCAGGCAGTTACATAAAGTTCTAAGAAAAATATACCAAACTGAAAAATTATTTATCAAGTCCACATTGTAAGGGCTGATCATCACCTGAGGGAGTCTCATTAATAAAAAGAAAAAGTGTCAATTTGGTGCATTTGACTTATAGAAATGGTATGGAACTGTAGATTGCCTTCAGCTGCTTCTACAATATCCAAGCTCAATAAATCTAAACTGCATTCAACGACGTTATCCATCAACTAGTGGTGGATTGTTCTCCCATTAAATATCTGGAAGATAAACAATTATAGGGATTTAAAGAAAGCAACTTTTTTTTGTTAAATGCACTGTAGTTATTGTGTTGTAATTCCTAGAAAGAGGACTAGTATGCCGCCTTTTTGCTGCTTTGGCATGTCAAAGCTGACATTCAAAGCAGTGGGCAATGGAGGATTAAGTGATTAGCCCAGGGTCTGAGGACGAATCAGGGGAGAATCGGGAGTAAGACCTGCATGAAAATGTAGGCAGAAGAAGACGCAAGCATAAGACCTGCATATATTGTAGGTGAAGACCCCTAGAACCCCAAATAGTTATATTTCTAAGAGAGACATTGTGCATTTGAATTCAAACTTCTAAGCAATCATTTTCTCCTCTGTAAGAGAGAGATTCACCTTTACTCCAGAAACTAGCAGTCAGATCTCTTGACTGTGATATCACCTGTTTTGGGACTTTTCAGAACAGTACAGTACATAAGAGGTCCTCCTAAGAAGTACTAGCGAAGGACAGTGTAACTCAGGAAGGTGGGGGCTTGCTCTCTGAAGTTATTAGCCTTAGTATCGAGAATGCATTTGTCAGGGAAATATAGAAAGGTCAGTTTTGGCACCAGGTGACGTCACACTTCAGAATGGCTCCATGATAAGTGTATAGACCATTCAGCCAATAAAAATGACATATGTGACAAACCAATTCGAAGTGAGTAACTAGGAGGTACACTAGGCTACTGAAATAAAGTATATAAGTGACAGGATGGATGGCTTAAGAGAAGAAGGAGGAGAAAAGAGAGAGGAGTCAGACCCAAAAGAACATCAGATTGCTATTTCATATGTATGTTATCCTTATGGACAATATGCTGTACTTTGCTATTTCATGTGAGTTGCCTTTTGCTTATTGATAATAAACCTATCTTATTGTAACTGTCATTGTCACAAGGTCTTTATTATGGGCTGATGATAAGATCTGCAGCAATCTTATCAGGTCACAAGGAGCATCACTGGGATTTGATCTCACAATCTCTGAGTGCAGAGGCAGCAGCTCTACCAGGGAGCCACACCTTTGGTCTGTCCCAGTATGGCAACTCTTATGTGAGCCAAGAATAGGCCAATCAAGCCATTGTGACATCACTGATGAGGTTGGCTCTTAGGCATTGGTGGAATGAGGCATTATGACATCACAGTCTGAGCTCTGGAATGTTGCTTCTCTTGGGTTTCTACCAGGTACTTGGGACCTGGGTTGGCCACTGTTGGAAACAGGATACTGGGCTGGACTAAAAGGAATGGGGACTAGTATACTGCCTTTTTGTATACTGTGGTTTTGGTATGTCAAAGCTGACATTCAAAGCGGTGGGCACAGGAGGATTAAGTGACTTGCCCAGGGTCCCAAGGAGAAGCACTGGGGGTTAATCTCGCAACCTCTGGGTGCACAGGCAGAAGCTCTACCAATGAGCTACACCTCCCCATGAAAGCTGTCCTAGGTTTTGTTTTTTATATCTGTAACTGTATTGCATTCAACTGGACTCTTGCAGGATATAAGAGCATAGTGTAATGTAATGATGTTAGGATATGGTAGATTTAGTTTATAGGTCCTGAGTAACTTCTTTAAGGCTTTGCATTACTTCACAATGGCCTGGATTTTCAATCTAAATGGTATCATTGTCACTGACGATTGCGTGTAGGGTTACCAGATTTTTCAAATGGAAAATCCAGACTCCTAGTTCCACCTATCCCCACCCCATTATACCCCAGTCCCGCCCCCCACTGCCTTTTTAAATAGCTACATGGCATAAATACACATGAGTTGAGTCTCTTTCATTTGAAATGAGAGGGCATAGGATGAAGTTAAGAGGTGATAGGCTCAGGAGTAATCTAAGGAAATACTTTTTTACAGAAAGGGTGGTAGATGCATGGAACAGTCTCCCGGAAGAGGTGGTAGAGACAGAGACTGTGTCTGATTTCAAGAAAGCCTGGGATAGGCATGTGGGATCTCTTAGAGAGAGGAAGAAATAATGGTTACTGCAGATGGGTAGACTGGATGGGCCATTTGGCCTTTATCTGCTATCAGGTTTCTATAACCACAAAGTTCTATGACCTCACAATGCAAGTGTAAAGAGCCTTAGCCTATAGGAAGAGGAGATGCACATGTTCAGAGCCTTAGCCAATAGGGAGAGGAGGACACAGTGGATGGGCCATTTGGCCTTTATCTGCCACCGTGTTTCTATATTTCTATAACCATAAAGTTCTATGACATCACAATGCAGGTGTAAAGAGCCTTAGCCTATAAGAAGAGGAGATGCAAATGTGAAGAGCCTTAGCCAATAGGGAGAGGTAGAGATAGTGGATGCTGCGGATGGGCCATTTGGCCTTTATCTGCCATCATGTTTCTTTGTTTCTATTAACTTAACAATAAACTAAAGGCTGTGCATTTGAAACTTATTGATCATTTGACAATCTAACAAAAACATTGATAGGCCAATCAATTTATGGCTGCTGGTAAACACAGGATTACTATTGCATTGCTTTTTTGGCACATAATTACATGGAATATGGGGTGGGGGGGAGAACACTGGTGGAATTGCACTAGAAAGATATACCCCCTCTTCTACAAAGCTGCGCAGTAATGGCCCCGAAGCCCATAGAGATTCCCCCCCCCCCTCTTTTACTAAGATGCGCTAACCGATTAACGCGCACTAATCGAATTAGCCCACGCTAAACGCTAACGCGTCCATGGACTAACATGCATGCGGTACTGTTTAGCACGCGCCAATCAGTTAGTGCAACGTAGTTAAAGAGGGCCTTAAAGGGCTTCGGGGCTGCTGCCGCGCAGCTTTGTAGGAAAGGGGTCCTTCCCTGCGGTGTTTGAAAGTACCTCCACTGTTCCTTTACTGCTAACACAGGTATCACCACCCTAAGGATGTAAATTTGACCTGCCCTAACCCTATCCCATCCCACCATAGGCCTACTTGAGCCTCCTCGAAAATGTGAGTCACCAACTGCCTATGCAAATGCAGATTTCAGCCCTCCCCCTCTCCCCCCAGTCCTTCCGGGACTTATTTTACGAAATTCTGCTCCCTCCGACGTCAAAAGCTGGCTAGGCCTCCACTGAAGAGACTCCTCTGTTCGTAAGCCAGTAGCAGAGGCGGAGAGGGGCTGAGCGAGAAGGAGAAAGAGAAGAGTTTCTTCTTTGCAAACGCTGCCAGGAAGCAGGTCTGTTCTGAATTATGTAACTGGAATTAAGAAAGTGCACGGAAGAAAGGAGTAATTTATCCCTGGAATGAAGAAGGGAAGATGACTTGAGAAATGGTATATTTTCTTTGCTGTTAAAAGGAAAACCACAGGAGATACGAGTGTTTCCTGAAGTGGTGAGCCTGAATAAAAAAGTCTGTTCTTTATACCCAGTAGATCAAATTTGGCCTACATTTACACAGACAACAATGCCTGTCTTAGATTGTGTAACAAATTTGCAAAACCTTACTGCATACTCAAGGGGGCTGACAGAGCCAAAAGCTGCAGGCAAAGGGTGACTGGTCCACCCTCCCACTGGCTATACCTGGGGTGGACCTCGTCACCTTTGGTACGCTCATAATCAAAACTTTGAAACTCGCCCAAGCAAGCACTTAGACATCCTAATAGACAAGTCGTTCATGTGCCGACAACCAAACCAACTTTCTGGACATGTAGTGGGACTTTTTATGCCTTTGAATGCCGCTGTGTGCCCAGAGTTGAAAGGTGCGAATCTGGAGGAGTGGTTAGGGCAGTATTTGGGTGGGATAGGGGTCGACCTAGACTTAGTCATCCTGCAGGGGTAATTGAATGTTTTACTAAACGCCGTGGACGAAATTTAGACGTTGAGAGTTAGACGATGTGAAAACAGGTATAGTGCCAAAAAGGTATCCAGCATGACCAGATAACGACTGCAGAGACAAAATAAAGACCCACACACCCTCCCCCAGTGTTCATGGACCCCCCTCACACCCCCATAAAGATCAGAATAAAAAAAGTACATACTTGTCTCCAGAACATCAGCACCTGGTATAGGAAAGCCTAGCAGAGCTGCACACAGTTATCTTAAATAGCCTGTGGGGGGGGGGGAGACTAGTGGGCTATAAGTCACTCTAACCACATTTATGATGGAAAATGTGAGCCTCCAACCTCTCCCCCCCCCCCCAACAACAACAAAAAAACCCTACTCTACTGCCATATAGATGAGCCTGCAGCCATAAGGGCAATTGGTACTATAGACAAGTGGGTAGAGTAAGGTTTGGAGGTGTTTGGGGGTCTCACCATAACCTATATGGGAGTTGTGATGAGATGTTTATGTGGCACCCTTTTTTGTAAAGTTCACAGCAGTGCCCTCTAAAGTGCCCCACTGCTCTGTTGACATGTCCGGGTGGCCAGTCCATTACAAGATTGGCCCCTCCCACATCCAAATAGTCTTAGAAACATAGAAATAGACGGCAGATAAGGGCCACGGCCCATCAAGTCTGCCCACTCCAATGACCCTCCCTATCTATCTTTGCGGATAGATCCCACATGTCTATCCCATCTGGCCTTAAAATCTGGCACGCTGCTGGCCTCAATAACCTGAAGTGGAAGACTATTCCAGCGATCAACCACCCTTTCAGTGAAGAAGAACTTCCTAGTGTCACCGTGCAGTTTCCCGCCCCTGATTTTTTACTGATGCCCCCTTGTTGCCGTGGGACCCTTGAAACAGAAGATATCTTCTTCCACCTCGATGCAGCCCGTGAGATACTTGAATGTCTCGATCATATCTCCCCTCTCTCTACGTTCCTCGAGTGAGTAGAGCTGCAACTTCCCTAACCGCTCCTCGTATGGGAGCTCCTTGAGTCCCGAGACCATCCTGGTGGCTATTCTCTGTACCGACTCCAGTCTCAGCACATCCTTGCGGTAATGCGGCCTCCAGAATTGCACACAGTACTCCAGGTGCGGTCTCACCATGGATCTATACAGTGGCATAATGACTTCAGGTTTACGGCTGACGAAACTCCTGCGTATGCAACCTATGATTTCCCTTGCTTTGGATGAAGCTTGCTCCACTTGATTTGCAGACTTCATGTCTTCCCTGACAATCACCCCTAAGTCTTTTTCTGCTTCAGTTCTTGTCAGGATCTCGCCATTTAGGGTGTAAATCTTGCATGGATTTTGGCTTCCCAGGTGCATGACTTTGCATTTTTTGGCATTGAAACTGAGTTCCCAGGACCTAGACCAGCGCTCCAGTAGAAGTAGGTCATGCATCATATCGTCTGCCATTGAATTTTTGTCTGTTGTGCTTTTGCTCACTACATTGCTTAGTTTGGCATCATGTTTTGGGCATTTAGGACTTGAACAAAATTTCAAAAATGTGGTATAAAGATATATGTCCTGGCGGTCTGGGCAACCCAATGGCCTGGACGTCCAGATAGACGATTTAAAAAAAAAAAATCGTAGACGTATGGTGATTTGACTTTCAAAAATGAGATTTTTCCACTGCCGATTTTGGACGTCTAGTGCCAAAAATCCAAATCGGACTTCGAGATATGGTCTGAATATGCCCCGCGCTCTGTTTAAGTGCCACAGAGATCTCAGCACCTGGGCCTGTCAGCATGATTTAGCCAGGTAAAAACTCTCCTACCTGGTTGAATCGCGCTAATAATCAACCTGGTTATTCGTAATGTACGAGAGAACAGCATGCAGTACTAGCTACAATGATATAAATGTGCTGGACTTGGTGGCTATTTTTTAACTTACGCCTGGATGCATAAATTTGAGAGTTCCACTAAACATAGAATCCTCATTTATCCTTATACTCCGAACCTCTTTTGTATATACTTTTCTAGAATCTTCTGATATCATACATTTTTTCTAGTTTTCTTTCATTTATCCATTTGAACCCTATATCATTTCTGGCATGGCTAAGTCACTTATTAAATTATTGGATCTTTTCCAGATAAGCCCCGCCAAAAAGTTCACCCCCGCCACCCAAAAAAGATTATAAAAAAGAGGCGCGATCTGTATAAAGTAAAGTGGGGGGGGGGTTCCCCCCCCCCACGCCTCCCCGTCAGAGCCCTTAAAAAAATGGTCGACAGTTTATCTTATTTTTTATAATGTTAAGTTTCATATCCTCTTTTTTATAATTTTTTGGGTGCTCCGACGGGGGTGTGGGGGGGGGGGAACCCCCCCCACACTTTACTTAATACACATCGCGCCGCGTTGTGGGGGCGTTGTGCTGAGAACTTCACTGGTTAAGGTTGCGTGCGCTGGCAAAAGGTGGCGGGGCTTAGCATTTGGCGCGTGCACTTTTTCCATTAGTGGCGGGGCTTATCTGGAAAAGATCCAAATTATTTACTAAGTTATTCAAAGTATTGAAAATATTGAAAATGATAAAGAAAAATTCCATAAATAAGATAGGGGAGAGGGCCAATGAGGAGGCTAGCTACATTTGAAATTCTGCACTTTCAACAGATTTATTCTATACAGAAGTAGCCACCGAGGTCATCTCCCAACATAGATGAAATTTGAGCCATGCCAGAAATGGAGTCGATCGGAAGATGTCATAATGCCACTTTATAGAACAATGGTCAGACCGCACTTAGAATAT
The DNA here is from genome assembly GCF_902459505.1 of Geotrypetes seraphini. Classification (NCBI taxonomy): domain Eukaryota; kingdom Metazoa; phylum Chordata; class Amphibia; order Gymnophiona; family Dermophiidae; genus Geotrypetes; species Geotrypetes seraphini. Next base: position 181,043,435 of record NC_047092.1, on the reverse strand, counting down.
TGTGTCCAACACTGGTCTCCATACCTCAAGAGGGATATAACTCTGTTGGAGAAAGTGCAGAGGCGAGCCACGAAACTTGTCAAAGGAATGGAGCATTTGAGCTACCAGGAAACCGGGACTGTTTACCCTCGAGAAGAGAAGACAGAGAGGGGACTTGATAGAGACTTTTAAAATATTAAAAGGATTTGATATAATAGACCAAGAAGCAGCATTGCTAACATTTTCTGATGTGACACGGACAAGAGGTCATAGCCTGAAACTGAGTGGCAGCAGGTTCAGGACAAATGCCAGGAAGTTCTGTTTCACACAGCGGGTGGTGGGTGCTTGGAATGCACGCCCGGAGGAGGTTGTGGCGGAGACTACGGTACTGGGATTCAAGCGCAGGTTGGATGCACACCTTCTTGCATATCATATTGAGGGATACGGTAAAGTCGGGTCTCCAGAAAGGAGTACCTAAATGGGCCGCCGCGTGTGCGGAGCACCGGACTGAATGGACCTCGGTCTGATCCGGTGAAATGTATGATATCAGAAGATTCTAGAAAAGTACTGTACAGTGGTGCCTCGCATAACGGACGCCTCGCACAGCGAACGCTGCGCACAACGAACTTCAGGTCTTGCTTCCCACAACGAACTTCGTTTCACACAACGAAGTCGCCCGAGCTGCATCCTTCCGCGCAGGCACTGCGCTTAACTGCCCTCTCTCCGCCTGGCTCCCATATTTTAAACCCCCCTGCCGCCGCCGCTGCATATTTTTAAGCCTCTGCCGCCACCGCATATTTTTAAACCTCCCCCCGCCGCCACATATTTTTTTAAAAAAGCCACCACTGCTGCAACTTTAATCTCACCCGCTCACTCGTAACTGGTGGTCTAGCAAATTTCCCAGCCAGAAGCGCAGAGATCAAGAGCAAGCCTTCTGTGCTACTGCCTGGGCCTGCGCTGATCTCTGAATGGCTGCAGTCAGCTCTCGCGGGACTCACAAGAACTAACTGCAGCCATTCGGAGATCGGCATGGGCCCACACAGGCGTGCAGAGGAATTGCTCCTGATCTCTGCGCTTCTGGCCTGTACGCCACTGGCTGGGAAAGATGGGAGGAATTAAAAAAGGTACTAGGGAGTATGTGGGGGGTGATTATAATACACAGCAAGGATCAACAAAACCCCTGTCTCCCCTCCCCTTCACATATATCCCCTCTACTATCAAGAAAATTGAATAAGCCAAATTATTATAGAATGCTACACAGAAATATCATGCTAACAGAATACCACAGTCACACATAGCAGGAATAAATTTATCTTTTTTTATGTCATCTTAGCATATTTTATGCTACAGAACGAATTATTTTTTTTAACATGTATTGTTATGGGAAAACGCGTTTCACATAACGAACTTTTCGCATAACAAACTTGCTCCTGGAACCAATTAAGTTCGTTGTGTAAGGCACCACTGTATATACAAAAGAGGTTTGGAGTATATGGATAAATGAGGATTCTATGTTTAGTGGATATGGTATAAATTTCCTCATTGAAACAGAGAAATTTATTTGCCAATATTGGATGTATAAATTTGAGAGTCAACACTTATAATCCCTGAGCAGAACCTACTTTGCAAGTGGCAGGTCTCCGTTTTCAATAGTCGCCAGAGCGTATATGAAACTGAAAACTTAGGTCTCCTTTTACTAAGCTGCGTTAGCGTTTTTAGCGCATGCCGCATTTTAGCGCGCGCTAAACCCGCGCTATACGGCTAGAACACAGCTCAATGCTGGCGTTAAGGTCTAGCGCACGTGGCAATGTAGCACACGCTATTCCGTGCGTTAAAGCCCTAACGCTGCTTAGTAAAAGGAGCCCTTAGACAAACTGGCGTCAAATGCATTGAAGCACCTCAGACGTTTACTGATTATACAAAATGCTTTTATGAAAGCTAAGAAATTCGATCACGTGTCGCCTCTCCTTAAGAAAGCGCATCAGCTCCCAGTAGCTCTCCGTATATTATATAAACTAAGCCTACTTACTTTCAAATCTTTGCTATACGAAGCTCCTGCTTTTATTCATAAATTACTAATTCCCTACACCGCAACTAGATTATTGAGGTCAAAGATCAACATCTAATATAATAAAACCCTAAGCGCGCATGCGCACTCTTACCTGCGTGCTTCCGTGATCTCTGATCCATGATCAGTAGGTCCATGGCGGCAGGAGTGCATATGCGCGCTTACCAGTGCCAGCGGCCGGAAGAGAAATTGCAAAGCGCCGGCCTCCCTGCTCTATAGGTCCTCCATCCAGTCCACCAAAGCGGCCCGAGCAAAATGGCCTGGCAGAACCGGAGCCGGCGCAGGATTTGAATTTCATTTTGTCACCCATGTCGGCGCCTTCCTCCTCCGACTGCGGTTCCTGTTTCCGGTTTGGGGGAAGCGGGTGCGCGGCCGGAAGAATGGCCGGCGCCAGGATTTGGATTTCATTTTGTCAGGCCACTTCGGCGCCTTCCCGCCTCCGGTTCCTGTTTCCAGTTTGGGGGAAGCGGGCACGCGGCCGGAAGAATGGCCAGTGGGCGCGTGCCCTGAATGAAGAATTGTCACCCTGGAGACTAGGTAGCTCACAAAAAAAAAGAAAGAAAGAAGAAAAAGCGCTGGTAATTCTATACTTTTACAGAATCTATCCCCCCCTAATATACTCCAGCAGACCTTGCAAGCATTCAAGACTGCTTGTCTGTACAGCAGGAGCAGGAGAGAGAGAAGGACGGAGGGGACAGGAAAGGGAAAGATGGCAAAAGGGGTGCAACAGAGTCAGTGCTTTGGGGCACTAAGGGAGGAGGGGTTGGTACGTCCTCGGGTAAGTAATGGGGGTCCAGGAGGCCAGATGGAGGGCCACGGGTGGGGTCAGGGTCAGGATTCTAGCACCCATTACTGTAACGGGCTAAAACACTAGTTTACTAATAATTCCCTCACTTAAAATGATTAATACATGGCGACAATTCCTTTTTTCTGTCACAGTCCCTCAAACATGGAAGTCATTCCCTTTCTATTTAAGGGAAGAACGCAACTTGGACAGATTTAAGAGCAAATTAAAAAGCTTTCTTTTTAAGGATGCATTTGATAATTAGAAAGCCTGACTAGGAGCCTTATTTCGAAGTACCTGGTTCTCTCCCTTCCCATTGTTTTTTACCATAAATGTCTTATTTACTACCAAACAACTTGTATTTCTCTTCTCTTTCCTTCCTTCTATTTTTAATACGTTTGTAAGGTTAGTCTTTAATATGTCTTACAAAATGTAGTTTTTGTCGTTTGTTTTGTTCTCTAAAAATCTGTAATTTTACCGACGTGTACATCGCTTAGAATTTTGAATAAGCGATCAATCAAATTTATATTAAACTTGAAACTTGAAATCGTGTGTGAGACAGGAAACCGGTGAAACACAGGTGACAGCTTTAATCTCTCTCAGCCCAACAGATGTATTTATTGTTTAAGAAGCATGATGAAATCCAGCGAGAGTTGGCACTTGAATCTCTTCTCTTTCCATAATACCATTCCCGATCTTATTTCTTGTTTTTATTTATCTTTAAGAATTAACGATATACGTTGGGGAAATTTGTCACTTCATTTTGCTTATGGTTTCCATTTTTACTTTACTTCATTTTAAAAAGTGGCGTGTTCGGGGTATTTTCTTTATTATTATTACAAGAAAACCTTGGTTTGCGAGCATAATTCGTTCCGGAAGCATGCTCGTAAATCCAAAGCACTCGTAGAGCAAAGCGAATTTCCCCATAGGGAATAATGGAAACTCAAACGATTCGTTCCACAACCCAAAAACTTTAATACAAAATACAGTACTGTACGCACTTGTATTGCAAGACCTCGCTCGTTTCGAACAGTCACTCCACTGCGGGTGAAATTATATGCTAACTTTTAACAATAGGTTAGTGATTTAAATAGGTACAGTATAAGTATTTTATTCAATTGTATTTCTTCCCTGAAATGTTTCAGTTTTTTCTTGTTGTAAACCGCCCAGAACTATTGGTAGGGCGGTATATAAGAAAATAAATTATTATGATGCTTTTATTATGATCAGCTGCAATCTGTGATGCGAAGCGACACGCGTATAATGTGTGTACTTGACGTTATGCACATACAGTAGTCCCCCGATAGTCACGGGGGGTTCGTTCCAGGAACCCCCATGAATTTCAAAAAACCCGCGAATACGGTTTTTCGCTTGGGGAGGCAGGAGAGGGCAGCCGGAGCACCAGCGAGTGAAGGAAATCGTTCATGGTATGATCCGACTGCCTCTTCCCGTACTAAAGTCGGTCTACAAACAAAAACCAACTGCAGATGTGTACAAGATGCAGGCAGAATTTATCGTGACAAATATAAATTTATAAAAACCTTTTTCCCAAACAAGGGACCCGACAAACCTTCGTCAGGGGTCCAATACGCAAAAAGGTTTGAAAAATATGCCACAAAAAATATGGAATAAAAAAATCATAAACCAAAAGGTCCAATGTGCCGAGAATCGCCAACTCCTGTAAAGCGTCCCTTGTTTGGGAAAAAGGTTTTTATAAATTTATATTTGTCACAATAAATTCTGCCTGCATCTTGTACACATCTGCAGTTGATTTTTGTTTGTTCCTGGTTGGTTTTTTCTGCAGATAAGGTTGGACCGCTCCTTCCTTTTTTGTTGCTCTAAAGTCGGTCTACACCAGGGGTGTCAAAGTCCCTCCTTGAGGGCCGCAATCCAGTCGGGTTTTCAGGATTTCCCCAATGAATATGCATGAGATCTATGGGCATGCACTGCTTTCCATGCAGATTCATTGGGGAAATCCTGAAAACCCGACTGGATTGCGGCCCTCAAGGAGGGACTTTGAGATCCCTGATCTACACCAATCAGGAGCTGCTTTGACACGCAGCTCCTGATTGGTGTAGCCCGACTTTAGGACAGAAAGAGGCGGTCTGAGAATACTGCGGATGATTGAAACCGCAAACCGCGAATTCGCGGGGAAACACTGTATACGTGCTCGTTCTTGAAGACAAAGCTCATTTATCGAGTTAAAACTTAATAAAATGTTTTGCTCGCCTTGGAAAACACTCACATACCACGTTACTTGCTATGCAAGGTTTTACTATATATGCTATTCTTATTATTAATAACGGAAACCCCCTCCCCCCCCCCCCAAACTGTGGAGAGTTTGGTATTGTTCTTTTTTAAAGAAAAGATGAAACAAGTAAGCTCTTCCCCCAGCATTCCGTTGGAAAAATCAATATGCTTGCTTTTAAATATTATCAGAAGTAGGAGATCAACTGCTTTTACACCTAAGCAGCAACAAGACCAGCCACAACCACCGAGAGCACACAGACCCGATCCTACCAAGAGTGTGAACTCTTCCCCCCATGCAATCCGCTAAGAAGATCGACTGTCGGCTCCGGGCGGCTTTCCCGCAGAGGAGAGAATCCTGCATTCACCGTGGGCCTCATCTGGGGCAGCCTCCTTGGAGCGGCTGGGGCACGGGCAGTGTGTCTGGGAGGGAATGCATGGATGGGAGAACATCGCAGGGGAGGAGACATAGGCATCCTGGGACTGTCTGCCAAGTCTCTTCCCTGAAGAAGCCCTTTCTGGAAACGTCAATCGCTCCTCCTAAACTTACTTGCTCCACTTCATCACTGATGCTGAAACCGTGGATTGAAGACAAAGTTTTATTTTATCTTTCTTTCCAGCTTATGATTTATCTTTAATCTTATCTATTGTTTTGCCTTTTGTCTTTGTTTTGTTCTATTTCTATCATTTCAATTTCTCCAGAATTCTACTGTTCAACGGCTCCCCCTTCTGCTTCTATTCCTTTCTCTCCTCTCTTCTACCTTCCAAAGTATTTAGATCAATGCTGTCTTATTAAAATGTTTATTTTATTTTTATTTTTCCTCTAACTCTACTTTTCACTTCTCTATTACCCTCCAGGTACTTTAGTTAGATTGTGAGCCTTCGGGACAGTAAGGGAATTTTTCAAGTACCTTTCTTATTTCTAATCTTAATGTATATTTTCTGTAAACCGCTTAGAACCTAACGGATGTAGCGGTATATAAGAAATAAATTACATTACATTACATTACATGGACCATTTGGCCTTCATCTGCCATCATGTTTCTAGGTTTCTATAACCATAAAGCTCTATGACATCACAATGCAGGCAAAGAGCCTTAGCCAATGGGAAGAAGATATGCAAATGTTAAGAGCCTTAGCCAATAGGGAGAGGAGGAGATAGTGGATGCTGCAGAATTCTACTGTTCAAACGGCTCCCCCTTCTGCTTCTATTCCTTTCTCTCCTCTCTTCTACCTTCCAAAGTATTTAGATCAATGCTGTCTTGTTAAAATGTTTATTTTATTTTTATTTTTCCTCTAACTCTACTTTTCACTTCTCTATTACCCTCCAGGTACTTTAGTTAGATTGTGAGCCTTCGGGACAGTAAGGGAATTTTTCAAGTACCTTTCTTATTTCTAATCTTAATGTATATTTTCTGTAAACCGCTTAGAACCTAACGGATGTAGCGGTATATAAGAAATAAATTACATTACATTACATTACATGGACCATTTGGCCTTCATCTGCCATCATGTTTCTAGGTTTCTATAACCATAAAGCTCTATGACATCACAATGCAGGCAAAGAGCCTTAGCCAATGGGAAGAAGATATGCAAATGTTAAGAGCCTTAGCCAATAGGGAGAGGAGGAGATAGTGGATGCTGCAGAATTCTACTGTTCAACGGCTCCCCCTTCTGCTTCTATTCCTTTCTCTCCTCTCTTCTACCTTCCAAAGTATTTAGATCAATGCTGTCTTGTTAAAATGTTTATTTTATTTTTATTTTTCCTCTAACTCTACTTTTCACTTCTCTATTACCCTCCAGGTACTTTAGTTAGATTGTGAGCCTTCGGGACAGTAAGGGAATTTTTCAAGTACCTTTCTTATTTCTAATCTTAATGTATATTTTCTGTAAACCTAACGGATGGAGCGGTATATAAGAAATAAATTACATTACATTACATTACATTTTTTCTGTCACTTCAATGAGTACACATCTCTTTTAAGAATTCTTGCCACTGTTGATCACTGAACTTCACAGACATTAATTTCAGGACCTTCCTAGGGTGCAAAAGTGCTGCTCAGCACAGGACAAGACTGGACCACAAACAGATTTGTTCCCCACGTTCCTGTTACATCAAGAAGCAGAGTGCATAGATGCTTTTGCAAAGGAATAGCGAAACCCTTGCACTGCATGCTTTGCAGAGAATGGCTTAATGCTTTTGCAAATTCACTCATGACAGTTTCACACATTCACGACATCTTTGCAGCGATGCACAAAAACATCGGTTACACGTAATAACATTTTAAAAAAATGTGCAGTTCCATTTCGTGCTCCATAACGCCAAACACAGCATCATTTACTAGGGAGCGAAGCCATCGTGTTAAAACAGTAGGTTAGCTCAGATGTACACTTTCACCAGAAAGATACGAGAAATGTCATATAAGAAGTGAACAGTGCTGCTGTAGTTTAAATAAAAGGAGTATAAAAAAAAATGGAGGAAAAGCCTCAGACTGGAACCCTCCCACCACCACAATGGTGGTCCAAGGTGGTTGGGCGATCACCTCAGTGGCAAAAAAACCTCCATTTACTCTCTCACAATATAAAAACTTTAAGCAGGGCTGTTTGTGCAAAAAAGATAGAAGAGGCTTTCAACTTATCTTCGGTTGATCGGTACACCGACGGTGGCCAGCGTTTCACAAGTCTGCTGCCTCAGGGTGTAAAACGATCCGATCAAACTAAAACCAGAATAAAATCTTGTGTCAATAGACTGGACTTGTGCACAACTTCAAAAAGAGATGTAAAGAGAAGCCACTATGACATACCTTTAAATGGGACTCTTTTTGAAACGCTGTCCACCGTCGGTGTACCGATCAACCGAAGACAAGTTGAAAGTCTCTTCTATCTTTTTTGCACAAACAGCCCTGCTTAAAGTTTTTATAGTGTGGTAGAGTAAATGGAGGTTTTTTGCCACTGAGGTGATCGCCCAACCACCTTGGACCACCATTGTGGTGGTGGGAGGGTTCCAGTCTGAGGCTTTTCCTCCATTTTTTTTTATGCTCCTTTTATTTAAACTACAGCAGCACTGTTCACTTCTTATATGACATTTCTTGTATCTTTCTGGTGAAAGTGTACATCTGAGCATTATTGAATTTTCACACATCCGAGTTGATCTTGCTAAAAACAGTAGGTTAGACCATGACGTAGGCTTGTCATTGCATTTAACGCTAAGGTGCACTAATCAATTTGCTGATTAGCATGTACTAATGCTAAGATAGTCATGGGGATGTAATGGGTGTCTTAGCATGTAGGGCTGAATCCTATAAACGGCGCTGTTGTCAGTGGCCGCCTAAAAAAACAGCCGTTGATCGCGTGTCAAGGTGCCATTTCTAGAATCATGGCTTTATAAAAAGGTAGGCACCGGAGACGTAAGCCAAAGCTTTAAAGGCCTATATTACGGCGTCTACCTTTCATGAGAATCGCAGCTACGGAGGCACCTAATGCCACTTCCAGCGTTAGCCGCGTCTACAGTGACGTTAGGCATCATAAAGCGCCTCTGTAGACGGGAGAGCGGCGGCCATTTTGGAAGAGCCCTTAGGCACCTCCATTTTTAAAAATCAGTTATTCATTGATTTTACAGTCAATTACCGCGCCATTTATCACCAATTAAAACAATTACGATAGGTGGAGGTAGGACGCCGACCTTCGCCTAACTTCGAAAGCCATTACTAGAATCAGGGCTTTAGGATGCAGTAATCATTAGCATGCGCTAAATTGGTTAGCCTACCTTAGATATGGAAATATATACATTGCTTCAATTCAGAATTTTGGTAAAAGGGGCAATCCTAAAAATATTACTTCCTTCTAATATAAACTTGTAGAAGCTGTAAGCTATATAATAGACACCTTTGGACTGAAAAAATGGCAAATCTACTTAAGGAACGGCTCTTACCAAGGGGATGTCTTCAGCTTTATTGAGTATTCCATGATGGTCCTTCTGGTTGTCTCCCATCAATAATTACAAGTGCCTCACAGTACTGAAAACCTGATTGCAACTACTGCCAAAGGAAAAATGACCATGGTGTGCTTTTGAAGTGCACACCTTCCTAATGAGATTAAAATCAGAGACTCCACCCAAAAGGACTTCAGACCTGTTTAACCCATCATTAGAACTGGCTTCAGAACCCAAGTGGAAGTCCCCTTTCCTCTCCCTCTTCTTCCCACACCCTCTGCACTACAAGTTAAAAAGTCATCTTCTCTAGTTCTTCTGTACTTCAAAGGACGATGCATGTTTCCCATTCTGTACACTAGGCTTTAACAGAGAAATTAAAGATCCTTCTGAAAAGTGTACAAAGCAGCTCCTGATTGGTGAGGCCCGACGTTAGTGCAGGAAGAGGCGGTCGGAGCATACCGCGAGTGATTTCCTTCATTCGCCGGCGCTCCAGCTGCTCTCTCCTGCCCGGTCATTCGCGGTCGGAAAATACCGCGAATGACTGGGACTGCGAATCGTCGACCGCAAATGACCGGGGGAGCACTGTATATGGAATGGCAAACAAATACATACCTGTGAATGATAATATATGCTAGGTGTGGTATAGCATGGGATGTCTGGCAACGTGTGGAAGTATCAGCAAAGACAGTAATTCTTTATTAAAGGGGGCATACGTAAAAGATATAAAACGTCTCCAACTTATTCAAAACGCAGCAATTAAGATAATTTCAGGCTCTAAAAAATTTGACCATGTCACCCCATTACTACAAAAAAAAGCTCATTGGCTGCCTGTTACACATAGGATAACATATAAAATTGCTCTTTTAGTTTTTAAGACTATACAAACCAACGCCCCAGCATTTATAGATAGACTTTTCATTCCGTATGACCCCCTCGAGAGTTCTTAGATCTACTTCACATTTTACCCTTAACGTCCCTTCCCTGAAAATAACCGGGACTCGCCGTGCTCTTATTTTTTCTGTAACTGCTCCAATGACTTGGAATTCTCTTCCCCTATATCTAAGAATGGAACGAGATTTGCAGAAATTTAAAAGCAATTTAAAGATGCCTTTAACTGAAAATACAATGCTTATCAATTTTAGCAGTTTCTAAAATTAATAATTTTAGCAGTTTCCAAATTTGACATATATCTTTGCCAGCAATCCTTTTTTTCCCACCCCCCTTATGTACTTTCCTTTTAAAAATTGTACTTCTCCCCTACTTTCCTATGGTTTCTTCTGGCTTTACAAAGCAGTTACCCAAGTATGTCCTTTAATGAATCATGGACAGGTAGGGGAGGGTCATTAAGGTGGGCAGACTAGATGGGCCCTGGCCCTTATTTGCCGTCTATTTCTATGTTTCTAATGTCCTTTTATTTTTTTACTCTTTGTACAACGCTTTGTACCTTTGGATAAGCGTTTAATCCAAAAACATGAATAAACTTGAAACTTGAATGGCAAGTACATAACGGCACATGATAATATGTGTTAGGTAATAGAGATGACGTGTCGGTATGACAGGGCACGGTAGTGCCAGTGATGGTTGATCTTGTTGGGTAGACTGTGGTATGTAGATTGGAGCTATTTTACAGAAGGTTCGAGGCAGAGGCGAGTCCTCTAAGTCTACGCTTAAATGCTTCCAGGACACTAAAATGTGAAACATTATTTGGTTTGCCTTTTTGGGGTGGTCATTTCAGATGAGAAATGACACAGTAGAATAACGTGAATACCGGCAATGTTTTTAAAACAGCTGCACATCCCCCAGTTGGCAAAAGGTTTGCAAATAATGCACGCCTGGAAAAGCTCACCTCAAGTATAATCCTGCAGTGTGAACTTCAAATCTGGGTCTTCTTTCACTCAAATGTCATTTCACATACTTGGATTAGCTGGTGTGGTTGCATTATTAGTCTGCTTAAATGCACAATAAGAAAGATTAACAAAAAAATAAGGTAAGGTGGTTCCTCTTTACTAACATATTTCCTGGTTAGAATGTGGGAGCTCATGCTTTTGTTCACAGGTAGAATTCCTTATTACAGCTACTCAAGCATTTTTCCCTGTCTGTCCTGGTGGGCTCCCAATCTATCTAATGTACCTGGAGCGATGGGGGGATTAAGTGACTTGCTCAGAGTCACAAGGAGCAGTGTGGATTTGAACCCACAACCTCAGGGTGCTGAGGCTGGAGCTTTAACCACTGCGCCACTCTAGAAATCAAAATGTATTAGAAGAGACCCAAGTAAAGGACAATCAGGTCATTGTGACATCACTGATGAGGTTGGTTCTTATTGGTGGAATGAGGCATTGTGACATCACAGTATAAGCCCTGGTTACCAGAAACTTTTCAGACTATGTGTTCAATTTTCTACACTGTTCTCCCAGGGAAGCTCAGAACGGTTTACATGCATTTATTCAGGTAGTCAAGCATTGTCCCCGTCTGTCCCGGTGGGCTCACAATCTCTCTACTGTACCTGGGGCAATGGGGGGATTAAGTGAGTTGCCCAGGGTCACAAGGAGCATTGTGGGTTTAAAACTACAACCTCGGGGTGCTGAGGCTGAAACTTTAACCACTGCACCATTCTAGAAATCAAAATGTGGTCAAAGTGAGCCAAGTGTAGGGCAATCAAGCCATTGTGACATCACTGATGAGGTTGGCTCTTATTGGTGGAATGAGGCATTATGATGTCACAATACCAGCTCTGGTTATCAGAGGCTGAAACTCTTCACACTATTTATTTATTCAGGTGCTCAAGCATTTTTCCCTGTCTGTCCTGGTGGGCTCACAATCTATCTAGTGTACCTGGGGCCCAGGGTCACAAGGAGCAGTGTGGGTTTGAACCCACAACCTCAGGCTGCTGAGACTGTAGCTTTAACCACTGCGCCACTCTAGAAATCAAAATGTAGTAAAAGTGAGCCAAGTAAAGGACAATCAAGCCATTCTGACATCACTGATGAGGTTGGCTCTTATTGGTGGAATGAGGCATTGTGACATCACAGTAGCAGCTCTGGTTACCAGAAACTATTCAATTTTCTATACTGTTCTCCCAGGGGGAGCTCTGAACGGTTTACATGAATTTATTCAGGTACTCAAGCATGTCTCCTGGCGGTCTCACAATCTATCTAATGTACTTGGGGCAATGGGGGGATTAAGTGACTTGCCCAGGGTCACAAGGAGCAGGGTAGATTTGAACCCACAACCTCAAGGTGCTGAGGCTGTCACTTTAGCCACTGTACCACGCTGATACCTACCTGACAGCTTAGGTGTCTGCGGTGTAGGCCAGGATTTTACTGGCCTACATTGCAGACACTTAAGTTCTTTAGCGAAAGACACCTAATGGCGCCTACGTCCCACTCTGCCCCTAACCACAGCCACTGTTACGCATTCTGCTGTAGATGCGATTTCAGCGCCTCTACTGTAGACACTTCCCGGTGCCTACTTAAAATGAAAATGAGTTTTTAATTGGTTTTAAACAATGTGCTCAATTACCATGCTGAGTAAAGCCAATTAAAACAATTACTGCCGCCTAGCATTTATAGAATACGGCTGCAAGAGCTGGTAGCCTGTTTTGGCAGGCTAGGCCGAGGCCTTTTTCTCCACGTTTTTGAAATTTTAATATCGAGATATGTCCTGGTGGCATCAGCTGGCAAATTATCTCTGCTGTCTTCACACATTTGTTCTTTTTCATTAGCCTACCATGACCTAGGATGACTGAGAATTGATCTTTGCTTTGCAGATTATCACTTATGTAAAACTCTTAGGTTCACCTTTCTTTCAATAGCCTCATTTTAATCATGAGAAAAGCACAGTTGTTTTCTCTTGAAGTGTCACATTTCTCTGGGTCATAATGGATGTTTTTGAATGAGCGTCTATGGTAGGCTGACCCTTAGTGTGAATAAGAGGTGCAATGGTTTAGTGGCTCTGCCTGCCCATATATACGCTACAGACACCTAAAGCAGGGCTTCCCAAACCTGTTATGGCAACCCCCTCCCCTCCCCAGCAAAGCATGTTTTCAGAACAGTGGCGTAGAAAGAGTAGGAGGCAACCGGGGCACTGCCCCCCCCCCCAACTCTCCCCCTGTGCCCACACTTGCACTCTCCCCCCTTACCTCTAAATCTTCGCCAGCAGGAGTGGCTTCTCCAGCACGCTCTTCGCGCCAGCATTGGGTTTCCCTCTGACATCACTTCCTGGCCCTGTGACCCGGAAGTGATTCAGAGGGGAACCAGGCTGGTGTGAGCAAGAGGCAGAAGTTACTTGCGCTACTGAGGTACGGGATGGGTGGTGCATGCAAAGCGGGGCAGAGAGGTGCCGGGGCCCCCCCACCTACACGGCACCCGGGGCAGTCTGCATCCCCCGCACTACGCCACTGTTTCAGAATAAGCAGAATGAATATGCAGGAGATCAATAATGAAATGGAGATTCAGGTGGGAAGTTACCAAGGTGCGTTCAAAGACAAGCTTTAAACCAGTGGTCTCATGCTTGCGGCCCGCCAGGTCCTATTTTGAGGCCCTCAGTATGATCATAATCCCAAAAGTAAAATAAAACAGTTTCTAGATAATTTGTCTCTTTAGCTATAAATGTCAATATTATTATTATTATGACTTAGCCAAAAGGAAAGATTTATAAACTATAAAGAGTTTTACCTCGTGCAAAGTTGTAATTTCTTTAATAAGACATTAACTATTTTTTCTGAGGCCCTCCAAGTACCTACAAATCCCACATGTGGCCCTGCAAAGGGTTTGAGTTGGAGACCACTGGCTTAACTGTAACCATTGACATCCTGTTTGCCTTTGGGAAGCAGAGCTGAGATTGTGATGTCATAATGCCTCATTCCACCAATAAGAGCCAACCTCATCAGTGAGGTCACAATGGCTTGATTGTCCTCACTGCCCTCCAACTCAGTGGCCTCAAACTCAAGGCCCGCCAGGTCCTATTTTGAGGCCCTGGGTATGTTTATCATAATCACAAAAGTAAAATAAAACAGTTTCTAGATCATATGTTTCTTTAGCTATAAATGACAATATTATTATTAAGACTCATCCAAAAGTAAAGATTTATAAATTATAAAGAGTTTTACCTCATGCAAAATTGTCATTTCTTTAATAAGACATTAACTATTTTTTCTGAGGCCCTCCAAGAACCTACAAAGCCAAAATATGCATTAAAGTGTAAAGGGTTTGAGTTGGAGGCCACTGCTTTAAATGCAGATTGCCAAGTCCTGTGGTAAATGAATAACCAGCTTACAAGCTACCTCAAAGGTATGGTTCGATGCTCCTGGATCACACGTTATAGGGGTCGTGGTGTTTTCAGGCACCTGATGTACATTCCCACCCTCTGATCTGTACTTTGGCCTTCCATTGAAGACCTTCCACATCCAGATCAACATCTCCACCTCCCAATCAGCACCTCCCCCCCTAAATACTTCACAACCCCAGTGAAACTACCGGCAAGTCAGTATTGGTCTAGTAGTTCCATGGGCAGGAGTGATACTCAGTAGCTCCTGTCCTCTCTGGCACCTTTAGCCAATATGGCGCCCCCAAGCAACAGTCTTGCGGTACTACCATTAGGGTTTATATTTCTGTGCACTGACACTTGTTAGAATATTCTACTTAATGGAACATTTGCCTGAGAAAACATGAAAGACTTGAGCTGTCTCCCGAAGACGAGCATTTTCATCAAATGCCTATGGAAGAAGATCCCATACCACCAAGTGCACAGTTTCTTGTGCCAGCGAAGCTACATTTGGCTCCTGCATGCACAAAACATTCAGAAGTTGTGCTTTATTAGCACTCTTTTTGCTTCAAACACGCTCTCGGTGCCTCTCTCAAGTTATACAGTTACCTCAGGCTACCTGAGCTTGTCTCAAATTCAACAATCGACTACAGGTGTTCAGCCTGCTCTGTGGCATCAGAGTTTACCCTGGAAACCTTGCACTGAACACTTGGGGCTAATTTAGCCAGCAAAGGTCAGCATTAAAAGGACAGAAACCATCTCTGGCTGAATATTGGCCCGACTATGTCTTAGCAAAGCTTAAGGGTGAGTCCATTTCCGTTTCCAGGGTCAGCTGCAGACAAGACCAATCTTAAAGAAATGAAACAGCTTAATTTTCAAATTTTATTTTGAACAAATAAAGTACAGAATTCAACAATAAATACAAACATTACGTTAACCAAAAATGCTCTCATGGGATGAAAGATTAATACCCTGAATCTAATTCTCATTTTTCTCAAATGCCGGGTTGGAAAACACTTCCAGCTTGCTCTCCGTCCCGTCGCCGACTTGGTCTGCATAGATGGTTCTGTTCAGCGGAGGCCAGTCTGGGTCCTTTTCCATGGCGCTCAACAGCTTTTTATATTGACTGCTGGGCAGGAGTCGAAAGCAATTCTTCAGTGCTATCCAAAGCGCTCTGTTATCAAGGATAACATCCTGCAGAATTAATTGTGGACAATATGTTGAAACTCTCAGCTCAGGATGCAGCGAAAATCAAAAGAGAAAATAGGATAGTGGCATAGCACCCTCAATATTGAGAAAATTCTACTTTTGGGGGGAGGGGTGTAAACTTCCATTGGGGTTAGTACCCCCAATCATTTTGAAAAGCTGGCTCCTATGGATAGTACAAATGTTTCTGAAAGGAATGATACCACCCCATCTCGAGTACTGTAAGCAGTGTGAGTTGTCCTATATATGATAGATAGATAGATATATACATATATGTATATACATATAGATATATAGATAGGTATAGATAGATAGATATATACATATATACAGATAGATATATACATAGATATATATATACATAGATATATACATATAGATAGATATATATACCGGTAGATAGATATATACACATAGATAGATAGATACGATAGATAGATACGATATATATGATACGATATATCTATATCGTATATATCATATTATATATATACATACACACACACACACACACACACACATATATATATATATATATATATATATATATATATATATATATATATATATATACCAGATTTATATATTATATATATAATATTATAAATACCAGATTTTCCTTTGGGAAAATCCAGACCCATGGCAATGCCCCCATGACTGCCCAGATCCACCTCTGCCCTGTTCTGCCCTCAGCCTCGTCCCCAGATGGCATTCGAGCATGCACGGATGCCTCTTCCCGACGTGTCTGATGAAATCTGGACATCTGGAAGCCATACAATGTAACTAGAAAAGGTCAAGCAATGGAGAACCTCATTTATGAAGAATGCTAAGAGGTTAGGGCTATTTACTGTGGAAAAGAGACAGCTGAGGGGAGATAAGAAAGAACTCTTTACAATAATGAGTGGGGTGGAACAGGTACATTAGGAACGGTTGTTTAATCTTCAAATAGTTACTAGAACTACAAAATCCTTGCCCCGATTTACTAAGGCTTTTCTAGGGTTTATATTCAAAACCACTTATGCAGCCACCTCTGGGTGTTAACCGCTGAGGTGGTTTTGTTCAAATTAGCCACTGCTGAAAGGAGACACATTTTCAAAGTTTAAATTGTTAAGGCCAAAGTTTATCTTTATGATTTGAGGCATGGTACAGAGGTTGGGCCTGAAGTTATACATAGGATTACAAGAACGTCTGGATTTCCCCAGACACATCTTCCTTTTAGAACAGGTCAAGGGGGGCGGGCCTGGGGGCATGGCCAAGAGTCCGGATTTTCCTGAAGGATAATTTTGTATCCCTAGTTATACATGTCTCCCTCCGTATTCGCAGTGATAGGGGATTAACCCTTTCAGGACCAAGGGACATATTTGTCCCATAACTTTAAAATCCTATAAATTTTGATTGGGATAGTCTACAGTTCTAAATTTGATATGTACGGATTCCATATGATACTGCCTTTATGTAAACAAACTGGTTCCGACATTCATTCATTAGCGTCGTTGCTAGATTGACAAGAAGATTCACTTGCCACACTGTCCATAAGCCAGAAGTGTTATTTTTTTAAATAAAAATAATGATATTTCACAAAAAAAAATCAATTTTTTGGCATCTGCAAGCCCTTTTTACCATAAAAATGTCGTCAAAACCACAAAAATTGGCCTACGATCCTTATGGTCCTGAAAGGGTTAACAGACCCATGAATACAGAAAAACTGCAAATAACTTTTTCACATGTTACTTGCTGTTTTACATTAAAAACCATCGTGAATATGGTGAAACCGCGAATAACATGGTGGGAGACCTGGCCTGTTCTTGAAGGAGAGGCAAAACACGGTGAAGAAAGTGCTGGGAATTGGCGATTGTCTCTGTAACCGCTTGGAATCGGCGATTTCTCTATGCAAGCTGATGTCATTTTGGGGGAGGAGCCAGCGAGCTAAAAACCGTGAATAATCGAAACCGCGATTATGGAGGGAGAAGTGTACAGAGAGTGGCAAAATCAAGTTGCTCTCTGTGAGGGTCATTTTACTAGGCAAATTTTTTTCTGCACACTAAAACCAGTTTTACCACAGACGGAAAAGTTAGGCGCTGTTTATAGGACAGCGCAGACGCCCAAGAGCCTGGCCTAACCTTAGGCGTAACCATTTGCATCAGCAAAACCTTGTGCTTAAAGTTAGGCGTGGAAGCGCCTTATTCTATAATTACCCGTGTAACTTTGAGGAATGTTCCTGATCCGCCATTTCTGTGCCCCTATTTTGACACCGCATGTAAATTTTAGGCAAATTATTTTTGGGTTATTTTTTTAAGAAAATGTATTTTATGGTACTGTAATTTAGCTCTAATTTTAGAATTGTAATTTTGTCTTGTATTTGTAATTATGTACAGTTCATTTATACGGAAACTGCTTTGTTTAAAGGCAGTATATAAATTTAATAAATGAAAAATAGGCATGGATTGCGCACCTAACTTTACACGCATACGTTTAGATTAAAACCAATTAAAGCTAATAATTGCTTGCCAAGAAGTCAGTTATTAGCATTAAGGACCGGATTCTGCAAACGGAACCTACATCGATGGCTGCCTTAGAAAATGCCGCCGATCTCATGTCTTTTTTTTTTTTTTTTTTTTACTTTATTTAGTTTTTAATGCCAACAAAAAGTGCAATACAATTTAAATACAAATAATGATAATCAACCAAGCACTTATAATCAATCAGTATCTATACAAAAGATAAAAATTCCCTCCCACAGCCATCATTACCATCAGGAATAATGCCAAAACAAAATATATACCCCCCCTTCCGGATGTGTGGGTGAAAAACAACGGAAAATAAAGATAAATCCTCCACTTGGACACACACGACTTGATGAAACACAGTCAACATGGATTCAGGAAAGGGAAATCGTGTTTGACGAATTTACTCCAATTCTTTGAGACCGTGAACAAGCAAATTGATAGTGGAAAGCCGGTAGACATAATATACTTGGACTTCCAGAAAGTGTTCGACAAAGTTCCACACGAAAGACTTCTCAGGAAGCTACAAAGCCATGGCATAGAGGGAGATATACAAAGATGGATAGGCAAATGGCTGGATAACAGGAAGC
The DNA here is from genome assembly GCF_902459505.1 of Geotrypetes seraphini. Lineage (NCBI taxonomy): Eukaryota > Metazoa > Chordata > Amphibia > Gymnophiona > Dermophiidae > Geotrypetes > Geotrypetes seraphini. The sequence goes on along the minus strand of NC_047092.1, from coordinate 181,024,864 downwards.
AGAGAGTGGGCATAAATGGGAAGTTCTCCGACTGGGAGAAAGTGACTAGTGGTGTACCCCAGGGCTCGGTACTTGGGCCGATCCTTTTTAATATTTATATCAATGACCTGGAAAACGGAACATCCAGTGAGATCATCAAGTTTGCAGACGACACAAAACTCTGCCGGGCAATCAGATCGCAGGAGGACAGTGAGGAACTCCAGAGCGATTTGTGTCGGTTAGAAAAATGGGCGGAGAAATGGCAGATGAAGTTCAACGTGGAGAAATGCAAGGTAATGCATTTAGGCAGTAAAAATAAGGAATACGAGTACAGAATGTCAGGTGCAACTCTGGGAAAAAGTGAACAGGAAAGGGATCTGGGTGTACTGATAGATAGGACCCTGAAGCCGTCGGCACAATGCGCGGCAGCGGCAAATAAGGCAAATAGAATGTTGGGCATGATAAAGAAAGGAATCTCGAGTAGATCGGAGAAAGTTATAATGCCGCTTTATAGGGCAATGGTCAGACCCCACTTGGAATACTGCGTCCAACATTGGTCTCCCTACCTAAAGAAGGATATAAAACTGCTGGAGAGGGTGCAGAGACGAGCAACTAAACTAGTGAAGGGTATGGAGAAACTGGAATATGAGGATCGACTTAAAACACTGGGATTGTTCTCCCTTGAGAAAAGGAGACTGCGTGGGGATATGATCGAGACCTTCAAAATACTGAAAGGAATCGACAAAATAGAGCAGAGAAGATTATTTACATTGTCCAATTTGACACGGACAAGAGGACATGAAATGAAGCTAAGGGGGGACAAGTTCAGGACTAATATCAGGAAGTTCTGCTTCACACAGAGAGTGGTTGACATCTGGAATACTCTCCCAGGGGAGATTATTGTGGAATCGACAGTCCTAGGCTTCAAAAACAAACTAGATGCATATCTCCTTGAGAGAGGCATATAAAGATATGGTTGGCTATAAAATAAGCCAGGTGTATACCTAGCAGGGCCTCCGCGTGTGCGGATCGCCGGACTTGATGGACCGAAGGTCTGATCCAGAGATGGCGCTTCTTATGTTCTTATAAAGATATCAATCGTGCTACAGCGCCATTTGTACCTACCATCAAATGTAAGCACCAGTTTTGAAGTCCTACATTCCTGGCGCCTACATATGAAGAGAATATCGTCCAAAGAGGGGTGGCACGTCAAATGCGCGCCAGTGGCGCCCAAGGTCATTTCCAGCATAAACTACGCCCACTTTGATCTGAGACACCATTAGATGCCTCTGTGGACGCAATTATGGCATCCTTTTTTGGAAACACCTAAGGATGCCTCCGTTTGTTATGATGTTTTAATCGGTTTTAAATGACACGGTCAATTACTGAACCGATTAACACCAATTAAAACCGATTAAACACCCCCCCCCCTCCTTTTACAAAACCGTAGCGCAGTTTTTAGTACCGGCCGCAGTGGTAACAGCTCCGACGCTCATGGGAATTCTATAAGCGTCGGAACTGTTACCGCTGCAGCCGGCGCTAAAAATCCACGCTACAGTTTTCTAAAAGGGGGAGGGGGTAAGTTAGGCAGTGGTAGAGCACCTAACTTATGGCGCCATTTAGAGAATTTGGGCTTAATTGCCTTGTTGTTCAATTAAAAAACGCACACCCCCAAATTTGCACACTCACCCGAAAGCGCGATTTATAGAATCTGAGGAATACTGACAGATGCACAGTGCTCAAAAGTGTAAATAAAGTCTCTCACCTCTACCAACGTTAACGTAACAAAACACACAACCAGCATAATTAGCATGTGAACCCTCCAGAGGGTGGGCGTGCAGACAAGCTGTGGGAGAAGCAAATAGACAAGTCCAGTTTACTAATAAAATTGGTTTCATTCTTAGAAAGAGATGAGCAAATATTTCTTTATTTACCGCCTACCTAGGCGGTTTACAATCAGGTCCTCAAGCCTTTTTCCCTGTCTGTCCTGGTGGGCTCACAATCTGTCTAATGGACCTGGGGCAATGGGGGATTAAGTGACTTGCCCAGGGTCACAAGGAACAGTGCGGGGTTTGAACCCACCACCTCAGGGTGCTGAGGCTGTAGCTTTAACCACTGCACTACTCTAGAAATCAAAATGTAGTAGAAGTGAGCCAAGTATAAGACAATCAAGCCATTGTGACATCACTGATGAGGTTGGCTCTTATTGGTGGAATGAGGCATTGTGACATCACAGTATCAGCTCTGGTTACCAGAAACTATTCAATTTTCTCTACTGTTCTCCCAGGGGAGCTCAGAATGGTTTACATGAGTTTATTCAGGTACTCAAGCATTTTCCCCTGTCTGTTCCAGGAGGCTCCCAATCTATCTAATGTACCTGGGGCAATGGGGGGATTAAGTGACTTGCTCAGAGTCACAAGGAGCAGCGTGGGGTTTGAACCCACAACCTCAGGGTGCTGAGGCTGTAGCTTTAACCACTGTCCCACTCTAGAAATCAAAATGTAGTAGAAGTGAGCCAAGTATAAGACAATCAAGCCATTGTGACATCACTGATGAGGCTGGCTCTTATTGGTGGAATAAGGCATTATGATGTCAGAATACCAGCTCTAGTTATTAGAGGCTGAAACTTTTCACACTTTATTTATTCTATTTTCTATCCCGTTCTCCCAGGGGAGCTCAGAAATATTTACATTAATTTATTCAGGTACTCAAGCATTTTTCCCTGTCTGTCCCGGTGGGCTCCCAATCTATCTAATTTAGCTGGGGCAATGGAGGGATTAAGTGACTTGCCCAAGGTCACAAGGAACAGTGCGGGGTTTGAACCCACAACCCCAGGGTGCTGTGGCTGTAGCTCTAACCACTATGCCACTCCTTCCTCCTGCATTAATGATTCTCCCCCGGCAAATGCACCAAAGTCCATAGGAATTGAATGGGCTTCGGTGCGTTTGCATGGAGAAATCACCACCAGGACTTTGTAAAAGGGGCCCAAACAGAGAACTACTGTAATATATAATGTTTCAACATTTATGTAACAGTCACAATCAGGTCACTTAGTTGATAAATATACAAGCCTCTGCCTGGTGGTGCACGTTTACCCACGTGGGTACTTGCAAAGTGACTAAGCACTGCTCTATAACAGCTCATGAAAGTGGCATGGAGGAGCATTTCCAAAAGAATGTCTAAGTCAGAATTGGGACGTCCCCAATGGCATAGTAAGAGGGGATTGGGGGAGGGGGGAATTGGACCACCATGGGCACTGTCTTGATGGGGGCACCGGCACCTCTTCTCCTCTCCCCTTTTATCTCTTTTCACCAGCGCGAGCCGCATATTCAACCTGCTGCTTGTGCCAGCCTCGGCTCTCCCTCTGAAATCACTTCCTGGTCATGGGACCAGGAAGTGACCTCATAGGGAGAGCCAAAGTCAGTGCGGGCAGCAGATTGGAGATGCTGCTTGTGCCAGTGAAGAGTTAAAGAGGTATGGTGGGAAGGGAGGGCACGAGCACGGCAGGGAGGGTGGGGAAGGAGTGGGGGTGGAGAAGAAGGTGGGGAGCGCCTTCTACCCTTGCTACGCCACTGGAAGTCCCGCTCATAATGTCCCCCCAAAAGTCCATCTCACAGCTATTTTTGAACAGGAAATACATCAGTGAATCTCGAGCGGCACACAGTTTGTGATACACTGGTATAGACACTCACACACACAGTCTCATCTCTCAGTTGGGATACTCACTTCCAGGGCAATGTATAAACCCTCGATGTCGGCGAATATTAAGAATAAGGTGAAAGCAACTTCAACAAGCAGCACACACATAAAAATGTCTGAAGGAAAAAGGAGAACTCCGTTAGCCAAGAGATTTCCACAGCACAAATGTTTGCAGCTAATCTCCACAAAGGGAAGAACTCATTGTGCACTACGGGGCTTCTTAAATCTGCTCCTGCATCCCTCTCCAACCCGCTGCCCCTGGTTTCCAGAAAATCCGACATGAATAGCCATGAGATAATCTAGCGCTCTCACGGCCCTGCTTCACCGTTCTCATTCAAGTTTATTAAAAATCTTTTTAAACCGCTTAATCGTTATTCTAAGCGGTGTACACTCTAAAATTATTCAAATACATGTTAAAAAAGGGATACTAGGTAAAAACCAAGTGTCATAACAAAACACTGATAGACATAAGGACTTAATTCAAACAATAGGAGAGTGGGGAAGAACTACAATTGTGAAAGAAAACAGCAACATAAAAGGAAAATACAATAGGTTAGGGGAAAAATTATCAATTTAATCTAAAATTTAATCTAAACTAAACTAAAACTCCATAAGCACGGCGGCTGGTGCAGAACGAGGCCTCGGGCACTGATGGCATCTGTACAACGCTAGTACCACAATGCTCACTTATGAATTATGAATTGTATGGACGTGAGTCCGTGCTGTTGCACTTAGTCCTCAAGTCTGATTTGATTGGCTCATGTGATCTGCACGCCTGTCGCCACATCTGCAGTTCACACAATGCAAAATACAGACGAGCAGATTTGCTTTGCTCCTGCTCTCCTTTATTTACTGTACTGTACACGAGCAATCATGGTCGATTATTTCATTAAACCGTTATTATGATTATTATTCCTGATTTACAGAAAAATTGCATTGTCTTTTGTGTTTCAGATGTTGAGCCTTAAATATTAATCTGCAAAACCGCTCATGGATTAGTGCCCGTTTCCAACAATTCTTTTGCCAGGAATTTCATGCAACATGTGAAAACATTTAATGCCAAATAAGGACAATCTGACCCCTAGGGCAGGGCCATAGCTATCAATGAGTGAACCCAACAAAAGGACAGGACAGGACAGCCCAATGGTAGGGCCACCTCCAGTCAAACCCAAAGTGCTCACATTGACTTCCTGCTTTTCATCTTTATTTTCTAGCATCTCTAGCCCCCACACAATATCTCTTCCCTCCCCCTCCCCTGCCCTGATGTCTCTCTCTAGCTCTAACCCCCCCTCCCCCCCACCCACAATCCTCCAGACCAGCACCACCAACAGCAGTAATGTACACAGGCTGCATCTTTTTTTCTGAATTTTCTAGCAGTAATATGTTGACTTTGGGAAATGTGCATCTCTGATATCTTGCATTTCAGTATATTGTAAGTATAATTTGGGGGAACATGATCCCTAGGTACAGTACTGCAAGACTACAGATAGAGGCGCTGTATTGATGGAAGGTGCCGACCAGGGTGGGAGCAACTGGGAATCGCTCCTGTCACTAGACCACCATGGACTATTAAGGGTAGGGGTGGGGTGGAATCATTTGGACGGAGATGTTGGATCACAGATGGCGCTTTGAATCGGGTGGTGGGACTTCTGACTGAGGAGCTTGGGTCTTGAACCCCTGGAGTTTGGGGAATTATTGGGGTCTTGAGTGGAAGGGATTCAGAAGATCATCAGGACCTTGTGGTTTGAGCAGGAGTGTGTGTGGGGGGGGGGGGGGGGGGCTCAGAGGATCATCAATTGCCTGACAGCATCGACAGCCCCTCTGAGAATGGCTTGGGAGCATCGGGCTTTGCGTTGTTGCTCGATGCTCCTGAAATGCTAGAATACCGTGCTTGCCGTGATAGTGCAGGTTGGCGTAATAAGAGCTCACCCCGTCAAATTGGGACCTGTGCTAAAATAGTAAACTGGCATGTCTTAACAGTAGCCCCCCCCCCCTTTATAAACGTGCGCCATAGTGGCGAAATAACACTTCTTAATGGTAACTGACATTGATAACTACTGTATATTCAACTTTCCGAGTTTATTACCTATTTGATATACCATATATCAAAGTAGTCAGTGGTGTAGCGAGGATGAGAGGCACCCGGGGAGGTTGCGCCTCCTCCCCGTCCTCATCTCCGTGCCCCCTACTCCTTCCCTGACCCTCTCCCCCACCGCTGTGCACGTGCCCCCCCCCCCTTCTCTTCCCCTGTACTTCTAGTTCACCGTGTGAGCAACAACTTCAACGTGGTCAAGAGGGGAGTGTGTGGCTCAGTGGTTAAAGCTACAGCCTCAGCACCCTGGAGTTGTGGGTTCAAACCCACGCTGCTCCTTGTGACCCTGGGCAAGTCACTTAATGCCCCCCATTGCCCCAGGTACATTACATAGATTGGGAGCCCTCCAGGACAGACGGGGAAAAATGCTTGAGTTCCTGAATAAATTCATGTAAACTGTTCTGAGCTCCCTTGGGACAACAATATAGAAAATTGAATAGTTTATGGTAACCAGAGCTGATACTGTGATGTCACAAAGCCTCATTTCACCAATAAGAGCCAACTTCATCAGTGATGTCACAATGGCTGGATTGTCCTACACTTGGCTCACTTTAGCTACATTTTGATTTCTAGAGTGGCTCAGTGGTTAAAGCTACAGCCTCGGCACCCTGAGGTTGTGGGTTCAAACCCACGCTGCTCCTTGTGACCCTGGGCAAGTCACTTAATCCCCCCATTGCCCCAGGTACATTAGATCGATTGTGAGCCCTCTGGGACAGACAGGGGAAAATGCTTGAGTACCTGAATAAATTCATGTAAACCGTTCTGAGCAATCCCCTGGAAGAACGGTATAGAAAATTGAATAAATAAATAAAACGTGTTCCTCGCAACCGCCGATGTCAGTTCCGGGTGCCACACTTAGGAATCCTATGCGCGGCACCCAGAAGTGACATCAGCGGGAAGCGACGCGGTCATGAGTAGCATGTTGAGGTTGTGGCTCACAGTGGTGAACAACTAGAAGTTCGGGGAAAGGTAAGGGGCGGCTCGTTTGCAGTGTGAAGAGGTGAGCTGGAGAGGTGGAAGGGTACCGGACTACCGGCGACCACACGTCGGCACCTAGGGCGAACTGCTTCCCTCGCCCCCCCCCCCTTAGTACCCCACTGCCTGTAGTTGAAGTGGTCAGCTCAGCTGGAGAAGTTTTGAAGTGGGGGGGGGGGACTGGCTAACTGTCAGAATCCAAAAGGATTCCCTTGCGTTAATGGTCCGCAAAACTACAAGAGCATACTCACAGTTTTTGTAGACGGGTTGCCTGAATGGTTTTCCTTTGGAGAACACAAACGCTATTATCACAAAATGATTTGCAGTTATTAACCACAAAGTGGTGTTTTCATAACTTCTATGATCTATGCCGGAACCATACAAGTGTGAACCGAAGTTGCTAATGTTCGTATATCTACCAGGGCATCCGCTGCAAAAGCAAACACAAAACACGCGGACAAAGTTACTGTATCCAGCAATCTCCAAAAGAACAACATGGCGAGACAGTCACAGGAGCGAGAAAATCTCAATGCATAACTGACCCCCCTCCCCCCCCCCTTTTACAAAACCGTGATAACAGTTTTTAGCATAGGCTGGCACGCTGAATGCTCTGCGCTGCTCCCGACTCTCGTAAGAACTCTACGAGTGTCGGGAGCCGCGCAAGAGCATTCAGCACGCTATCCTGTGCTTAAAAAAGCTATCACGGTTTTGTAAAAAGGGGGGAGGGGGTATAAGAGGCTTGTTTTACAAAAAAAACATTGAGAATGGAAGTCAGAAGAACAGTCCCTGCTTTCTCTTTATTTTTGTTTTCTGCTTTATCAGATTTTGGTGCTCTTTTATTTATTGTATTTACAGTTTCTATTTAATGTAAACCGCCTAGAAGTCGCAAGATTGCTGGCGGTATATAAGAATAAAGTTATTATTATTATTATTATTTTCATTTAATTAGATTCTAAACCACCTAGAAGGGCCTCCAATGGGCAACAGAGTAAATCTATCTATAGATATATAGATATATAATCTATTGTAAACTGCATAGAACTTAACGGTATTGCGGTATATAAACTGTTATTATTATTATTATTATATATAAAATTGGACTAACATCACACCACAGCTGCACTTCTTTATATACTGTTGACTCTGACATCATTCTGACTGTGTGATATCATTCCCCGAGCTTCACACCATTGGTCCATCTATATATTTAAATTCTGATGTATGTGTAGCCCCCTTCCCATCCCCACAGTATTTTCCCCCAGATAGTAAGTGATATGTATACCAAGTTTGGTTGAAATCTGTCCATGCGTTTCAGAGTTATGCTGGAACATACATACACACACACAGATAAATCCGATTTTATATCTATAGATGTAATTGTTTTAATTTACTATTCAAACATCTTTTATAATGACCTTTTATTGATGTACACCGCCTAAAAGCCTCACTTGAAACATACTGGAAATAGACAATCTACTTCTCAACAATTACTATAATTCTACCAGCCATATTAGTCTTGAAGAAAGCCAGACTCATGGGGAGAGATTCTTCCTGTTGGTCCAATAGAAGAATGAGCCAAAGACTACCTAGCTCTCTCTTCCTCAGATATCTTCTTCTATTATCGTCTTTAACCATTCTGAAAAGTATCACACTTTTGCAAACACAATTTGAATCTAGTGTGTTGAATTCTTCTACCGTCGTGTATTCTGAGGACTCTAGTTACCTGGACATGTTTGTGGCACTATACCAGGGTTGTTGCTGGACTATGAGGAAGGCGTAGGTTTCCATGGCGACACTGAAACAAATATTAAAGATCACCGAAAGCAGCATAGGGGGAGAGATCAGCTGTCCGGGAGGTCTATACGGGGCCAGCTTTGGATAGGCATGGGTGGAACTCACTAGAAAATATAAATTATATCGTTTTAATTCAATCATTTAAGATAAGTCATTGAATTTATGAATTATTGAAAAGTTTTAACAAATAACTTACTTAAAAACTATTTTAAAATATTTATATACAAAAATATAGCACTGAGCACTTTATATAAAAAAAGCATGAAAAAATTTGAAATGGGCTAGTGAGGAGGCCATAAGCCAAAAGTTGAATGGTGACCAAAGAAATGTCTGGGCACCAAATGGCAAATCTGAAGCCCTAAGAGGATTCTTAGAATAGCATTCAACAAATATAGGGGACATTGAAATGTTTTTTTTATTTTTAAAAGTAAAGGGGAACATGTTGGAGGCGTGTTCTGGGCGGGCTTAGACTGGGACATCTTGTGGGTGTCAGGTCAAAAGCGCGCCGGGACAAAGGCGCGAGCAGACAATTGAGCGCAGCGTGAGAAAATTACTGTTTTAGGGCTCCGACGGGGGGGGGGGGCGTGGGGGGGAACCCCCCCCCCACTTTACTTAATACAAATCGCGCCGCGTTGTGGGGGCATTGTGGGGGGTTTGGATTTTACTGAAAACTTCACTTTTTCCATGTTTTTAGGGAAAAAGTTAAGTTTACAGTAAAATGTGGGGGGTTACAACCCCCCAATCCCCCCACAACGCCGGCGCGATTTGTAGTAAATAAACTGGGGGTACTCCCCAACAAAACCCCCCGTCGGAGCCCCTAAAAACAGTAATTTTCTTCGGCGTGCACCTCCGTCTTGCGCTCAGTTGTCGGCGCGCGCCTTTGTCTTCCGTGTTGTTGTCTATGAACCCATCTTGTGGCAATAATCAAACGTTTCCTAAGATGTCCTGGATGGAACTTAAGACATCCAGAGCTGATGACCACTGAAGGGATTAAGTAATGAATCACCCACACTCCACCAGTGGTCACTGACCTCCTCTCATCCCCCTCCCCCCCCCTAAAGACCTAAATGAAACAACATATACCTGTCTCTAGAACAGTAGCACCTGGTATGGGAAATCCTAGCAGAGCATCACACAGGTGTCTTAAGTAGCCTGGTGAGTGGGCTAGTGAGCCATAGAGAGGAAGACCCAAGCCCATAAGCCACTCTAACCACTACATTTATGGTGGAAATTGTGAGCCTCCAAAACCCTACTATATTGCCATAAAGGTGCCACCTACAGCTATAAGGGCCATTGGGGTGGTAGACAGGTGGGTATAGTAGGTTTAGGGGAGGTTTTAGGGGGCTTATGGTGAGATGCACTTCTGCACCCTTTATGTGATGTTCACAGCAGTGCCCTCTGCTCAGTTGCTATGTCTGTGTGGACAGCCCATTCTGGCCCTTCCAACATCCAAATGGTCTGGATTTGGACATTTTGACCTTGGACATTTCTGTGGTCGAAAATGGCAAAAAAGTTAAGTGTCCTAAGGATGAATGTCCTGTCGGACAAGATGTCTAAATAGGTGATTTTTTTTTTTTTTTTAAATGGGCATGTAGCAGTTTTGCAGGTTTTGAAAATGGCCGTTTCTCCGCCTCCGATTTTGGACGTCCTATCGAAAATGCCCCTCCACAGCAGATATCTAACCAAAAAAAACTGGATGAAAATGTAAAATGCTGCCCTGGGTTGAAAAAAAAACCTCTACTTCTGAATAACGATGCATTTGGGGGCAGATCCAGCTTCAAGTTGCAATTTCAAAAAGGCCAATAGTTATGTACAAAATGGTTTTAGCAAGACACGTACTTGTACAGAAAATGACAAACATGACAGCGAAATCATGGACGAGAAACTGGTTATTCCCAAAGATGTTTCTTTGCTAAAAAAAAAAAAAAAAAGAGAGAGAATTAAGAGAATCTTGATTCTTCAGCTTATCATATCACAAGCAAACTATTAGGTAAGTCACATTTTAAAACTTATCAGAATAAATAGATTGCCAATATAGTAACTTATAAGATCCAAGTAAAAAGAATACAGAGTACAAATGCTGTATACTGACTCCCTGTATCGACCGTTTTAGCTTTTCACATACGAGTAGCATTTGGCATTTTCCATTAGCACACATTAATGTAATAGAGCACTGCGAGGGTCTGTGTGGAACAAGGTAGGGTTTCCTTAAGAATACTCCTTCACTGAAGCAGAGCCACCTTAAGAATAAATAGGTTCACAGCCATTCGTGCGTGGGACACAGCCGCGCCGACATTTGAGTCCAGACAATTGGGCGCAAAACTCCAGCACGCCGCCGGAAAAGTTAATTTTAAAGAGCTCCAACGGGGGGGAGGTGAGAGGAGACCCCCCCAGTTTACTTAATAGTGTTTGTGCTGCTGTTGGGGGTGGGGTGGGAGGGTTGGAACCCCCCCATTATAGAGGAAACTTAACTTTTTCCCAATTTTTTTTGAAAAAAAGTTAAGTTTTCTGTATAATGGGTGGGTTGCACCCCCCCCCCCACCCCAACAGCAGCACGAGCAGTATTAAGTAAAGTGGGAGGGTTCCCCCCCCATACCCCCCATCGGAGCACTTTAAAATTAACTTTTACAGCGGCGCGCTGGAGTCTTGCGTGCAATTGTCTGGGCCAAAATGTCGGCACAGCTTTGTCCGGCTTGCTTTTGTCCCGTCACTGAATAAATATGTTAGCCTGTCTGGCCAGCAGGGCGGGGCTCAAGCAGAGAATAGGTAATTAAAAGCCCTCTGGCAGAATAGGATTGGGGGTGAGGGGGGGTGTGGTCTGGAGAGATGTCTTCAAGGAGGAGGCCTCAAGTGAGAATCTTTCCAGAGTGTTCCGGTTTGGCTGCAGTTCCTAAGGAGGGTTCAAGGGAAGAGCAGAGGCCCTAGTTCAGATGCTTGCATTTTGTGCTCTAAGAAGTCTTAAATCCATGCCTCCATGGATGCCAGGGATTTTAGGGATTGTGGGGAGGTTTTCTTGCACATGCACAAATACTCCACCATTTCTAGTCATGAAGCACACCTACTGAGAATGATGTAGCAAACTTACCCAGTACAACAACAGTGTGTTATTGTATTCAATAATTCCAAAGAGAGACATGTACTTGAACATGCAGAAGGATGTAACAAGTGCAGCACGCCCTTCCCTGTTCAAAAAAAAAAAAATGCACAGACCACACCGTCAATACATAAATACAATAGGGTGGTAAACTCGTCCTTTTCCTGCCAGTGCCAAAACTGTTAAGTGTGGCCTTTTGCCTTGATCGAAATGGACAGTCAGTTCCCAAAGCAAGTCGGTGAGATTCCGTACAAAATCTCCAAACACAGTCAGAGGCATACCAGAGGTGGATACTTTTGGCAGACCTGCATACCATGTCAACCATTGTTCCGAGTACGATGGAACACTTGGATCATGATAATGATAATAATAATAATAACTTTATTCTTTTATACCGCCATAACCAAAAGTTCTAGGCGGTTTACACTAAAAAGAGCTGGACAATCATTGAAATACAATAATACAGTAAAAAATACAAATATTTGTAAAATAGAATTTCAATAATAAAACTCACTAAGTAATAAACTTATCGAACAAAGTGGTCTTAATTCATTTCCGATAACATAGCTTGCTGAATACATTTACCTAACCAAGATTGTTGCTAGAGTCCTATCTAAGAAGGTCTTATATCTACACCCATTAATTTTTGGATAAGCAAATAAGGAGAAGCTTCTAGTTTCTCTTGATGGTCTGTGCAAAACAAAATGAGGAAAGATTTTCCACATCATTGGAGGAAATGTGAAGAGATGAAGCCTTCCGACTACGAGACCAAATTAAACGGCAGAAGAAAATAGATTGTTGCAGATCACGTGACTATTTGAAGTCCCCTGCCCACAATTAAAGCCACAGGAAGAACGGAGATGTTCAGAGCACCCTCTTGTGGTTGACAGTTGATGTGGGGTTTTATTCCAATTCTGGGACATTTGATACCTTGGAAAAGATTTCTTGCACTTGTAACCGTTTTAAAAAAAATGACATGGATTATTATGATTGTATGTCCGTGGTGATTACCAATTTTCTTATTATAAACTGCTCTGAGCTATATAGATTTTGCAATAAATAAATAAATGATGATGATAATTAAAATGCCAGATCATAACGAATGGTATTAGACATTTTAAAATAATAATCCTGATCATTTTTCTGGCCCCTAATAATTGCATCCTAAACCCAAATTTCACTGACTGTACCAAGTGGTCTGGAGCAGAGCTGGGCAGTCAAGAATTTTTTATTTCACGTTGTTTTTCATCTGGTTTGTTCATGGGATTCTCCTCCCCTCCCCCATTTTATCATTATGGGATGACACAAAATGAAAATTTTCTGGCCCTCCCTCCAAGTAGTCACTCCTTTTGGACCCCTCTCTTCATAAGACCCCCTACTCACTCACCATAGCCCCCCTGAGATTACCCCAATCCCTGATGGTCCTGTGTCCATCTGCTCCTGTCCATGGCTGCAGCCACATCTAGGGTTACGAGACATCCAGATTTCTCCGGACCCATCCTCATTTTGAGGACATGTCTGAAGGGTCTGGACGGCTTTTCAAAACCCAGAACTTTGTCAGGGTTTTGAAAAGCCTCCTCAAATCGCGTCTGGCAGGTAGCGGGGGGGGGGGGGGGGGGCGGGATTAAGGCGTTACATGGCAGGGATGGGTGGAACTGGGCGGGCCTGGGGGGCGGGTCTAGGGGTCCAGATTTTCCGATTGGAAAATCTGGCAACCCTAGCCACATCCAATGTGGCAACTGCAACCTTTCAGCCTAGCCTCTCCACAGAAAGGGGGGTCAGAAGAGGCGGTGAGGGGATTGGGACTATAGCTGCCACATCTGTCATTGGTAAACAAAACCCTGCCCATTTTCATTTGCCAATGACAGGAAACACAGAATAAATGTCATTTGACGTTTCCTTCATCGTTGTTAATGACTTCCCATACCTAGTCTGGAGAGCCATTCCTCACAGAATAAGATTACATGTGGCCCCCGCCCCGTTCGACCCCTGCCCCACACCCCAGAACCCTACCTCTTCTTCCCGGAGGTTGGGGCCACATCTGAAAGGCCTCCAAGCATGCACGGATGTGACATGACGAAATCACACACATGTACACATACGTGTGATGTCACATGTCACATCCGCACATGCTCAGAGGGCCTCCAGGTGTGGTCCCGAGCTCAGGCAGAGCCCGGGCCGTCCAAAACCTGGACAAAGTGCCTGGACAGGCTTCCCAAAACCCGCAGTTTGTCCGGGTTTTGGAAAGCGCCGCGGTGTCCGGAAGGCCTCTGAGCATGTGCAGATGACATCACATGCACCCGTGTATGCTCGGCGGCCCTCCAGACCCAGCGAGAAAGAAGAGACGAGGCAGTGTGGGGGCGGGGCTGGAAGCAGAATGGGGTGGAGTTTGGGCCAGAAAGGAGTGGGGCCATGCGTCCGGGATTTTTTAGTTTCAAATATGGTAACCCTACTAACTCAGAGGTAAGAAGCAGCCCTCTGGCACCTCGAACTCCTGGACATGAGGTCAATACAGAGCCTTGCAGGTTGATTGCACCTTTATAAGCAAGCTGAGTGTGTAGAACAGCATTTTGCAGGGCATTCAATAAACAAAGCAAACACTTAGGTGCTGAAAAAATTCAGAGCTGACTGCTATTCTATAAAGGGTGCACACCTTATATAGAATAGTGTTTAGCATGGATCCTGCACCTAACTTTTCGATACCAGACTTACACCTGCTAAAATCTTATGTAAATGCTGGCGCCCAAGTTAGGCACGGTTAGGGAGTATTCTGCAATTCCGCATGCACTTTTTCGGAACAACCCTGATACACCTAAGGCTGTGTCCCCTTTTGAAAAATGCTCCATGGGAATTAGACACCATGCCTTAAAAAAACAACGCCTATCCAGGAGCGTGCACACATGGTAATGGGTGCCAATTAACATCCCAATTATTGATGGTTCAGAGCTCACTCTCCAATGAGAGAGTGTAAACTCACTTGAGTAGATCAGACACGCAGGAGATGTTGGTGATGCTGGAGTTGAAAGGTGCAGCCACAGAAGCCTCTTGTTCGGACAGAGAGATCCCCGCATGGGCAGTTTTCAAAGCCTGAAAAATATACGCCTAGATTATGCCTATGGAAGTACCAACAGTAGGTGCTGTCTTGTCATCATGCGTGCTTGTTCTTATATCATAAGGTGTTTTTAAATGGCATATACAGGTGGAGAGACTTTTATAATTGAGCCCTGATGGAGTAATTCTATAACTAAGATATTCACATTTGCATACATGTGTACATAAGAATTGCTGCTGTTGGGTCAGACCTATGGTCCATCATACCCAGCAGTCTGCTCACGCGGCAGCCCTTAGTTCAAAGGCCAGCGCCCTAACTGAGACTAGCCCTACCTGCGTTCGTTCTGGTTCAGCAGGAACTTGTCTAACTTTGTCTTGAATCCCTGGAGGGTGATTTCCCCTATAACAGCCTCCGGAAGAGCGTTCCAGTTTTCCACCACTCTCTGGGTGAAGAAGAACTTCCTTACATTCGTACGGAATCTATCCCCTTTCAACTTTAGAGAGTGCCCTCTCATTCTCCCTACCTTGGAGAGGGTGAACAACCTGTTCTTATCTACCAAGACTATTCCCTTCAGTACCTTGAATGTTTCGATCATGTCCCCTCTCAATGTCCTCTGTTCAAGGGAGAAGAGGCCCAGTTTCTCTAATCTTTCGCTGTACGGCAGCTCCTCCAACCCCTTAACCATCTTAGTCGCTCTTCTCTGGACCCTTTCGAGTAGTACTGTGTCCTTCTTCATGTTACCAACTTTCCGAGATTGGCATCACCTCCACTGTCCTTGAATGGTTCTCAAAATTCCTTCGTTCCTGCTCCTACATTGTTAACATGAATGTACCTCCCCCTGGACACCAATCTGTGGAGTCCCGCAAGGTTCACCTCTTTCTCCTATCCTCTTCAACATTTATATGTCCTCCCTAAAACTCCTCCATCTATCCCCCCTTGAAACAATTTACACCTATGCTGATGACATTCTTGTCCTTCTCGAGACCGACTCGAACCTCACTGATCTCCCATTGAACATATCCTCCTGTATCTCAAACCTCCAATCTTGGGCCCACACCGTCCAAATGAAATTGAATGAATCCAAGACAAAACTACTTTGGCTTGGCCCAAAATTAGCTCAGCTACCCCCCTCAATCCCACTGCCTTCCGGCTCCTCTCTGCAGCTCGAATTCTCCAGCAAGGTCCTGGGCGTCATCATTGATTCTACACTGTCCTTCAACGAACACCTCAACTCCCTGGTAAAAAAATGCTATTTCAGCCTTCACATGCTGAGGTCAGTAAGATCCTGTTTCCATCAAAAACAATTTGCCGTTCTTGTCCAATCCATCATCCTCTCCAGAGTGGACTATTGCAATTCCATCTTCATATGCCTAACGAAGAAAAACCTCCACAGACTCCAGCGGATCCAAAATGCCGCGGCCAAGCTTATCTTTGCTAAAAGTAAATTCGATCATGTCTCACCACTCCTTTCCAAGCTTCACTGGCTTCCGATAACTTCCAGAGTCCACTTCAAATGCATCAGCCTAACCTTCAAGATCCTCCACGGCATCCTTCCTCCATTAATTCCACTTTCCTGGAATTCCTCGAATCTTAGTACCTCCAGACCTACCCAAAAATCGAAACTATCCTTCCCCTCACTAAAAGGCATTTCCCACCCAGGAAAACAGGGGACTTCCCTCCTCTTCAGATTCACCGAGCTGTGGAATAACCTCACCTCCCCCCTTCGGAACCTGAGTGCTCTCCAACCCTTCCGCAAACATCTGAAAACCTGGCTTTTCTCTAAAATCTAACTCTCCCTCCTCTCTGACATCCTAGCTCTCTAACATTCTTCTTCCCTCCGATCTTCATCTAACCCTTTCCCTGGAGTTCCTTTCTCATTACAATCCCTGTAAACCGTGCCGAGCTCCACAACCATGGAGATGGCGTGGTATAAAAACCTAAGGTTTAGTTTAGTTTAGTCAAAAATATACCTAACACTATTCTATAAATATGCATATAGACCCAGATTCTCTAAACAGTGCCGGATTTTTTAGGCACCCAAGCTCAGTAAAAAAAATGCTGTTTATACGTTGTTTGAAACTGATCTTCAATGCGCCTAAAATTCTGGCGCCTGAAATGCGCCTCCTTAGGAGTTTTACGGCGTTTAATCCCTCTGTAGTCATTGCTAAGGTCAAAAGTGGCACTAGGCGGAAAAAAGCGAGCACAATTCCCGTCAAAGGCAGGCTCTGGAAATGTAGGCCTTAGAGAACTGTCCAGACATCTGGATGGGTTTTCAAAACCCAGCACTTTGTCCGGGCTTTCAAAACCATTGAACTCAGGGGGGGGGGTCACATCTGGAGGGCATCCGCACATACGCAGATGCCCTCCAGTCGCAACCCTGAAGAGATGAGGTTTATGTGGGGCTGAGGTTGGGGGTGGAGTGGGGTGAGGGGTTGGGCAGAATGGTGCGGGGTCACCCATCCTCTTTTGGGGTGAGAAAAAGTGTAACCCTAAGAATCCCCGCCCTGTATCACAAAAAAAAATTGCTTTTGCTGCTGCTAAAAGTCTTGATACATTTCTGCTGAAATTCTCCTAAAAACAGGGAGAAAAAAACATTTTTCAGAAGAGAGGCAGAAATGATGAGACATAACTGGCTGATTCAAGAAATGATATCGCATACTGCTACAATTCATGGGATACAAATCTAGAAGCAATCAGGTCTGGCATTGCGCCTGGTGTTTGAGTTAGAGACTGATGAGGACTGGTTGGCGCGGCCTCATTCAGGGACTTGTTCCGATTTCTCAAATTGCATTTCCTAAGGAAAGCAAGGTTATTTGTCCCTGCGTGCAGATAGATAAACCCAGGAACGGATCACTATGTCCTTGTGGAAAAAGTAAGTTATGGTCAAATTAATGTGGTAATGTGTCTGAGGGTGTGGTTCAGATCTGCTAGAAAAGACAGCTTTACATTCAGGATTTTCAAACAAAAAGAAAATATTTATTGCTCTGAGTTAAAATGTATCGCTCTTTAACACTCTCTTCCCAGGGCTGGCTCTGAACATACACCCAAAAAGTGCCTTCTGCATATAATTTTAGATTCTTTCCTACCTTGATCTTCTTCCCACAAAGATGCTGGAGCCAGACTTCTTCCCTGATCCTCTACTCTTCCCTCAGGGCTTCCCTCCTGGAAGCCTCTCTTGCCTCAGGGCCTCCCTGAACTACTCAACTCCGGGATATTTAAATTCCTCACTGCCTGGGCCCAACCCCTCTGACTCAAGACCTGTTCTAGCAGTTTGTCGCCACCTGCTGTCAGCCAGCTAAATTGCGCCCTCAGTGAGGAAGTGCTGATCACTATTCCACCTAATTCCTCACAGTCCTGAAAATCTAGATCCAGTTGGCAACCTTACATCAATGGCCTAAATATCTTGGTTTAGCGGGACACTAATAATTGTTATATTTCAATTTGATGGAATTCCAAAGTGGAACATAGATAGGTATAAAATATGAAATTTGGTTTACTTACTGCACAGTCGTTTGCTCCATCTCCACACATGCCCACATAGTAACTGGAAAAGAGGAATTATGATGGTGGTTAAGATTTCTTTCATCTTTACAATCATCTGACAAGGTGGCATCTTGGAACCTTCCTACGGACAACTTGTAATTCACTATTATAATAATAATAATAATAATAATAACAGCTTATATACCGCAATACCGTGAAGTTCTATGCGGTTTACAAAGATTAAGCAAAGGTACAAATTGATTGACTTTAAGAGGGGAGGAATAAAGAGGGTTAATAGGACAGGAAATCCATTTTTGAGGAGAGAGTGATCAATAGAACAAGTTAATCGCTATAGAGGGGAGAGAGAAGAGAGGATCAGTTGTCTAGATACGTTAGGAACAGGTGTGTTTTCAGACGTTTCCTATAACAGTTCACTGGTAATGTGGGGAGAGTATTTAATCGAAAGAGGAAACCTACTGGATAAATGTTACATCAGGGAGTGCTAGGGAGGTAAAATTCATAGATGTCATAAATGACTGCTTCTTGGAGCAACTGGTACAGGAACCAACAACAGGGGGAGCTATTTTAGATGTGGTCCTTGGTGTGACTTGGATAGGGCTCCGTGAAGATGGGATACTGGGCTAGATGGACCATGGTCTGACTCGGAAAAGACATTCTTATGTTCTTACTCTAGACTTCGATAGTCTTCAATCAGGGTTGCTTTCTGCAAAGGAGACACTCTAGCAAAAACCGTTCCATTCATCAGAATCTGGAAAAAGACAAACACCAATGGACAACTTGTAACATATACAAATACCTTTTAATAACCTTTTTACATGTTTCCAAGTGGATTTCATAGTCTTTGCTGGAAAATACCATAGTGCGTGTGGACGTGTATAGATAGAAGCTCGTTCAATAGAATTTGCACAAATAGCATTTAGAATGGTGACTATGTTCCTTTGTGTGTGCAACCATTGGTGTAAGCAGATTGTCCCAGGCGCTGTCTTCACAGGGGGCACCGGGGAAAGGGAAGGGCGCACGTGCGTGGCAGGAGGAGGGGAAAGGAACGGATGGGGTGGGGGCAGAGAAGAGGGCAGGGGAGGAGCATCACCGCCCCAGGTGCCTCTCACCCTCGCTACCCTACTGATGCCCACTTTGGAGTTGTGCGCTATGAAATTTAGATGGCCATGTTATTGAATAGGGCTTACAAAAAGACAACCTAAGGTGGATTACATTGTAGAAAAATATTTATGTGACCAAAAATATGATGTGAATACATAAGAACATGCCTTACGGGGTCAGACCAATGGTCCATCAAGCCCAGTAGCCCGTTCTCACGGTGGCCAATCCAGGTCACTAGTACCTGGACAAAACCCAAAGAGTAGCAACATTCCAGAATCTCAAAGAGTAACAAAAGATTCTAGAACCCGTAGGAGTAGCAACATTCCAGAATCTCAAAGAGTAACAAAAGATTCTAGAACCCCAAGGAGTAGCAACATTCCAGAATCTCAAAGAGTAACAAAAGATTCTAGAACCCCAAGGAGTAGCAACATTCCAGAATCTCAAAGAGTAACAAAAGATTCTAGAACCCCAAGGAGTAGCAACATTCCACGCTACCAATCCAGGGCAAGCAGTGGCTTCCCCAATGTCTTAATAACAGAATATGGACTTTAAATATCAGAAAAAATAAATAAATAGAGGGAGAAACATCGGACTTATATGTTGTAAATGGCTCATAGGGACTCCTATAACACAAAGTCATTTCAGATCCCGTACAATGTAATCCACCTCAAATTGTCTTTTTGTCTTTTTATTATTAAAAAGTTTATAGACCGCATACAACTATGCGGTTTCCATATCACATACATAAAATCTTGTTTCCCTGCAATTTCCACATATAACATATAGATGTCTGGACAACATCTTAAGCATCCCCCCAATATAAAATATCAGTAAATCAAGACAAAATAACATTCACCAATTATAAAAACAAAAGACGTCAAAGTGGATTTTTCTCATTTGTTTTTACCTTCTACTTCTTTGGTGACTTTTTGATAGATTAGGGCATAGACAGATCCACACGTAACTCTAATTACTGCCAAATAAATGCTTGTTAATGTTAATAATTGATCATAGTCACCTAGATGTGCGAGCCGATTTAGCGTGCGTTAATTGTTAACTCGCCCTTTATATTCTATGGACGCGTTAGCATTTAGCGTACGCTAATCATTGGCGTGTGCTAAATCAGTTCACGTGCGCTAAATCGGCTAGCGCACCTTAGTAGAAGAGGGGGCTAATTAGCTAATTATTTTATGCACAGATCCGAGATCAATGCCAATAATTACCTGTCCAACTTTAGGTGACCTAAATAGAATCCAGCAGGTATGGTCACCGCTGTATGGATGCTATACCTAAAGTAATCGATCTAAAGCCAATCTTGAATTTCAGTAGTTTTGCCTGTAAACGGTTTCCCTCCGCAAAACTTACTTTTGGTAAATAGCTAGGGAAATAGTTCTGGACAACGTCATAGGATTTTCCACTCAAGGCGAAATGATATTGGACTTTATCAAATTCAACATCGATACGTGCATCCTATATGAAAAGAAAAGCAATCTGTTTAGACGCTTACAGATAATCCAGAACACAGTGGTCAAAATGATAGCTCATGCAAGAAAATTCGACCATGTAAACCCCTTGTTGATGGCAGCCCACTGGTTACCCATCGAGCACAGAATTCCATATCAAAATTCTGCTATTAACCTTTAAAACCCCTGAAGCTAGTCAACCTGGATTCATGAACAGATTACTGATTCTGTATTCTCCTCAAAGAAATCTTTGATCAGTCTCTCAGAATTTGCATTCTGTTCCATCTTTTTTTAGTTGAAATCTGTTTTTAATTAAACAATAAACCATAACACAGGCAAACAGCAGACAAAAAAAAAATTATATATCAGTTTCACCCCAACCAAGGAAACAGGGCTCCCCACCCCCCAAGAGGACCGGACTCTTGTGTCCTCTCAGGTTACAAAGAACCCCAAACCCCCAGCCCCCCCAAAGCAGTCCCCCCCCCATACCCCTCACCCCCAAACCCCTGTTCCATCTTTAAGACACCATTTTCTCGGTTACTGCCCCGTCTCTCTGGAACTCTACTCCAAGCCATTCAAGAGAAGCTTCCTCTTTAATTTATTTTAAGTCCAACTTAAAAGCATTCTTGTTTAAAGAAGCCTTTGGGCTCTATCTGTCCTTGTAAGGATGATCTATTTTTATTTTTCACTCAGTACAGAATTCTGATTCTTTTCAAAAGAATTGTTGTCTCCCCGCCCTATTGGGATTCCCCATCCTTGTTCTTTCCTATCAGTTATGTAGCTCTACCTTAATTCCTTTTTGTTTCAGTTTTGTTTTGTAATTTTGTTTGTTTTGTTACTAATTTGCTGTTTTTTCACCACGTTTGTAGCTTTGTTATTACCATTTTATGTTATACCCTTTCATTATATTGTAAACCGCCAAGAAGTTTGATTTGGCGGTATAACAAATTTTTAATACACTTGGAACTTGGAAACTTGAAGACATCAGAGTACCAGGCCCAGAAGAAGGGGTATTTGAACAGAGATAGGAAAAGCTATATTGAGTTAGAGCCAAGGCCAATGGAGCCCAACATCCGTTCACTAACAGTGGCTTTTCCTGGCTGCAACAATACCAGAAAGATCCTAAAAAGTATTTTACATTTCTCATACTTAATTTCAAGGGACCAGCGATGGTTTCCTCAAGTCTAACTGGCTAATAGGTGTTTATGGACTTTTGCTCCAGGAACTTGTCTAATACCTGTGTTGATAGCAAGGAGCACTTCCTCACTGGGGGTGCAGTTTAGCTGTCTGGCAGCAGATGGCGCTAAACTGCTAAAATAGCCCCCCCCCCCCCAAGTAAGAGGGATGGGGCTCAGAGGAAAAGAGGGTTAAAAGCCTTGACAGGAAGTATAAGTCGGGAGTTCCCAAATGTAGAGATTTCCAGGAGGAAGGTCTTGAGTGAAGAGGACTCCGGGGGAAGGACGAGCCATAGTACCTGAAGAGACTGGACCAGGGAATCAAGGTGGCTCAGATACCTTTGTGTTGGGAGAGACTATTAAACATAGAAACATAGAAATAGACGGCAGATAAGGGCAATGGCCCATCTAGTCTGCCCACCCCAATGACCCTCCCCTACCTCTCTCTGTGAATAGATCCCACGTGTCTATCCCATTTGGCCTTAAAATCAGGCATGCTGCTGGCCTCAATAACCTGAAGTGGAAGACTATTCCAGCGATCAACCTCCCTTTCAGGAAGTTTTGACCCAAATCTTAGGGCACAGCCTGAAGGCAAGTCTGTGTGGGTCTGTAAGTGGTTGGGGAAGTATAATTTGTGTTTGGGGTGCAGCCAGGGTCCAGCCCTAGTTAGGGATACCAGATTTAAAAAAAAAGAAAAGAAGAGGACACATGGCTCCGCCCCATTCTACCCTGTTCCTGCCCCATTCTGCCCACAGCTCCGCCCCATTCCACCCTCCAACCCCAACCCCACACCAAACTCATCTCTTTCGGGCCATGTCTGAAGAGCATCTGTGCATGTGCAGATGCTTTACGATGATGTTAGCTGCATGTGTGTGACATCATCACGTCGCATCCCTGCATGCACAGATGCGACGTGATCCCGAGCTCAATGGTTTTCAAAGCATGGACAAAATGCCGGGTTTTGAAAACCCATCCGGACACATGGACAGACCTCTAAAAAGGAGGACAGGTGGTAACCCTGGCCCTAGTAGGACTGCCCCCTATTGGTTTACAAGGAATGTTGATGCTACTGTCTCAGTGCAAGTTATGTTAATCATGAACAAAGTCTTTTGGTTACTCCTACGCCTTGTCTGCCCCTCCCCTCCCCCACCATCAGCTCCTTCCCCACCCTCTCCTGCTGCATGTGCCCCCCCTTCCCTTCCCCCGTATCCCTTCAACCTCAACCTGATGCTTGCGCCAGCATTGGCTCTTCCTCTGATGTAACTTCCTAGGCGCGGGTTTAGTATTCTAAATATTTCTGCATATAACTAGGGATACCAGATTTGTTCATGCAGAAAGGAAGACACGTGGCCCCCACCCCTTTCTGTCACCAGCCCCGCCCTGTGTGTACCTAGGTAATGCTTACATTGAACTGAAGATCACTCTTTTCAGAATATTCCATTAAACGCCAAGAAATGGATGCCTGACTAAGGCCTTGAGGTTCATTTGCCTCGACTAAAACCACTTTACTGTTCTCAGGAATCATTCCAGATGTTTTAGCCACTGTAGCAGCTGTCTGAATGTTGTCACCTAGAATAGAATGGATATACAAAAGGGTTCGTCATTCACGCTAATGAGCTGAGGCTTGTTTTATATCATAAGAATATAGGAATAGCTTTACTGGGTCAGGCCAATGGTCCATCTAGCCCAGTATCCAGTTTCCACAGTGCCTGATCCGGGTCACAAGTACCTGGCAAAAGCCCAAATACTGTAGTAGCAACATTCCAGGAAGCACAAATAGTATCAAGATACCAAGCAGAATCTCAAGGAGTAGCAACATTCTGGAACCCCAAAGAGTATCAGGATTCCAATCAGAATCTCAAAGAGTAGCAAGATTCTAATCAGAATGTCAATATAATGTGTATACGTTTAGCTGGGTAATATGTAGATTGACCTTGGGTCATCATAAGCTTTAGGGCTGGAAAGTTGATAATACATTTTTAAATTTGTGCACATTATTTTGCAAGGAAAAGTACCTGAAAGAGCAAGTGTAAATCTCCGTGGGCATTCCCCCACCCCACTCCCATTTTCAAAGGGAGAAAACACTCATACTTTCCCCTTTGACAACTGACGTAAAGCCCCTATGAAAATTGGGTCTTGGAAGAGCATGACTTCTTTTCTTTTAATTAACCATCAAAACGGCTGAAGCATTAGCTTTGAAGGTTCAGGGTCTGCCTACCTGTGAGCATGATAGTCCTTATATTGGCACCGTTGAGTTCCTTCAAGATACCGACAGTCTCGGGCTTTAAACGGTTTTCCATGATTAAAAATCCAAGAAACTGCAGATCAGATTCCACATTCTCCCTTAAGACGTGCAAATGAAATAACATCAACGCGTCACTGACTGGTACCACAGGTTGACTTTCCCTGGACAATATATTTACTATCTTATTCGACACCAGACAAAACAAGAGCTTTCATTGGAAGAAAGGTTACAACCAACACATTTTGTACAGACTATAATGAATTAATGATTAACCCGTCAAATGGCTTTCCCCTTTTTCTGTGTATAGACAATGCTTCTCAACCTTCTCAGATTTCCAAGATTACCACACGAGATAAACTTGCAGCCAAAGGATTTCCAATGTATGAAAATTTGTCTCATGATAAACCAGGTAGGAGTCGAGGAGAAAGTGGAGGACCACTGCATTACAAGAGAGTGCTGAAACGTTCTCAGCCCAACCAACCAACTTCCTGAATTCTGAGCGTTATTTGGCCACTATAGTTGAAAAGAGTATGTTGTTTCATTAACCTCTCCCCCCCTTTACAAAACCGTGAAAGCGGTTTTTAACACAGGTCGGTGCGTTGAATGCTCTGCACCCGACATCAAAATTGCAGTAGTTAACATCTGGAGAGGCCCTGATGATTAAATGTCATTAAAGAATACACGGGCCTTGAGACCTCCTAAAATGCTTTCAGAGAAAGGTTGGGGTGAGAAAGTAATCTGGATGGGACAATAATACAGATGTGCATTCCTTGTTTCACATAGGGAATCCACATCCGCAATGTGAAAGCCAGATGTTGAAATTTAGACCTGCTCCTAGGCATGACCAAGTGCCAAATCTGGGGCAATCCTAAATCTCAACATTTGGGGTCCTGTGAATCCAGTACTCTCCCTGCCATCATCGGACCCTCCCCCCCCCCCTTCCTGACAGAACTAGACCTCCTTTGCTGCAGTACCAGCCCCTCCCAAAAGGAGCATACCCGCTGACAGAACCAGCTTCCTTTCCCAGAGGTTTCCATCTTTGGGCCCATGGCCAACACAAGGCAAACTCCTCAATATCTCCCCTCCCCTTCTGGGTTTTGTGGCTCCCTGGAATAAACCAAGGGCTGCAAACTCCCTATCCCTAACAACTCCTTGGTGCAGTCCCTGGGCTTACCAGGGGTCCCTTGTGTCTAGTGGAGTGGAAGTGATACCTACTTGATCCCACCTCTTGGCTACAGAGATTCAAAATGGCTGAGACCACTAGCAGCAATGCCAAGATATTACCATGAGTGGGAGGCTTTATGATGCCAAGAAAAAAGCCAGTTAAATTAATGCCCTAAACTCTACGAAGTATCAACCATAGGGATGTTGTGTTTGAAACAGACAATGAACAAGGAGTCTGTATTGTAGATTTCTTACCTTGTTAAACTCTCCACACCGTTATGTTGCCCTGGCTCGATAGATTTATATGCCAGGCCAATGACTCTGAAGCCTTGAAATGTATAAATTTCAAGTTGTTTTGAAAAATCATCTGGAACTGGGAAGAAAAGAAAAAAGGAGACTTAACAGCAGAGAAAGGCCACGAGATCCATCCGGTCTTTTCATTACCTCTTCGTAGGGATACCAGATGTCCAGATTTCCCTGGACATGTCTGGGTTTTGAAAAGCCTTCTCTCACTCACGTTGATCGGGAGGCAATCCGTGTATGCACGGATTGCCTCCTGCCCGACCAAAGCAGGCAGCGGGGGCAGAGCTAGGGCAAGACTGGGGTGAAAATGGGTGGGTCTAGAGTGTCCGGATTTTACAATTGTAAAATCTGGCAATCCTCCCTCTTCTAGTGCCATTGACTTACTGGATCTTGCCGTGGGTTTCTCCCAGGTACTAGTGACTTAGATTGGCCACTGTTGGAGGAAGGATACTGGGTTAGATGGATCATAAGCCTAACTCAGTATGGCTATTATGTTCCTTTGAATTCCTTACACATAAGCTCTTACCTCAGAGCCGAGACTCCAGGCGGTATATTAATTTTTTTAATAAATAAATATAGCCAATTATTTTAACATAGATCTTCCAAAACTAATAAAGTAAGCCAATACAGGATGAGAAATCTCTCGGGTCTTCTGCTCGACCATCTCTCTCCCCTCCAATCCATGCAAACTTCTGCTGCATGACTTATATTCTGAAAGATGCGCCATGCTCCTATTACCCCTCTCCTCTTACTTGCCCACAAGTGTATTCTCTCCTCACTTATCTCCCCCTATGCTCTCCCCTGCCATGAACTCCATTCATTGGGCAAGTCCCTCCTATCCATATCCTTCTTCTCCATGACCTTCTCCAGACTCCATCCGTTCTATTTTGCTGCACCATATGCCTGGAACAGACTGCCTGAGACATTACATCGGGTTTCCGTCTCTAGTAGTATTCAAATCCAAGCTAAAAGCCCCCTTTCAACTCCTAACTCCCACTCACTATAAAATTACTTATGTCCATCCTATCATTCTCTCTGCAAGAACTCCCCAACCTCTGTATTTCCTGTCTGTCTGTCCAAATTAGATTGTAAGCTCTTCTGAGCAGGGTCTTTCATCACTACAGAAAAAGATAAATAGTAGTCGTAGTTCTTTTAAATTTCTTTGCCTGGCTTTTAAGACTTTTTAAATGTGGGTTCCATACTATCTTTTTGAAAAGTTGATTCCTCAAGAACGTTGGAGATTTTGCAGTCTTCACAGCTTCCGTCTTTAAAGTAAGTTAAATTGTCTTCGACAAGAAATAAGGCATTTAGGGGTCCTTTTATTAAGGCGCATGCTAACTGCTAATAGAATATAATGGATGCCTTAGCATTTAGCGCCCGCCAAATCGGTTAGCGTGCCTTAGTTATCTAGGTCCATCTTTGTGGAACTCTGTGCCTGATGTGGTCAGTAGTAGAGAATGACACGGTGAAAAATTCTGTCCCAGTCACCGCCCCGTCCCTGGACCACCATCCACTGCACCGCCCCGTCCCTGCTGTCCCTTTCAGCACCCCGTCCCCCTCTCTGCCGTCCCCTTCACCGCCCCGCTGTCTCTTTCACCGCCCCGTCCCCGTCTTCAGTGTCTTCTCCTCTCCATCCCCCCCCAGCACCCTTCATGCGGTCCAGCAGCTCCCTCCCGCTGGCCAGCCGTGTATTTCCCTCCTTTTCCCTTACCTTTTCTTCTTAAAATGGCGATTTCTATAAGGCTACGAGCTGTATTACAGCCGGAGCCTTGAAGTCGCGTCGGGTTGCCTGCTAGAAGTCTCCTCCGATGCAACCGGAAACAGGAAGTTGCGTCAGAGGAGACTTTTATACCAGCAGGCAACGCAACGCAACTTCAAGGCTCCGGCTGTAATACATCTCGTAGCCTTATAGAAATCACCATTTTAAGAAGAAAAGGTAAGGGAAAAGGAGGGAGAGAGATACATGGACGGCCAGCGGGAGAGAATGGGCTGCCGGTTCGAACGCTCGGTCACCGCGCGTTCAAGATTTTTCACCGCCCCGTGCTACCATTCACCGCTCCACGGGGCGGTGAATGGCCTTGTCCCCGAACTTGCAGTGACCATTTTTTTTGGTCACCATTTTGGCGGGTTACCCGCGGCTAAACGCCATCGTGTCATTCTCTAGTCAGTAGCCTTAAAGGCTACTCCAGCTTTCGAAAAGCCTTGAAGGCTTTGGATGTTTTCTTGATTGCTTTTCTTTCAAAAGGGACTTAATGTAGCCTGCGCTATTCGTGTATTGTGTTGGGTTTTGTTGTTGTTGTTTTTTTAATCTAGTTATTGTAAACCGCCTTAAAACTTGTGTGAAAAGCTGTATATCAAATCTAAGATGACAGCCGAAGAAAGACAATGAGAAATTATATTTTTAAGGTGGTGTAGGAAGATAAACTTCCGTACTTGTTTCTGGCCTGCAAAATCTGGCGACCGTCTCTGGAGCTCCCTTCATGTACACAACGAGCTTTTCTTCTCCAATCGCTTGAGTAATAACAGCCATGCGCTGCAAGGATGAGGAAAAGGGGTACTGATCGAGAACGGAAATCCCTTTCACCGAGTCCTATGGAGAAAAGAAAGTCAGACGTAAATGCCTGAAAGTATTAGGTCCCAATTTGTGATATAAGCTACTGAGGGGTCTTTTCTGTGCTACAACTAAAGCAGTTAACATTTATTACATGGAGGCACAGGCAAACCCCGGGTTAAGAACGAGTTCCGTTTTTAAAGTACCGTATTTGCCGGTGTATAAGACGACTTTTCAGTACCTTAAAATCCTCCCCAAAGTCGGGGGTCGTCTTATACGCCGGGTACTGTTTACATCACAGTTCTTCAACCGGTGCCGGTCCGCAGAAAATTCCTGCCGGTCCGCACAGGACCGGCGAGATGGACCCGTTAAAATTTCTGCCCCGATGGTGTTTGCAGAAATCTTCTGTTCCTCCCAGCCTCGGGCGATCAAGACAGGCGGTCATTCCCTCTGTGAGTCTCGCCTATGCGGAAACAGGAAGTTGAAACAAAATAGGCGGGACTCAGAGAGGGAAGGTCCCGACGTTTGCTGCCTGTCTTGATCGCTGCCCCTGCTGAGTCGCCGAAGAGGGCCGCGGGGAAAGTGCAGGCAGAGAGAAGATGGTCAGCGTGCGCGGGGAGGTCAGCGTGTCGATTGGGGCCATCAGCAGCATTTGTGCTGAGTCTGCCCACGTGCAGGATGCGGCAGGTAGGGGCCTCCGACTCGTCTTGGGCGGCTGGGCCTGCGGTGCAAAGCTGTTTTTGCCGGCTTGGGGGGGGGGGGGTCGCGAATCGGAAGAAGGGGTAGTCTTATACGGCGAGTATATAACAAACTCTATATTTTAACTGTAAAAGTTGGGGGGTCGTCTTATACGCCGGCAAATACGGTAGTTCTTAAGTCGGATTTGTATGTTACCCCGAACTTGTAGATTTTAAGATTGCTCCCAGCTGACAAAAAGGCCAACAGTCCCTACCAGTGTTCCTTCTAAGGTACAGCAGGGCTTTTAATGTGGCCATGCATCATTCCTGAATACTGCTCAGTGAAATCAAATGAAGCCACGATCGTGTTCTTAAGCACGAGTCGTACTTAAGTCAGGCGTCTGTAACTCGGGGCTGCCTGTACTTTCTCAATACCTAGTGAACTCACAATCTAAGTTTTGTGTCTGAGGCGACTGAGGGTTAAAATGACTTGCCCAGAGTCACTACAGCTGCAGTGGGAATCAAACCCACTTCTCCAAGGTTCTTAGCCTACTAAGCTAACTTAAGAGAATGACACGGGGACAAATTTTTCCCCCTTCCCCGGAGGATCTCGCTATCCCCCATCCCGTCTCCGCGAGCTCTGACCCTGCCCCATTCCCGCAAGCTCTGTCCTCGTCTGCACAAGCCTTAAACACTTTCAAATCATAAGTGCTGGAGGCTTTGTGTAGTTAAGGCAGAGCTTGCAGGAATGGGACAAGATGGGGATATTGAGATCTCACGGGTGCAGAGACAAATTTGTCCCTATGCATTCGCTACGAGTCCCCCCACTCTGACTGTGCCCTGTTCATTCCCAGCTCAAGAGTGACGTGCATGGAAAAAAAATTGTTTTGAATCAATTTCAGATTTTTTTTTTTCCCCCAGTTTTCAAAACATATTTTCAGTTCAGAAAAAAAATGCACGTGCAGAAAATGTCAATTCCGTCTGTTAATCAGTTTTATATGCAATAATGTAATGTAATGTAATGTAATTTATTTCTTCTATACCGCTACATCCGTTAGGTTCTAAGCGGTTTGAAGAAAATATACATTAAGATTATAAATGAGAAGTAAGAAGGTACTTAAAAAATTCCCTTACTGTCCCGAAGGCTCACAATCTAACTAAAATACCTGGAAATTAATAAAGAAGAGAAAATAAAGATGGTTGAAAAAAGAAAAATTCTATGTGAATTTATAGGATGGAAATTAAACTGACAGTGAAGAACTGTATGAAAAATACATATGGAATGCAGTTAGAGAGGGTAGGTTACAATCTATTTATGGTATTTGTTTAATTGGAAGGTGTTAAGGTGTTAAGGTAATTTGGGGGAAGGTTATCTGAAGGTAGGTGAATCTTCTGGAGGTAAAAGAGGAGGGGTTAAGATATTTGGATGAATTTTTTGAAAAGCAGGGTTTTGATTTCTTTTCTGAATGTTGATTCGATGTCCATTCATACATTCACAAGTTTGACAAATCAACTGCACATCTGTCTCTTCCAAATGTGGCTCTTTGGAGGACTTTTTGGTTAGTGCTTCTGTAATTGTTTTTGTGATCTTATGAATATGAGTCGTTTGAGATCTATTTCACAGTACCGGATTTTCATGCATATAACGCGCATACGTGTATAACACGAATACACGTATAGCGCGTGGGTCCAAAACATTTCAGTAAAAAAAATTTTACATAACACGCACATGCGTATACCGTGCATGCTGCTATAACCTCCTCCCACTCCCGCTTACTCTTCTGGCCTGCGAACCGGCATCCTCCCCCCCGCTCGCGTCACCCCCCCTCCCCTGCGATCCTACATCCCCCCCAGCACCGCAAAACATCTCTTACCCGATTGGGCACCGGCACCAGCACCAATGCACAGGACGTGCCAGTGCCCGAAGATCCTCCCTCGTTGGTCTGGGCTGGGCTGGGCGGTGCAGTGCGAGGGAGATCCTCCTTCTTCCCTGTGTCGGCTGGACTGGGCTTTGAGCATTTGTGCATGCTCAAAGCCTTCTGGTGTCGCTCTCTCCGAGATTCTCTGAGACCAGAAGGCTTTGAGCATGCGCAAATGCTCAAAGCCCAGTCCAGCCGGCACAGGGAAGAAGGAGGATCTCCCTCGCACCGCACCGCCCAGCCCAGCCCAGACCAACGAGGGAGGATCTTCAGGCACTGGCACTGGCACATCCTGTGCATTGGTGCTGGTGCCCAATCGGGTAAGAGATGTTTTGCAGTGCTGGGGGGGGGATGTAGGATCGCGGGGGAGGGGGGGTGACGCGAGCGGGGGGATAGGATGCCGGTTCGCAGGGGGGATGCTGGATCGGAATGAAAAAAAATATTTATACAACGCGTTCACACGTATAATGCACACGGTTATGCACAGTTTGTAAAAATCGTGTATAACGCGCACGTTATATGCGTGAAAATACGGTAAATGCTTTTGAAGGTGATGCAATATAGGGAAAATGATTTTGTGGGGCCAACATAAGGATACTCCTATAAATTTGGGCGAATGCTTTCTGATAATAAAACTATAGGGCTCCTTTTACTAAGGTGCGCTAGCATTTTTAGCGCACGCAGGAAATTACCGTGCGCTACGCGGCTAGAACTAACGCCAGCTCAATGCTGGCGTTAAGGTCTAGCGCGTGCGCTATTCCGCGCATTAAAGCCCTCACGCAGCCCATAGTGATAAAGGGTCCGAATCTGAGCATTACAGTTCTTACCACGTAGGCGTTAGGACCTGGTTTAAGAACCTTCCCTTCAGATGCATCTCCGATGTCCTTGTCTGTTTTATGATCTTCTATTTCCTGTCAATAAGAAAAGGACACATTTTAAATTGCTCAAAACCATAATGTGTCCAAAATAACCCACTCGATATCAGATTTTTCCTTTCTATAATTACAGTTCACATACAGTATATTTAATCTCTTCTCTCCTTCTCCTGTGGTCTCTATCATTAGCCCTCCCAAAACATGTCCTTTTACGCAGAGTCCTTGGGTTACGCACGACAAACATTTTTGATTCTTTTTCAAACGAGTTTCAGAACTATTGGCCAATTTTCAGAAGTTTTAGATTAACATTTCATTCATTATGCATGTAAAATTAGGGCCTCTTTTACGAAGCCGTTTAGAGATCTGAAGGGCTTCGGGGCCGTTGCTCAATGGCTTTGTAAAACATGCTTAAAATTAAAGATATGTGCACTCATAAATTCAGAATTTTTTAAATGCGAAAGATTGATTTAATTCATGTTCATTACACACATACAATCAAATCCCTAGGGGCCTTTACTAGGTTAACGGAAGAACAATTCCTCTTTGAAGTCATACCCTCAGCACTGCTTATTGGACTGCAGAGCCACCAATTAGAGATAGCCCCACCCTCTTCATGCCTCAGTCCATCCATACTTGACCGGCTTCAGTAGCGTAGGTTTTTTTAAAAATTTCTATACCGTTTTATTCCAAAACGATTTACAAATAAGTTGTAATCTTATAAAATCTTATAAAATTCAGAACAAGGTAAGAACAAAACAAACTGATTCAATTTCTCAATGAAATGCATCTACAAATAGCTAAATGAGTTCCTATCTCTACATTTTCGGATCTGACCAACCACAGCTTAACTCCTCCACATGTAAAAGTTATGGCCTCCGTCTCCACATATTTAGGGTTAGCCTTCGTTTTCAGCAATGATCTTAATGGCTGATGCTCAGTAAGGGAGGGTTGGGGGGCCGCCATCTTGGTGAGGGCACAGGCCCCTGTCCTCTTTTCCACACCCCCTCCCCCACTCCTTCCCTGCCTCCGTACCTCTGTAACGTTCCTAGCGTGGGCAGCAACCCTCAATCTGTTGTTGCGACAGCATCGACTCTAACTACGACATCACGTCCTAGGCGCGGGTCCAGGAAGTGGCATCGGAGGAAGAGCCAATGCTGGGGTGACAGCAGCTTGGGGGTTTCTGCTCTCGCCATGAACATTACAGAGGCACAGGCACGGCAGGAGAGGGCGGGGAAGGAGCATGTGGAGGTGAGGGGCTCCACCACCCTGGGCCCATCTCACCCTCACCACGCCACTGACCGGCTTCAATAGATGAGCACGGGGGATACAAGGTTTTAGACTTAAATCTCCAGCACTGTCGCGATATAACTTGAGCCCTGCTCTCTGCTCTTTTAACGGACATTTGCATGTCTTCCATCTTGTGTAGAGCATTTACTTGTGTTTCTCCCAAAAACTAAAGATCTCAATACAGCACCCCAATAATATTTGAAATCTGGAAGCCTAAACCTCCTTCCCTTTTAAGCAGCATCAAGATTTCATAACCAATTCCATTTTTTTACCTTCATATTAATCTAGGTGGGGAGAACGAGAGGGCACTCTCTAAAGTTGAAAGGGGATAGATTCCGTACAAACCGTAAGGAAGTTCTTCTTCACCCAGAGAGTGGTAGAAAACTGGAACGCTCTTCCGGAGGCTGTTATAGGGGAAAATACCCTACAGGGATTCAAGACAAAGTAGATAAGGACAGGTTGTTCACCCTCTCCAAGGTAGGGAGAACGAGAGGGCACTATCTAAAGTTGAAAGGGGATAGATTCCGGACAAACGTAAGGAAGTTCTTCTTCACCCAGAGAGTGGTAGAAAACTGGAACGCTCTTCCGGAGTCTGTTATAGGGGAAAACACCCTCCAGGGACTCAAGACAAAAGTTGGACAAGTTCCTGCTGAACCAGAACGTACGCAGGTAGAACTAGTCTCAGTTAGGGCGCTGGTCTTTGACCAGAGGGCTGCCGCGTGAGCTGACTGCTGGGCACGATGGACCACTGGTCTGACCCAGCAGCGTCAATTCTTATGGTCTTATGTTCTTAATTATACGTTTCTGTGATTCAGATACAAAATAAGC
Source organism: Geotrypetes seraphini (assembly GCF_902459505.1). NCBI lineage: Eukaryota > Metazoa > Chordata > Amphibia > Gymnophiona > Dermophiidae > Geotrypetes > Geotrypetes seraphini. The sequence continues at coordinate 180,991,087 of NC_047092.1, read as the reverse complement.
TGGAATCTTAATAATTAAGGAAGACCCAGCAATTTGAAAGCATTAATTCTTCTTTACCAGGAAATATTTTTCTCAGAATAAACATCCAAATCTTTTTTTCATTTTTTGAAAGGAGAAGAACCATAATTTAGACAAAATAAATTATTAAGCTGATATTTGAACCCCGTATATTTAAATTGTGCATCGATCTTGAAACCCCAATGTATCTAGAGAGTGGTAGAGAACTGGAACGCTCTTCCGGAGTCTGTTATAAGGGAAAACACTCTCTAGGGATTCAAGACAAGGTTGGACAAGTTCCTGCTGAACCAGAACGAACGCAGGTAGGACTGGTCTCGGTTAGGGCACTGGTCTTTGACCCGGGGGCCACTACGTGAGCGGACTGCTGGGCGCGATGGACCACTGGTCTGACCGAGCAGCGGCTGTTCTAATGGTCTTATGTTCTATCTAATAGTAAAGCTATGTAATGTTCTTGACCATTTTCATACCATAGATGAGGTAAGAAGGGTCTAGAAGGTGAAGGACTATGGGAAAAGGACCTCAAGGATTAGTTTTCAAAATTAGGTGGGGTATTTTTGCAATGGCAAGCCAGGAAGAGAGGCTGGAACAAGCTGTGACTGGCTATTAAGTCTTAAAACTACCCCCCCCCCCCTTAGAATTCCGGCGGTAAAAACTGTGCTACGATTTTGTAAAAAGGGACAGGGGGAATCAAGTTTCAAGTTTATTAAAAGATTTGTTTGAACCGCTTATTCAGGTTTACAATATAAAATGACATAAGAATACGTAAAAACGAGGGATATTAAATAACAGCACAGTCTAATTTAAAACTATTAAAATGTACGGGCCGATGTTCATATCTTTTGTTTTCGAACAAGATATGAATGCAATTATGCGTTTATATTTCCGAAATCCTCAACAAATGTTTCTTAGAAAGAAAGTATGGATTTTTCCAGACATCACGAGAACAACGCAGGAGCAAAGAAAATTATTCTTAGCAATGAGAGTAGAGACTTTGACCCTTGGAGCGACATTCTTATTAGCATATCCATGCAAATGTCTAATTAAATATCAAGGTGTTAAATATGTCTACTATGCACCAGAACAGCTACGCACCTTTTTAGATTTAAAGAATCTTGCTACCCAGAATGTTTAAGAGTAGGAAGAAAAGAGGGGGTTAAAGACTGTTAAGCCTTTCAAGATTATAGTTATTACTTATGTTTGTTATCTCTTCAATATATTCATCTCCTCTCCCTCCTGAGTTAGTGGTCTAAGAAAGAATGAATTTTTCCTGGTAGCAGTAATTGTGAGTTTGTTTCTTTTCTGTTTTGCTTGTACAAGAGGAATATTCTTGTGAATTATGTAAAATTTCAATAAATAAATAAATAAAATAAAATGTACGGACCTACATTCAAACAATGGGGTAGTGGGGAAGAACTACAATTATTATAGGAAAAGTGCAACATAGAAGGAAATAACAATAGGAAAGGGGAGACATAGCAGAATGCTTTAGTTTTGTCCTTAAAAGGACAGTTGTTATCCAAAGGCATCTTGGAATAAAAATGTTTTTAACTTTGCTTTAAATTCTTTTAAAATCTGGCTCGCTACGTAGGTGGTTAGATAGTGAATTCCATAAAGTAGGGGCGGTAGCGGCAAAGTTATTAATGCGTAACGTATTAATTGACTTCATGGAGGGAATAGTAAGGAGATTCTGCGATATAGACCGGAGAGAGACAATTTTAAAAAGAAACTCGGGGGAGGGGGGGGGGTTAATGAAAGAAGAAATTTTATTTCATACCGAAAAGACATTCCTTAATCCTGGAGAGGTGGAGAGGAGACAGGAAGCCCTTATTGTTAATGCAGGATAAACGGTGTATGAATAATAGCAGTGTGTAGCTTCTGGGAAGCCTCAGATTTATGGCCACGGGGGTGATATCGGGTCTCAGTGATCTTGCCGTACTCTTTGAATGGACTTCAAGTGATGATTTACAAATAACAGCAAACCTTTTGAGCCTGTATTTTTCAGTACGGAAAGTCAGCAGTGACCCGAAGCTATTTGCTAATCCTGTAGGTAAACACAGCTATTGCATCACTGGGGTGTTGATGAAGTGTCTCGACTGAGATGCCATTGTCCTAGTGGAATTTGCAGGAAGTGGTTCCTTACTAGGGCAATTGTTTGTTAATTAACGTGATACTTTCCCTGTCTTCTTCTTACACAAAACACAGTAATACCTTTTCATTGGACTATCAATATATTTTATGACTGTCTCTTAGCAGTGCTTTCCTCTGCTCATACCAGAATGAATGACTCACAGTAAATGATGGCAATATACGTCACAAGTGACGGGGTATATCCTATATCTCGTGCCCATAAATAGACTTCCTTTGAACCCTTCCTACTACCATTGCAATATAATCTGTGATTTATTATGTTTATTAAAAACATATATATATATATATATATATATATATAAACACTCTGCTCCCGATGCTCATACATTTCCTGTGAGCGTCGGGAGCAGCGCGGAGCATTCAGCGTGGCTCCCTGTGCTAATAACCACTATCATGGTTTAGTAAAAGGGGGAGGGTAAATTTCTGAATATCAGGGAACAACCTTAATAGTCATAAGAACATAAGAAATGCCTGCACCGGATCAGACCTGGGGTCCATCCAGTCCGGTGATCCGCACATGCGGAGGCTCAGCCAGGCGTAACCTGACGCATACATTAGTCACTCATATCCCTCAATGTGTCCTGCAAGAAGATGTGCGTCCAATTTTCCCTTATATCCTAGAATGGTGGTTTCCTCCACCATCTCTTTCGGGAGAGAGTTCCAGGCGTTCACCACTCGCTGTGTGAAGCAGAACTTTCTGACATTTGTCCTGGCCGTGTCCTCTCTCAGCTTCAGTCCATGACCTCTGGTCCGAGTCTGGGTCACATTCACCAATGTGAATAAAGCTATTTCTTGCTCTCCATCCTTCCCAGTCAAATCATTCCATAATGAAACATCTGCCACTGAAATTGCAGACTCTCTTGTCCATGCAATAGCTCCCTAGTGTCTTAAGTTTAGAGGGCAAATCGAACCACCTAAACAGCAGTCCTATCCTTGGCCATTACAACTTAACCAGTCAGAACTGAATATTGGCTTAAACAGTTACGGGTGACAGGTCAAAAGCGCGCGACGACAAAGGTGCGCCAACAACCCAGCGCAGACAACTGAGCGCAAGGCGGAAGCGCGTCGAAGAAAAACAGTATTTTAAAGTGCTCCGACGGGGGGGGGTGTGGGGGAGGAATCTTCCCACTTTACTTAACAGAGATCGCGCCGGCGTTGTGGGGGGTTTGGAGGGTTGTAACCCCCCACATTATACTGAAAACTTCACTTTTTCCTTAAAAAAAGAGGGGAAAAGTTAAGTTTCCAGTAAATGAGGGGGGTTACAACCCCCCAAACCCCCCACAACACCGGCGCAATCTCTATTAATTAAAGTGGGGGGGTTCCCCCCCAACACCCCCCGTCGGAGCCTCTTAAAATGCTGTTTTTCTTCGGTGTGCTTCCGCCTTGCGCTCAGTTGTCTGCGCTGGGTTGACGGCGCCCGCTTTTGTCTATGAACCACAGTTACGTTAGAGCTGGTTAAAAAAAAAAAACCTCTAGATATTGAAATGCCAGTCACTGGAAATGGCCCAGCATTGAATATCCAGATTTACCGCAGGACTTAGGCAGGCTGCCTCCCGTAGTCTAAATATTTAGGGTTACCAGATTTTCCCACCCCCAGGCCCGCCCAGTCCCATCCATCCCCGACCATCACGCCCCCCAAGCCCGCCTCAGCCCTGCCTCCAATCCCACCTGCCCGAAAGAAAGCTTTTCAAAACCTGGACAAAGTGCCGGGTTTTGAAAAGCCGTCCAGACCCCCAGATATGTCTGCGGAAATCTGGTCGTCTGCTAACCCTATAAATATTGAGTCCACAGATTTTTTTTTTGCATTAGTGCCAAATGAAATATTACCCAGTTAGTGGCTTCAAACATCTTCAGGTCCAGTGGATCTCCCTGTAGTTCCCCGTCAAGGATAAGCAATGAGTGACAGCTGACCATAGCCCCAAACAGTGGTGACCAGGGTAAAGAGCTGTCGGGTGTAAACTTGTGCATTTTCTGAAAGCTGATTGAAAACAAAGAATATATTGTAATATACTGAAATTAGAGGCTCAACAGGAAAGGAGCAGATCGAAAATATTTTCAAGCATACTGAGGATGTCACTTAGACAGCAAAGACTGTTGCATTTTGACGGTTCATGAGCCATGAAAGAGACTTAAACCACCCAAAAGACTGACCAAGCAGAGATTGTAATAAACTTGTGAGGCGGCAGAGGGAAGGCCCCGGCGAGGAAGGCCGCGACGCAGCCCGTTCAGAGCGCTGCCGCCGCTGCCATTTTTGGAGGCCTCGGAGGTACAGTATGTCAGTCTCACGGTGGGAGGGTCAGTGGGATTCTGCTGCACAGGGGGGGAGGGAGAGATAGAAAGATGCTGCATAAGGGGATGGGTGAGAGGGGTGCACATGGAGGGGGGGGAAGCGCTGGCGCCGGTGAATCGGGCAGCACTACTGTCAGGGATGGAGTCGGGGAGTGTTCGGGACATTCAGGAGGGGCTTGGGAGGGGTCGATCTTAACTAGAGCTTATTTCCGGGATAGTTCTTATTTTGGGGGAAACATGCCTTAACCCCCTCTTTTATGAAACTGAGGTAGCAGTTTCTAGCGCGGGGAGCCGCGCTGAATGGTCCGCGCTGCTCCTGACGCTCATAGGAACTAAATTGAGCATCGGGAGCAGCGCGGCTCCCCACACTAGAAACTGACATCACAGTTTTGTAAAAGGAGGCCTAAGTATGATTCTATAAAGTCCACCTAACTTTAATAGAATCACACTTAGCACCACCCTAATGTTTAGGCATCATATATAGAATAGTTCCAGAATTGCCCTTTATGTGGAACGGTGACCCATCAAATGCGCGCAGGACAAACGCGCTGACAATTGAGCCCCGACATTTGCGCGCACGACAAATGAGCACACTGAATCGGAGGTCCACTGAATCGGATGTGCCTTTTTTGAGGGGGTGGAAGTCCACCCCTACAGGATATTATTTTGTCTTTTTGAGGGTTAAATGTTAGGGTTAGGTTAACAGCATGATTATGGGAACCCTTTCACTGGATATCCGGAAGGCCCCGATTTGCTGAGATTCCTCAGGCCCCGCCCCTTGGGAGGGGCCTGAGGAGTCTCAGCAAATCAAGGCCTCCCAGATACCCTTGACGGGCCGAAATTGTCCTGCGCGCAGCTCTGCTTCTCTCAGTGTCTCCAGCCATTTCACTGAGGTCCCGTCTCAACTGCCCAGCCTTATGTCATGCTCCAGAGTCCCCGCCACTCATCCTGGCTCAGCTCTGCTTTATCTCCCCCCGGTTCACGGGCTGCAATTGTCGGGACACATTTGTCTGAGTGGAATTGTCCTGCGTGGATTTGTCGGTGTCCCATGTGGAACGGTGCTAGGGCAGAGCATGGGCGGAGCCAGAACAGTCCCAGAACTTATCCAGACAATGGCAAGATTAAGAGAGGAAGTTATCACGGTGAGGCATAAGGCATGAAGACGATTATAAAGGACAGAATTACTGAGCTGGAATAGAGGCATAGCTTAATGAGGCAAAGCCAGCATAGATTTAGCCATGGGGAATCTTGCCTCACCGATCTACCACATTTCTTTGAAGGGCTGAATAAACATGTGGATAAAGGTGGGCCGGTCAATGTGTATCCGGATTTTCAAAAGGTATTTGATAAAGTGCCTCATGAACAACTCCTGGAGAAATTAGAAAGTCGTGGGATGGGAGGTAATGTCCTGTTATGGATTAAGAAGGGTAAATAGTGGGGTTCTCTAGGGACCCCCATATTATATCTATATTACTATAATATATATATATTTATATATTTATAAATGATCTGGAAACAGGAATAACCAGTGAGATGATTAAGTTTGCCGATGACACAACTTTGTTAAATCACAAGAATACTGTGAAAAAGTGCATGAGGACCTTACAAGACTGAGAGATTGGGCACCATGGGATGTTGCCGTAGCCCTTTCAGGACCAAGGGACATATTTGTCCCATAACTTTAAAATCCTATAAATTTTGATTGGGATAGTCTACAGTTCTAAATTTGATATGTACGGATTCCATATGATACTGCCTTTATGTAAACAAACTGGTTCCGACATTCATTCATTAGCGTCGTTGCTAGATTGACGAGAAGATTCACTTGCCACACTGTCCATAAGCCAGAAGTGTGATTTTTTTAAATAAAAATAATGATATTTCACAAAAAAAATCAATTTTTTGGCATCTGCAAGCCCTTTTTACCATAAAAATGTCGTCAAAACCACAAAAATTGGCCTACGATCCTTATGGTCCTGAAAGGGTTAATGCAGCTTGAGAATGTTCCTCCCCCTCCCCCCACCAGATGAGTCTTCTATCCATCCCGAGTTATCTGGATAATAGACTGCATATAGCAACTATTCGAATAAGTTCTGGCACTGACCCTATCTGGATATCCAGATATGTATTGACCCGCCCCTGTTCATGAAAACAACAAATATAAATTTGATCATGGCAACCGAATACTGGCTCAATAATCCTTAAATAGTTTAAAAAATATATATATACCAGTTTCCTTCAGAAGGAATGATCCCCAACAAATCCAGTCCATCTTCTGTCAAGGTCCCAGTCTAGGGTTGAATAAAAATATTTGATTAATAAAGATATTTGCAGTAATGATATAGAAATTGATAGCGAGTATATTTTTAAACACTTGCCATGGCCGGCGCTAAAAACCACGCCACGGTTTTGTAAAAAGGAGGGGGGTTTAGCGCAGGATCTAGAAAATTGTGACTGGCACTAACTCCCCCTTTTACAAAACTATATCACCATTTTTAACGCCGGCCATGGCAATAACAGCTCCAACGTACATAGAATTCGATGAGCGTTGGAGCTGGTACAGCCATGGCTGGCGCTAAAAACGCTAGTATGGCTTTATAAAAGGGGGGGGGGTAAATATCTAGACAGAAAGGACAGAACTTCCACGGGTGGGGAAGGCTGGGCCCAGTGCTTCTGCATTCTCTTTATGGCGTAGAAGCAGGGAGAGCTCAGAACGCGGCAGTGACCTGTTCCCCAATGGCAGCGGCGGTGCTTGGGGGAGGACAGGGAGAAAGAAAGAGAAAGAAAAAGAAAGGGGGGCAGGGAAAGAAGGGAGACAGAAAGAAAGGGGGCATAGAGAGAGAAAGACAGGAAGAAAGGGGGGTATGGAGACAGAAAGAAAGAAGGGGGCAGGGAGAAAGAAAGGGGAGGGGGCTGGGAGACAGGAAGAAAAAGTTGGGGGAGGAAATGAGGTCTGGAGGAGAGGAAGCATGCAGGAGGCTGAAAGAAGGGAAAAGAGAGAAAGAAAGGGGAGGGGGCAGGGAGAAAGGAAGAAAAAGTTGGGGGAGGGAATGAGGTCTGGAGGAGAGGAAGCATGCAGGAGGCTGAAACCAGAGACACATGAAATCACCAGACAACAAAGATAGGAAAAAATGATTTTATTTTCAATTTCGTGATCAAAATGTGTCCGTTATGAGAATTTATATCTGCTGTCTATATTTTGCACTAAACTGCAATAGTGATTTTTAGCGCAGGGAGTCTATGAGCATTGAGAGCAGCGCAGGGCATTAAGCGCAGCTCCCTGCGCTAAAAATCGCTATTGCGGTTTAGTAAAATCAGTAATGATTTCTATAGTTTACCGGTGTAATATGCTCTAAAAGGCTTCATTTTGCATAGGTTTTGAGCGGGCGACAACATCGATGTAGCCTCGATTTTCCACAATAATTTCTATTTACACTGCCAGCTTGTTAGTCAATTGTCTTTAAAGCTTGGCCAATAGCATCCACTAGTGTGAAATTTAATTCCCAGAGCAACTGGAAATTCCACTGAAACGAAGCCATTTATTTTAACTGATAACTGCGTTATACGTATCTAGAAAAGGATGAGTTGCCAGTACGATACTGTTGAAACAATATTTCAGAACCTCAAATTATAATGCTCAATAAAAAATGAAAAATAAGGCCTTCCATACTTTGTCGAAGCAGATAAGGTTTATTTGTCCACACATGTTGATCCTATGAGGGCTGATGGAATAGATCGACTGTTTCTTCAGCCTACTTTGGGCATAGAGGATTCCGACCGTCAAAGCTGCAGGTATAATTGGACAAATGGCCGATGTCACGAGAACAAGGGCTTCTATTATAATCCTCCCTGCAGACATCTGTAAAATAGTAGTTAATCCATTAAACATGAGGTATTTCATTGTCTGAGTTATTTGTACTCTCATCATTTCAATCTTTTTATTTTTGTGTCTTAAAAATTTATCCTTACTCTAATATGGTCTTCCTGTTCGATTCTTTATAAAGAGGCCTAGGGAACCTCAGACCAAAAACAGCAACTACACTTCTCCCTCCGTATTCGCGGTTTCGATTATTCACGGTTTTTAGCTTGCTGGCTCCTCGTCCCCCAAATTACATCAGCTTGCTTAGAGAAATCGCTGATTCCAAGGGTTTACTGAGAAAATCGCCGATTCCCAGCACTTTGTTCACCGCGTTTGCCTCTCCTTCAGGAACAGGCCAGGTCTCCCACCATGTTATTCGCGGTTTCACCATATTCACGATGGTTTTTAATAGAAAACAGCAAATAACATATTAAAAAGTTATTCGCGTTTTTTCTGTATTTGCAGATCCCCTATCACAGTGAATACGGAGAGAGAAGTGTAGAATTGTATACATTTTTGTAATTTCATGTACAAATCTTTTTAAAAACTCATAGGGACCCTTTAATCAAACAGTGGTAAAAAGTGGCCCTGATGTGCTACGGCCATTTCCACCCCTAGGGTAAAATGGTAGAATTTCCAGGTTTAAAAAAAAAAAAATTATGGCTACAAGCTAATTTTGCCATTATTGTGTGGCTATTAAAACAAATTAGCCGATGAGCCCTCACTGCCACCCAGTGCTCAGCAATGGAATTACGCTAACCGATTAGTGCAGCGCTTGCCCAATCTCCACCCCCAAGACACGCCCCCACTGTGAAAGCATACATTTTATTTTTTAGCAGGTAAGTAGCATGCGCACCTCCTGAAATTACCACAGGACATAGTACCCCCTTAGCTATGACAGTTTTTGCTGTGCTAAGCACGCCATCTCCCGCAGTTTAAATATGGTACCCAGAGATTTTTTTGTATTAGTGCCAAATGAAATAGTACCCAGTCAGTGACTTCAAGCATCTCCAGTGCTTTGCAAAAGAACCCCATAGTTTTTTATTAAAATAAAATATACATTACTTACGGCCTCTTTTACAAAGCCGTGCTAACGGCCCCGAAGCCCATAGAGATTTAAAGGGCTTCAGGGCTGTTGCCGCATGGCTTTGTAAAAGAGGCCATTAGAGTACTCCTATATGGTGCTACATTTGCCCTGAGTATTGTATTATCTTTAACTGGCAAGATATGAGCTGTGAGTACTAGGGGAAGGAAAGACTTTTGCTGCCAAAGGTCCCCTTTATCCCTCCCCCCCTGTAGCTGATGGAGACATCCCTTGCCTATTCCCACCTTTTTTTATTTTGTCATCGCCAGCAGATGATAAATTGCCATCCAGCCGCTGGAAGAAGCTATTCTTATGTTCTTATATGAGCCAAGTAGAGGACAATCAAGCCATTGTGACATCACTGATGAGGTTGGCTCTTAGGCATTGGTGGAATGCGGCATTATGACATCACAATATGAGCTCTGGAATGTTGCTGCTCTTTGGGTTTCTGCCAGGTACTTGGGACCTGGGTTGGCCACTGTTGAAATCAGGAGACTGGGCTAGATGGACCCAACAAAGCTATTCTTATGTACCAGCTGGCTAGTGAGTGGGGTGAGGGTTAGGCTGTAGCAGTGGATCAGCAATTCACTTTCATTGAACGTTCAGCAATAAATGCTCTATTTAATTTTTATCTGAACTGGACTGAAAAAAGGGCAACGTTTGTGGATCGCATTGCATAATATTAAAAAAATATATATTTGACCCATTAAGGGATATTGTATTGACGTCATGTACTTGGTGAGAGACCAATAATGGTGATAGGCTAAAGGTAAAGAGTAAAGAGCCCTGGAGTGCAACCAAAGCGGCTGAAATATATTCTACGCAGGTAGTTCTTCTGTCCCTAATGGGCACATAAATCTGTCTTGTCCCATAAACATGAATACCGCACTTCAGTGTCGTTGAGAAGTTAAGAGTGACGAGAGGGTCTCATCATGGTGTCCTTTTACAAAGGCGTGTTAGCCGTTTTTGTGCATGCTAAATATACACGGGTGCTAAATGCTAACGTGCCCATTATAAGTCTACGTGCGTGCTAACGTGCCTTTGTCAAAAGGATCCCATATGTATTACTATATACATTTAACTCTTGTACACTTAATAATAGAACATTTCTAGGTTATGTATTTGATATTTAATTAATTTATGACCCACTTCATCTACTATTCTGAGAGGTTGATAGACCACCTTTCTGTGGTACAACAAAAGTAGGTTACGGAGGGGCGGGATGGGGATGCTGAAAAGTTCTCAGCCCAACCAACCAACTTCTTAAATTTGAAACGTTATTTTGTCTCCATAGCTGAAAAGAGGGTTCTCTTATGTCGTTAAGTGCCAATTTGAAGAAATGAAATTCAGTGTTTTGACATTGTTGCAGATCATTGATTGAACCATATCCACGTCATTCCCTTCTTGGCTGGGTAAGAATTTTTTAGCAACTCCTCCCACCCACCCCCCTCGTATAAGCTCACAATCTAAGCAATGGAAGGTTAAGTGACCCACCCAGAAACCTGTCCTAATCATTAGGCCACTCCCCCCACTCCACAAGTGCTCTCTGGAAACTGCGCAAGGCTGTCTTCCATATAATTGTTGGGCGTGCTACAGCTATCTTGCTTATTTGAAACCATCAGATGGCTGCAGAACTAATGCCAATTAGAGAGAGCGGTAGAAAACTGGAACGCTCTTCCGGAGTCTGTCATAGGGGGAAACACCCTCCAGGGATTCAAGACAAAGTTAGACAAGTGAACCAGGACGGACGCTGGTAGGGCTAGTCTCAGTTAGGGTGCTGGTCTTTGACTAGAGGGTCGCCACGTGAGCAGACTGCTGGGCACGATGGACCACTGGTCTGACCCAGTTCTTAATGAATTCCCACACAGTTTCCATTGAACACTGACCGTGAACCTTGTAATGAAAACGAGACTTACCCCGCGCATTGCAAAGATGGTTACCGAATAGATGACTCCAATTAATGCTAGAAATGCCAGAAACTGGAAGAATCTTTTAACGTCCCTGTGCAGTTTGAAGTGAACGGGTTTGGGGTAGAGGATAGACCTCACCATATCACCTTTGGTCGTATTGAACCCTAAAGAAAGACAAAGAAACCACAGAAAAGGTATAAACATACAAAGGAAATTTAAAAGTCCTTTTTGTCATAGGCACCTAAATTCGCTTTGCCATGCTCACATCTAAGACTATTCCATAAGATGCTCACATTGACGAATGCCCATGCGCCACCTACTGGTAAAGCCCATTTGCTGCTATGCACCATGCAACAAGCACATAAATAAGTAGATGCGATTGGTTTCTTAATTTAGGCACCTTTTAACGACTTGCCTTATTATTGTGGATAACTGAGATAAAGTTCTATCGGCTAATTACATCATTAGCATTGATTACGTTGATTCTGCATCGAGACCTTAGTGAAACGAAGCAGCGGTCTTTGCAAAAGAGTAAAAAAGACATACTTCAATAAATTAAGAAGCTCAAGGGATAGAATTCCTTGAGATAAGTCATCGTTTTGATTGCCTATACCGAATATTATAGCTTTAGAGTTAATCTTTCACCCTGATTAATTAAGAACAATAAGCAAAGCAAGCCTTATAGTTTCGTGGTTTAATACCAGTGGGGGGGGGGCTTCTAAGATATTTTTTACTAAGGTGCGCTAAGCGTTTTAGGGCACGCTAAATCAATGCATACGCCATAGGATAACATACACGTGTTAGCGTTTAGTGCGCTCTAATATTTATTACGCGCTAAAAAGCATAGCGCACCTTAGTTAAAGAGGGGGGTTAGCTCCTTGACCCACTAACTAGATACCTTTATTTGGCATAGAAATATAGACGATGACGGCAGAAAAGGGCCATAGCCCATCAAGTCTGCCCACTCTAATGACCCACCCCCCTTGATTTTACCCCCCTAGAGATCCCACATGTGTATCCCATTTCCTTTTAAAATCTGGCATGCTGCTGGCCTCAATCACCTGAAGTGGAAGTTCATTCCAATGATCAACCACCCTTTCGGTGAAGAAAAACTTCCTGGTGTCGCCATGAAATTTCCCACCCCTGATTTTCAGCGGGTGACCCTCTTGTGGTCGAGGGACCTTTAAGAAAGAAGATATCCTCTTCCACCTCGATGCGGCCCGTGATATATTTCATGTCTCCTCTCTCTCTACGTTCCTCGAGTGAGTATAGCTGCAATCTGTTCAGCCTTTCCTCATATCTTTTGAATTTCCTAAATATTCACTCATAAATTCTTGGATCTATTATGAGGACTTGAGATTGTTTGAATAGAGAATTTATTGGTGAATTTTTTTTTTCTTAAAAAAAAAAAAAAGTTTAATCATGTACAAAATGTTTGATTTTGTTAAAATGTAAAATTGATAAATAAATAAAGAAAAAAAAAAAAAAAAGAAGGGGGTTAGTGGAAGATACTTGTGGACCAGGTGGTTAATTTGGGGGGTTTATTGGTCAAAAAAGCTCCACTTTAAGGATATCACCCTATTGCTGTCTTTAAAAAAAAAAAAAAAAAAAAGGCAAAAATGTGTCTTTAAGCAAATTTGTATATGTCATTAATTGGGAAAAAAAAAAAAAAAAGGAAAATGATCCATTTTACGGCTGCGGTAAAAATGGCATTAGCAAGTTTCAAGTTTAATAATAATTTGATTAATCGCTTACTCTAAATCCTAAGCGATGTACATAATAATAAAATTACAAAATAGGGGAATAATACAATCAATAACAAAACTAAGACTAACAAGACTATTGACAAATTTAACGAAAGTAGGAACATAAGGGAGGAAATGGATAAGAGTTACAATTTGTTTAAAAGTTAAAGGAACAAATAAGGGAGATACATAAGGATAGGGAAGTTAAAAATTACTTCAATAAAATTATAGAGAAAAAATAAAATTAGTTAGAAGACTAAATGACTAATTTACAAAGGCATCTTTAAAGAGGAAGCTCTTTAGTTTACCCTTGAATTTTTCTATATTGGGTTCTTCCCTTAAGTGGCTAGGGAGAGAATTCCAAGTTTGGGGGGGCCATGACAGAAAAGATCAATTGTCATCTAGTATTAATGATTCTAAGGCAGGGGTGTCCAATGTCGGTCCTCGAGGGCCGCAGTCCAGTCGGGTTTTCTGGATTTCCCCAATGAATATGCATGAGATCTATTTGCATGCACTGCTTTCAATGCATATTCATTGAGGAAATCCTGAAAACCCGACTGGATTGCGGCCCTCGAGGACCGACATTGGACACCCCTGTTCTAAGGGAAGGAATCGTCAGCAAGTGCTGTTCTGCAGATCTCAATGTTCTATTGGAAGTATATGGAATTAGTAACTTGTAGATGAAAGCCGGAGTTTTAAAGAGAAGGGATTTAAATGTGAGCAGACATAGTTTATATGTTACCCGATGAGCAACTGGAAGCCAGTGCGCTTTCTTGAGAAGGGGTGTTACGTGATCGAACTTCTTCGCTTTGAAAATGAGCTTAATGTTACAAAAATTTTGGAAACCTCAGAGGATGAAGTCATCTCATATTCTACACTTCTGGTGACATTTGTTTTTCAGCAAGATAAAGAGGCACTTCTTAGGCTGTTTTTTAGGCTTAAAGAGGTGACCTTTATGGACTCAAAGATTTCCATGTTTCCGGATGTATCCAAATTAACTCAATCCCGAAGGAAAGAGTTCCTGGAAATGAGACAATTTGTATTAACTTGGGGGGCTAAGTTTCAACTCAGATATCCCTGCAAATGTTTGATCTTGTTGGATCAACATTCATATATTTTTTTTGATCCCCCCCCCATTACGATTTTTTCTTGAGTCTAAAGGGGTAACGCTGTCCAGTGCTCCCACAGTGGAATAAGGTCTAGTTTTCATTTATTTGAAGAAGTAACACTGCATTTTCGTATTATAAATTTCTGTATAATATAAGGCCCTACTAATGTGAATTGCTTTTCCAATAATGTGGACTTTTTGGAGAGATGATTTATATTGCATTGGAAGTTGTTTAGTTTTCTTCTTTTTCCTTTTTATTTTTAACCCTTTCAGGACCAAGGGACATATTTGTCCCATAACTTTAAAATCCTATAAATTTTGATTGGGATAGTCTACAGTTCTAAATTTGATATGTACGGATTCCATATGATACTGCCTTTATGTAAACAAACTGGTTCCGACATTCATTCATTAGCGTCGTTGCTAGATTGACGAGAAGATTCACTTGCCACACTGTCCATAAGCCAGAAGTGTGATTTTTTAAAATAAAAATAATGATATTTCACAAAAAAAATCAATTTTTTGGCATCTGCAAGCCCTTTTTACCATAAAAATGTCATCAAAACCACAAAAATTGGCCTACGATCCTTATGGTCCTGAAAGGGTTAATTAATGTGTTTAATCTCTCTTTCTCATATACATATTGTATGAATGTATATCTATAAAATTAAATAAATAATTAAAAAAAAAGAAAAGAAAATGAGCTTAATGGATGCATTTCGCGTACGGGGAAAACCCCATGTAAGGGCGCACTAAAACCATTGTATACCGTAGCTTAGTAAAAGGACCCCTTAACGACTCCTCAGTAGGAGGTGCTAAATGCAGCTACGCTGACTGCGACCAGGTTCTACAGTATATGCACTAATGCATATGTTCCTGCGTTAGTTCCAGAGCACATGCTGGGGACACCCCCATCCGTGCATGCGCAGCCTTTGCACTTGACACGCCGTTTTATCTGGCTTTGTTCTTGGGGGAAGAGCAGGAAAGGAGTTGGATTGGATCGGACTTAGAAGAGTAAAAAAATGCGTCTCAAATTACCAACCTGTGCGCAACACAACAGCCCTTACTGGACCCTGAGCGGATGCTTCAGTACGGACAACTTCAGTGCCGCAGAAGAGGACGTGCCTTTTGTAATCCTCCCCGCTGTACGTCTTCCAGGGCATGGTCTTATCGAGGCTGGGCAGCGAGGTCTTTGTCACGGGAATGCATTCGCCTTTAGGAAAGCACGAGAAAGCCATGTTATCAATATATTTCAGGGTCTAAAATTCCTTACGGCTGGTTATTTTTCTGTAAATCTAAGTTACGGCAATTAGACCTCTTGGAGGAAAAGAGATCCAGTATTCAGTCACCTAAAACAGCACTTACTGAACCCATGTAATTAACACAAATTTGTCAATCTGCCGGAAGCAGTTCACCGTAGGGACTGTTGGCGTTCCCAGTTACGCTCTCTTCAGTTTGTTGCCTTATGACACGTTGGACCTGAATTCACAGCTCATTTCAAGTGTGGAAGTACATTTATTTTTGCCGAATTTGTGGACTTCCCGATGAACTTTCAAACGTGCAGCTTTCATGAAGATAAGATTTTGCTCTCGCTATTACCGTATTATACTTTCAGCTTCCCTATTAGTTGGCTGATATTTTGGGTTACTCTTGTAGAACGTAGTTATTTTCATTAGCACTGCTTTTTCGATTCATAGGCTAGACATTCTGGAAGAGATCAAACTGGCTATGTCACTTAGAACCCACCACGCTTTTCCCCCTACAAACCCAAAGCAATCTCTCAGCCCCCCCCCTTACAACCCCTCTTACTTTTCCTCCCCTTACTACCCTTTTCTTCTGTAACATTCCCCCTCATGCATTTGTAATTCGCTGAATGTCCAGCCTTCTTTCAATGTGAACCGCGTAGAAGTCATCTGACTATGGCGGTATAGAAAAATAAAGTTATTATTATTATTATACCATCGGAAGAGAGAGATCATTAGAGAAAGACACTATGTTTTGTAAGATCAAAAGATCAAAGGAAGAGGGCGACCTCAATCAGATGGCTGGACACGTTGAAAGCAATCATTGGAAAGATGCTGGAGGACCTTATCTAGCACAAACCCAATTTCTTTTAGATAAGTAATTCATGAAGTCAGTAGGAGATCACAGAGGAGAATAAAAAATATATGAAAGACCATGTGGTAAAGTATTGCTCTTGTTTCTCTGCCCTGAAATTATTTATCCATTCATTTATTTGGCCCGTCCTCCCAAAGGAGCCCAGAACGGGTTACAAAGGTACATTCACAGCATAGAAGGATAAAATTATTGAAAGACATTTTTGGCAGACATAGCTTAGAAGAATTTGCGGCATTTGTAGAAGATATTACATGGCATAGTATTGATATCCCTTCAAAAACCTTGTGAAACACACTATTATCTTCCAAAAAATAGGCTGATGCTAGACCCAAAAATCCATGCACTCAAAAATGAAATTGAATTGAATTAGAGGATTTTGGATCTCAAGTGCTCGCAGTTATTTGGCTCATAACTGTCTTGCAAGCTATCATCGGTCCTTTAGTCCCTTTTACGTTATTCAACTGAATGTATACGAAAAATTTTCCTTTTATGCAATTCGTTTATAATTCATTTTCTTGTTACCATTATAGTACTTGGCTCGGGTGTGAATTCTCTACCCGGCCCTCTGGAAACCGACGACGGAAGATATTCATTTCACTCTCACTCAAAGCAAAAGGGCTTCTTCAGGAACAGAGCATTTTGTATTTGCCAGCACGGTCTAGTTTTCAGGGCCGCCTCAAAGTATTTCGTCCTTTTCTGAGGATCGCAAGACAGTTATGAGCCAAGACTAGTTCTACTGGCAAAATAACTGCGAGCACTTGAGATCCAAAGCCTCTAATTCAATTCAATTTAATTTTGAGTATATGGATTTTTGGGTCTAGCATCAGCCTATTTTTTTGGAAAATAATAGTATAGATTTAGGACAGCATTCACTGTACTAATAGAAACATAATATAATTGTTTTAATGTTGTAGCGAGTACATGATTGGTGATCGGCAGTTTAGGACAAGTGAGTAGCGTTGGTCATTATGGAGCTGGATTTGTGAAAAGGAAGGTTTTCACGGCCTTCCTGAAGTTCCATAGATTGTCAAGCGATCTAATGGATGTGGGGATGATGTGCCAGAACATAAGAATTGCCGCTGCTGGATCAGACCCGTGGTCCATCGTGCCCAGCAGTCCGCTCACGCGGCAGCCCTTAGGTCAAAAACCAGCGCCCTAACTGAGACTAGCCCTACCTGGTTCAGCAGGAACTTGTCTAACTTTGTCTTGAATCCCTGGAGGGTGATTTCCCCTATAACAGCCTCCGGAAGAGCGTTCCAGTTTTCCACCACTCTCTGGGTGATAAAGAACTTCCTTACATTTGTACGGAATCTGTCCCCTTTTAGCTTTAGAGAGTGCCCTCTCGTTCTCCCTTCCTTGGAGAGGGTGAACAGCCTGTCTTTATCTACTAAGTCTATTGCCTTCATTACCTTGAATGGTTCGATCATATCCCCTCTCAGTCTCCTCTTTTCGAGGGAGAAGAGGCCCAGTTTCTCTAATCTCTCACTATATATGACAACTCCTCCAGCCCCTTAACCATTTTAGTCGCTCTTCTCTGGACCCTTTCGAGTAGTATTGTGTCCTTCTTCAAGTACAGCGACCAGTGTTCCAGGTGAGGGCGTACCATGGCCTGGTACAGCGGCATGATAACTTTCTCTGATCTGTGAACAAGAGCGTTTGTGGGCTGTTTCAGTTTTGAGTGAATGACCAGGCGGTAGTGCGAGCCGTCTCTCTGTTTGAGATCTCAGTGATCTGTTTGAAACATAAATTTGTAGTTTTGATGTCATGTAGTTCGGTGTCAACTTATGGAAGGTCTGGGTGTGATTCCACAAGACATTTTCTGCTGTGTGCTGAGTACAACAGATTCCAAATCACAGGCAACATTGGACTAATGTTCTGAATCCTGGGAATGAATAGCAGTGAGCACACATATCACAGAGCAACACAGGGACATAGGACACCATACCTGTCAGCATGCCTTCATTTAAAATGCAGACCCCGTTAATTAATATGGCATCACATGATAAGAAGAACTTCTCTCCCTTCAAAATGATGACATCTCCGGGGACCAGGTGGCGGGACTCCAGCTCACTATATTCTGTTGGGAAATATGACGGATACACAGTTCATCCCAATTTCAACTCCCCAGAATAATAATGTTGCTTGGCGATGCTTTTCCTAATGTCCTGCTGACACAGGCCACAGGTTTCTACACCAAGCTAATGGTCACACAACCATAAGACGTAGTAACATGCATTGTTTTCATTTAGAAAACTAATTGCTGAAGGAATATTCTGTAATTTATGAGTTTAAGTTGGGGCCCCTCCCATGTCTTGTTCATGCTCCACCCTCTTTTAACTATATAGCATGGCAAACATAGTAATACAGCGCTTGGTATCATCTGCAAAAAGATAAACTTTGACAGGCAGTTCTTCCTCAAAATCACTCACAAAGATATACCCCTACTCTTCAAAAAATACATAAAACCAATATAACACAATCAAACAGGCTTGGAACTCCTCCTGCAATTACCAACTACTCCTTAACAAATTAGAAAATGCTCAAACTTTTCCTAAGTAATATCTTAACAATATGTTCTTCCTATTGTCATAACAACTCTTATGTAATCCACCTTGAACCGCAAGGGAAAGGCGGAATAGAAATAACTAATGTAACGTAATGTAATACCTGGTGTCAGGTCAAAAGCGCGCCGGGACAAAGGCGAGCGCAGACAATTGAGCGCAGCACGGAGGCGCGCCCCGCAGAAAATTACTGTTTTTAGGGCTCTGACGGGGGGCGTGGGGGGGAACCCCCCCCCACTTTACTTAATAGAGATTGCGCCACGTTGTGGGGGGTTTGGGGGGTTGTAACCCCCCACATTTTACTGAAAGCTTCACTTTTTCCCTGTTTTTAGGGAAAAAGTTAAGTTTACAGTAAAATGTGGGGGGTTACAACCCCCCAAACCCTCCACAATGCCGGCGCGATCTCTATTAAGTAAACTGGGGGGGCTCCCCAACAAAAACCCCCGTCGGAGCCCCTAAAAACAGTAATTTTCTTCGGTGCGCTCCTCCGTCTTGCGCTCAGTTGTCGGCGCGCGCCTTTGTCTTTCGCGGTGTTGTCTATGAACTGTAATACCTAGCATGACTGATTATGATAGAAATGTGTCTGTCCTGAAAACCATCTCAGAAAATGCAAACTCTGTATTGTAACACCATTACAGAAGCTCATGTAAAGTGCTTTGAATTGAGTCCCCGGTCATTAGTAGCAGTATAGAGTCGGCCCATGGTAGGGTTACCAGATGTCCGGAATTCCCTGGACATGTCTTCTTTTTCAAGGACATGTCTGGGGGCCGGATGGTTTTTCAAAACCCGGCACTTTGTCCAGGCTTTGAAAAGCTTCCCGTCAAAAGCGCATCAGGAAGGGGCATCTGCTTACGCGTGCATGCATTGCAGTGATGTCATTGCCTCACATCCGCACATGCACTGATGCCATCTGGGGTGGGGCTGGAGAGGTAAACGGGGCAAGGCACGAGCAGAACGGGGCGGAACTGGCTGGGCCTGGGTGCGTGGCTATGGGTCCAGATTTTCTTTCGGGTTTATCTGGTAACCCTAGCCCAAGGACACTCCACTAATAACATCCTTTTCCTCCAAGCAAACTCCATTTACCACTGATATAACTTAAGCTGCTACCAAATAGGTGTAAAAAGGTTGAAGAGCACTGGTCTAAAGGATAACTTCTACGATCTTTCTTTTGCACCTAAAATGCTTTAAATTCTCAGTGGTTTAATTTTTAAATTCATGTATTCTAAACATATAAACTATCACTAGGGCAGTTCATGGTCCCCCAACGTTGGCTTTGGCTGGAAAGCTATTAAGTTAAGTGTTGTTGCTCTTGTACAAAGCATATTTTAAAACAATATATGGTTCACACCAATAAATAATTACATTTCAGGGTAGGAAGGAGGTTTGTGAAGTAAATGATTACCTCACATGCATTCAGAATGAAGACTTGAAATTTATTGAGAATTATGCATATTTATGATACTTCAACCTCATTATTAATTACAGGGATTAGTTCCATGTTTTAGGTCAGGGATCTCAAAGCCCCTCCTTGAGGGCTGCAATCCAGTCGGGTTTTCAGGATTTCCCCAATGAATATGCATTGAAAGCAGTGCATGCACATAGATCTCATGCATATTCATTGGGGAAATCCTGAAAACCCGACTGGATTGCGGCCCTCTAGGAGGGACTTTGAGACCCCTGTTTTAGGTGATAGTTTATATGTTTAGAATAAATGAATTTAAAAATTAAACCACTGAGAATTTAAAGCACTTTATGTGCAAAAGAAAGATCGTAGAAGTTATCCTTTAGACCCCCTATTGGTGAATTTGCATACATTTAAGTGTGGGTTGGATAAATTATAAACTGATCCATAAATGTAGTTTGAGTTTCAACATATTTGCAGAATAGCGCGTAAGATACCTGTTAGTAATTCATATGCAGGTGTTACCAGTCTAAACATTTACAGGTAAAACATGTGTTTAAAAGTGGGTACCTAGACCAGTGTTCCCAACCCTGTCCTGGAGGACCACCAGGCCAATCTGGTTTTCAGGCTAGCCCTAATGAATATGCATGAGAAAGATTTGCATATAATGGAAGTGATAGGCATGCAAATCTGCTCCATGCATATTCATTAGGGCTAGCCTGAAAACCCGATTGGCCTGGTGGTCCCCAGGACAGGGTTGGGAACCACTGGCCTAGTTCATAGAACAACCCTATAAAGGTTTCTTTTTTTTTCTCCTTTCTTTCTTTTCTTCTCCTAATTATGTAACTTTACCCCTCCCTTCCCCTCTTACCATCACTCTCAAGTTCGTCCAGTTCATGTCCTTAATGTACACTTTTATTAACTCCTTTTATAAATATAATTTTCTATCTCTCTTTTTAACATTTTATTGTAAACCGGCTAGATACCAGTTGATGGTCGGTATATTAAAAGTTAATAAACTTGAAACTTTACCTATTTTAGGCAGGTTAACTGTTTTAATTTGAGTAAGAGGAGCCCACTTATTTGAAAATTGATCCCCTAAAACACAAATTAATAGTCATTGCTCCCATATGTTTTCCTTTCCACTTACATTCCATCTCAGTCCCGATTTAACCACTCCCGCCCCCCAACTGACTTCCTCTCAACCTCCATGATCACAAACTACTCACCCCCTTTTCTTCTGCACACAGTGACCTTCACGTTGTTATGGGCTTCGACGAGTTTATGAAGTTTTACCGATTGCTGCGAGTTAAGATACAAATATGAGCTATGCATTAAATTATCCATATAATGTGCCATCATTTAATGAGACCAGAAATTCAGTTTTATAAAAATGAGAACTTATGACTTCTATTCAAGTCCCAATCCAAAAAGTTAACCCGTGTCTCCCACAGTAGAAACACAAGACAAAGCCACGAAGACTGAGGAGACGGATGTTGTTGATTGAGACTTTTATTAAAAATAGTAAAGTCAATAAATTGTATCCACAACCTGGAAAAAGAGGACCCATATAGCACTGAAGTTATAACTATTAAAATAAACCGAGAAGACCATATTGTGAAATGATGAAAACATAGGCCGGTACAATACATAAACCAAAATGCTAAAAACTAAAAACATTTGATTAAATATAGCACACGTGATTGGATAATATATATATGATTAAAAATAAGTCATCACTTTGCTGTAGAACAGGGGTCTCAAAGTCCCTCCTTGAGGGCCGCAATCCAGTCAGGTTTTCAGGATTTTCCCAATAAATATGCATGAGATCTATGGGCATGCACTGCTTTCAATGCATATTCATTGGGGAAATCTTGAAAACCCGACTGGATTGCGGCCCTCAAGGAGGGACTTTGAGACCCCTGCTATAGAATGTACTGTTATACAGGAACCACCCCTTCGACTGGTGAGATTTGAATGTCTCCTTCTTGCCCTGGATCGGTAGCATGGAATGTTGCTACTCTTTGGCGATTCTGGAATCTTGCATACTCTGAGATAATGGAATGTTGCTACTCTTCGGGGTTCCGGAATCTTGCTTTCTCTGAGATAATGGAATGTTGCTACTCTTTGGGGTTCCGGAATCTTGCTTACTCTGAGATAATGAAATGTTGCTACTCTTTGGGGTTCCGGAATCTTGCTTACTCTGAGATAATGAAATGTTGCTACTCTATGGGGTTCCGGAATCGTGCTTACTCTGAGATAATGGAATGTTGCTACTCTTTGGGGTTCTGGAATCTTGCTTACTCTGAGATAATGGAATGTTGCTACTCTTTGGGGTTATGGAATCTTGCTTACTCTGAGATAATGGAATGTTGCTACTCTTTGGGGTTCCGGAATCTTGCTTACTCTGAGATAATGAAATGTTGCTACTCTTCGGGGTTCCGGAATCTTGCTTTCTCTGAGATAATGGAATGTTGCTACTCTTTGGGGTTCCGGAATCTTGCTTTCTCTGAGATAATGGAATGTTGCTACTCTTTGGGGTTCCGGAATCTTGCTTACTCTGAGATAATGGAATGTTGCTACTCTTTGGGGTTCTGGAATCTTGCTTACTCTGAGATAATGGAATGTTGCTACTCTTTGGCGATTCCGGAATCTTGCATACTCTGAGATAATGGAATGTTGCTACTCTTCGGGGTTCCGGAATCTTGCTTTCTCTGAGATAATGGAATGTTGCTACTCTTTGGGGTTCCGGAATCTTGCTTACTCTGAGATAATGGAATGTTGCTACTCTTTGGGATTCCGGAATCTTGCTTACTCTAAGATAATGGAATGTTGCTACTCTTTGGGGTTCTGGAATCTTGCTTACTCTGAGATAATGGAATGTTGCTACTCTTCGGGGTTCCGGAATCTTGCTTTCTCTGAGATAATGGAATGTTGCTACTCTTTGGGGTTCCGGAATCTTGCTTTCTCTGAGATAATGGAATGTTGCTACTCTTTGGGGTTCCGGAATCTTGCTTTCTCTGAGATAATGGAATGTTGCTACTCTTTGGGGTTCCGGAATCTTGCTTTCTCTGAGATAATGGAATGTTGCTACTCTTTGGGGTTCCGGAATCTTGCTTTCTCTGAGATAATGGAATGTTGCTACTCTTTGGGGTTCCGGAATCTTGCTTTCTCTGAGATAATGGAATGTTGCTACTCTTCGGGGTTCCGGAATCTTGCTTTCTCTGAGATAATGGAATGTTGCTACTCTTTGGGGTTCCGGAATCTTGCTTTCTCTGAGATAATGGAATGTTGCTACTCTTTGGGGTTCCGGAATCTTGCTTACTCTGAGATAATGGAATGTTGCTACTCTTTGGGGTTCCGGAATCTTGCTTACTCTGAGATAATGGAATGTTGCTACTCTTTGGGGTTCCGGAATCTTGCTTTCTCTGAGATAATGGAATGTTGCTACTCTTCGGGGTTCCGGAATCTTGCTTTCTCTGAGATAATGGAATGTTGCTACTCTTTGGGTTCCGGAATCTTGCTTTCTCTGAGATAATGGAATGTTGCTACTCTTCGGGGTTCCGGAATCTTGCTTACTCTGAGATAATGGAATGTTGCTACTCTTTGGGGTTCCGGAATCTTGCTTTCTCTGAGATAATGGAATGTTGTTACTCTTCGGGGTTCCGGAATCTTGCTTTCTCTGAGATAATGGAATGTTGCTACTCTTCGGGGTTCCGGAATCTTGCTTACTCTGAGATAATGGAATGTTGCTACTCTTTGGGGTTCCGGAATCTTGCTTTCTCTGAGATAATGGAATGTTGCTACTCTTTGGGGTTCCGGAATCTTGCTTTCTCTGAGATAATGGAATGTTGCTACTCTTCGGGGTTCCGGAATCTTGCTTACTCTGAGATAATGGAATGTTGCTACTCTTTGGGGTTCCGGAATCTTGCTTTCTCTGAGATAATGGAATGTTGCTACTCTTTGGGGTTCCGGAATCTTGCTTTCTCTGAGATAATGGAATGTTGCTACTCTTTGGGGTTCCGGAATCTTGCTTTCTCTGAGATAATGGAATGTTGCTACTCTTCGGGGTTCCGGAATCTTGCTTTCTCTGAGATAATGGAATGTTGCTACTCTTTGGGGTTCCGGAATCTTGCTTTCTCTGAGATAATGGAATGTTGCTACTCTTTGGGGTTCCGGAATCTTGCTTTCTCTGAGATAATGGAATGTTGCTACTCTTTGGGGTTCCGGAATCTTGCTTACTCTGAGATAATGGAATGTTGCTACTCTTTGGGGTTCCGGAATCTTGCTTTCTCTGAGATAATGGAATGTTGCTACTCTTTGGGGTTCCGGAATCTTGCTTTCTCTGAGATAATGGAATGTTGCTACTCTTCGGGGTTCCGGAATCTTGCTTACTCTGAGATAATGGAATGTTGCTACTCTTTGGGGTTCCGGAATCTTGCTTTCTCTGAGATAATGGAATGTTGCTACTCTTTGGGGTTCCGGAATCTTGCTTTCTCTGAGATAATGGAATGTTGCTACTCTTTGGGGTTCCGGAATCTTGCTTTCTCTGAGATAATGGAATGTTGCTACTCTTTGGGGTTCCGGAATCTTGCTTTCTCTGAGATAATGGAATGTTGCTACTCTTTGGGGTTCCGGAATCTTGCTTTCTCTGAGATAATGGAATGTTGCTACTCTTTGGGGTTCCGGAATCTTGCTTTCTCTGAGATAATGGAATGTTGCTACTCTTTGGGGTTCCGGAATCTTGCTGACTCTGAGATAATGAAATGTTGCTACTCTTTGGATTCGGGCCAGGTACTAGTGACCTGAATTGGCCAGTGTCAGAACGGGCTACTGGGCTTGATGAACCTTTGGTCTGACCCAATAAGGCTAGTCTTATGTTCTTATCAGATGTGAACCTAGACTGGCTCAGCTGGTGGGATTTTAACCTAAAACCAAACAGATGCACTTTTCGGTGCGTATATAGCTTATGAAAGACCACATACAGTACCTGTCTCAGCTCATATAGAGACAGAGTAATGGTAACTGTACACAGGAATACGATGGCGATGGAATATCCCAAATAGCCTTGAGACAGCCAAAGGCCCACCGTGAAGAACTGGTACAAGTAAAAGAGATTTATGACCTGTGGAGACAAAAATAGTACAGAGTTCATACAAATAAAAAAAAACCACTCGGTATCACTATATTCTGTACCATCAAGCATTGCCACCAACAACAACAAAAAAAACCCAGAAAACAAAACCCACAACAACAACGGAAAGAAACCTTGATACATGGAAGAAACTCTCTAGTGGACATACCCAAACATCCTCCACTACGTTCAAGATAATGAAGGGAATAGACTTAGTAGATAAAGACAGGCTGTTATAGGGAAAAACACCCTCCAGGGATTCAAGACAAAGTAGATAAAGACAGGTTGTTCACCCTCTCCAAGGAAGGGAGAACGAGAGGGAACTCTCTAAAGTTGAAAGGGGATAGATTCCGTACAAACATAAGGAAGTTCTTCTTCACCCAGAGAGTGGTGGAAAACTGGAACGCTCTTCCGGAGTCTGTTATAGGGGAAAACACCCTCCAGGGATTCAAGACAAAGTAGATAAAGACAGGTTGTTCACCCTCTCCAAGGTAGGGAGAACGAGAGGGCACTCTCTAAAGTTGAAAGGGGATAGATTCCGTACAAACATAAGGAAGTTCTTCTTCACCTAGAGAGTGGTAGAAAACTGGAACGCTCTTCCGGAGTCTGTTATAGGGGAAAACACCCTCCAGGGATTCAAGACAAAGTTGGACAAGTTCCTGCTGAACTGGAAAGTACGCAGGTGAGGCGGGATTCATTTAGAGCACCGGTCTTTGACCTAGGGGCCGCCGCGTAAGCGGACTGCTGGGCACGATGGACCACTGGTCTGACCCAGCAGCGGCAATTCTTTTTTTTTTTAATTTATTTATTTATTTATAGAATTTTACAATATTACCAAGCATATACATCTTGTACAGTAAAGTGAGATCAAACAATATACTAAACTAAGATTCAAAAGTTAAGATATACCACGATCATAATTCCATTTAATTAAAAAATAAAAATAAAAATAGATAAATAAAATAATAATAATCTAGCTAATCTCACACTAGTCCTCAATGTTAATTGGATCCAAGATTAAAGAGTAGAATAGGTATAATTCAAATTAGCAGCGGCAATTCTTATGTTCTCTGTCCCAAAATTAAAGCAGCCAAAAAAAAAAAAAAAGTGTGAGGGGGAACAGAGGTACCCTCATGACAGATATTCCAGCAAGCCAAAAAAAGGAGGGATTAAAGACACTCTGTACCCCTCCTCCTTCCCTTCCCCCATCCCTTTTTATGTGAAATCTGTTTCTATTAATAAGAAAGAACAACAAACCAGCAGATTCAAAATGGCAAACAAGAAATTGACAATTATACAAGAAAGGGGGGGACCCCCCAAGAGGACTGGACTCTGATGTCCTCCTGGGTTCCCCCATACCTTTTTAACTTCGGGCAAACAGCCACCAATTTGCTGCCTGCGTCAGCTTCGGCGCCCGCTCTGACATCGCTTCTGGTACGCCTAGAACAGGGGTCTCCAAAGTCCATCCTCGAGGGCCGCAATCCAGTCGGGTTTTCAGGATTTCCCCCATGAATATGCATGAGATCTATTTGCATGCACTGCTTTCAATGCATATTCATGGGGGAAATCCTGAAAACCCGACTGGATTGCGGCCCTCGAGGATGGACTTTGGAGACCCCTGGCCTAGAAAGTGATGGTCAGAGAGAGCGCCAAAGCCAACGCAGGCAGTAAGTTGGTGGCTGCTCACGCCAAAAAGGGATGGGGAAGGGATGCATGCGCGGGGTGGGGGGGGAAAGAGGGCAAGGGAGGGGGTGCCACGCACCCTCCCAATGTACAATCAATTTGCGCATTAAAAAATTCAAACGTGCATTGGATTCTTCCTATTAGGCAAATGTATGAAAGAAACTGAAAATATTTTGCCTATTAATTCTGGGTGCAGAAACGCTTGGACGGTACCTATGCCAGGGCCACATCTGTTATTCCGCATAGGAAGAGAATGTGAGATGCCACGTGTGGGTTGACACTTGAAACAGAGCAATCGGATGCTAATGAGTCTTACCTCTTTGAAGAACAGCTTCCAAAGTGGAGCAATCTCGACTTCGATGGTATTTGGCCCACACACCAGTCTCCTGACGGATGTCAAGGAAAAGCCCTCATTAGTATTGCTCATGTCCTTAACCTTTTCCTATCGTAATAAATTTTACGTTACGCTGGTTCCAATCGTAATTATTTTAGCAAAGTTTTTTAGAGAATGACACGGTGACAAAATTCATTACCGTTCCCGTCCCCGCGGATAACCGCGGGAAACCATCTTCATGTCATTTTTTAAGGAGAGAGGGAAGAATCAGAGTATGAATGGCCACAACCACTGACCCACAAGCTTTGCTTTGAAGAATGCTGATGTAGAAGGACCGAGGTTGAAACAGACACTACAGAATGACAGTCTCTGGTATCCAGAGCAGATATTGTGATGTCATAATGCCTCATTCTACCAGTGCCTAAGAGCCAATCACATCAGTGATGTCACAATGGCTTCATTATCCTTGGCTCCCATAAGAATCAGAGTATGAATGGCCACAACCACTGACCCTCAAGCTTTGCTTTGAAGAATGCTGGTGTAGAAGGACTGAGGCTGAAACAGACACTACAGAATGACAGTCTCTGGTATCCAGAGCAGATATTGTGATGTCATAATGCCTCATTCCACCAGTGCCTAAGAGCCAATCACATCAGTGATGTCACAATGGCTTCATTATCCTTGGCTCACATAAGAATCAGAGTATGAATGGCCACAACCACTGACCCTCAAGCTTTGCTTTGAAGAATGCTGGTGTAGAAGGACTGAGGTTGAAATAGACACTAGAAAATGACATGGGATTATTTCCCGCGGTTGTCCGCAGGGATGGGAACGGTTATGAATTTTGTCACCATGTCATTCTCTATTTTGTATTATTCACCATTATCATTTACGGCTATTGTAAACATAATGTAAATAAGTCCTAAGTCTGTAAATTCAAATATTTTGTGTTCCTGGCTCTTTTAGTCCATACAGACAACGACATTTTTGGAATGTCCCGTCATCTGGGACACACGACAGGAAAAGGTTAAGTCCTTTTAATGTACATATTGCAAGGCGGCTCAGTGTTTCCCATCTCATTCTCTTTTTTTTCAAATTTTAATTATTTATTGGTATTTCAATATTGCATAATCTTAATCATAATTATTACAAAGAAACAGAAATAAATTCAAGTGCTACAAAAAATATCAAAAACCAAATAAAAAGGAAAATGTTTTCATTTGTTCTGTTAATTAGTCCACAATATATGAGGGAGCAAACTTAAAAAAAAAGTCAAGACATTATCAGAATCAGAAAAACTTTGTAAGGAAAAAAACAACACCTCTGATTACCACCCAGAATCTATTCAGGAGCCTTCCTCCTGTTCGTCCACGGAGGAGCTCCCCGAAATCACATTTTTACTAGTTATAAATCTTAACAGCTGTGAAGACTCAAAGAAAATATATTTAGCTCCTTGATAATTAATATAACATTTACAAGGAAATCTTAATAGAAATGTAGCTCCCAGGTCTTAAAAGAAGAAACTGTTTCCTCTTTTGGGGGGTTATTCTAGAAACATCTGGGTACATTCTTATTTTTGGTTTCAGGAATAATTTATCTTTAAATCTAAAGAAAGTTTTTAATAGCCAGTCTCTATCAGAGTCCAGTGCCAATTGTACAAAGCGTGTAGCCACTTCCACGCCTACCTCATTCTTTATTTGTGCAACTGACTCCACTACTCGATAGCGGGTTTGCGTAGAAATGGTGGGAGCTGAAATGAGACTGGAAGACCTCCATCCGTAGGTTGTGAATGGAATGTTGCACTCTTTGGGGTTCCGGAATCTTGCTTACTCTGAGATAGTGGAATGTTGCTACTCTTTGGGGATTCCGCATGGAATGCTGCACTCTTTGGGGTTCCGGAATCTTGCTTACTCTGAGATAGTGGAATGTTGCTATTCTTTGGGTTTTGGCCAGGTACTAGTAACCTGGATTGGCCACCGTGAGAACGGGCTATTGGGCTGAATGGACCTTTGGTCTGACCCAGTCAGGCTATCCTTATGTTCTTAAGGCTGAAAATCGAGAGCTAAGTGAGTTATGTCCTTGGCCTCCCTGGTGAATAAATATCTTACTTTAAACATTAGGTCCCTGAAGCCTATGAAAGCTGATGCCTTAGTTACATGGGGTAAGATTGTACTTGTTTAGATGGAAAGTTCAGTACTAAATATAATACCTGACATCCCCCTCTTCCTTCGTTAGACCAGCACCAAACTTGCTGTGTATATCAGAACAGCTGTGCTCATCTTCCAGGGTCCTAAAAAGGGTTCAGAAAATGCTTTAAAATTATTAACCCTGAGAACAATTGAAACGGATACCACACACGAGTGACAGATCCCAGGAGGACATGACGTAACATAACATTCCATTTGTATACCGCAAACAGCTCGGAGTTCTTTACGGTCAACATAAAGAGAACTATGCATTCACAGAGAATTACAAAATAACAATGGAAACATACATTACATCCACATTATCCCCCCCCCTCCCAAATTGCTACATAAGTATGTTTTTTAACATTTTCCTATAATGATCATTATAGGGCCTAGTTTTCTCTCCCAGCTTACAGCCTGAAAAACCAACATCTTTTCCACATATTTTAATTTAGAGCAGCCCCTAGGAATAGGAAACATTTTTTTAAAAAGCGGAAAAACTTGAAGGGCGCTTTGATATACTGAAAGCAAATTGATCAATCGGAATACAAGGCAGCAAACCATAAAGGGCTTTGTAACAAAACCAGCCAAATTTGAAAACTGCCCTGGCCTCCAACGGACCTCGGCGTAGTTTAAGAAAATAAGGAGCAATGTGATCCAATTTTATCAAACTAAAAATCAATCGTAGTGTGGAGTTCTGAATTAACCGCAGTTTCTGAAAAACCTTTGGTAGATTGGCGAAATAGACTATATCGCAGTAGTCCAAAACTGACAAAACTGACGACTGCACCAATAATTGAAAAGCGTAGTCATGATAAAATAATACAGAGAAATCCTTTTTTGCTGCAGCATCCACTTGTGCTCGTATAGCAAGGGAGGGGGGGCGGTCGGTCCACCCCGGATGCCGTCTTGCTAAGGGCGCGGCACCCTCCTCCTCCCCCTCTCGGCCCCCCCCCCCTTGCTCCTCTCCTTGCGGCGTGCGCACACCCCTTGCCTTCCCCCGTACCTTTTTTACTCCCCCAAGCAGGAGATTCCTGCCCGTGTCGGCATCGGCGTGCCCTCTGACGTCACTTCCGGGAACTGAGCCTAGGAAGTGACGTTAATGGGCGAGCCGACGCCGACGTGGGCATGCTGCTCACACCGTAGAAAGTTAAAAAGGTATGGCGAAAGGGAACGCGACATGCACATGGAAGGGGGGGGAGTGCGGAGAAGAGGGCGGGGGAGGGGCACCACTTACTACGTCACTGCATTCATGAAGGGAAAAGAAAGGCAGTTCATAGCATACTTCGAATAGGAGAAAAGTGTGTGTAAGTGGGGGAGAAATCTCAACTCGTTTCTCATTGACTAACTAAAGCCTATGTTCTCTATGGCTCCTCCAGATGTTCTCTCTCTCTCTGTACTAGATTGCACTCTTCCCTTAGTAACTTTTTTCCATTGATGAGGTGGGATTTATCATTAGGATAGTTTATAGTTTATAGTTTATTCAATTTTTGATTAAACGCTTTTTCGTTTCTTCAAAGCGTTGTACAGAATATAAAATAACTTTACAGTAACAAAAAAGTAAATAAAACATTTAATACAAACTTTCTATGATCGACATGACTGACGGAAGAACGTACTAGGTAATTATAAGCAGGCATGCAATAGACACAAATGGTAAAGGGGGTAAGAAATACAATTGATAAAGTAAATGTAAGAAACATTTAAGGTAAACACAAAAGGAATTAGGGAAATGGGTATGAATTAAAAACAAATATTATTTATTTAATCTCTAAAATGAGCCTCTTTTTTTTTTTTTTTTTCAGTTAAAAGCGTCGTTAAAAAGGAAACATTTTAAGTTGCTTTTAAATTTTTTTAAGTTTTTTTCCATTTTTAAATATAGTGGAAGAGTGTTCCAGATTGTAGGGGCTGTAACTGAAAAAATTGAGGTACGGCGTGTGCCAATATTTTTTAGGGAAGGATACAATTGATGTCACTAGAACCATCACCCTAGATGCCATTAAATTTGGGTTTATTTATTTATTCAAATTTCCTTACCATTCTCCCAGGGGAGTTCAGAATGGCTTATGTTCATTTGTTCAAGTACTCAAGCAATCGATCTAATGTACCTGGGACAATGGGGGGATTAAGTGACTTGCCCAGGGTCACCTGAAGCAGCGTGGGTTTGAACCTACAACCTCAGGGTGCCAAGGCCTTCGCTTTAACCACCGCGCCACACTTGTGGCATCTGAACCGGGCCATCTCTCACGGGAACGAAGCTAACCGGTGGAATCTCCGTCACAGGCAATTTTAAGAGCCGCAAAAGCAAAACTGGAGCGAGTTACTTTTGATGCCTTTAGGACACAAACGTCCCAACACAAACAGCCAAATTCGGGCCGCCTGGACATTTTATGTGGCCCGCGGTGACTGTGCCGCGTCCAAGCGCCTGAGAGAACAAAACAGGGGAGAAACAAAACCACAGATAAAATGCAAGAAAACAAGGATGGAATTGTCCAAGGATGAATGATGTGCACTAAAATAGGTCTGTAGGTGTAAAGATCTTTATTCATCCAATATTGTCAACCAATGATAATCAAGGTTTGTTTCTATAAATTACGTTTGATTAGATCTATATCCAAATTCCTTGAATCCAAATCCCGTAATATCTTAATTCATTCTCTTGTAATAGCAAAATTAGACTATTGTAACGCCAACTGCAAATAGTTCAAAATACTGCTATTAAATTAATCCATGATGCCAAAAAATTTGATCATGTAACTCCTCTTTTTATCGAATCACATTGGCTCCCTATTTGCCAGCGCATAGAATTTAAGGTCTTGTTACTTATATTTAAAAATTTGATATTCAATCAACCCCAATGCATTTCTAAAATGTTAATTCCCTATAGTTCTACACGCACACTTAGATCGTCTTCCCAAAACCTATTGGTTGTTCCCTCTTTAAAAATAATAGGCACTCGAAGATTAGATATGTTTTCTGTAGTTGGCCCCCAATGGTGGAATTCATTGCCCCAATACATTAAAATTGAAAAAGACATTTTATCTTTTAAGAAATCCCTGAAAACATTTCTTTTTAAACAGGCTTTTAATATCTAAAATTTATTTTATTTTATTAATTTTGTTTTTAAAATCCCTTTATTTCCCAAAGTTTTTTCCCTTAAATGTATTTCTCAATATAATAGATGTAACTTTATCCCCCCTTCCCTCCCAATTGTTGTTGGTCATGTTGGATTTCTATTGTTTATATATATTGTATGTATTTTAACTCAATTGTATTTTATTATTATGTACATCGCTTTGTATAAAGATATAGCGATTCATCAAATATTTAATAAACCTTGAAACCTTGTCTCTGATCTCTGTATTTCCTCTAAATATCTACTTATTATATTTCGCCGAATGTCCAGCACTCTTGATTGTAAACCGCCTAGAAGTCGCAAGATTGTGGCGGTATAGAAGAATAAAGTTATTATTATTATTATTACACCTACAGACGAGTTTATGGACACTATTTTAGTGCACATCATTCATCCTTGGACAATTCCATCCTTGTTTTCTTGTATCCAAGCGCCTGACCATGCAGCCCCTGTCCAGTGGTACTCCAAGCATCTGAACGCACTTCACCAGACCCAGCGGTGCTCCAAGCGCCTCACTGCACTGCCTCAGACCCCCATGTGCAGGCAGAAGGACCCAGTCCCATGTGTAAAATGCCAGGGCACTACCTGACCGTGCTATTTTCAGAACATGATTAATGCACGAGGATGGCGTGTGATATGGTGTCACTTAATAAAAAATCTGGCCCCTTATCTGATCAAGTTTGTCACCCCTGCTTTAGGACATAAATTGAAAGGAAGCTCTGGCATGAGGGGCCATAGGGTGAATATTGGCCCAAATGTGTTGTCCGCGTATACTATGATCATGAGAAAAAAATGATAAAAAGTTTAAAAAAAAAAAGAAAGCCTCACCCAATTTTCTTGAACTGGCTGCTCGTATGGTCCCAAACGTACCGGATTTTCTGCACACGAATGTACTTCACCTGCAAAATAACCACAGCGTCATCACACTGGAGCAGCATCGAACACGCTCACCGTGAAGAAAAGGGAGCAGAAAGACGATGTATGTTTAGCGATTCGCTCCGAACAATATTTTGTTGTGTTGTGAACTCCTGAAACCACAAATTAATATTTCTCTTCTATAACTATCGGACTGTATTTAAATCGATTACAATGGGGACCTTTTATTAAAATGCGCTAGGCACTTAAGGCTAAATTCTATAGATGGTGCTGGAAAAAAGCGCTTTAAGTTAGACACTTTGGGCCAGATTCTGTAAATAGCGCCTACATTGATCGCTGCCTAAAAAAAAAAAAAAAAAAGGCGCCGACCGCATATCAATCACATTTAGGCACCATTTAAAGAATCGCACCAACGGTACCGATCATACAAGTTTATTAACTTTTAATATACCGACCACCAACAGGTATCTGGCCGGTTAACAATAAAATAATAAAATATATTTTTTTTTAAAAAAAAAAAAGGAAAAATAATGAATATTTAAAAATAATGAAGGTGAACATCAAAGACATTAACTGGACAGACTTGAAAGTGAGGGTAAAAAGGGGAAAAGGAGGGGAAAAGTTACATATTTTGAGAGGAGAAGGAGATAGTGGGAGTGGGGTAAAACATATTGGGTGGGGTCGCTTTTTTAAAGCGGTTGGTTGAGTAGAAGAAGAACAGAAAAGAGATAGAGAGAGAAAAGAAAAAAAAAGAAAAAAAAGAGATCTAAACACAAGTAAAGGCGTCACGAAATAAGAAACTTAGGCATCTGTAATGTGGGCCAGGGTTTCACATTGCAGACGCCTACGCTCTTTTGAGAATCATGCCTAACCGTGCCTAAGGTCAGCTCCGCCCCCTAACCACACCTACTTTCTCCGTAGGTGCCATAAGGTGGCTTCCTGTAGATGCAATTATGATGCCTACCTTGGTAGGCGCCTACTTTTTAAATGACTTTTTAATTAGGTTTTAAACAGCAAGTCAATTACCGTGTTGATTAAAACAAATTAAAACAATTAAATAAGGCAATTGTACGGTTGCTATAAACGCTTGGGGGGAGGGTTTTTAAAAAAAATTCTGAATAACCTCTACGTTTTAAAATATTTCCTTTGCTAATTAGATAGATCTTGGATCCATTACTTCATTTGTGGACAGTTTAATAATATTTTTTTCTGGTCGGGTTATCCGACGGGTAGTTTTTTTCTTTTTTGGGGATTGTCATTATTTTTTTTTTGTTTCTATATATCTCTATGAATTGGTGATATGTTAAAAGGATGTTGTGGTCTATAATTTTTTTAGAATAAATAAACCCACTTTTTACAGAACCGTAGCATGGATTTTAGCGCCGACCGCTCATAGAATTCCTATGAGCGTCTGAAATGTTACCGCTGCAGCCAGCGCTAAAAACCATGCTATAGTTTTGTAAAAGGAGGGGGGGTTAAATACAAATACACATACATCTTTCCGACTCTCCAGCTCCATAGAAACCCTGCTCTCTGCTGCCCCAAATCTCTCCTGCCTGCCGCCCCGATGCTCTGCCCCAATCTCTCCTGCTCGTCCCCGGTTTTCTCCTGCCTGCCGCCCTGAATCTCTCCTGCCCTTCCCTGCACTGCGATCCCGTGGTTTTAACCTGCGGGTTTAAGCGAGTTAAAACCACGGGCTCGCTGGGCTAAAAAGTTTTTTTTTTAAGTCGCGGCTCGGACGGGTCTAGACGGATGCGCAGACCATCTACAGATGGTCTGCGCATGCGTTGGGATCGCACACCAGCGATCCGTGCCGGCAGATGGGGGCGTTCCTCCGAGCGCCCCCATCTGCTTATTCAACTTTGATGAATTCATCGGACCTGCCCAGATCGGGAATGGGTCGGTCCCGATCGGGCAGGTTTGTGAATCTAGCTCAAAGTTAGGACAGCCTTTTTTCTATCCTAAGTTTGTGGCTTTTTTTTTTTTTTATCTAAAGCTTAGTGTGTGCTAACAGAATTAGCACACGATATATGCTAAGAAGCCCATAAGCATAAAATGTGCTTCATAGCTTTTAGCCCACTCTAATTCTGTTAGTGCATGCCAGGTTGTAGTATAAAGGCCTCTTTATATGGTCACTTAGCAGCTAGTCAGTGGACTGAAAATTGGCATAAATGAGCTACATTTCTGCTCTGCCCGTACACCACCTACAAACTTGCCACTGAATATCTCTGGGTGGCCCTGTGCAAGTGATTTAAATGGTCAGGAGTCTCCCTGGCTACTTAAATCACTCTGAATAACAACCCCTAGACTTCTGTGACCGTACGAGGTGGTGCTGAAAAGTTCTCAACCCAACCAACCAACTTCCTAAATTCTGAGGGTTATTTTGCCACTGGAGCTGAAAAGAATGTGATCTTATTTCGTGAAGCGTCAATTTGCAGAAATGAAATTCTATGTTTCGACATTGTTTCAGTGACATGCATCCAGCCTACCCAACCATACATGCTCCATAAAATAATCATTTAATTTAAATCAGGGGTGTCCAACTTGCGGCCCTGTGAAGTATTTTGTGCGGTCCCGGTCGAGGCAGTGTTTTCCTCTGCTGCCCCTGGGTGTTTACTGTCTTGCCGGCTCCCTCCTCTGTCTTGCTGCAGCATTTGCGTGTTTGTGCAGCCCCAGAAACATCTTTTTTCGGCCAATGCGGCCCAGAGAAGTCAAAAGGTTGGACACCTCTGATTTAAATGGTCCTTTATCTTAGAAATTTCTGGGCCAGAAACACAGAGTCCTGCCCGGTTGTGTGCTTAGACTCTATCTACTCACGCCAGCCCATTTTAACCATCCCAGTCATTGAAGCCCTTCCCAGCCCGTCCTCAACTGAATGTCCAAGTCTGCCCAGTACTGGCCTTAGGTCCTTCAATATATACCCATTATTTTCTCTTCTTGGTTGAGCTGAGAACTCGTAAAACTGTTCTATGGTCTCAAAGATCAGTTCTAGAAATGTATGATATTCCCCAAATTTTTGATTTTTTTTTTTTTGGTGGAGGGAGGGGGGATGATAAACTTGGATTCATGGGATACTGGAAAGCTCTGGTGCAGAAAATGAAAGTCAACTTACTTTTAAGCCTGGTTTGGCCGTTGCTTTGTGAATGAGGAAACTTTCATCGGTAATGATGGACTCCACGGGTGTTCCTTTCAAGGACTTCGCCAAAGATGACAGCTGTATCCAGCGCACCTTTTTCCTGGTGTATTTTTTTGCTCCATCCTTGAATGCAGAAATTTAAAAAAACACAAAGCTCAGTAGTTGAAAGATGATAGTACAAACATCCCATGCTTTCATGTTTTGACTTTTCAAAGAGAGTTTGGTTTGCCACATATTAGAAAGTCAAATATGCAACATAAGATCCAAATTTGCATGGGCTTTTTTCATGTGTTAAAGCTATTTTCACCACAGCCAGAATATAGCCTACTAAGGGCCATGCACTAATGTTTGAAATTTACGTAGATCACAGTCAGGAGTTGCCACTGTGTGTGTGAACTAGAGGTCTGCACAGGAATGGGGGTCGCGGGAATCCCCCCTAACCCAAGCGACTCCCACGGGGACCCCCCTCTAGCCAACGGGACTCCCACGGGGATGGAAGGCTTTGGAAGCAGGGTTCGTCTATATAATATAATGGACACGTCAGCTTTAGTAAAAGAGGGGGGTTTATAAGTTAATTACCTGAACAGAAAACAAAAAAAGGGTTCCACCAAAGAGATTCCGCAAGGAAAACAGCAGCGCAAACACAAAAGAAACTGTGGAATTGATGATCCTGTCAGAAGTAATTGCTGCTTTCTATGGGGACGGGCAGGATCCTGATGGGGCGGGTGGGGACAGAGAGGATCCTGGCGGGGACAGGCGGGGACAGAGAGGATCCTGATGGGGGCGGGCGGGGACAGAGAGGATCCTGATGGGGGCGGGGACAGAGATGATCCTGGCAGGGACGGGTGGGATTTCTGTCCCCCTGCAACTCTCTAGTGTGAACGTCAGTAGTGAATGTTCTCGTGCTAATAGTGAGTACAGTTTTTTTGAATGCAGAGAATCTTGCTACAATTCTGTGTTTTGCTATAAGTATTACACTTCTCCCTCCGTATTCACGGTTTCAGCATTCGCGGTTTTGATTATTCACAGTTTTTAGCTTGCTGGCTCCTCCCCCCAAATTACATCAGCTTGCATAGAGAAATCGCTGATTCCCAGCACTTTCTTCACCGTGGTTTTGCCTCTCCTTCAGGAACAGGCCAGGTGTCCCGCCATGTTATTCGCAGTTTCATCATATTCGCAATGGTTTTTAATAGAAAACAGCGAATAACATATGAAAAGGTTATTTGCGGTTTTTTGGTATTTGCGGTTCTGTTAATCCCCTATCACAGCGAATACGGAAGGAGAAGTGTATATAAATTTTTTTATGCAGAGCTGCTGCAGAAAAAGACCGTGATGCAGCGCTAAGAGCCTGTTTATCGCAAAATACTGGCAATGTCGGCAGGAAAGAAGCGGTGTGAAGAGGAGGAAGACATTTGGATGAACAAGAACGCCTCTGAAGTTATAAAATTCTTATGAAAATCATCAAGATTTCCTTTTAAGTGTTTTGTTTGCTATCAACTACTTTCTTCCATGTGGTGCGTAAGATATTGCTCCGAGGAGATGCAAGAGCCTCTACTAAAGTATATTTTGAACATTAAAGAATTATACTTTGGATTTAGAATATTTAAGAGACACTTTTGGAAAATACTGATTTATTTATACATTGTGATATTACTGAAAAGTGAGAGCTTCTTCATTTGGGGAGGATTTTATGCTGGTGATTGGAGCAAGAGCTGGTTTTGCTATTACCTATTTCACCTATCAAGGCATTAACTCCGATTCAGAGGCTTTTCACACCCCCTTTAGTAAATTAAATTAAAGTGCGTTTTGCCACTAGTTCTCCTGGTGGGATTTTTTTTTTTTTTTTTTTTCATTTTGATATGGTCATGCTAGAGAATGACATGGTGACAAAATTCAACACCCTCTCCGTCCCCGTGGATAACTGCGGGGAACCATCCCATGTCATTCTTTAGTGTCTAACTCAACCTCGGTCCTTCCACACCCGCATTCTTCAATGTTTGAGGGTCAGCGGTTGGGCCCATTCATACTCTGATTCTTCCCGCTCTCCTTAACAAATGACATGGGGATAGTTTCCCGTGGTTATCTGCGGCAACGGGAACCGTGATGAATTGTGTCACCATGTCATTGGTCATGCATTAAAGTTGCCATTAGCACACAGCTATTAAAAAGAATTATCACATGAGCACTTATCGGCATCTATTTTGTAGGTGGCATGGGCTCACACGGTAACTCCTGCACTGACCAGCTGGTGTGTGATTTGATTTTCAAAATTTAAATAAAACTTTAGGAGTGTGGTCTTCAGCTTGAGGAGTGACCTAGTTTTACAATATTTGGATGCTATTGACATCAGAGGCGAGGTGTAAGATTGGTTTCGAGGTTTTCTTATGTCCCATACCTATCAAGTTCGTTTTAATAAAGTAAGACCTCTCCGACACCTGGAGTAATCCATCTGGCGTTCCGCAAGGCTCACCGTTATCTCCACTGCTCTTTAATGTTTCTATGTCATCATTAGGTGCGCAATTATCTCAGCTGGGGATAAAGTTATTTAGTTACGCAGATGATTTTACGATCATTATTCCATTTGCTACCTCTCTTTCTGAAATTATTCCTAAGGCAACAGAAGTATTGGTTTTGATGGAGCAATGGATGATTGAGTGCAAACTGAAGCTTAATTCAGAAAAAACGAAATTTTTTTGTAGCTTCACCTCATCCGTTTGATACTAAAACAACATCATTGGTATATAAGAAATAAATTACATTACATTACATTACATTGTATATCAATAAAATTAACTATCCCATTCAATCTACTATTAAGGTTCTGGGTATTATACTGGATCAGGGTTTGACAATGAAGGACCAAGTGGACTCTTTGGTTAGAAAGGGTTTCTTCACTCTTTGGAAGCTTCGGTCCATTAGGGCGTATTTTGATACTTCTTCATTTAGAGTTTTGGTGCAACATCTCATATTGAGTCAACTTGACTACTGCAATGTTGCCTATTCAGCAACACTTGCGAATAGTGCAAAATGCAGCGGTCAGGTTGATTTTCGGGTTGAAGAAATGTAACATCTTCTTATCGAGTGCTGCCCTGGCTGCCGATGGAGGCGCGTGTGAAGTTTTAAGTTTGGTGGTTTTTGTTGTAAGGTTTTATTTGGTCTAGCTCCTAAATACATAACTGAGCTTTTCTTTTTTGCAACCAATAAACCTAAGAGAAACCCTCGCTAAAAGGCATTTCCCACACAGGAAAGCTAGGGACCTCCCTCCACTTCAAAATCACTGAGCTCTGGAACAACCTTACCTCCCCTCTTCGGAACTTGAACTCTCTCCAAGTTTTCCGCAAACATCTGAAAACCTGGCTTTTCTCAAAAAATGTAAGTCTCCCTTCAACTTAGGAATCAAGGAAACTCTTATATCTTGGCATCCCAAGTCCTCTAAATTTTCTTCACACTTCTACCTCTAACCCTCTGTTGTAGTTCCTTCCTATTTCTCCTACTGTAAACCGCGTCGAGCTCTACGAACGTGGAGATGATGTGATATACAAACCTAAGGATTAGATTAGATTAGATTAGAAGGTCACATCTGCATTTTGTTTCTCCGCCTGTTAGAGGATGTAAACTTAAAAACGTCATCAACATCTTTTCTCATATCAGGCAGCAACATGGGGCAAGGATTTAGAACAACTGCTTCTGCTTACTGATATTTACGAGGAGTTTAGAAAACATCTAAAAACATATCCGTTCTCGAAATATTTAGGTAGATGATTTGTAAGAATTTTATTATGCATGACTCCGATTTTTTAGGGTATTAGCTATTGGTTATAACATATTAATTCTTTTACTATTATTGTAAACCGCATAGAACTTTACGGCTTTGCGGTATATAAATTGTTATTATTATTAGTGGTAGAGCTGCTGCCTTTCCACCCAGAGGTTGTGGGATCAAATCCCAGGGCTATTCCGTGTGACCCTGGACAAGTCACTTCATCCTCCATTGTCCCAGGTACAAAAGTTCCCCTGAGTTTTTGTTTTAACTCATCAGCGATCATTATTATTCATGATATCAACCTTTCACTATTTAAGCCTGATTGAGTACACGTGCTGGCCTGTTTGTCCTTTGATAGAGACCGTGAGTATACTTTCTTTGCGCTTGGTTTAATTTAGTAGGGTTGTTTTTTTGTTGTTTTTTTTAAATCAAAAAGGCTCTTGGAACTTTGGAACCTTATTAATCTGATTTGATTTCAAATATTTTTATTGAGTTTTCAATAACACAACAAAATACCATAAAGGAAAACAAATGATAAAAATGCAGCAATTAACAAATGAACTGTAAGGTTCAACTGAACCATTCAGAATTCCAAGAAAATGACATACAAATCATCTCATAGAGAAACATAGGGAAAAACCGAAGAGTCCAGACGGACCATCAGAAAACCTGAGGAGGAGGCAAAGACAGAAGAAAGAGGGGAGGAAAAAAGAGGGAAGAAAGCGAAAGAGGCAAAGAGAAGAGTGAGAGAGTGGAGAATGTAGGACAGACATCCCAGCCCCCCTGCGGGGAGATAGAGAGAGAAATAAAATATAGGCAGAATCAGAAAAGAAACAGGGGAAGACAACGGTTAAGGAGAAAAGTGTTGGATAGGTTCCCAAATTTTGGAAATGGGCAGAGATCTGTTAGAAAATTCTGCCGCTTTCATCTCATACAAATGGATCATAAGAACAGTGTTCCACCAGAAAACAACATTAAGTAAGTCGGCAGACTTCCGGAACCTTATTAATCTAGTTTGGACATGTCCTTGGTTTTTGGTTTTTAATTTTTGGACCTTATTGCATGTTTGGATTAAGCTGTTCCTATGTTTCTAATCCAAGCAAGGTAAGCCATTCTTTACAGACTTTGATATCTTTTTATTAAATTCTGATTGTATTTTTAATTATAGTGATTGAATTTGCAAACATGTTTTGTTTTATTGTCACCGTTAAATGCCCCCAAGGCAGCCTTGTTTGGCGAAACGCGTCAGGCACTGTTGCTAGGAGCACCTGGAATAAATCTGATATTATCTCCAGACTGTCTACCGACTTTGTTCCACGTTGGATTCTCTGGGCGATCGCTTGCCTTGTTGCTTTCTCGCGTCTAACGGACTAGCACCGAAACGCCTACTCTCTGCTTCCCAGACACACCTCTTTCAAAAGAAAATATTTTTGCGCTCCTTTAGCGCACGCTGATTTGAAACTTTCTGCAGGATGTCCGAGCGCATCCTGCAGTAAGCCAATTTAAGATGGAAGTACACACATTAGCGATTACTGCAGATTAGTAAAAGGGCTCGATAGGTCTCTAACATTGAGCTAGATCCACTAACCTGACTTCCAGGGCCGATTCCAGCGAGCCCGACGAATTCCCGAAATAATAATGAGGGTGATCGGAGGAATGCCCCCCTCCGACCGCATGGATCGGTAGTGTGCGATCCCAACGCATGCGCAAACCATCTGTAGATGGTCTGCACATGCGTCTAAGACCCATCTGTACTGCGCCTTTTTTTTTTTTTTTTTTTTTACTTTACTTTAACCCAGCGAGGATATGGTTTTAACCTGCTTAAACCTGAAGGTTAAAACCATGGGCTCGCTGTGCGGGGAAAGGCAGGAGAGATTCGGGGGAGAGCAGGGCGGCAATGGAGCTGGAGAGTTGGAAAGGAAGTTTGCGACTGGTCCCCAGCAGTCGCTTCTTGGGTTGATCAGCTGGCCCAGTTGGTTTACAAGATTTCATTGGTGAATTGGATCCCTGCCTACTTTGCATGCTGTTCCCCTCATTTACATGCGCGGATCGGAAGCGGATCGCAGGAAAGGTTAGTGAATCGGGTCGGAGGGAAATCAGGTCATATAGGGGTCGCAAACCAATCGGTACACGTTCAGTTTGCTTAATGAATCTATGCCATTGGCCAGGAACCAATCAGACCTCCTAGCTAACACAACCTGAGACATAGAGTAACAAGAAGTAAAAAAAAACCCCAAAAAACATACGTACTGTTTCTCGAAGCAATATGGCATTTGCCTTTTTCAAGGAACATGGTGAACAGTTAGCCCACACACTCCACTCCGGCTTCCAATAAAAGAGAAGCAGGAGAATCCCCCCAGACAAGATGTAGCCAGCAATGCATAATCCAATCCAAGCGGCATTCATCCGGTAGCCATATATCTCCTGCAAGCCAGACAAGAAAAAGAAACATCAACATTTCTATCCAAAACTATGCAAAGCAAAGTATCCACACACACACCCTTTTTTTTTTTTTTTTTTACTAAGTCAAGGTAGAGGTTTCTACCACAGCCCAGAACGCTAAATGCTCCGACGCTCATAAGCGTCGGAGCATTTAGCGCTCCGGGCTGTGATAAAATCCTCTATCGCAGTTTAGTAAAAAGGGGGAGGGAGTTAGTGTGTACTAAATTAATTAACGCATGTTAACCTACAAATTATCATGCGTTAAGATGATTAAAACACAATAGCCTATGAATTAATGCACATCACATTTTTCAAAAATGAAAACAAGCACGTGAAACAATCTGAAAAGCGTAAAAAAAAAAAAAAGAGGAAGGAGGCCAAATGAACCAAAAGCAACATTTTTTCTTTCCCAGATCCCTATTATCGATCTTGGTTTCATAGAAACCAAGGCCAAGAAATAAGCTGAATGCGATACCTTTATATTTGGGAATTGGTGTTGGAATTGGGTTCTTGCTAGTCAACCAGGGCTTAGCTTTATCTGTCGTCTCATGGTTGTCACCTGTGTGATCTCAAAGGATCTTCATTTTGAACCAACTCCCAAGAAGAGGAGAGTCCTGGGAGTGGTGGAAAAGAGACGCCCAGTGTATAAAATTTTCCAACAGGTGACCGTAGGATTTATGGGCTGTTTTGCTCATTTCATTTGTTCTGTGGATTATACCAGGATTAAATGCAGTGAGAAGAGACGCCTAGTGTATAAAATTTTCCAACAGGTGACTGTAGGATTTATGGGCTGTTTTGCTCTTTTCATTTGTTCTGTGGATTATGCAAGGATTAAGCGCAGAGTATGTCAGATGAAACACATATTTCCTAGTAAAAAAAAATAAAAAGACTTGGTGAACCACCATCGCATTGTTTGGCAATAACTTTGTGTCAACTGGCAGATGCAAGAGGACATTCCAGTAGCCTCATGCCTTGATAGACTGACTTTCCTCCCTACAACAGGAAAGGACCCAGAGGATTTTTCCCCCCTAACTTTTTAGAAGATCTGTTAGTTATGAACTTGCCACCCGCGTTCGTGTCGCCTCTCTCTGTCGTCATTTCAAGGCCCCTGCACCTAGGGAGTGACGTCAGAGGATAGCCGACACGACATGGGCAGCAAGTTTGCGTTGTTGCTCTCACCTGGAAAATTAAAAAGGTACGGGGGAAGGGAAGGGGGTGAACAGTGGCGGAGTCGGGAAGGAGTGGGGGGATGGAGAAGAGGGTGGGGGAGGAGTGCCACTTGCTCTCGCTATACCACTGCGTTAGTGATCTGCAGTCTGCCATTAAAATCATCCATCACATCTGGAGATCAGTGGCCCAGAAATTCTAGATCAGTAAGCCTGATATCAATGCCAGGAAAAGAGTGAGCAGAAACTATTACAAAGAATCAAATTACAGAACACATAGACAAACCTGATTTAATGGGACAGAGTCGGCATGGATTTAGCCGAGGGAAGTCTTGCCTCACCAATCTGCTTCATTTCTTTGAAGGTATGAATAAACATGTGGATAAAGAAGAGGCAGTTGATGTAGTTTATTTAGATTTTCAGAGA
The DNA here is from genome assembly GCF_902459505.1 of Geotrypetes seraphini. Taxonomy (NCBI): domain Eukaryota; kingdom Metazoa; phylum Chordata; class Amphibia; order Gymnophiona; family Dermophiidae; genus Geotrypetes; species Geotrypetes seraphini. The sequence continues at coordinate 180,946,563 of NC_047092.1, read as the reverse complement.
GCTTTTGACAAAGTTCCTCATGAGAAAATTGGATTAGGAATTGGTTATTAGACAGAAAACAGAGGGTAGGGCTAGATGGCTATTTTTCTCAATGGAGGAGGGTGAATAGTGGAGTGCCACAGGGATCTGGGACCGATGCTATTTAACTTATCAGTTGGAGTGTAGAATCAGGTGAAAAATAATGTCGATCATCAAAGCACCTGCCAGGGTTTCATGGAACAGAACCACAGATTTATTTGGATCCTGAATGCTAGCACAGGGTGAACGAAGGATGTTTCTCTACCACATTCAACACTTTCTTAAAATCTCAACCTTTGACAAATAAAAACTTTATGTGCACAGTGCAGGCTGCAGTCGATTAGCTGAAATACTTTTGGCCAATGTTAGTGGAATAAACTGACCTGTTTTTGGAAACAAAGGGAGTCAAGCCACTGCTTATCAGATATTTGCACGAAGGGTTTGTAGATTTTCCACATGTGTAAATTAAGGTGGCATGGGAGTGAAAGAGATTTGAAGAAAACATATAGCAAATGGTTTCTCTAGTGTGAGCAGCGCTTCTGGCTAGCTGTGTGGCACCATTTACACAAGATAAGATGCTTTGGTAAACTTGTATTGTAACCGCAGATTTTGAAGAATGGATCCAGGCCACTCAGGAAAGACAGACAGACAGACAGAAAAGTCAGAAAGAGACAGAAAGAGAGAAAGTCAGGAAGTCAAGTCAGTCACAAAGACAGTCAGAAAGACAGTCAAACAGAAAGACAGACAGTCAGAAAGAGACAGAAAGTCATAAAGTCAGGAAGTCAAGTCAGTCACAAAGACAGTCAAACAGAAAGACAGACAGTCAGAAAGAGACAGAAGGACAGTCGGAAAGACAGTCTTCATTCTTAATCCTGGTGCATGTTTCCCAGTTTACGAGCTGACAAGGGATGCATATGCATGCTATCTCTCAAGAATCAATTTATAACAAGCACTAAAATAATTCAAACAGAAGTCCAACTAAACAAACTTGAGATTTCAGCTTCCAGACAAAGCTCTTCTCTAAGATGTCAACACCTAGACTGAGCCACCTTCATTTTCTTAATCCTTTTTATATTATTTCTTCAGGTATGTTGCCATCACGTAAAAAAAGAAAACTAGCAAAATGTGGCATATCTAGTCCATAGTACTTAGAATGCAAGATACCGGATCTAAAAAGGCCACAACAGACACAGTGGAGAGCTCCTCTCTATAAGAGGCCAAGCAAAAGGGTTAGGTCAGAGGTAGTCAGCTCCGATCTTGGACGCTCACACACGTGTCTAATATATTGTATAGTATTAAGAACATATGAATAGCTTTACTGGGTGAAACCAAAGCCCAGTAGCCCATTCTCGTGGTGGCCAATCCAGGTCCCTAGTACCTGGTCAAACCCAAGGAGTAACAACATTCCATTATCTCAGAGTAAGCAAGATTCCGGAACCCCAAAGAGTGCAACATTCCATGCGGAATCCCTCAAAGAGTAGCAACATTCCATGCTACCGATCCAGGGCAAGCAGTGGCTTCCCCCTCGTTTAAAGTGGAATGAGGAGTGGCCTAGTGGTTAGACCCCCCCCCTTGCCTCAGCTCCCTGAGGTTGTGGGTTCAACCCCCATGCTACTCCTTGTTACTCTGGGCAAATCACCTAATACTCTGTTGCTCTAGGTACCATAGTTAGACTGTGAGCCTGCTGGAGGTAAACTGCTTTGAATAGAAGTGGTATAAGAAAATAAATATGGCAGATTTACATGGCATGGCTGCTACCCTGGAGAGAAGAGCTATTCCTGCTTGGAGAAAGGTCACTAAAGATACCACATGAACCAGTCCCTTGATTCAGTGGCAGTGCTGTAGAAAGATCTAGCTTCAATTCCCAGTGTAAGTCTTCTGTTCTCCCAAGCTGGTCATGGCCTGAAGATGCTACGGAGGTTGTACTCACTGCCAGTGAAGTAGAATTGGTTGGTTAACAGCATTACCAGGTGACTTGGTTTTAAAGTCCATGAGTTACATCCATTGTTATATAAATTACTATGTAGCTTTATGCACTGTGGTGATTGTTTCAGAGAGAGACAGAGAATAAATCTGACTCAAAGGATTCAAGTTTCAAGTTTAATATTTATTTGATTAATCGCCTTGTCAGTATTCAAGGCGATTTACACATGGATAAAAGTTACAGAATAAAAAGAATTTTAAAACAATTAAAAACTGACTAGACACAGACGATAACTAGACAAACTGGAAACAAGAGGAAGGTAGGGGTAGAAGTTACAATGTAATTGAGCAGAGTGGGAAGCCAAAAATGGAAAACACAAAAGGATGGGATGAAAAATAGTTGAATGTGTGGAGAAAAGACAGTTAGGTCCAAAATTTTGTTGAATATTCACAAGACAATCTGGAAAATACATTTGCAAACTCTTTCCTGGCACTTTTTTCATATTCTGTTCTTCTGGGGAAGACAATTAAAGGTTGCATGATGATGGCCCAGGATTCAGCACTGGGGGAAAAAAAAGGGGCCTTAAGCAACCTGGGCCAATCAAAGCCTTAGGCCCTTCCCGGTGCATCCCATGATGCACTGGGAAGGTGAAGGCCCGGTTAGAGCTTTCTTAGAATGAAGACTGGGTATATAAAGCCAGGTATTAGATTAGATTAGAGGCAGGCCTGCCTGCCAGAGCAGGGTAGGTGTCCCACCAGCCGAACTTCCTGAATAAGGTGTGTGTGTGGGGGGAGGGGGGGTTGTCAGGGGCATGGGGAGAGTTGTTGGGGGGGATTGGCCAACAGCAGAAGAGAAGGGGAATCCCTCCTGCCCTGTGAGGGTTAGAGTCAAGGAACTGTGTGAGCATGACAGGAGAGAGTGGGCATCTCTCCTGCTGATCTTCAATTTGGGGTTTGTTTTTTTATTTTAATTTGCCGGGGGGGGGGGGGGGGAGGGCTGAGCTGTCAAACCTTACTTTCCTGTCAGTGCCTAAGCCAATCAGTGCTCAGGCGCTGATCAGAAAGTAAGGCTACGACAGCTCAGACCTGTCGGCAAATTTTGGCCGCATAAGTGGCACGACGAGGTTAGGGAATCGCTCGGCAATGATAGAGAATCGCTCCGAGTGCTCATTGTAATATTAATGACCTCGTTGTACTACATTTGCATGGTGGCATCGGATACTGCTAGGAAACTCAGAAAATACCACGGTAAGCCATTTTGATAATCCGCCGCTAAAATGCAAGTTTCAAGTTTAATAAAATTTTGATAAAATCACAATTTCAAAATTCAAAGCGATGTCCAGTAAAATATGGGAATGATAAGTAAAACAATTACTAATATAGACAAAAAAGACTTACATGACCGATTGGATACAAAAGGATGTAGGGGGAAGTACAATTTTGATAGAGACATTTAGGGCTCCTTTTACAAAGGTGCGTTAGGGCCTTAAAGCGTGGAATAGTGTGCGCTAAAATGCCACGCACACTAGCCGCTACCGCCTCCTCTTGAGCAGGCGGTAGTTTTTCGGGTAGCGCACACTATAGCGCACATTAATCCGCTATAACACTAGTGTACCTTTGTAAAAGGAGCCCTTAAAAGGTTAACACAGGACAGGAAAAAGAAGATATTAAAGCCTCTTAGAAATTTTAACTAAATTAAACCTTAAGTTTATATACCGCATCATGTCCACGGATGTTGCGAAGCTCGGCACGGTTTACAAGAACTTAAAATATAGGAAGAGAAGGAAAAAAAAAAGGTTTACATGAACTTATATATAGGAGAGAAGAGTAAGGGGGGATAGAATTACATTTTAGTGAAAAGCCAGGTTTTCAGTTGCTTGCGGAATAATTGGAGGGAGCCCAGGTTCCGCAGCGGGCTAGTAAGGTCGTTCCAAAGACCTGTGATTCTGAAGAGAAGGGATTTTCCCAGTTTGCCTGCATAGCGAATACCGTGTAGAGAGGGGAAGGATAGTTTATACCTTTGGGCGGGTCTGGTAGAGTCAGGACTCGAGGAGTTATAAGATAGTGGGATTAAGGGAGGAAGGATGCCGTGAATGATCTTAAAAGCCAGGCAGGAGCATTTAACCATCGAAGGCATCTTTAAATAAAAAGGTTTTTAATAATCCTTTGAATTTGTCGAATGACTTTTCTTCCCTCAGTTGTTTCGGGAGGGAATTCCAACTTTGTAGTGCTACAACTGAAAAGATAGTATCCCTTCGGGTATTAATGCATCTTAAGGATCTTAATGCTCTTGACGGGGCATAGGGGATAAGCATTCTCTACAGGAATAGGGGAAATTTACACATTGATACTTTATGAGTCAGTAAGCATATTTTAAATGTCTTTCTATGGTTTATTGGTAACCAGTGAGCTTAAGAACATAAGAACCTAAAAATTGCTGCTGCTGGGTCAGACCAGTGGTTCATCATGTCCAGCAGTCCACTCACACGGCAGCCCCCAGGTCAAAGACCAGCGCCCTAACTGAGACCAGCCCTATCTACGTACATTCCGGTTCAGCAGGAACTTGTCTAACTTTGTCTTGAATCCCTGGAGGGTGTTTTCCCCTATAACAGACTCCGGAAGAGCGTTCCAGTTTTCTACCACTCTCTGGGTGAAGAAGAACTTCCTTACGTTCGTATGGAATCTATCCCCTTTTAACTTTAGAGAGTGCCCTCTCGTTCTCCCTACCTTGCTTTAGAAAGGGTGTAGCAAATTTTCTGGATTTGGTGATGATCTTTATTGCGGTGTTTTGAATGATTTGCAACCGTCTTAGTTCCTTAAGTGAAGCCCCCTTCTAGAGGGAATTGCAATAGTCTATTTTGGATATTACCAGGGAGTTCTGGAACCGGTTTAGCTTGCTTGTTAAAGGCACATTTTAGTTTTGAGAATCTTCCCCTGGGTGATTAATCCCTGGGCAGGGTAGAAGTGGGTTGGAGGGTGATACCAAAGCTTCTAGGGGGGGGGACTTCATTCACTGTTCACTCTAGGTTTTTTCTGGCTCAGCCCATTGTATGTTTGTCATTTTCAAACATCTCCCAAACAACTCTGTCTAGGACAGTTCATATGAGGCAAAACCCAAATATCCGTTACGACTTATGATGGAAGGGGTGTAATTAATTCTGTTCCTGGATTAGCATCTTAATCCTGTCCTGGACGTCTTTCAATTGTAAGAGAGTAACCCAAACCAAAAATGCAATAAAGATAAACTGCAGAGGTTCTCAAGGAAGAGTTTTGAAAATACTTCCTTCTTTCTATGAAGACAGAAAGCAGTTTGCACTAGCTTGGCAGACACACATCACAAAGGGCATTTTGATTTTCTGCAAGATTAAGATTCAAAGATGATCTTTTTTGTCACTTATTTAGCATTTCAGACTTGAACACTTTGCAGTAGATTATCCTAAAACAAATCGATAGCGCTTATTTCCAAAGCGGATGGATGTCTCAAAATGGCCCCCCCAAAAAAGTGCATCTACCAAAAATGTCCAAATCGCAATTTTCGAAAGACAGAATTTGGGCATTTCACACTGCAGTTCATTCAAATAAGAAAGCAGTGTGTTAAGACGTGTGTTTTGGGGGGGGGTCCTAGGGTTGGCCCAAAATCAAGGATGTCTTTCGATGATAATGAAAGATGACAAAACATCCAAGGCAAACATTTTTATCTAGACCCATTTCAATTATGTCCAGGGTAGAACAAGAAGCCCTGATTGTGCGGTTGACCACTGGCTGGATGAAGGCATGACCCCTACTTAATCTCCTGGTGGTTACTGACCCCCCTCCCACCCCCCTAAAATGAAAGTGGATACCAGACACTACAGTACGACAGCTTCAGGTCTTATGGCCATTCCTAACAGAGCAGCAAGAAAGTGTAAGGAATGGCTCAGTGGTCAGTGCAATGGACTTTGGACAGTGGGACCCAAGTGTAACACTTACTTTAACTCTTTTACCTACTTTGCCTGAATATATAAGACACCTATAAGTGGGATGACTATTGTCATGGTATACCTTTAGGTACACTAGGTTTATGTGTGTTCCTGGAGAGCTCACATAATATCAGGAGCTGGTAAGGCTCTCACCCATCCACCACTCCCCCTCTCCAACCCTTCCACACCTTCATTTTCATCCCATCTTCACAAAATATTTGACACAGAATTAGTGGAAAATAATTAATTAGAGGCCGCAGCCCGGTTTATTGGAATAACATAACAACTAAACAACCTCATAACAATCCGAGCTACCATTAAAACATTATTTTAACCTTTTAATTCCCAAATTTTCCCTGCCATCCTCAGCTAGGACCTGGGGTGTGGCATGACCTCCATGCCCCTTAACATTACCATTCCCGACGCTCGCTCCCCCGAGCTCACGTCCTCTTACCGCTCATCACCAGATGAGCCCCCTCCCCCCCCCAAAAAAAAAATGCTTGGTAACTCGGGACATAGCCACTGCAACATCTCCAAGCCTCAGCACCAACCAAACCACCCATGAAAGGGAGGGAGAGAAAGCTGCCTTCTGGAAGTCAGGAACCCTGACTTCCCCAATGGTCCTGGATTAAATCCTCCCTCCCCCCCCTCCAGAACCTTCCAGGCCAACCAAGCATCTTGATTGGCCAGGGCAGGAAAGAGACCCCTCCCCTTCCTTCACCTTTTTACCTAGTCTATCTGCCTAGTCCCGATGGGCTACTATGGGCCTACCAGCCTCGTATTAAACTTTACCAATCGAGACGAGCTCTCACACTTACACATAACAAATACCCCCCTGTTACATAACTGTGGTGCATTTTTTAGCGCCCTCCGTGGTGGTAACAGCTCCGATGCTCACAGAATTCCTATGAGTGTTGGAACTGTTAGCGTTGCATCTGATGCTAAAAATCACACTATGCTTTTGGAAGAGGGGGGAAATAATGCAATAAAAGTGGGATTTGTACCAGGATCCTGTTGTGTACAGCTCACTGCACTAACCATTAGGCTGCCTATCTGCTCTGAATAGACGTTTTTGTACAAATAGTGCCAGACGATTTTGTGGGGGGGGAGGGGAGAGTTTGCATTCATAGATTGGATGTTTCTATTTGGAAAATGGCTGTTCAGTTTGGGTGTTTTCAGCACAAGAATATCTTTAGCCCATATTTTCATACAGGGAATCTTGATGTTTCCCCCCTTTTTGGGGGGGAGGGGCTATCAGTAGGACTTCCCACGTCTGATTTGTACTTTCTTCTGAAAATGTCAGACCCATATGGATTCCTGAACTAGAAGTTGATAACTTGTGTAGGGTCATAGGACTGGCATGTGCCCTCAACCAAAGCAAAATGTGAATTAGAGAATGACACGGGGACAAATTTTTCACCATCCCTGTGGGGACTCATTTTCCCATCCTGGCGAGTGCTTTTCCCGTCCCTGCCCCATTCCTGTAAGCTCCATCCTCATCTGCACAAACTTCAGACACTTTAAAATCATAAGTGTTTGAAGTGTGTACGGTTAAGGCAGAATAGAAACATAGACAAATGACGGCAGAAAAGGGCCATAGCCCATCAAGTCTGCCCACACCCCTCTAACTTTGCCCTCTTAGATATCCCATAGCCCATCAAGTCTGTCAACTCTGATGACCCTCCCCCAAATTTACCCTCTTAGAGATCCCACATGTGCATCCCATTTATTCTTAAAATCTGGCAAGCTGCCGGCCTCGATCACCTGCACTGGGAGTTCATTCCAATGATCAACCACTCTTTCGGTGAAGAAATACTTCCTGGTGTCGCCATGAAATTCCCCGCCCCCGATTTTTAGCGGGTGTCCTCTTGTGGCCGAGGGACCTTTAAGAAAGAAAATATTATCTTCTTCCTCGATACGACCAGTGATATATTTAAACTATTCATCGTTTGCCTAAAATTATTACAGGATATATTTGGAGAGAATGTACATATAGAGTTTTACATAGGGCATTTTTTTCACAAGTACAAGCATTTCATGCAGGATTAGTTAATTCTTCTATTTGTATCAAATGTGAGAAGGATTCCAATGCTTTGTCTCATGCATTTTGGATATATTAAAATATATTTTGGAGGAATGATAAAATGTTTATACAAATGTTTTATTGTGAATTTGATTGTAAAGAATGACTTTTTGTATCATATTGTTGTATATTTGTTTGATTCCTTCAATAAAATGTTATAACATAAACGTCTCAATCATGTCTCCCCTCTCCCTGCGATCTTTGAGAGAGTACAGCCAAAATTTAGTCAGCCTCTCCTCGTACGAGAGATCCTTGAGCCCCGAGACCATCCTGGTGGCCATTCGTTGAATCAACTCAACTCTCAGCACATCTTTTCGGAGCAGCGGCAAAACTCATGATGACAGGACAGAGAAATTGAGTTCCAGCGTGGATGGGGACAAATTTGTCCCCGTGCCATTCTCTAATTTGAACCCAGGCTACTTGATTTCTTTGTAAATTATTCCGACTGGTAGCATCATTCTAGACACAAAACCCACTGGCCACCCATTTAAAAAGGGACCGAGAGAGCCAAAGAAATAACACATCACATGTACCTCCCTGTTCATTCTGCCAACATCTTGAAGGATGAAATGGCAGCTGAGGACAAGCACACAGCCGGCTTCTTCCCGGGGCTTTGACGGTTCTCTCCAGCATAAAAATTAATAAGTCAAAAATAAAAGCCTTTGTGAGCCGAGGTAACGCCTACATGGAAGTTGGCCAACAAACTAATATTATAAGCAAACTTTCTCCCAATCTTTTGTTTTCTTAAGGGACAACCCAGAAGTCTAACACACAAACATTCCTTAGCATTCGAGGACTGGCTTCTTCCTTTGTGGGGTTCATAGTACAGTTACAGGTCCTACTCCCCTTCCAAGCCTTGGAAATGCCTTTAAGAGAGCAGCTCCTGAGGTGCTGAACTTCTAACAGCTTCCGACAAGATTCAATTTTGATAAAACAGTGCGGTAGCCATGCTAGTGCATTTAAAAAAAAATTTTTTTTAATCTTTATTGATTTTTCACTCTTCAATAGTGCAATACATAAAAATATAACATATATAATAAGTCAATATAAGCATATTTAACTTTCAAATACACATAACCAACCATTTTCTCGCACCCACCCACCCGATAATAAAAACACAAAAGCATATATTTCCCCAATAACCTTACCCTAATCAGTTATTCATATCCTTCCATCCTCCAACCCATCCCATGTGTAAATATTTAAAGATCAAATTATGACAGAAATCCCCCCCTCCCTTGGATGTGTACCAAAATAAACAAAAATGTTAATAAGTAGGGGAAAAATGATGCCTTTTTATTGGACTACCAATACATTTGGGGGGTAATTCTACAGCTAGGACCCTTGGTAGGAACCTATGCTAAAATGGAACCTATGTTCCCTTATAGAAGTAAGTATAATTTGGAAACAGTGCTCCTAACAGTTATCCCTGCCAAAAAGCCAGCATAAACATAGGCAGGAACATGAGTAACTGGCATAATGCTGCTTTACAGAGCAATGGTCAGACCACACTTGGAATACTGTGACCAACACTGGTCTCCCTACCTAAAGAAGGATATAACCCTACTAGAGAGGGTGCAGAGACGAGCCACAAAACTAATAGAAGGTATGAAGAATTTGAGTTACGAAGAACGCCTCGAAAAACTGGGATTGTTTACCCTCCAGAAGAGAAGGCTGCGAAGGGATATAAGAACATAAGAATGGCTTCGCCGGATCAGACTCTAGGTCCATCCAGTCCGGCGACCCGCACCCGCGGAGGCCAAGCCAGGTGTTCCCTGCTGAGAAACCTTGTTTACTCGTATCCCCCAATGTGATTTGCAAGAAGGTGTGCATCCAACTTGCTCTTGAATCCCAGAATGCTGGTCTCCATCACGACCTCCTCAGGGAGAGCGTTCCAAGCGTCCACCACTCGTTGTGCGAAACAGAACTTCCTGATATTTGTCCTGGGCCTGGTGCCCCTTAGTTTCAGTCCATGACCTCTTGTCTGAGTCACATTTGACAATGTGAATAACGATGTTTCTTGCTCTATTTTGTCAAATCCTTTTAGTATTTTAAAAGTCTCTATCATGTCTCCTCGCAGTCTTCTCTTCTCAAGGGTGAACAGTCCCAGTTTTCCGAGGCGTTCTTTGTAGCTCAAATTCTCGATACCTTTAACTAGCTTTGTGGCTCGCCTTTGCACCCTCTCCAGTAGGGTTATATCCTTCTTTAGGTAGGGAGACCAGTGTTGAACACAGTACTCCAAGTGTGGTCTGACCATTGCTCTGTAAAGCGGCATTATGATGTCCGCCGATTTACTTGTGATTTCCTTCTTAATCATGATATGATAGAGACTTTTAAAATACTAAAAGGTTTCGACAAAATGGAGCAAAAATCTTCGTTATTCACATTGTCAACAGTGACTCGAACAAGAGGTCATGGACTAAAACTTAGGGGAGGCAGACTCAGGACTAATATCCGGAAGTTCTGCTTCACACAGCGAGTGGTGGACGCCTGGAATGCTCTCCCGGAGGAGGTTGTGACAGAGACCACCATTCTGGGATTCAAGGGCAAGTTGGATGCACATCTTCTTGCAAATCACATTGAGGGACAAGGGTGAACAAGGTGTCCATTAGAGAACACCTAGCTTGGCCTCCGCGTGTGCGGGTCGCCGGACTAGATGGACCTAGGGTCTGATCCGGTGAAGGCATTTCTTATGTTCTTATGTTCTTAATACCGAGGGGGTGCTGAAAAGTTCTCAACCCAACCATGACGAGAATGGCGAAAGACGTAAGAAGACTTGAGGCAGTCCAGAGGAGGGCGACGAAAATGATAGGAGGCTTGCGCCAGAAGACGTATGAGGAGAGACTGGAAGCCCTGAATATGTATACCCTAGAGGAAAGGAGAGACAGGGGAGATATGATTCAGACTTTCAGATACTTGAAGGGTATTAACGTAGAACAAAATCTTTTCCAGAGAAAGGAAAATGGTAAAACCAGTGGACATAATTTGAGGTTGAGGGGTGGTAGATTCAGGGGCAATGTTAGGAAATTCTACTTTATGGAGAGGGTAGTGGATGCCTGGAATGCGCTCCCAAGAGAGGTGGTGGAGAGTAAAACTGTGACTGAGTTCAAAGAAGCGTGGGATGAACACAGAAGATTTGGAATCAGAAAATAATATTAAAGATTGAACTAGGCCAGTTACTGGGCAGACTTGTACGGTCTGTGTCTGTGTATGGCCGTTTGGAGGAGGATGGGCAGGGGAGGGCTTCAATGGCTGGGAGGGTGTAGATGGGCTGGAGTAAGTCTTAACAGAGATTTCGGCAGTTGGAACCCAAGCACAGTACCGGGTAAAGCTTTGGATTCTCGCCCAGAAATAGCTAAGAAGAAAAAATTAAAAAAAAAAAAAATTTAAATTGAATCAGGTTGGGTAGACTGGATGGACCATTCGGGTCTTTATCTGCCGTCATCTACTATGTTACTATGTTACTATGTCGGGGGTTCAGTCAATGATCTGAAACAATGTCAAAGCAGAGAATTTCATTTCTGCAAATAAGATGACACTTTTCCGCTCCAGTGGCAAAATAACGCTCAGAATTTAGGAAGCCGGTTGGTTGGGCTGAGAACTTTTCAACACCCCCTCGTATTCTATAAGGCGGAACCCAACCTATGTCCTGCCCATGTTCTATTCTTCTGTGCACCCCTCCTGCAAATAGGGATTTTGCAGAACACTGCTTGTGGCATTTACACACAGATCCAAACGTATAACCTTGATTCTGCAGCACTTCAAGGATGCATTTTAAAAACTCACTTTATTTTGGGATATAATAACATAACCTAATACAACATTTTGGATTGTCAACAGTAGCAAATCCCATCAATGAGACACCCAGGTAACACACTTAGATTATTTACAGTTATTATATCAAATGGCCAAGGGTGAAATTAGAGAATGACATGGGGACAAATTTTTCCCTGTCTCCACATGAACTCAATTTCCACATCCCTTCCCTGTGAGATCTGTCGCTGTCCCTGCCCCATTCCTGTAAGTTCTGCCTTAACTGCATAAGCCTCGAACACTTAGGATTTTCAGGCGTCTGAGGCTTGTGCAGATGAGGACGGAGCTTAGGGATTGGTGGAATGAGGCATTATGACATCACAATCTGAGCTCTAGAATGTTGCTACTTAGGATTTTCAAGCGTCTGAGGCTTGTACAGATGAGGACGGAGCTTAGGCATTGGTGGAATGAGGCATTATGACATCACAATCTGAGCTCTACAATGTTGCTACTTAGGATTTTCAAGCGTCTGAGGCTTGTGCAGATGAGGACGGAGCTTAGGGATTGGTGGAATGAGGCATTATGACATCACAATCTGAGCTCTAGAATGTTGCTACTTAGGATTTTCAAGCGTCTGAGGCTTGTACAGATGAGGACGGAGCTTAGGCATTGGTGGAATGAGGCATTATGACATCACAATCTGAGCTCTACAATGTTGCTACTTAGGATTTTCAAGCGTCTGAGGCTTGTGCAGATGAGGACGGAGCTTAGGGATTGGTGGAATGAGGCATTATGACATCACAATCTGAGCTCTAGAATGTTGCTACTTAGGATTTTCAAGCGTCTGAGGCTTGTGCAGATGAGGACGGAGCTTAGGCATTGGTGGAATGAGGCATTATGACATCACAATCTCAGCTCTAGAATGTTGCTACTTAGGATTTCAAAGTGTTTGAGGCTTGTGCAGATGTGGACAGAGCTTGCAGGAACGGGGCAGGGACAGGGACAGGGACAGGAAAAGAATTTGCCGGGACAGGGAAAAATATGTCCTCGTGTCATTCTCTAGTTGAAATTAAAGCATTTTCAGGATTTGAAAAGCATCTCAGCCTGCTGTTTGAGGGCCACAATGGAGGACTTCAGGGCTATAGGTTAGAGACCACTAGTGTAAAGCTAAATGAAATTAACCCCTAGATTCTATATAAAACAATTAGTTAAGTAAGCTTAACAAATAATTATTGGAGTTATCAAATACTTAATTGGCAGTAATTAGGACAGGCATCGATCTGACCTACATCCTACTCTATAGCATGCAGCTCAAAAGGGGGTGTGGTCATGGGAGAGACATGGGTGGGTCACGGCGTTGACAAAAATTAGACACAATGTTATGGAATACTTGGATTTGTTTGTGTGCCTATTGCCATCAGTGTTGTGGTTACAGCTACAGCCTCAGCACCCTGAGGTTGTGGGTTAAAACCCTGTGTTGTTCCTCGTGACGCCGGACAAGTCACATAATTCCCCCAAGTACATTAGATAGAATGTGAGCCCACCAGGACAGACAGGGAAAATGCTTGAAGTACCTGTATGAAAACCGCTTGGAGTGTGGTTGTGAAACTACAAAAAAGGCTGTATACCAGTCCCTTTCCCTGATGTCATAATGCCTCATTCCACCAATAAGAGCCAACCTCATCAGTGATGTCACAATGGCTTCATTGTTCTATACTTGGCTCGCTTCTGATACTATATTGGAGGAGAAAGTGTGGAGCAGTGGTTAGAGCTACAGCCTCAGTACCCTGAGGTTCTGGGTTCAAATCCATGCAGTCACTTAATCCTCCACTGCCCCAGGTCCATTAGATAGACTGTAAGCCATCCGGGCCAGATATGGAAAAAGTTTAAGTACCTGCTTTGTAACCCATTCTGAGCTCCTCCTTTGGGAGGACAAGCTAAAAAGATCAAATACATTTGCATCATAAGATGTGAACTGGAAAAATTGGCACAGTGTAAGAACATTAGAATTGCCGCTGCCGGGTCAGACCAGTGGTCCATCGCGCCCAGCAGTCCGCTCATGTGGCGGCCCCCAGGTCAAGGACCAGTGCCCTAACCGAGACCAGCCCTACCTGCGTTTGTTCTGGTTCAGCAGGAACTTGTCTAACTTTGTCTTGAATCCCTGGAGGGTGTTTTCCCCTATTTGAATCCCTGGAGGGTGTTTTCCCCTATTACAGACTCCGGAAGAGCGTTCCAGTTTTCTACCACTCTCTAGGTGAAGAAGAACTTCCTTACGTTTGTACGGAATCTATCTCCTTTTAACTTTAGAGAGTGCCCTCTCGTTCTCTCTACCTCAGAGAGGGTGAACAACCTGTCCTTATCTACTAAGTCGATTTCTTTCATTATCTTGAATGTTTCGATCATGTCCCCTCTCAGCCTCCCCTTTTCAAGTCTATTCCCTTCATTATCTGTTTTATAAACATTGTTCCAGTTGATCGCAGTTTTTAGAACAGCACTTAAGAGTCGATTCCCATGTCCAAAATTGGGCACTGGTATTCACCCAGCTGAAACGTGATATAAATGCAGCACCCAACTCCTGGCATCTTAGCAGGAAAATGGCGCTCAAACCTGGTCCCGGAGGCCCCCCCAGCCAGTAAAGTGTTCAGAATATCTACAATGAACATTCATGAGAGATATGTCCATGCAAATCTCTCTCATGAATATTCATTTGGATATCCTGAAAACACGACTGGGGTGCCTCCAGGGCCAGTTCTGGGAGCCGCTGGGCTATTCTGCAACCCTGCAGACAACTTTCTGAAACACCCCTGCCTGTCCCTGGCAAGGTCTCCTCTTGAGTTGTGTGCTAGACCAGTGTTCTTCAACCACCGGTCCGTGGACCGGTGCCAGTCCACAGAAATTTCCTGCCGGTCCACAGGGCCAGCAGGTGCATCAGGCCCAAAACAGTGTTCTTCAAGCCATCTTCCTCTTCCTCACTGATTCAGTGCACAAAGCCAAGGGCAGTGGCTCCTACGCGTGTCCTGCGCCTGGACTGGAAGCCTTGGCTTCCAGATGAGGCGCAGGACGCACAAGGAGCCGCTGCCCACAGCTTTGTGCACTGCATCAGTGAGTACGAGGGAGCTGACCTGAAGATAACACCAGAGGCAGGATAAAACGGCCAGACGGGAGCAGGCCAGAAGGTAAGGCGCAGCATGGAGGGAGGGAGACAACAAAGGTAGGGGGGAATGATTTTATTTTTGAATTTAGTGATTGAATTATGTCAATTTTGAGAATTTACATCTGCTGTCAGTGTGCTTTGTGTAGTTTAATTTTCTGGTTAACCATTATGTGTTGTTAATAAGATTATATTGTGAGTATCTATGAAAAATGAATGGAAAAAATAGTGTTACAATTAGTACTATTATGGGGGCGGGATCTGGGATGGAGATTGGGTAGAGATGGGCGGGGTCTGGCCCACGACTTAGCCCAGTGTTCTTCAACCACTGGTCCATGGACCGATGCCGGTCCACAGAATAATTCTTTTATTTCTGCCGGTCCATAGGTGTAAAAAGGTTGAAAAACGCTCTGCTAGACATTTAAGCGTGGAGATTATAAAACAGTGTATGAATGGACGCATACACAAATCTCAATGATTGCCAATTAACTACCATCAATTTGATTGCTAGTTAATAGCGTGGTAGCTAATTAAGACGCCCGCACCTGGAGTACTGTGTTCAATACTGGTCGCCGTACCTCAAGAAGGACATGGCGGTACTCGAGGGAGTGCAGAGGAGGGCGACTAAGCTGATAAAAGGTATGGAAAATTTTCCATACGCTGACAGGTTA
This sequence comes from Geotrypetes seraphini, assembly GCF_902459505.1. Taxonomy (NCBI): domain Eukaryota; kingdom Metazoa; phylum Chordata; class Amphibia; order Gymnophiona; family Dermophiidae; genus Geotrypetes; species Geotrypetes seraphini. The sequence continues at coordinate 180,931,005 of NC_047092.1, read as the reverse complement.
AAAATGCTGGGGCTGTTCTCCCTGGAGAAGAGGAGACTTAGAGGGGACATGATAGAAACCTTCAAAATCCTAAAGGGTATAGAGAAAGTAAATAAGGACAGATTCTTCAAACTGTGGGGAGCCACAAGCACTAGGGGTCACTCGGAGAAATTGAAAGGGGATAGGTTTAGAACAAATGCTAGAAAATTCTTTTTTACGCAGAGGGTGGTGGACACATGGAACGCGCTTCCGGAGGAAGTGATAGGCCAGAACTCTGTACAGGGGTTCAAGAAGGGTTTGGATAGGTTCCTGGAGGATAAAGGGATAGAGGGGTACAGATAGAACTTGAGGTAGGTTATAAAAGTGGTCAGAAACCACTTCACAGGTCGCAGACCTGATGGGCCGCCGCGGGAGCGGACCGCTGGGCGAGATGGACCTCGGTCTGACCCAGTGGAGGCAACTTCTTATGTTCTTATGGTTATCTTGGCTCTCAACTCAAATTTGGTATTTTTCTTCTTTGGTCCCCGTTTCATTTAATTCACAAGAAATCTCTAATTCTAGGAGCTCTCAGAAATATAAACTATGGCCAATTTTTGTCGATCATTCTCTTTTTTATTCGTAAAAGTTTGGAATGTCCTTACTTCTATAATTAATAATAATAACTATTTTTCTATACCGCCACAATCTTGCGACTTCTCGCTCGTCTACACACTTTTCGTAAAGCATCAAAGACACTTATTTCGGAAATTTAGTAATGATTCTTCTTTTTCAAACAATCAACCATAAAAAATAAAAAATTGGCCTAAAAAAGGTATACCCCCTCTTTTACTAAGGTGCGCTACGTTTTTTAGCACGCGATAGATATTAGTCCGCACTAATCACGCGCTAAATGCCAACACGTGCGTATTATCGTATGGATCTGTTAGCGGTTAGCGCACACACTGATTTAGCGTGCACTAAACGCGCACTAACTTAGCGCGCCTTAGTAAAAAAGGGGGGGGCCATTGTTTCTGTTCTAACCTCTTGTGCAATGTATTAATATCTTGCTAAACGAGTCGAGGCCTCCTGTGGGGATGAATCGGAATCTAAAATGAAAGATTAGATTAAATTTCAGTTCTGAAATCTCAGCGCTCCAGATAGAATTAGTGGTGTAGCACTCAGAGCAGTGGCGCCCTACATGGCTGCACCAGGTGCTCCCCCACCTTTTCCCTGCTGCCTGAGTACCCCCCCCCCACACACACACACACACTTGGGCACTCCCATCCCTCCCCTCCCCGCATCCCTTTTCCCTTCTGACATCACATCCTGCTCCTGCAACCAGGAAGTGACATCAGAAGGGTGCCGGTGCTGGCGAGAGCAGTGGCTGAAAGATACTGTTTGTGCCGGCAGAAATTTAAAGAAATACGAGGAGAGGTGCCCCCCCCGCGAAGACGGTGCCCAGGGTGGTCTGCCTCCCCATTACCACATCACTAGATAGAATCTACTACTACTCATATCTATAGTGCTACAAGACTTTTGTGCTGTACACATATGCAGGGACTTTCTCTGTCACTAGTGAGCCCACAATCTGAGTTTTTCTGTCTGGGCAATGGAGGGTTGAATGACTTGCCTAGGGTCAGCGGGGAATTGAACCCACTCCCCCAGGATCACGGTCTGCTACAGCAGTGTTTCTCAGCTGGGTCCTGGAGTAACCCCTTGCCAGGAGAAAAAAGTGGGCAGCTAGTCCGCAAGGGCCAGAGTGGCAGAAACCAATGGCAGACCAAGCCATGATGATCCGCCCCCTTTTTGTTAAATAAACAACAGCGAGTACCGCGAAGGAGAGAAAAGGTTTGGACCACCATTGATGTATGTCTTTCCTGACACCACTTTGGTTTTATGGCTCCTGAAGCAGCCCATCAGGGCGAAACTTAGCCAAGTTGGGCTTTGTGTTTGTTACCCCTCCTGCAACTGCTGTTTATTAACCCTTTCAGGACCAAGGGACATATTTGTCCCATAACTTTAAAATCCTATAAATTTTGATTGGGATAGTCTACAGTTCTAAATTTGATATGTACGGATTCCATATGATACTGCCTTTATGTAAACAAACTGGTTCCGACATTCATTCATTAGCGTCGTTGCTAGATTGACGAGAAGATTCACTTGCCACACTGTCCATAAGCCAGAAGTGTGATTTTTTTAAATAAAAATAATGATATTTCACAAAAAAAAATCAATTTTTTGGCATCTGCAAGCCCTTTTTACCATAAAAATGTTGTCAAAACCACAAAAATTGGCCTACGATCCTTATGGTCCTGAAAGGGTTAAAGGGGTTGGATCAACTTCCGTGGCTTGGTCTGCCATTGGTTTCGTATCCCCTTACCAGTCAGGTGTTTAGGATATCCACAATGGATATGCATAAACTTGTTTGGCATACACTGCCTTTGTTATATGCAAATTTCTTTCATGCATATTCATTGTGGATACCCTGAACACCTGACTGGTAAGGGGGGTACTCCAGGACTGAGTTGAGAAACACTGTGCTCCTCCTCCATGGAGGGGGGGGGGTATTCTGTAAAGATCACACCCTGCAAAACACCCTTTATAAAATACTATCTTAGCACAGATCCTTACGTTGTGTAACTTTGGCCACCATTTACTGAATCTGGTCATAAATCTGCCTCAGCCTTGAAAATGTCACGCAGATTAGAACAGCTTCAGCCTAGGCCACCGTCTGCCTTACATATGACCTCTGGCTACAGACCCCGTTTCACAAGCAGTGCGTTTGAGCTAACGTGCAGTGCTCCGGCTATCAAGATCTGGTGGCCTGCCCATCTACATACATGATTGTGCCTCCTGTTCAGTCATGTGCTGGTTCTAGCTTGTGGTATAACATCTCACCCCCCCCCACCCCCACCCCCCTCCTCCGATGTTAATCAAACAGCAGCTTTAAATTTTCAGGTGGGGCATTTTAAATGCTGCAGGTAAGTAATTACATATGCATGTGAGATTTACTGAGCAATTTCTATGCTAAAAATCATTCTCTCTCTCTTTCACTGACTCTCACTTTCACTCGCTCTAAAAGATAGAAACATAGAAAAAGACAGCAGATAAGGGCCGCGGCCCATCTAGTCTGCCCACCCTGGCATCTTTTAGGGTTAGGCCCACTTCCAATGTTTTGGGAAAAAAGATTTAGAAATATCATTCTGAAAGCAATTGTAATTCTATCCTGATCATGGTGAAAAAATAATCGGTAAGAACTAAAATATTGAACTTAGCATGTAGTGCAAAAAAACATTTCAAACACCAGATTTACCAATTCTGGGCATGCTTCTAGAATAATCTTATAGCAATATCATTAATCATGCATGATGAAATTAATAATATGTCTTTATGTTATTGTAACTGAATAAGGAGTTGTATCTTTTCATTTGGCATATTCTGATATTTGTAACCCATAAAATTTAAACTGCAAAAATACACTTACCATTTCATTTTCTTCCCCTTCATTGAGTAATGCAAAGTGGTCTTTCTTTTTCTCACCTACCATACTCTAAGAAGTTTGTGTTTCAATGATGATGATCTCAAAAGCTGGTCAAGTTAGGAAGAAAGAAGTTGGGATTAAAGAGAGAGATGATGGGATTCGAACCGGCTATATTGATCTTCCACTGAGGTCCCTCCCACAGTTATTCCCTATGCACACACCTTCTTAATTAGATTAACACTAGGGAGGGAGAAGCTCCGCCTCAAAAAATTTCAGGTGCTCAAAATCATTGTTTTAATAAGCTTCATAATTTCTCCTCGTCACGTTGGTGCTGACTGACCTGTACCCAAGTTGCAACTTGACAAAGAAGTTGTGACAAAAGGAAAACAAAAAACTGCTGGCAACATGCAGTGTGTGATAGCAAAATGTTCCAAGATAGCCCTTTGAGTTTCTGTTGTTCCAGGGTAGAGGGCTCAGTCTGAACATCCTACGATCTAGGTGTAATTACACAGTGATAATATAATACTTTGAAGTCTCAAGACTGAGAAGTCATGGCTGTCCTTTCTTTGCCTCTTCTGGATTTCCTCCATGTTGTTAGAGAAGATTAATTCTTGCCCCTGGGTCCCAGTACTTGGAAAAAATTATCCTTAAAACAAACATTTCCACTTTACTGTAAATCCCTTCCACCACCTAGTACACCCTGCTTTAGCAAATAATGTCCTTATTACTTTGTTTTTTTAAGAGAGGCTTTATGATTTTCAGAATTAATGAACACATATTCCCAAGCCAGTGAATGATTTACTGCACATGCCGATTGTTACCCAACAAGTATGTCTCACATGTGCACCATCACCTCCAAAAAGATTATGGGGACAACTTTGGAAAGTCTAAGAGCATAAAGGCCGATTGAAGTTTCAAGTTTATTAAGAGATTTTTTAGACCGCGTAATCAAATAAGAACATAAGAAGTTACCCCCGCTGAGTCAGACCAGAAGACCATCTTGCTCAGCGGTCCGCTCCCGCGGCGGCCCATCAGGCCTAGTGCCTGAACAGTGGTCCCTGATTAATTTTGTAACTTACCTCTAATCCCATCCCTATAATCTACCTCTACTCTTATCTGTACCCCTCTATCTAAGCGGTTTACAATGTAATAGGACATAAAAATAAAAACGTACATCATTATAAAAACAAAAACAAGGGGTTATGGAAAAATCCCCTGGTAAATTATGAATGTATCAGTCTTCTGCGTACCATTCACAGGCGACTGCCTTGTCCAGTAGCGAGTAGAGACACGATAGAACATTGTCTGCCGGTAGGGATTTTGTGACATTCAAAGAACATAAGAACTCTTCTGTTTTTTGGATTATTGCTTTCCATAAACAGGATGGTCAAATGTTCCAGAGGCAGCCTCGTTGAAATATCTAGTAGGGCTGACAGTGGCATGCAGTCAGGGCCTTTGGGGATTTCACCCCACCCCCTGAAGGCCCTGAGGGCACTGCTCTGCATTCGATTGGTTGAGCAGGCAACAGGCAGATGCTGCTCGGCCAATCAAATTCAGATCAGTACTGTTAGGGCCTTCAGGGGGTTCGGTGAATCCACAGCCCAACAGCCCTGGGTTTTTTTTTTTGCTTACTTTTTCTTTAATGCGGTTTGACTGGTTGGGTTCATAGACAATTGCGCGCAAGACAATCACACACGGACAAAGAGGCGCGGACAACTGAGCGCAAGACAAGCGACAGGTCAATTGCACGCAAGACAATCGCGCACGGACAAAAACGCACAGACAACTCAGCGCAAAGACAATGAGCAGGCTGTCTATTCAAGAAATCAAACTGCATCAAGCAAAAAAAAAAAAAATTAAAAATATAACAGCAGGGCTGTAGAGCTGGGGATTCACTGAATGCCCTCGCCGCACACCACTCTGTCCAAGTGAATGGTACCTGATGTGGCATGTGCATGATCTTCCTATGACACGGTACTGACCAAAGCCGAAAATCAATCATGACCAAAATGGCCCCACCAGCCCTGTACGGTTAGATAAGAATTTAATATGCTTCAGACTGTACCCACCTCCAACCTTTAACCCTTTCAGGACCATAAGGATCGTAGGCCAATTTTTGTGGTTTTGACGACATTTTTATGGTAAAAAGGGCTTGCAGATGCCAAAAAATTGATTTTTTTTGTGAAATATCATTATTTTTATTTAAAAAATCACACTTCTGGCTTATGGACAGTGTGGCAAGTGAATCTTCTCGTCAATCTAGCAACGACGCTAATGAATGAATGTCGGAACCAGTTTGTTTACATAAAGGCAGTATCATATGGAATCTGTACATATCAAATTTAGAACTGTAGACTATCCCAATCAAAATGTATAGGATTTTAAAGTTATGGGACAAATATGTCCCTTGGTCCTGAAAGGGTTAAAGAGATAGTAGACCATGTATTCTACCCATGGCCTGACGATACGTTTCTAAACGCTTCAAAACTTTAGAAAAATGTGGTAGAACGAAAGGCCAAGAAGTTATTTTCATCTTAATAGAACAAATTATACTGTTGCAAACTCGGGGCTCCTTTTACTAAGCTGCGTTAGCGATTTTAGCGCACGCTAAACCCGCGCTCCGCGGCTAGAACTAATGCCAGCTCAATGCCGGCGTTAGCGTCTAGCGTGCGTGGCGATTTAGCACGCGCTATCCCGTGCGTTAATGCCCCAACGCGGCTTAGGAAAAGGAGCCCTTGGTGTGCGTGGGATCTAGGGCAGTGGTTCTGCTTTTTAGGGAGAAGCACCAAAAAAAAAGGCAATTCCATAAGCCGACACCCAATGTCAGACACCGCCTACATGTTGGGACCGGGCGCGGCCAAGCTGGGCTCAGCAAAGTGGCCTAACCCAGTGCACACAAACCTCGGCCGAGCGGTTTGCGAGGTTGTTTTGGTCGCTTGGTAAGGCTCAAAAGTAAAAGAGTTCAAAACTTTGGGTGCAATTTTCTTGGGTACTGTTTATTGTTTCACCGGTATAAGCAAGTGTCAAATAAATTCTCAGGTTTGCATCACCTTGTGCTTAAGACCAGCATTTGCAAACCAAACAATTGCAGTCGAAGCCAAAATTATGCCAAAACCGAAAAGCCTTATTTCATCAAAATTCAAGTTTATTAGGATTTTATATACCGCCTATCAAGGTTATCTAAGCGGTTTTTACAATCAGGTACTCAAGCATTTTCCCTCTCTGTCCCGGTGGGCTCACAATCTATCTGGGGCTATGGGGGATTAAGTGACTTGCCCAGGGTCACAAGGAGCAGCACGGGGTTTGAACCCACAACCCCAGGGTGCTGAAGCTGTAGATCCAACCACTGCGCCACACACTCCTCACACAAATGAAAGCTTTTCTGCCAGGCAAAACTCCCTTGGGGTTAGGCTTAATGCCCCATGAGTGGGATCCTCTCATATAATTTTCCCTCAATGGATCAGCTTGGACAGATCCCCCTCCCCAGATCCCAACAAAATGGCTGCCTGTGGCTTGTATTTAAAGTTCCAAACAAAACTTCAACATTTCCAATAAACTTGGGCAGACTTTACTTTTCCCTCCAGCTCCCTTATTAGCAATGGCTCTCAGCCTATGTCCATACCGTCAGAGCAGGGCAAATCAGAACATTCTATCGCCATATCATAGGAAATGTCATTATCCACCATTTCACTATCCTGCACAAACCCAGAATCAATCTTATCATTGGCCTCTTTATCACAAACCTCTGCTTGAGTTTGCTGCCATGCGGTGGGCTGTTGCTTTCTGCTTTCTTTTTGCTGTGTGGCTCTGTCTTGCTTGGTCTGGAGCAAGTGGACACTCAGAGGCTGGCCCTGGAACTGTCTCTGTGTGAAAGCTAAACCCCTTTCTTTCATTGCAGGGAGCAGATTAATCCTCCCTGCAGGTATGTTAGGGGAGCCTGCCCTTAGAGAACTTCTTATCTAAACCAATTTGAGCTTGTTTGGGTGTGGCCAGTATGCCATTCCTGCTCTTTCCTTTCCCTGGCCCTATGGCTTCTGGGAGATGTAGTCTTTCCATCTGTTTTCCCACAAATGGCTTAGGTAAAGCTAATCAGTACCTTCTATAATCACAGTTACTTTTTATACATATAAATATAAATATAATTATTGTGGAAATCTCAGACCCATAAACCCGTGAATGGTGGTATCACCATAATGAGGTTTAATTAGGGGACCATCATAGATTTACACCGTCCCTCTGCCATCCATATAAAATTAATGTGAAAAACTAACTAAAAGAAACAAAACTTATCTGTGAACTGGATGGTATAATATCACTGTTGAGCCTCATCGGTGATTATAGTGCAAGTGAAATGTAGAAAACATTCGTTGCAGTTCCTTGAAACTATGTGTGGAGCGGTGGGGTGGATACATTACATCAGTTTATGAAAGAAATTAACACTTTGGATTCCAATATCAAGTTTACTTATGTATTTGATAAAAATCAAATCGCATTCTTAGATATTACTATCAAGATTCATCAAGGTTTCCCATCCACCACTCTCCACACAAAGGCGTCTGACCGTAATACCCTCTTACAATATCAGAGTTTTCACCCCCGCCCTTTACGTAACAGCATTCCAGTGGGACAATTCCTTCGGTTAAGAAGGATTTGTTCCTCCGATGAAGATTTTGATACACAAGCTTTCATTATGTACAACAAGTTCCGGGAGAGAGGTTACCCTCACAAGATTGTCAAAAAAGCATGGAAGAGGGCTAAAAATTGCCATCGCCCATGGATCATGACTTCTCACAATAATAATAACAACTCCTCACAACATCATTCTCAGCAGACAGTATGTGTAATGCCATACTCAATTCACAGCAATTACATCAAACATATCATCCTTAAATACTGGCCTATAGTCCAATTTCATACTGCTCTGCAGGAGAAACCTAAATTTGCCTTCTCCCGGGCTCCCAATCTGGGAGAAAAATTGAAATTTAGACCAGAAATGAAAGAAATAAACTCAGGTCTTCCACACAGAGCTTGTGGCAAATGCAAACTCTGCCGGTATGTATGGAACATCTCTCAAATTTACATACCAGAAGCTAGACGAAATACTTTCATACTACGTTCTGGGACTAACTGTGATTCTGCTGGAGTTATATATTGTATTACATGTCCTTGCCATAAATTTTACATCGGACAAACATCCCGCAGAATCAAAGTTAGAATAACGGAGCACATCAGCAGTATTCGTAATCAACGCATGTCAGCTCCCCTCACGAGTCACTGGGTGGAACAATCTCATTCTTTTCATGATTTGAAATATACTGTGTTAACACAAATCAAGAACTTCGATGGTGATATTTCAAAAATTTTGATCAGAAAGGAACAAAGGTTTATCTTTGATTGGCATACCTTAACACCCAGTGGTTTAAATCATGAGATTGAATGGTTATCTCTGTAACTTTCATTCATTTCATTCCATTCGTATTGTATTAATTGGGTCGAACTTCCGGTATGTCCCTCTTTGGGACGTCATATCCGTTTTTTGATCATCAACCCTGTCTTCACCTGATTTCAATTCAATTCAATTCAACTCTATTTAAGGCTAGTACGTTTTTGTCTTTTGTAGTCCAGCTTGTTGCTCTTTCCGCATCGTGGAGCCGGCACCAATATGAGATTTGTGAGTAATTCTAGATATATTTTGATCTTGAATGAATTTCTTTTTACGAGTAGGCTTTACAGAATCCCGTACAATAGAGTAAGGAATTTTATACAAAAACAATTTTATTAAAACATTTGGGGTTGTCTTTCCTTTTTTCTAGTATACTTGTTCTTACATTGTCCATCCCCGAAGAAGAAAGTTTTTCGAAACTCGAGTCGGAGGGACAAGCATATAGTTTCAAGGAACTGCAACGAATGTTTTCTACATTTCACTTGCACTATAATCACCGATGAGGCTCAACAGTGATATTATACCATCCAGTTCACAGATAAGTTTTGTTTCTTTTAGTTAGTTTTTCACATTAATTTTATATGGATGGCAGAGGGACGGTGTAAATCTATGATGGTCCCCTAATTAAACCTCATTATGGTGATACCACCATTCACGGGTTTATGGGTCTGAGATTTCCACAATAATTATATTTATATGTATAAAAAGTAACTGTGATTATAGAAGGTACTGTTTAATACATTATCACAGGATTATTTATAGACTTCTCTCCATATTTAAAGTGTCAATTAGGTAAAGCTAAACCAGATCTGCCTGCTTTAGGAGGTTTCATTGCTGGAAGGCTTGGCTTGTAAGTATTCCTAGGGGCTGCTTTGGGACTCTCGTTAGTAGGCTTAGGAATACTTTCAAGGGTTTTAACCTCATTTCCTTCTTCTGGCAAGGCTTCCTCGCTAGGAACAGGGTCCGCCCTGTGACAATGTGTAGGTTAAACACCAATAATTGGCATTTATGGATGCTGTGGATGGGCAGACTGGATTGGCCATTTGGCCTTTTTCTACTGTCATGTTTCTATAACAATGCAAGTGTTAAGAGCCTTAGCCTATAGGAAGAGGAGATGCAAATGTTAAGAGCCTTAGCCAATAGGGTGAGGAGGAGAGAGTGAATGCTGCGGATGGGCCATTGGCCTTTATCTGCCATCATGTTTATATGACCTCACAATGCAAGTGTTAAGAGTCTTAGCCAATAGAAAGAGGAGATGCAAATGTTAAGAGCCTTAGCCAATAGGGAGAGGAGGAGATAGTGGATGCTGCGGATGGGCCATTTGGCCTTTATCTGCCATCATCTTTCTATGGATGCTGTTCTGTAAAGTCGTGCCAACATTGCTTGGTTCATAGCTGTGAAGAAGCATATACCTGAATGGAACATGGGTGGGCCCCGATTGTGTTGGCAACCTATGCATGCAACTTATAGAATACTATTAGCTGAGCATATTGCATGGCACATTTAGGTTTGCCAACTTTACGAGCCACTGACCTGCCCATAAGTGGGTGTGCCTAAATGTTGGTTGGCCAACGCATCTTTTTGCTAGTATTCTATGACTTCCTAGGCATGCCTAAGGGGCATTTTTTGTCTTGGTGCTAAGCATGCCTCATTGTGGTGTCTACATCTTTTCATCAAACTATATGTCTCGGGGGTTCTTCATCAAAAGGAGAGGCCCCTATCCAATTAAACACCGCTGATCTGGCAGGCCAGTTAATTGGATAGTGTCACTGAATATCTCCTCTAACTGGCCATTCCCTAACCGTGTATACATAGGGGTGGGCTGGGGGCAGAGTTAGCATGTAGCCAGTTAATTGTGATATTTAGTCCGCTAACCAGCAAAGCAAACAAATAAAAATTAGGTCAGAAAAGGGACTGTCCTGACTTTATTCAATGAGTTAAGTAGACGTCAATCTAAATATTGGCTGGTTAATGTCCAGGATGCTCCATATACCCAATCCCTTGGCATTGAATATTCGTGGTTAGTTCAGCCCACGGCTAGGAATAGCTTACAAGCTGCTTACCCTGCAAGCTGTATTACCCCCCTTATATCTAATTTGTATACTAGGTGGTTGCATTGTAATGCTAGGTCAGGGGTCTCAAAGTCCCTCCGTGAGGGCCGCAATCCAGTCGGGGTTTCAGGATTTCCCCAATGAATATGCATGAGATCTATGTGCATGCACTGCTTTCAATGCATATTCATTGGGGAAATCCTGAAAACCCCGACTGGATTGCGGCCCTCAAGGAGGGACTTTGAGACCACTGTGCTAGGTTATATCTCTAATTAAATATGTAACGTTAAAAGTGTAAGATCATTGTTTCTATTTCATTTGAACTTAAAAGTTCCATTCAATTTAACATTAGTAGTAATAGAAAATAAATATAAAGCATACCTTGATCTGTCATGAGAAAACTCCTTTGCAAATGTCTCAGTTCTGTGCCGAACTGGTGACTGTGGAATTTGCAGCTGGTATTCACATAAAGAGAGACGCCACACCTATCTCTGATGTTGCATCAGGCCTATTTTGCAGGTAGCATCTCTTTAATCACTTAAGCTTCCTTCAAATGGTGCAATGGATTGAAAAGGTGCCAGAGGAGGAGGAACGCCAACCCCCACTGGCAACACGAGGTCTGAGCCACGAGTCTGTTAGGTTTACCACCGTAATCGGCTGCATCCATCGATCTCAAAAATGCCCTGGATGTTTGCGGCTTATTAAGGCCTAAAACCTGAGGAACAGAAAGCGCCATAAACAAAATACGTTCTTCCGTTATTGGCCAATTTGTTATTCTATAAATCTGCTCATGGACTATATCAACATATATTCAATGAGACCCCGCGTTCCCCGCGAATTATTCCTCTTTGAATCTTTCTCTTTTCTGCTTTCACCCAGAGCCTCAGCGACACCACACACCGCTCAATAAAATTTCATAGTGGTATGTTTCATGTACCCTCTCTCCATTGGCTCTTTAGTTTCAAGTTTCAAGTTTATTATTTATTTGTTTAATCGCCTTTTCAATATTCAAGGCGATTTACACATTAATAAAGTTACAAAATAAAATAATTTTAAAATAATTAAAAACTCACAAGACTAGACGATAACTGAACAAACTGGAAACAAAAGGAAGGTAGGGGAAGAAGTTACAATGTAATTGAGTAAAGTGGGGAACCAAATAGGGACAACACAGAAAGGATGGGATAAAAATAGTTGAATATGTGAAGAAAAAAGAAATAGGAACAAATGTAGTTGGATGATATTAAAAAGATAACTATAAATCAGATAACAAATGCATCGTTAAATAAAAAAGTTTTCAGTTTGATTTTAAATTTGTCTAGATTAAGTTCTTCACGTAAATAGATGGGAAGAGAATTCCAAGTTTGGGGAGCCGTTACTGAGAAAATATACTGACGGCGCGTATTTATTATTTTTAACGATGGAATCATTAATAAGTGCTGTTGGTCTGATCTTAGGGTTCTATTGGAGAAATAAGGAATTAATAGTTTATGAATGAAGGCCGGAGTTTTAAACAGAAGAGATTTAAATGTGAGCAGACAAAGTTTGTAAGTTATTCTGTGAGCTACTGGAAGCCAGTGAGCTTCCTTAAGAAGAGGAGTTATATGGTCGAATTTTTTAGCTTTTGTGATAAGTCTGATGGCTGTATTCTGAATAATCTGAAGACGTCTGATTTCTTTTTGTGCTATACCATTAAATAAAGCGTTGCAATAATCTAATTTTGAAATTACAAGAGAATGGATGAGAATTTTCAAAGAGTCGTTATTAAATAGCTGGGAGATAGAGCGTATTTGTCTCAGTCTAAAAAAAGAAGACTTAATAACACTGCTGATATGATCGTGAAAAGTAAGTTTATGGTCCAGAATTACACCAAGAATTTTGGTTTTTTGTACTACTTGTAAAGGGAGTCCATTGATAGAGATTGGCGAAATAGGAGTAGGGTTGTCTTTCCAAGGAAAAAGCAGTATATAGGATTTATTGATGTTCAACGCTAAACGATTATTGATTAACCAGTAGTGAATTTGTTCAAGTTTTGTGTTAATTTGGGCTATGTCAGAAGGGTTGTCAGGATTAATAGGATGCAGAAGCTGTATATCGTCAGCATAAGCAAAAGTATTGAAACCAATTGATTGACATAAAGTCAACAAAGGAGCAAGAAATATATTGAATAAGAGAGGAGAGAGTATAGAACCTTGAGGAACACCGTACGTTGTGGAAAAAGTATCAGAAATTGTATTATTGAAAGAAACAGATGAGGAGCGATTTGAAAAATAAGATTGGAACCAGGATAGTACCTGGTCTGTAATACCTATTGATTGGAGTCTGTTTATTAGTAAATCATGATCAATTGTGTCAAAGGCTGACGATAGGTCAAGAGAGACTAGAAGAACTGATTGGTGATGGTCAAGGAAATAATGAATAGAGGTGGTCATACCTATTAAGGAGTGTTCTGTGGAATGGTATTGCCTGAAACCAGTCTGATTAGGATGAAGAATGTTGGTTTTTTCGATAAAGTCGGAGATTTGGTTATAGACTACCTTCTCCGTTAACTTGGATAAGAAAGGAATGTTGGCTATGGGTCTATAGTTTGTACAATCCTCAATGCTTATTTTGTGATTTTTTGAAATGGGATAAATAATTGAATGTTTCCAATCCTTTGGCATAATGCCTTGTTTTAAACTTTCACTCACTAAAGTATGTATTGTTGGACCAAAAATGCAAAAATATCGTTTTTGAAGAAAAGGAGGAATAGAATCGGTTTGTGAACCTTTTATGTTGATGGTTTTGATGATAGATTCTATTTCAGTAAGACTTCCTTACAATTATTTTGCAGTATTTTAGTGGGAGATACAGTTCTCAAACGTGAAACATCATCTATACTGTATAAGAAACTTTTACTTAGCTTGGTTCATTCCAGTATTTTTCAGCAGTTGGGGAGACTGGTATCCGCCATGTTTCGCCCAAAGCTTTGTCAAGGACACTCCCCTGTAAAAGATCATTATAAAAATGACATTTCTATTCACAAACAAAGTTATTCACTTCCCATAATCCCAAACTCCTACCACAGCCGTCTTTGTCATCTGGCACAGCTATTTCATCATATGAAGATGGTGGTGATATTTTTCTACTAACATATATCACACTTAGGCAGTTAAATGCCAATATTAAGCACTTCACTGCCTAAGTTAGCCGGATCAACTGAACTGCTTAAAAACCCAGTTCTATGTTTGTACGATTTTGCTTAAGTGGAGAGGTGCTGAATATCACACTTAGGACCCCTTTTACAAAGCCGTGCTAGCAATTCTCCTGTGGCAAATGCCCCGAAGCCTATAGGAATTGAATGGGTTTCAGTGCATTTGCCTTGCGGGAAATACCACCATGGCTGTGTAAAGGAGGCCTTAATTGGATAAGCGATAGCTGGCTGCACATTCCTGGATATTCCATACTAGTACATAGACATAGAAACATGATGGCAGATAAAGGCCAAATGGCCCATCCACAGCATCCACTGTGTTGTCCTCTCCCTATTGGCTAAGACTCTTACTTACATTGTGATGTCATAGAACTTTCTGATTATAGAAATATAGAAACATGATGGCACATAAAGGCCAAATGGCCCATCCACTGTGTCCTCCTCTCTCTATTGGCTAAGACTCTTAAGACTTGCATTGTGATGTCATAGAACTTTCTGATTATAGAAACACAGAAACATGATGGCACATAAAGGCCAAATGGCCCATCCACAGCATCCACTGTGTCGTCCTCTCCCTATTGGCTAAGACTCTTACTTACATTGTGATGTCATAGAACTTTCTGATTATAGAAATATAGAAACATGATGGCACATAAAGGCCAAATGACCCATCCACTGTGTCCTCCTCTCTCTATTGGCTAAGACTCTTAAGACTTGCATTGTGATGTCATAGAACTTTCTGATTATAGAAACACAGAAACATGATGGCACATAAAGGCCAAATGGCCCATCCACAGCATCCACTGTGTCGTCCTCTCCCTATTGGCTAAGACTTTTAAGACTTGCTTTATGATGTCATAGAACTTTCTGATTATAGAAACACAGAAACATGATGGCAGATAAAGGCCAAATGACCCATCTAGTCTGCCAATCTCCTCTTCTTCTTAAGAGATCCCACATGCCCCACCCTCAATTTCTTTAATTCACATATATTCTGGGAGACTATTCCATGCATCTACCCCCCCCCCCCAACCTCCTTTCTGTAAAGAAGTATTTTCTTACATTACTCTTGACTTCATCCTATGCCCTCTCCTTCTGGAGTTTTCCTTCATTCGAAAACTTCCTGTACATTAAAGCCATGTCTCTATCATATCCCCTCTCTCCCATCTTTCTTCCAGAGTATACAGCACATATTAAGATCTCTAAGTGTGTCCCTATACGATTTATGAGAACGAGCACTAACCAATTTTGTAGCAGCGCTCGGGATCTTTTTGAAGGTGTGGCCTCCAGAATTGCGTACAATGCTCTAAATGAGGTCTCACCAGAGTCTTATATAGGGGCATCAATACCTCCTTTTTCCTACTGCCCATACTTCTCCCTATTTCCAAGTTTCCAAGTTTATTAGTTTTTAATATCCCGATCATAAAACAAATATCTGACCGGTTAACAGTAGAATTTAAAAAAAAAGGAGAAACTAGAAAGAGATAATAGTAAGTGCACGAAAGTGAATAAATTAAATGTAAATGACATACACAGACAAACTGGAAAGTGAGGATAAAATGGGGGGGATGGGAAAAGTTACATAATTTAGACGAAATGAGATAGAGGGGAAGGGATGGAACGAGAAGGGTAGGGGTGCATGGTTGATGAGAATAAGGCTAAGAATGATGTAGAAAAAAAAAAAAAAAAAGAAATAATGGTTCAATTATGATTTATCATAGGCATCTTGAAATAGGAAAGTTTTAAGCTCAGTCTTGAATTTGAGTAATTGAAGTTCGTCGCGAAGGAACTGAGGAAGGGAATTCCATAATGTGGGAGCTGTTATTGCAAAGTTGGTTTTACGAGTATAATAGGATTCTTTTAAAGATGGAATAAAAAGGAGTTTTTGGTCGGTTGATCTTAGAGAACGGGGGGAACTTTGAGGAATTAGTAGTTTGTCAAGAAATAAAGGCTTATGAGAGAGTCTGATTTTGAAGGAGAGCAGGATAATTTTATAGATAATGCGATGGGGGACAGGGAGCCAATGAGCTTCTTTGAGAAGAGGGGTGACGTGTTCAAATTTTCCTTTTTTGTAAACAAGTTTTATTGCTGTATTTTGTATAAGTTGTAGTCGGCGAAGATCTTTTTGGGGTAATCCTTTAAAGAGAGAGTTGCAGTAGTCTAAGTGGGAAATGACTAGGGAGTGAATAAGAATGTTAATTGAATCGGTATCTAAACTAGAACTGAGTGAACGGATAATTCGTAATTTAAAGAAACAAGTTTTTACGACTGAACTTATGTGATCTTATTTCACCAGTCCCATGAAGAAGGGAAGCCTAGACAGTAATACTGTATTTCTTCACATTCATTTTAGGCTCTGGAGACAAAACCTTGCAAGTCCATTCTTCTAGTCAGTAGCTTCCCTTTCAGCTCAGCCTATTTAAGTCTTTCGCAGCATTCCCAGCATTGTGGCAGGAATTATTCGCATCCGGCTATTGTGAGAGAGCTGAAAGCAGGCTTGCAGTAGAGAATGACACAGGGACAAATTTGTCCCCGTCCCTGTCCCATTCCTGTAAGCTCCCCCTTAACCACACAAGCCTCAAATGGAGCTTAGGCATTGGTGGAATGAGGCATTATGACATCACAATCTGAGCTCTAGAATGTTGCTACTTAGGATTTGAAAGTGTTTGACGCTTGTGCAGATGAGGGCGGAGCTTAGGCATTGGCGGAATGAGGCATTATGACATCACAATCTGAGCTCTAGAATGTTGCTACTTAGGATTTGAAAGTGTTTGAGGCTTGTGCGGATGAGGACGGAACTTAGGCATTGGCGGAATGAGGCATTATGACATCACAATCTGAGCTCTAGAATGTTGTTACTTAGGATTTTAAAGAGTTTGAGGCTTGTGCAGATGAGGATGGAGCTTAGGCATTGGTGGAATGAGGCATTATGACATCACAATCTGAGCTCTAGAATGTTGTTACTTAGGATTTTAAAGAGTTTGAGGCTTGTGCAGATGAGGGCGGAGCTTAGGCATTGGTGGAATGAGGCATTATGACATCACAGTCTGAGCTCTAGAATGTTGCCACTTAGGATTTTAAAGTGTTTGAGGCTTGTGCAGAGGAGGCCAGAGCTTGCAGGGATGGGGCAGGGACAGGAAAAGAAGTTAGGGGGACGGGACGGGAAAATGAGTTCCCACGGGGATGGGAAAATATTTGTCTCCGTGTCATTCTCTAGCTTGTAGCACTTCTAACTGATCCTCTCAGTCCATAACATAATTACAGTACTATAGCTATTCTCTGTCAGGAAAATCAGACTCTCCCTTTAACCAGATCATTATTTCACCACATATCTTTGGCTTCCATGGTCTCAGATTCTGCCTATCTCTCACATACGCAGTTGCTCTTTCAATGTCCTCATCTGTTCGCTGAACCCTTTGACTGGGAGGTGCATTATCAGTCCTACTGTTCTTGTCTTATCATCATTTTCACATTTAGTTATGAATCTTATCTTTAAAAGAAACAACAAAAACACCTTTTTGATACAGTTAATCAGTAGTAAGATTTCTCTAAATGTGTTTGCCCAAGGATAGGCACCAGGCCAGTGGCTTCAGGTCGATGTCATATCATTTATATGCATATTCAGATTATCAACTTTGTTCTGTCTTTATATCAACAGGATCTTCAAATCCTGGACAACATATGAGACTATGAAGTGATAATCAACATCCATACAACCAGCCAAGTCAGTGGCAGTGCTGTGTACAGGGTTTTTGGAAGTCTGGATTAAACTCTTCAACTCGGTTTACAAGCCTGAGCTGGCCAGATCTAGGGATTGTGGCCCATCTCTTGAGAGGTGAACTGCCACTTCCTGTAAAGCATCCCCAAGACTGGCCAAGAGAGCAAGTGAGACCGTTAAATGTTTTCTATGGTTTTAAAGAGAACGGGACTTCATGTACCACTTTTTCTGTGTAGTTTACACAATCAAAGTGGCTTACATATTTTAAACAGGCACTGATTTTGTACCTAGGGAAAATGAAGTGTTAAGTGACGCACCCAGAGTCACATGGAGTTGCAGTGGGAACTGAACCCACAACCTCAGGGTGCAGAGGCAGCTGCTTTCCACTCCTGGTGGCCTATGTGCGAAGAGTTTCGGTCTCTGATAACCAGAGCTGAGATTGTGATGTCATAATGCATCATTCCACCAATCAGAGTCAACCTCATCAATGATGTCACAATAGCTTGATTGCAAAGGGTTGATATATTGCTTTTTCTGTGTGGTTACAATCAAAGTGGTTTGCATATTTTAGACAGGTACTGATTTTGTACCTGGGGCAATGAAAGTGACTTGCCCAGAGTCACAAGGAGTTGCATAGCCAGACAGGGGGCCCAGTGTACTTGTGTGCCTAGGACCCATCAAAGGATTAACCCTGTCCTGCCTGAGTAACAACACTCTGTTCATCAGAGGGTATCAAGAACTTCCTCATTCATGTCAGTTTTGTCATCAAACTGTGTCAGGAATTAGTGTTTCAACCATAGGTCTTTATATTCTTTATTGGTGCAATCCCTGAAAGTTCTAGTTTCCTCTTTCTGTCAACTTCATAATTTCAGTTGAAGTCGTTTGAGAAAAGGATAGTCTTTATCCCTTTTTAAAAAAAAAAAATTTTGGAGTTCTTTTCTAACTTTAATTCCTTCGGTAGGGGATTCCACCATGTCGGTGCCATTACCGAGAACATTCTTGCCCTGGTGCTTTTCTATTTGATCTCTTTGAAGGAAGGTATTTGTAGTAAGGGCTCGAGCGCAGAGCACGCAGGGGCGTATGGTTATTTAGTCTGGCTGCTAGGTATTGCGGTTCCGAGAGATGAACAGTTTTGTGCGTCAGCAATAGGATGTCCAATTGCCGGTTTATGCCATCTTGTGGCCCCCCCTTCAAATGAGACGAGGCCTGTGGGCCCTCTGAATTTCAATGGATGTTCAAGGTATAAATTTAAAATTGCTTCATGCATTTAATTGTGCTAGAACCAGGATGTTAATTCAATAGCTTCTTCAAGGTTCCACTCCAGAACACCAAATAATTGAGAGCATTTCTGCAAATTCTGGAAACAAAACATAAAGATTTGGTTCTGCACATGCTGAAAATTCAACAAGGCACTAACGCCACAATAACAGACAAAACTAATTTTCATCTGAATATTGTTTATCCATATGTAATGCTACAGTTATTTAGAGATACCAGGTGAGTATGAGGGGCCAGTGAAAAGTTTTCAGCCCAATCAAGAGAATGATGTGGAGCCATGAAACTTACAAGTGATTCTACACTTTTCATTTCAATGAGGCAGATGCATTTAGTAAATGGGTACAAGTAGAGGGAAACCAAGCCATTGTGACATCACCGATGAGGTTGGCTCTTAGGCATTGGTGGAATGAGGCATTATGACATCACAATAGGAGGGTCCAGTGAAAAGTTCTCAGCCCAATTAAGAAGAAAATGATATGGAGCTATGAAACTTACAAGCTATTCCACACTTTTCTGGACACTTTTTGTTTCATTTCATATCATTGAAACAAAAGATGTCAAGAAAAGAGTGGAATAACTTGTAATATTCATGGCTCCACAAAGTCCACATCATTCTCTTCTTAGTTGAGCTGAGAACTTCACCGGCCCCTCCTACTGTGATGTCATAATGCCTCATTCCACCATTGCCTAAGAGCCAACCTCATCTGGTGATGTCACAATGGCTTGGTTTCCCTCTACTTGTGCCCATTTACTAAATGCATCTGCCTCATTGAAATGAAAAGTGTGGAATAACTTGTAAGTTTCATAGCTCCACATCATTCTCTTCTTGGTTGAGCTGAGAACTTCACCGGCCCCTCCTACTGTGATGTCATAATGCCTCATTCCACCATTGCCTAAGAGCCAACCTCATCTGGTGATGTCACAATGGCTTGGTTTCCCTCTACTTGTGCCCATTTACTAAATGCATCTGCCTCATTGAAATGAAAAGTGTGGAATAACATGTAAGTTTCATGGCTCCACATCATTCTCTTCGTGACTGGGCGAAGAACTTTCCAGCAGCCCCTTGTACAATATCACATCAAATGTCCCTAATGCAGACGCTGTTCAAAGGACATTTTAATAATAAAGGGGCTTTTGACATTATATTATATTTTCACTGTGAAGAAAGAACATTGAAGAGTCTTGTTAACTCCTTCTCATGAAATTCTATAAAACTTGGATTCTTGCACTAGGTCTAGGACAATTTCACAACCAGCAGACTCCTCTGTTAGGAATTTTGTTTTGCCTCTATATTGTCTATATTTGTATTAGGGTCATGATGTGCTCAACTGAATATATTAAATCACAATTACTTTGTGCAAAAACTGGTTCTGGAGCTGTGCCTTTGTACAAGTATGAAATGCAGAAACACTTTATGACAGTGCGGGTTTGGTTTTGGTTTTTTTTTAGAATTCAGTGTTGACAGGAGCAAAATAAAATAACAGGGTGTTGGAAGAGAGACAATTTCAAAGACCTTCAAACAAGGGTCACTTGTGAAAGCTGCATGTGTTGGAGCATGGAAACAGGAGCAACACATGGATCATGAGGAGGAAATTCTCTTGGATATGGGCTTTTTGAAAACGGATCACCATGATACCAGGTAGAGGTATGCAGGTAATGTAGGAACATAAGAACATAAGAATTGCCACTGCTGGGTCAGACCAGTGGTCCATCATGTCCACTCACACAGCGGCCCTCTGGTCAAAAACCATTGCCCTAACTGAGACCAGCGTACGTCCTTGTTCAGCAGGAACTTTTCTAACCTTCTCTTGAATCCCTGGAGGGTGTTTTCCCCTAAGACAGACTCCGGAAGAACGTTCCAGCTCTCCACCACTCTCTGGGTGAAGAAGAACTTCCTTACGTTTGTACGGAATCTATCCCCTTTCAACTTTAGAGAGTGTCCTCTCGTTCTCCCTACCTTGGAGAGGGTGAACAACCTGTCTTTATCTACTTTGTCTTGAATCCCTGGAGGGTGTTTTCCCCTATAACAGCCTCCGGAAGAGCGTTCCAGTTTTCCACCACTCTCTGGATGAAGAAGAACTTCCTTACGTTCGTACAGAATCTACCCCCTTTCAATTTTAGAGAGTGCCCTCTCATTCTCCCTACCTTGGAGAGGGTGAACAACCTGTCTAAATCTACTATCTTGAATGTTTCTATCATGTCCCCTCTCAATCTCCTCTGCTCGAGGGAGAAAAGTCCCAGTTTCTCTAATCTTTCGCTGTACGGCAACTCCTCCAACCCTGGCCTACATTACCAGTGCCTAAGTTTTTTCTTACGCTCTGATAGCCACAATTCTGTTATCGGTGCCTAAGTGTGATTGACACAAAGCCGGTGCCGTTGTTCAAGATGCCAAACGATTTAGGCCCCATTAACAGAATCTGGGCCATACTGCCTAATTTTATAAAGGTACCCCAGATTCTATATATAGCGCCCCAAATGGCATATTTCCAAGATGCGTGTGGAAATAAATTGGATAATGAACTCTGACTCAACCATTAATTGGGCGCTGTCATCCAATTATCAATGTTAATTAGTACTCATTAAAATTTGTGCGTTCATCTCGATGCGTGCTGGTCCATAAGGTTTGATCCTACTTCTCTTGGTGCATTTCTTGAAAGGGGGCGTAGCTAGGGGCATATTGGAATTGCAGAATACTCTCTAACTGCGCCTAACCTGGGCACCGGCATTCATAACAGGTTTTAGCAGGCGTAACTCTGGCGCCCAAAGGTTAGGCAAGCGATCCATGTTAGACACTATAAGGCACACACCCTCTAGAAAATAGCATTTAGCACTGAATTTTTTCAGTGCCCGAGTTTCAGCGTCAATTATTGAATTCCCTCCTTAGTGCATGAATACACTGGGTCGCTCTTCAATGAAGGCTCTTGACAAAAGTATTTAAAGGCAAGGAAGTAACACTCCAAACAAAGATCGGACTTGGCCACACACTAGTTTTCAGCGAAAGTTGAACACTACAAAAACAAGACACAAAGAAGATGGACTCATTTGAGCTTTGGTGCTGGAGAAGGATTGCATGCGTGCCATGGACCGCCAGAAGAACTAACAAATCAATTCTGGAAGCGATCAAACCGGCTTTGTCACTCGAAGCCCAAATGATGAAGTTAAGACTGTCTTATTTTGGTCATTCTGTCAGAAGAGAAAGATCATTGGAGAAGGACTTCATGTTTGGGAAAATCGAAGGAACCAGGCGGGCAATCTGCAATCAGATGGCTGAACATGTTGAAAACCATAAGGATAACGCTGGAGGTTCTTACCAGACTAGCACAAAACAAATTTCTTTTTAGCTCTGTAATTCATCAAGTTGCTAGAACTCGAGCACGAGTCGATGGCAACTAACTAATGCATGAAATTGAACATACAATTGGTAGAATAAGGTCATTACACATAAAGGAACTTGCCCTTTGGTGCATCCATTCAGGATCAGGAGGAGAGGGGTGGCTGCCTTTACCACAGATGGTTCAGGCAACAGATGAGCTGCTAGGAAACTTGCAGGGATCTCAAAGCCCCTCCTTGAGGGCCGCAGTCCAGTCGGGTTTTCAGGATTTCCCCAATGAATATGCATTGAAAGCAATGCATGCACATAGATCTCATGCATATTCATTGGGGAAATCCTGAAACCCCGACTGGATTGCGGCCCTCAAGGAGGGACTTTGAGACCCCTGGAAATATCACTGAAGGCAAGCTGATGATGAGTGATTCAAGATAGGGGAAAGCCCTCCAGGAAGCTGGGATGCTGGCTTCATTCCCCTCACGGCTCTAACTGGGCCTTGGACAGTGGTACTCTGAGGGCTCTGGCCCAGCTCTTTTGAGACTGTGGATAAGCTGCTGCAAGTGATGCAACTAGGAGATGAAGGAATCTGAGCCCTGGTCCTGGTTTCTGCTGTGGTTGATGGTGAATGGTACAGGCTAGTCCTGGACAATGTCGAAATTAGTTACATAAAGCCCTTCTGATCTACAGGTCTTGCCACCTTAGCTGACCGATACATATACGACAACTTTTAAAAAGCAGTTGAAAGCAGGCATTTGCTGTTCCCTATCTTTCTTCATTAAGGCATAGAGAAGGTGGAGAAGAACAGATTCTTCAAGCTAACCGGGCCAACAAAAACAAGAGGGAATTCAGAAAAATTGAAAGGAGACAGTTTCAAAACGAACGCTAGGAAGTTCTTCTTCACTCGTAGGGTGGTGGACACCTGGAATGCACTCCCAGAGGAGGTGATAGGGCAGAGTACAATATTGGGCTTCAAAAAAGGATTGGATGACTTCCTGAAGGAGAAGGGGATTGAAGGGTATAGGTACAGGTACTAAATGAATAGGGGATGAATAATTTAGGTAAGGACCAATTACAGGTCACGGACCTGGGGGGCCGCCGCGGGAGCGGACTGCTGGGCGCAATGGACCCTGATCTGACCCGGCAGAGGCAATACTTATGTACTTAAGAACAGCAGGAAGTCAGATTGCAGGCTACTCATAGCATCTATCTGAGCATTTTATACTAGCTAGTTTTAGGAAAAGTTTGGACAAGTTCCTGGGGGAAAAATCTATAGTCTGTTATTGAGAAAGACTGCGTGCCCTGGATCGGTAGCATGGAATGTTGCTACTCTTTGGGGGTTGCGGAATCTTGCTTACTCTGAGATAATGGAATGTTGCTACTCTTTGGGGATTCCGCATGGAATGTTGCACTCTTTGGGGGTTGCGGAATCTTGCTTACTCTGAGATAATGGAATGTTGCTACTCTTTGGGGATTCCGCATGGAATGTTGCACTCTTTGGGGGTTGCGGAATCTTGCTTACTCTGAGATAATGGAATGTTGCTACTCTTTGGGGATTCCGCATGGAATGTTGCACTCTTTGGGGTTCCGGAATCTTGCTTACTCTGAGATAATGGAATGTTGCTACTCTTTGGGGATTCCGCATGGAATGTTGCACTCTTTGGGGGTTGTGGAATCTTGCTTACTCTGAGATAATGGAATGTTGCTACTCTTTGGGGATTCCGCATGGAATGTTGCACTCTTTGGGGGTTGCGGAATCTTGCTTACTCTGAGATAATGGAATGTTGCTACTCTTTGGGTTTTGGCCAGGTACTAGTGATCTGGATTGGCCACCATGTGAATGGGCTACTGGGCTTGATGGACCATTGGTCTGACCCAGGAAGGCTATTCTTAGGTTCTTTTTGTCTGTTTTGTTGAAAGTCGTTTCCTTTCATGTCTTCCATATTGGATAGTATTGTTTGCTATTTTTGATTGATCCTTTATTATTTTTATGGTTTTGCAATGCAAGTGCTGAAGCAATTGCATTGGTTACCCACGCAGCAAAGAGTACAGTTTAAGATTCTTTCAACCACCCATCAGATTTTATATCACGCTTCTCCGATGGTTCTACGGGGGTCTTTTGAAATTTAGCAGCCTAGAAGATATTTGAGATCAGGATATAGTATGAATTGAGTTTAGAGGGTAAGATGTCAATCTCTCATGTTAGGATTGCTAAGCTTTGGAACACGCTGCCTGGAATTTTGCGATTTTGTGCTGGAAGGTTGAATTTCAAGAATATGCTGAAAACGCAGCCGTTTGTTAATGCCTTTCTGTGTTAATGCCTTCCTAGAATAATCTCCCAATAGAAGTGTTGGAGACAAAGACTGTGTCTGATTTCAAGAAAGCCTGGGATAGGCACGTGGGATCTCTTAGAGAGAGGAAGAGATAATGGTTACTGCAGATGGGTAGCTCTATGACATCACAATGCAGTGTAAAGAGCCTTAGCCAATAGGAAGAGGAGATGCAAATGTTAAGAGCCTTAGCCACTAGGGAGAGGAGGAGATAGTGGATGCTGCGGATGGGCCAATTGGCCTTTATCTGCCATCATGTTTCTATAACCATAAAGCTCTATGACCTCACAATGCAGGTGTAAAGAGCCTTAGCCTATAGGAAGAGGAGATGCAAATGTTAAGAGCCTTAGCCAATAGGGAGAGGAGGAGATAGTGGATGCTGCGGATGGGCCATTTGGCCTTTATCTGCCATCAAGTTTCTATGTTTCTATAGGGAATCTTTAGTATTAATACTGAGTCAAGAAAGCAGCAGTACTTTGTTAAAATGCTGTTAGTCTTAATTGGATGGCCTCATAACCAAGTGAGCTAACCCATTTTTCACATCTATTGAGGTATCGGTTGTTTTCCTTAATTTTTCCCAAGCTGTTGATGATTCAAAGCAATTTGGGTGAAAACTTGCTTTGGTTAAGGCGTATGACTAACCCTTATAACCACAGTGTTAGTGTTTGCATTAAAAGAAAAATCTGCAGAACAGGGGCGTAGTCATAGGGAGGGCTTTGTCCACCTAGTTTGGGCTCAGGCCTGCCCATCCATCCAGTGGCCATTGGCCTCCTGCAGCGGTTCCTACACATTGCTGGCAGCTGACCTGAACGTCATCCCTATGACATATTTGCATTTTATGTCAGAGAGAAGGCTTCCTGGTCAGCTGTCAGCAGCAAATAGGAACCACTACCGGCGACATGAAGATGCTGCACAGGCTGAGAAAGGAGAAAAAGAGAAAGGCTGCACAGGCTGGAGAGGTGAGAAGGGAGGGAAAGAGAGAGGATACACAGGCTGGGGAGATGGGAAGGGAGGGAAAGAGAGAGGATGCACAGGTTGGGGAGGTGGGAAGGGAAGAAAGAGAGAGGATGCACAGGCTAGGAGCTGGGAAGGGAGGGAAAGAGAGAAGATAGGTTGGGGAGATGGGAAGGGAGGGAAAGAGAGAGGATGCACAGGTTGGGGAGGTGGGAAGGGAAGAAAGAGAGAGGATGCACAGGCTAGGAGCTGGGAAGGGAGGGAAAGAGAGAAGATAGGTTGGGGAGATGGGAAGGGAGGGAAAGAGAGAGAATGCACAGGCTGGGGAGGTGGGATGGAAGGGAAAGAAAGAGGATACACAGGCTGTGGAGATGGGAAGGGAGGGAAAGAGAGAGGATGCACAGGCTGGGGAGGTGGGAAGGGAGGAAAGAGAGAGGATGCACAGGCTGTGGAGGTGGGAAGGGAAGGAAAGAGAGAGGATGCACAGGCTAGGGAGGTGGGAAGGGAATGAGAGAAAAATGCTTGCCCATTTTGGGCTCAGGTCAGCTCAAAACTGACTATCTGGCTACACCACTTTTGCAGAAATGAGGCAAAATTGAGGATTAGCCCACTAGTCCATAAGACCATTACCATCTGCAAAATAAATGCTGATAAAAATGGCATAAAGATAGGCAGCTAATTCATTTTCAGTGTAAAAAAATATTCTTAATCATCTTTCCAAAAGCCTTTTAACAAGTTAGACTGTAGATTTCTCTGTTCAGCTAACATGACTTAATACTCTGTAATGCATGGCATTCCTTTCTCTTCAGACAGACGAGAGGCTGAGGCTATCATTATTAACCTTTCAAAAACTTTTGCATGGGAAATTTTGTTAAATAAACTACATAAGGGAGATATAGACAATGGTTTTGTAACATGGATAAGATATTACGTCACTACAGTCTAGTACAGTCTGTGCTAGTGAAATGGATGCTGCCTAAAATGAGTTTGCACGGAAGGCAGGCTGTAGTTTTCCATTTAGGATCTCTGGTCTTTCATTTCATTATCACAGTATAGACTGCTAGTAGTCTCTTATCATCTGATGAAAGGACCCATGTGATCTCAAAAGCGTGTGAATATCAACTTTGGACGATTCTTATGTTCTTATTGCTCAAAGAAAAACAAACTCACAGCCTGCATAGAATACAATTATGAATTATCCACCTTATGCTGATATGGTTATGCTTCCAACTTGTCTAAAATTGTATGTAAATCTATCTCTTCTCCTTTTTTCCAGGTCTAGATGTTTCTCTTTGGTTAGAAGCATGATGGCAGATAAAAGTCAAATGGCCCATCCAGGCTGTCCATCCACAGCATCCACTATCTCCTCCTCTCCCTAGTGGCTAAGGCTCTTTACACTGCATTGTGATGTCATAGAGCTTTATGGTTATAGAAACATGATAGCAGATAAAGGCCAAATGGCCCATCCACAGCATCCACTATCTCCTCCTCTCCCTATTGGCTAATGCTCTTAACATTTGCATCTCCTCTCCCTATTGGCTAAGGCTCTTAATAATAATAATAACAATTTATATGCCACAGGACCGTGAAGTTCTATGCGGTTTACAATGATTAGAAAGATGCTACAGGTTGAGTGGAACTTATATAGTTGGAGATTAGTGGCTAACAGTTTAAGGGATCAGTTGTTATGGGAGAGATTGTGCAGATCCGCTACCTAGGTACTTCAGGAACAGGTATGTTTTTAGGTGTTTCCTAAATTCACCATAGTTATTTGCGTGCGTAATTAGTTTTTCCAGGTCTTTGCTCTTAACATTTGCATATCCTCTTCCTATAGGCTAAGACTCTTTACACCTGCATTATGAGGTCATAGAGCTTTATGGTTATAGAAACATGATGGCATATAAAGGCCAAATGGCCCATCCAGTCTGCCCATCTGCAGTAACCATTATCTCTTCCTCTCTCTAAGAGATCCCACATAACTATCCCATGCTTTCTTGAATTCAGACACAGTCTCTGTCTCCACCACCTCTTCCGGGAGACTGTTCCATGCATCTACCACCCTTTTTGTAAAAACGTATTTCCTTAAATTACTCCTGAGCCTATCACCCCTTAACTTCATCCTATGCCCTCTTATTCCAGAGCATACTCATGCGCTTTTACGTTACATAGGTATTTAAACGTCTCTATCATATCTCCCCTCTCCCGCCTTTCCTCCAAAGTATACAGATTAAGATCTTTAAGTCTGTCCTCATATGCCTTATCATGAAGACCACACACCATTTTAGTAGCCTTCCTCTGGACCGACTCCATTCTTTTTATATCTTTTTGAAGGCTTAGTCTCCTGAATTGTACACAATATTCTAAATGAGGTCTCACCAGAGTCTTATACAGGGGCATCAATACCTCCTTTTTCCTACTGGCCATTGCTCTTCCTATGCACCTTAGCATCCTTCTAGCTTTTGCCATCATGTTTTCAACCTGTTTGGCCACCTTAAGATCATCACATACAATCACACCCATGTCCCACTCTCCTATCATGCACATAGGTTCTTCACCCCATAAACTGCACCGTTCTCTCAGGTTTTTGCAGCTCAAATGCATGAACATAAGAATATAAGAATAGCCTTACTGGATTAGACCAATGGTTCCATCAAGCCCAGTAGCCCGTTCTCACGGTGGCTAATCCAGATCGCTAGTACCTGGCCAAAACCCAAGCTGTAGCAGTGGCTTCCCCCATGTCTTTCTCAATAACAGACTATGGACTTTTCCTCCAGGAACTTGTCCAAACCTTTCTTAAAACCAGCTACGCTATCCACTCTTACCATGACCATGACCTTACATTTCTTAGAAGACAATTCTTCAAGCTTCGCCAAGTCTTTCCTAATGTTATTCACACCATCTTGGGAGTCTACTCTATTGCAGATTTTAGTATCATCCGCACATAGGCAAATCGTACCCGACAGCCTTGCAGTAATATCATTTATAAAAATGTTAAAAATAACATTACTAGCTTTCACCCCACCTCCCTCAACCCTTACCTCTCAACCCTGTTCCTACCACTGCGGTGCTGGCTATATCTGTTCCAAGCACGTTCAAATTCCAATCTATCGCTGACATGCTAATCTACAAAATGCATGCTAATGAATAATACATTCTTACGACTTAATGTTACTTGAACAATATATAAGGACCCACAGAAACCTTACCACACAATCCCCCAGATTCTATAAAGGGCACCCAAATGTAGGTGTGGATCTCAGATTAGTTAATGAGCCATTAGCAATCAATTATTCATGTTAATTGATACGCAGATCTGTCTATGCACTATTCTATAACACTACGCACCTAGATAGTCTCACGTGCGACTCATAAAGGGGGTGTGGTCGGGGGGGGTGCATGGGAAAGTCAGAAGTGTGCCCAAAATCTAGGTGTAGTGTTATAGAATAGGGTAATTTATGCGCCCAACCACCATTGGTTGTGTGCCAGCATTCATACCAGTTTCAGCAGGTGTAAGCTCTCATGCCCATAGTTGGGGTTTGTGATCTTCACTAAGGGCCTGATTCTCAAAAATGAGCATCCCAGTGGCAGGCAATGGCAGACATCCTACCGCCATCAGGCAACCAATTTGGACATACGTTAAAAAAATAAAAATTTCCCCAAGGCAGGGTGCCCACATTGTAGGCCTCTGGAGAACATCTGTGGAGACATATAGTTGGAACCTAAGCACAGTACCGGGAAGAGCTTTGAATTTTTGCCCAGAAATAGCTAAGAAGAAAAAAAAATGTAGATTGAATCAGGTTGGGCAGACTGGATGGACCATCCGGGTCTTTATCTGCCGTCATCTACTGTGTTACTATGTTGATGTTGAACGAGAGCAACAGTGCCAAGTAACAAGCATTTGGAGATGCAGATCTCCCATAACAGCCATAGAAAACACATGTTTTGGTTTTGGGGGGGAAGGGGTTTCATGAAATTTTATTGGAATACTGCGTCCAACACTGGTCGTCGTACATGAAAAAGGACATAGTACTACTCAAAAGGGTCCAGAGAAGAGCAACAAAAATGGTTAAGGGACTGGGGGAGTTAACGTACAATGAGAGGCTAGAGAAAACTGGGTCTCTTCTCCCTTGAAAAGAGAAGACTGAGAGGGGACATGATTGAAACATTCAAGATATTGAAGGGAATTGACTTAGTAGAGACAGAGAGATTGTTCATCCTCTCAAAGGTGAAGAGAACGAGAGGGCACTCGCTAAAGTTTGAGGGGAAAAGATTCCGTACAAACGTAAGGAAGTTCTTCTTCACTCAGAGAGTGGTGGAGGTGTGGAATGCTCTCCTGGAGGCTGTTATAGGGGAAAGCACCCTTTAGGGATTCAAGAAAAGGTTGGATAAGTTCCTACTGGAACATACACAAGTAAGGTTAGACTGAAATAGGGCACTGGTCTTTGATCTAAGGGCCGCCATGTGAGCAGACTGCTGGGCACGATAGACTGCTGGGCACGATGGACCACTGGTCTGACCCAGCAGCAGCAAATCTTATGTTCTTACACAAAAACAAAGAACAGTAACAGAATACCTATGAGCGTCACAGTACAGAAATAGGTATAGATCTTAGAAGTGCAATATCTATTTGTATGCTTACATTCAGAACAAAAAGAGCAGAAAGAATAAATATTACATGAGATATCACCATTAAACACTACTGGGAAGTGATTGCAAGTACGTTTGCCCAGGAGACCAGTGTTTATTGAAGGAGATTGCGTTTGCAAATTTTTTTTACAAGGGCTAATTCATATTTATAATACTGTAAAACTAAATGCCACCAATGGTGTGAGGAAAGAGAGTTGGCCAACTTCCAATTAGAAAGAATGTTTTTAATTCTAGAGGAGAGAAACTGGGCCTTTTCTCCCTCGAACAGAGGAGATTGAGGGGGGACATGATCGAAACGTTCACGGTACTGAAGGGAACAGACTTAGTAGATAAGGACAGGTTGTTCACCCTCTCCAAGGTAGAGAGATCGAGAGGGCACTCTCTAAAATGGAAAGGGGATAGATTCCGTACGAATGTAAGGAAGTTCTTCTTCACTCAGAGAGTGGTAGAAAACTGGAACGCTCTTCCGGAGTCTGTCTTAGGGGAAAACACCCTCCGGGGATTCAAGACAAAGTCGCAGGTAGGGCTAGTCTCAGGATGCTGGTCTTTGACCAGAGGGCCTTCGCGTGAGCGGACTGCTGGGCACGATGGACCACTGGTCTGACCCAGCAGCGGCCATTCTTATGTTCTTATGTTCAAGTTGAATATCAAAAATTTTGTGTATAATTTCCCAAACTTCTTTCCAATATCATAATAGTGGCTGCTTGTTCAAAAACACTGCACCTTCAAGGCCCTGGTCCTCGCTTTCAAAACCTTCCATTAAACGATTCCATACCACATGAAAACTAAACCACAAATCTGCTTCCCAAAGCGACCATTGAAGTCCCGAGGAGAAAATCGACTGGCCGTACCTCCGGCCGCTCTCTCAGAACTGAAACAGCCCGCAAACGCTCCTACTCACATTTCATACCCAGACTTTGGCACACCATCCCCCATCTGTTAGATCACTAGATGGACTTTGCAGCTTCAGGAAGGCCGTGAAATCTTTCCTCTTTACTAACCCAGCGCCTTAAACTCATTCGCCTAGAAATGCCACTCAGTCAACGCATCTACGC
Organism: Geotrypetes seraphini; assembly: GCF_902459505.1. NCBI lineage: Eukaryota > Metazoa > Chordata > Amphibia > Gymnophiona > Dermophiidae > Geotrypetes > Geotrypetes seraphini. The sequence goes on along the minus strand of NC_047092.1, from coordinate 180,899,569 downwards.
CACCTAATCTCACCAGGTGCTACTTAGTGCATATAAGAACATAAGAAGTTGCCACCACTGGGTCAGACCAGAGGTCCATCGCGCCCAGCGGTCCGCTCCTGCGGCGGCCCATCAGGTCTGTGACCTGTGAAGTGGTTCCTGACCATTTCTGTACATCTATCTGTAACCCTCAATCCCCTCATCCTTTAGGAACCCATCTAAACCTTCCTTGAAACCCTGTAGTGTGCTCTGGCCTATCACAACCTCCGGAAGCGCGTTCCATGTGTCCACCACGCTCTGGGTAAAAAAGAACTTCCTCGCATTTGTTCTAAACCTGTCTCCTCTCAATTTCTCCGAGTGACCCCTTGTACTTGTGGTTCCCCACAGTCTGAAGAATCTGTCCTTGTCCACCTTCTCTATGTCCCTCAGGATTTTGAAGGTTTCTATCATGTTTTATTGTCATGTCTATATTGTCATTTATGTAAATTATGTCATCTCTGTTCTGTCTGGATTATTATGGATGTACTTTGTAACCCGTTCTGGGCTCTTTTGGGAGGACGGGCTGAAAAATTGAATAAATAAATTTGTACAGTCATAGATCATATGAAGTAATGAGCCAGCTGCTTGCCCATGTTGCTTCTGAGCACCGATGCCAAATAAAGGGTTAAGGTAGCAAGAAGAAATGCCAAAAGTCTGATTTGATTTGCCTCGGAATTTTTATCCCCACACATTTCACCCCCGGGAGCTTTTTCCCCCCCAACGGTCACTGCAGAACTAAATTGCAATTATTACCATTTTGGTTGGCCTTGCTCATTGCATATTGATTTGCATATGTTTTGGAATGAAGAGAACTGTTGTTTAAAAGGCCTTAGGGGTTTTGGGGAGCTGGGAAATTGACGAAAGTTGGAGCAAACCTTTGGAACTGAGAAGGGAAATATAGAGACTCCAGTTTTGAGTGACTGGAGATTCCCTCACCCTGAGGGGAAAAGGGCTCTTGACGGAGGACTTTGCAAAATCTCATGCAGTCCGCAGCGACCTTGTTGGTATGCCTTTTTACCAAACAAGACCCATGCAACATACCAAGAGCTGAAGGACATGCAGCCAGGACTCCAGCCACAAAAACTGATGTAAGATTTTGAACAAGCTGCAATTCAGGTATTTGATATTGTAATTCCCCAATATTAAAAACACAGGTGGCTTATTCCACCTATCACAGGCAGTTTGGCATAGAGTTCAGAATGAAGGGCTGACAGTGCAATGGGAAGATCACAAATTTGGATCCGCATGGCGTTGCCAGATTTTACATTTGTAAAATCCGGACCCCTGGACCCAGGGCTGCCCATCCCCACCCCGTTATGCTCCAGTCCTGTCCTTAATCCCGCCCTAGCCACGCCCCCTCTGCTTGCTCAACACAATTTCGGGGGAAGCTTTTCAAAGCCCAAAGTGCCGGGTTTTGAAAAGCCGTCCGGACCCCCGGGCATGTCCTGAAAAGGAGGACCTATCCGGGGAAATCCAGACATTTGGTAGCCCTAGATCCACAGGATACCAGCCCTTGCCTTTGTCCCACCTGAGAATGTTGTACAGTCTACAAAAGCCTTCCATTCTCCCCAAGTTCAACAGAAAAAGTTATTGGAGTCTACCTTGGAATTCCAGGCACCCAAAGTCTGCAATAGCCTACCTTTAGGTTTATGCTGGTTCCCCACTTACTACAATTTCAAGAAGATGGGGCAGAGCATGCTACTGGGGTTCAAGGAAGGTTTAGATAAATTCCTGAAGGATAAGGGGATTGAGGGGTACAGATAGAAAGTAGAGATAGGTTATAGGAAAATCAGGGACCACTTAACAGGTCATGGACCTGATGGGCCGCCGCGGGTGCGGACCTCTGGTCTGACCCAGTGGAAGCAACTTCTTATGTTCTTATGGTAAAGACATATCTTTTAACTTTGTAATCCACTGGAAGCCTACCCATTTCTGATCTGAGAAATCTTACTTTAACGCAAACCGACTGTCCTGTAATTATATTGTAGACCACAAAGAATCCTAGTAGAAAATCACAAGATATAAGGAATTGTGTGGTATGGTATATAGAAGCTGATAACGATAAGATTGGATTGCTTAGCAAATATTTCTGTTCTGTGTACACAGCTGAAGCGCCAGGAGCGGGACCACAGAAGACAAACACGTACACCCTGATCGATTTTCGGAGGACTGGGCTCGTGAGGAGCTCACAAAACTATAGGTGGACAAAGCGATGGCTGATTGGTCTATTTTTCCAGCAGGGAGATGCTACCTAAAAAGAAATGCACATTTATTATGATGTGTGTGTCACATATGGAGAAGTTTCCACGACTATATCATGTTCTTACATTTTCCATATCTCAGCAAAAGAAAGGAGCGTATTGTCTTGTTGACTAATCTCTATTTTTTTCTGATTATGGCATACCAGAAGGGTGAGTCTATTTCTAATTTCATGTTTCCTGATTCAACCTGAACAAAGGAAACTACTGTATTTATATAATGCATTTGTTCTTTTCTCACCAAGGAGAAAAATATCTTCCTCAAAGTGTATTTACATGTCATAAATGTCTCATTTTTGCAGCATTGGGGAAGTAATCAATATATTTTGTTAGCAAATCGGCATCAAATATTGTCCAAGAAACCCTCAGAGCATATTAATTTCATTGTACTAACATGAATTAATATTGACATTGTTTGCGCTCATGTATATAGGAGAAAACTGCAATGCCACCATTTTTAGAATCATAGCATATAAGGTTTAAAGTTCTCTCTTCTTTTTAGTGTGTGAGGTGCAGTCGCTTGCCACCAGCACATTGTATGGGAGCGGTTCTCTTTAAACTGGAGTCCTCCACCAATAGTCCTACCAGTAGATGGTGCTGTTTCACTATCACATTTTCAATAGTGAGGGACAGACAAGCTCTGCAGGACTCCAGGGAATTTGCTTGACCCTAGTAATTGAAAATGGAGAATGACACAGGGACAAATTTTTCCCCATCCCCACAGGAACTCAATTTCCTTGTCCCGTCCCCATGAGTTTTGTCGCTGCCCCTGCCCCATTCCTGTAAGCTCTGTTTTAACTGCACAAGTGTTTGAGGCTCATGCAGATGAGGACGGAGTTTAGGCATTGGTGGAATGAGGCATTATGACATCACAATCTGAGCTCTAGAATTGCTACTTAGGATTTTAAAGGGTTTGAGGCTTGTGCAGATGAGGACAGAGCTTAGGCATTGGTGGAATGAGGCATTATGACATCATAATCTGAGCTCTAGAATGTTGCTACTTAGGATTTTAAAGTGTTTGAGGCTTGCGCAGATGAGGACGGAGCTTAGGCATTGGTAGAATGAGGCATTATGACATCACAGTCTGAGCTCTAGAATGTTGCTACTTAGGATTTGAAAGTGTTTGAGGCTTGGGCAGATGAGGACGGAGCTTAGGCATTGGTGGAATGAGACATTTTGACATCACAATCTGAGCTCTAGAATGTTGCTACTTAGGATTTTAAAGGGTTTGAGGCTAGTGCAGATGAGGACGGAGCTTAGGTATTGGTGGAATGAGGCATTATGACATCACAATCTGAGCGTTCTAGAATGTTGCTACTTAGGATTTTAAAGCATTTGAGGCTTCTGCAGATGAGGACGGAACTTGCCGGAGTTGGGCAGGGACAGGAAAAGAACTTGCAGGGATAGAAAAATGAGTTCCTGCGGGGATGGGGAATAATTTGTCCCCATGTCATTCTCTAATTGAAAACACAATATTGGTGCACCACCCCCTACAATTGGAGGACTCCTGCTCAGGTTATAAGGAACAAGGCCAATTACAGTAGGAGCCCAGAAGATGTGCAGTAATCTTATATAAGTAGAGTTACCAGATTTTTGCTGAGCAAAAAGAGGATGTGCCCTGATCTGCCCCTGCCCCATTCCACCCACAGCTCCACCCCATCTTGCTCACAACCCTGCCTCGTTCTGACACCCAACACTAGACCCACCAAACCTCATCACTTTGGGCCTCATCTGGAGGGCATCTGCATCTAAAAACATAAGAATTGCTGCTGTTTGGTCAGATCAGTGGGTCCATCGTGCCCAGCAGTCTGCTCCCGCGGCGGCCCTTAGGTCAAAGACCAGTGCCCTAACTGAGTCTAGCCTTACCTGCGTACGTTCCAACTTTGTCTTGAATCCCTGGAGGATGTTTTCCCCTATAACAGCCTCCGGAAGAGCGTTCCAGTTTTCTACCACTCTCTGGGTGAATATGAACTTCCTTACGTTTGTACGGAATCTATCCCCTCTTAACTTTAGAGAGTGCCCTCTCGTTCTCCCTACCTTAGAGAGGGTGAACAACCTGATCTTGAAAACTGTTAACCTCTAATCTCTAACTATGAATGCTCCACTCAATTTATGGAATTTTTCTAATTCATTGTAAATCGCACGGAACTTCACGGTCCTGCAGTATATAAACTGTTGCTATTATTATCACTGTTGTTACTATCAGATGTTCTCAGCTATACTCTGTAAGTCGCTGTCTGTACAGTTTCTCTTCGTTGTAAACCGCCTAGAAGTCGCAAGAATACTGCGTCCAACATTGGTCTCCCTACTTAAAGAAGGATATAAAACTGCTGGAGAGGGTGCAGAGACGAGCAACTAAACTAGTGAAGGGTATGGAGAAACTGGAATATGAGGATCGACTTAAAACACTGGGATTGTTCTCCCTTGAGAAAAGGAGACTGCGTGGGGATATGATCGAGACCTTCAAAATACTGAAAGGAATCGACAAAATAGAGCAGAGAAGATTATTTACATTGTCCAATTTGACACGGACAAGAGGACATGAAATGAAGCTAAGGGGGGACAAGTTCAGGACTAATGTCAGGAAGTTCTGCTTCACACAGAGAGTGGTTGACATCTGGAATACTCTCCCAGGGGAGATTATTGCGGAATCGACAGTCCTAGGCTTCAAAAGCAAACTAGATGCATATCTCCTTGAGAGAGGCATATAAAGATATGGTTGGCTATAAAATAAGCCAGGTGTATACCTAGCAGGGCCTCCGCGTGTGCAGATCGCCGGACTTGATGGACCGAAGGTCTGATCCGGAGATGGCGCTTCTTATGTTCTTAGATTGTTGGCGGTATATAAGAATAAAGTTATTATTATTATTTATCTACTAAGTCTATCCCCTTCAGTACCTTGAATGTTTCGATCATGTCCCCTCTCAGTGCCCTCTTTTCAAGGGAGAAGAGGCCCAGTTTCTCTAATCTCTCACTGTATGACGACATCTGCACAGATGTGACGCGGTGATGTCACACGCATGCACAAATGCATGTGATGTCGCCGAGCTGCATCCGCACATGCACAGATGCCCTCCAGATGAACTGAAAGCTTTTCAAAACCCGGACAAAGTGCTGGGTTTTGAAAAGTTTATTTGGACGCCTGGACAGTCCTCTAAAAAGTGAACCTATCCGGATAAATCTGGATGTCTGGTAACCCTATATATGGGTCACCAAACCTTGGGCGCAGATCCTAAGCCCGCATGTAAACTGATTAGTTAATGAACTGTGAATCAATTGGTATTAATTGGGACTAATTTCAGTGCACAGGAAGATTTGCCCTGTGCTCTATTCTATCAGTTGGGTGCCTCTCGTGGGTATAAGGCAAAACAACTACGGCCAGACCAGCTCATTCATTGCATCTCATGGTGCAACTTACCTTTCCCACACACCTAGCCATGCCCTCTTCTAAGTGTAATTATTCTTGAATGTTGCAGTAATGACTTTGATTTAATTGCAACTTAATTGTAAGTTACAAATGGAAAGACCAGTATTAAGTAAACTACACAGTGATAAACATATAAGCACAACAGAGAATATGGGTGTCCCTAAAACTGCATATGTTAAACTCCATACACAACTGTTTACATAATATTCCATAGGAAAAGTACAGTTCAAGGATATATTTAGAATATTACTCGCTTTTATAAATAAACGTTCTGGGATGTTAGTTTTGATCACCGGCTTTACTCGACATGTTGCCCGGTCACATAGAGCCATAAGAATGAGAATAATTATGGCGCAGTGGTTAAAGCTACAGCCTCAGCACCCTGATGTGATGGGTTCAAACCCTGTGCTGCTCCTTGTGACCCTGGGCACGTGAAGAGGCCTGGGTTGGCGCATCCTGTGCAGAAGCGTTAGCAGGGCGTGGCAGAGACTTGCCTAGTTTTGATCAGAGGGTCTTATATACATGCAAACACATTTAAAACTTTGAAAAAGTCAGGATAAGTAACAAAAGACCAGGAAATTGGTGTATAGCGTAGGAAAATGGGAATTTCATATTTATGTGAATTGTTCGGTGAAGCAAGACCACAGAGGAAATCAGGATATATATAATACATGGAGGTATGAAACTGCCGCCATTATATTCTCTCTCTTTCTCTGTCCTTTGTTCAGGTTTTTGCCCGCCTTGAGCTTCCCTCGTGGTCTAATTGATACCAGATGGGCTTGAGCTGGGTATAATGGGCATAATAGAGAAAGTTTTCTTGCATTAAATATGAATGAAATATAATGTGTGAAACTATGGATGGAAGGGGCCCTGAACAAATGTGAGTGATTATGTGTATGAATGTGTATTGAACAAAAGAATTGGTTTTGAAAAAACATATTATATATATTTGCAACCTAAAGAAACTTAAAGGAAGCCTGAGCACAAATCTGGTAATAGTTAAGTTAGAATCTGAGACGCTGCACTAGTCTCCAGCATAGGAAGGGGGGCATTGGTAGCCCACACTTAGGAAAGTGTATCAGTGTAATTTGAAACTGTCAGTTGTTCAAAGCAGGAGGGGGGAGTACCCCTCCTCCTTTTTGTGCTGATAGGGCCATGAAGTTTTCAACACTTCAAATGCAGTTTCTCCTGAAACAGATAAGTAGGTTTAGATTTAAAGTTTTCGGCTATGTTATAAAATGTTTACATATATTCAGAAATGAATGTAAACAAAAAAAATAGGATTTCTGGAACTTTTATTCCATGTTAAAGAGAAGTTCTTTGTCCAAATTTAAGGACAGCCTCTGTTAGTGGATTGGCTGACAGCCAATGATGTCATGCAGGACAAAAGGTATATATTGGGGAGCTACGAATTATCGGGTTGAGATCTTTGTCAGCAAGGCCAGCATTTGGCGGCTGTAAAGACCTCCCGATGACGCACTAACTTTTTGATGGATGTTATTGAAATAAATAAAAATAATAAGTTTTTTTTTAACCTTTGCGTCATGTGCCATTTGTCATATTCATTGTACCCACCTACATTGGACCTGGCTGCTCAGCAAGTCACTTAATCCCTCCACCGCCCCAGGTACATTAGCTAGATTGTGAGCCCACTAGGACAAACTAGGAAAATGCTTGAAGTACCGCTTTGAGTGTGGTTTGAAAACTAGAAAAAGACAGCATGCAATCCCTTTCCCTGATGTCATAAATGCCTGGTAAATAGTAGCAACATTCCAGAGCTGAGATTGTGATGTCATAATGCCTCGTTCCGCCAATGCCTAAGAGCCAACCTTGTCAGTGATGTCACAATGGCTTCATTGTCCTATACTTGGCTCACTGCTGATATTATATTGGTGGAGAGGGTGGTGCAGTGGTTAAAGCTACAGCCTCTGCACCCTGATATTGTAGGTTCAAACCCCATGCTGCTCCCTGTGATTCTGTGTTTTGACACTTAATCCGCTTTGACCATGTTTGCAAAACTACAGAAAGGCAGTATAGAAGTGCCAACCCCCTTTCTCTTAAATAATGATGATGGATCACTTCAAGATAACTTGAATTATGTCTAGCCAGGAAATAGTTTCATTGGAGTTTGTTTATTTATTGGAGCATCTCAAGTAGCCATAGTTGGCCATAGAAAACACTGCCTTTCAAATACAAATTTAAGTAGAGATGCATTTGAACGACCCAGCAGAGAAAAAGGCCCTAAAGGTGCAGTCAGAGGTTGCTTGTCTATTGTTCCCAGGTCCTGAGTTCAAATCCTATGCTGGCATGCCGGTCAGGTGGCCGGCCTCTGGCCAACTCAGCCATCCATCACTTGGTAAATGAGAACCTAGCCTTAGCTAGGGGTAAAAACCACCCTGCTAATAGTCTGCCAAGAAGCAAGCCCACAAGTAAAAGCACCCATAATAATAATAGTAATAATAACAGTTTATATACCGCAATACCGTTAAGTTCTATGCGGTTTACAAAAGATTAGTGAAGTACAAGTTGAGAGAAGTTAAGGGATTGGAAAACAGGAGGGGGATAGGACAGGAGAACCGTTATAGAGGGGGAAGTAGAGGAACAGGCCAGCTGTCTAGATATTTCAGGAACAGGTGAGTTTTGAGGCGCTTCCTAAATACCTCATAAGTGGTGGGCGAGAGCAGTTGTTCTAGGTCTTTACCCCATAACGCACTTGTTCAGAGCCTGGCTATTAACCTTAAAACTTGCCCATTCAATATGTGAATCTGGTAAGTAGAATACAGATGAGCCCAGGAGAATCAATTCATTTCTTTACTGTAGGCTTGCTTTTCTGGTATACAATTTATTGACTCCACAATCTCAAGACCTGGCATTTCACTCTGCCTGTGGGTACGTGCTATCCCATACCAGTTTGCCCCAAGTTTCCCATCACAAAAGATTTATCAAATATCCAGCTGCAGGCTATAAATCTTAGCATTACAATAAGCACAACATGTTAAACTTGAGTGAAATATGCTACGCACATCTGGCATTTTCCAAAGTCTTTTACATGAATAAATCATTTTTGTATCTCGCCCGTCCTGAAAATTGCCCTTCTCAGGGTGGGGCAGTAAACCGAGCCCAGTTCAGTGCTTGGCATTTTCAAAAGTACATACTGATATGTGGCTGTATATCCCTAGCCCACAGGTGTCAAAGTCCTTCCTCGAGGGCCGTAATCCAGTCAGGTTTTCAGGATTTCCCCAATGAATATGCATGAGATCTATTTGCATGCACTGCTTTCATCGTACGCTAATAGATCTCATGCATATTCATTGGGGAAATCCTGAAAACCAGACTGGATTGCGGCCCCTGAGGAGGGACTCTGACACCCCTGCCCTAACCCCTCCCCTCTGCTCCTTTACCCCCCCCCCCCGTACAAATAATAGATACAGAAGCTCATTTTCAAAGCACAAAGTACTTTGTGGTCTGAGTGCCTTGAAAATGAGACCTATAATGCAACAGAAGCGTTCAATTAAACCAGGGATGTCAAAGTCCCTCCTGGAGGGAAACAATTCAGTCGGGTTTTCAGAATTACCCCGATGAATATGCATGAGATCCATTTGCATACGATGGGAGGCAGTGCATGCAACTAGATCTCATGCATATTCATTGGGAAATCCTGAAAACCCGACTGGATTCCGGCCCTCGGGACCCACCCCTGTACTAGGCCATACTTTGTAATTGGAATATTATTACATCCATTGCTTATGTCTGACTTATTCTTCCTATACACCACCTTGTGTGAATTCCTTCAAAAAAGGCAATTTAAAAAAAAAACCAACACCCTAATAAATAAATAAATAAATAAATGCCTTTACTCTAGCACCTCAGGAGGGGAAATTCAATGGCACTCACCCAGACAATATTGCTAACAGTCCCCTCTGATTCCGTGCCACTGTCTGAGCCGGAAATAATGCACTGCTATCCAGGCAAGCAGAACCACGGAATTAGCAGGCCCTGCTTTGCTGGTTAGCTGTGCAGATACAGAGATAAATATTGGCCAAACCCACATGTTTCCGGGTGTCGCCAGCGAACTGGATATTCCATGCCGGTGGAAGAATCGAATGCCCAGATTTAAAAGAGTTAGCAGACTCGGTGCTTAGAAAATATTCACTGCCGCTAGCCGAGCACTGACCAGATCGTAACACCTGCAAATAATACATAGGCCAGACAAAAAACCGTGACTATAATATCTACCTTTTCACATGCTGTAAACAAATGTTCATGTGGTCTTCACGCTCTATCCCAGTTTTTCAAACCCCAGTCCTCAAGGCACACTGAGTCAGTTAGGTTTTCAGGATATCTGCATTGATTATACTAGAAACGGATCTGCCTATAAAGAAGTGGGGAAGGGCCCAGGGCAGCAAAGACGACTCCTCGCCTGGTGTATTATACAGTCAAACAAAATTATAAGAATCATTTTAAAAAAGGATGGTTAACAAAACTAAGAATGTCATGCCTCAGATTCACTCCATGGTGTGACCTCACCTGGAGTATTGCGTTCAATTCTGGTCTCCTTATCTCAAAAATATAGCGGCACTGGAAAAGGTTCAAAAAAGAGAGGCCAAGATATTAAAGGGGATGGAACTTGCCCTGTATCGGTAACACGGAATATTGCTACACCTTGGGTTTTGGCCAGGTACTAGAGACCTGGATTGGCCACCTTGAGAACGGGCTACTGGGCTTGATGGACCATTGCTCTGACCTACTAAGGCTATTCATATGTTCTTATAGTCTTAACTCCTTTCATATGAGGAAAGACTAAGAAGGTTAGGGCTCTTCAGCTTGGAAAAGAGACGGCTGAGGGGAGATAGGATTGAAGTCTACAAAATCCTGAGTGGAGTAGAACGGGTACAAGTGGATCGATTTTTCACTCCGTCAAAAATTACAAAGACTAGGGGACACTCAATGAAGTTACAGGGAAACACTTTTAAAACCAATAGAAGGACATTTTTTTTCACTCAGAGAATAGTTAAGCTCTGGAATGCATTATCAGAGGATGTGGTAAGAACGGATAGTGTAACTGGTTTTAAGAAAGGTTTGGACAAGTTCCTGGAGGAAAAGTCCATAGTCTGTTATTGAGAAAGACATGGAGGAAGCCACTGCTTGCCCTGGATCTGTAGCATGGAATGTTGCTACTCTTTGGAGATTCCGCATGGAATGTTGCTACTCTTTGGGGTTCCGGAATCTTGCTTACTCTGAGATAATGGAATGTTGCTATTCTTTGGGTTTTGGCCGGGTGCTGGTGACCTGGATTGGCCACCGTGAGAACGGGCTACTGGACTTGATGACCCAGGAAGGCTATTCATATGTTACGTTCTTATCTTATGTTAAAAACCTGGCAGATCTATTTAATAAAGGGTTTTTGAAGAGCCATCTTTGCTGCCCTACTTCCCTTCCTTCCCGGATTTATCTGTGGGGTTTTGATTCTCCATTTGCGTGTTCATTCCTTTACAAAGAAGGTGGCACATGCAAATTCAAGCTGCATATCTTGAAAACATGACACGCCCGCTCTAAGTAATCGCTTCGTGTTCTGGCCCTTGGGGGCCTCTTCTCAGCTGACAGACTCATCGTTCTGATACACAGGATTGATGTAAGCCGCCGCTCCTTCATTTACTGGCATGCCGACTGGTAGTGAATGTTCAGTTTTGCCCACTGGAGGCCAGTGGATATCCTCCTCCAGCGCCCGCTGCAGTTTTTTATAGCAGCTCTTTGACCGGAAGTGTGCCCACTTTTTCAGCAGTAGCCAGAGCGCTCTGTGTTCAATTATGGCTTCCTGAAAAATGAGAGAAAGAGGGCACGTGAATCTTTCTGTACTGGAGACTATATTTCTTTTAGAAAACCCTAATGAATGAAATATAAATCCGTATACTCCATCCCATGTACTCTGGTCAAGCTCTGAGCTAAGCTTGTGTATTCAACTCGTCTTAGTGTAAGAAAATACCTCTTCAAGAGGAATGTGGATGCCTAAACAAGAGGGTAATAATTAAAATAATATAGGAGGGGGGGCGCCGAAAAGTTCTCAGCCCAACCAACCAACTTCCTAAATTCTGAGCGTAACTTTGCCACCGGAGCTGAAAAGAGTGTTATCTTATTTCCTGAAGGGCCAATCTGCTGCTCGTGTCAGCTTCGGCTCTTCCTCTGATGTCATTTCCTAGGTGCGGGTCCAGGAAGTGATATCAAGAGGAAGAGCCAATGCTGGTTGGGGTTGCTGCCCGTGCCGCGAACATCAAAGAGATACGGGGAAGGGGCACGTGCCTATGCGGTAGGGGGAGCGGGGGAGGAATGGGGGACACCCAGGGCGGACTGCCCCCCCTGCCCCCACCCCTCACTACGCGACTGTATTTTAGAATGCACTAAGTAGGACCGTGATAATTCTGCATTATTGTTTGACTAAACTTAGGTGCCTACATCAATGTCCCAAGCCAAGGTTGGCGCCTAATTTAACAGATTTATAGGCTTAATTGGCACCGATAATTAGCACTTAACACCTCATAACTGACACTAATCGGACTTAATTGAAAGTTAGGGCGCCTAATTCAAAAACGCACTTATAAAAAGTAGGTGCCCAATCCAAAGCTCCTACCTAAAAATGGGTGTGGTTAGAGGGTGGGTCATGGGCATGTCTTTCAATTAGGCGCCTCTTTGTGAATTAGGTGCTGTTAGGCGCCTAACCCAGGCATACATTGGATGCGCCTAAACCTAGGTTGCCTAGCAACGCCTAAGCTTGCCTAGATGGCGCTAAGTGTGCACTTAACTGCTATAGAATTACACTTAGCATCTTACTATTTGACAGGTACTGTTTAGGTAGACCAGTGGTCCCCGACCCTGTCCTGGAGGACCACCAGGCCAATCGGGTTTTCAGGCTAGCCCTAATGAATATGCATGAGAGAGATTTGCATATAATGGAAGTGGCAGGCATGCAAATCTGCCCCATGCATATTCATTAGGGCTAGCCTGAAAAGCCGATTGGCCTGGTGGTCCTCCAGGACAGGGTTGGGAACCACTGAGGTAGACTATATAGAATCAGGCCCGTTCTGCCCACAAGACGCCCCTCCATAAATATATTGAGAAAATGATTAATGCACGGTTGGTATGCAACAGCAGGGAAATTGCCGCCTTTTACGGTAAACCTTTCCGTGTGTGCTAGCTGTGAATCCAGGCTTAACGTCCTTTAGTGAAGGGGTCTCAAAATTTGAAGCCATGTATGTAATCTTGCTATTCGCTAGTGAAAGAATAATAAATTCCGAATGATCGTATGTAAAAAGGTAGTTTAGAAGAATGATAACAACAGGTATTCACCTCCACAGTGAAAGATACAATCAACAGTATTACGAGGGCGAGAACAATGAAACCTCTCCACAGAACTGGCGTGCAGACGAGCTGTGAGCAAGGAAAGTGCAAATCGCTTAATTAAAATATTCTAAAGGTTACACATGGAGATAATTATCAGAGTCATTTTCAAGGCTAAATAGTAACAGAGAAAAATGAAAGCAGATAAAGACCATCTATTCTAATCTAGTCTGCCATCATGCTATCTACTATGCCATCCTCTCCCTTAGAGAACCAATATACAGTACGGGAAAACTGTGGATTGCAAGTGTTTTGCAAGACAATTTTAACCTGATATACAAGCGAGGTCTTGCAATACGAGTACATACAGCAGGGGTGTCCAATGTCGGTCCTCGAGGGCCGCAATCCAGTCGGGTTTTCAGGATTTCCCCAATGAATATGCATTGAAAGCAGTGAATGCACATAGATCTCATGCATATTCATTGGGGAAATCCTGAAAACCCGACTGGATTGCGGCCCTCGAGGACCGACATTGGACACCCCTGACATACAGTATACACAGATCACATCATCACAACTGAGCCGATGGTTCTGCAATCTTGCAATACAAGTACATACAGTATACGGTTCACAGTCATTCGCGCGTGGGACAAAGGAGTGCCGATATTTGAACCCAGACAATTGGGCACAAGACACCAGTGCGCTACCAGAAAAGTTAATTTTAAAGAGCTGCTGATGGGGGGGTGGGGTTGGAAACCCCCGTTATAGAGGAAACAACTTTTTCCCGATTTTTTAGGAAAAAGTTAAGTTTTCTGTATAATACAGGGTTTGCACCTCCCCCAACAGCAGTGTGAACACTATTAAGTAAAGTGTGGCTTTCTCCCCCCCCCCCCACATCCCCCATCAGAGCTTTTTAAAATTAACTTTTACAGCGGCGCGCTGGAGTCTTGCGCGCAATTGTCTGGGCCGAAATATCGGCACGGCTTTGTCCGATGCGCTTCTGTCCTGTCACCCCAGTATACACACATCACATCACCACAACTGAGCCGATGGTTCTTCAATCTCTGACACTGCGGGAGCGCAGCGACTTGCAAAACGAGTACGTATAGTATTTTGCATTACAGTTTTTGGGTTGTGGAGCGAATCATCTGAGTTTCCATTATTTCCTGTGAGGAAATTCGCTTTGATATATGAGTGTTTTGGATTACAAGTATGTTTTTGGAACGAATTATGCTCACAAACTAAGGTTTTACTGTACTTGTCCCAAGCTTTCTTGTCTCTATCTCCTCCTCCGGGAGGCTGTTGCACACATTCCCCACCCTTTCAGTGAAAAAGTATTTTCTGAGGTTAACTCTGAATCTATCCGGCTTCATCTTCATCCTGCGTCCCCTTAGTCCAGTGGTCTCAAACTCAAACCCTTTGCGGGGCCACATTTTGGATTTGTAGGTACTTGGAGGGCCGCAGAAAAAAAATAGTTAATGTCTTATTAAAGAAATGAGAATTTTGCATGAGGTTAAACTCTTTATAGTTTATAAAACTTTCCTTTAACAGTTTTACCTTATGCAAAATTGTCATTTCTTTAATAAGACATTAACTATTTTTTCTGCGGCCCTCCAAGTACTTTATTTTTTCTGCAGCACTCACATTTAAAGTTTAATATCTTTTCTTTCTCAAAACTGGCACATTTCAATCACTAAATTGAAAATAAAATCATTTTCCTACCTTTGTTTGGTAATTTCATCAGTCTCTGGTTGCACTTTATTCTTCTGACTGTGCATCCAATATTTCTTCCCTACTTTCAGCCTCCTGTATGCTTCCTCTCCTCCAGACCTCATTCCCTCCCCCAACTTTTTCTTTCTTTCTCTATGTCTGTCTTTCTCTGATTCCGTGTCCCATTTTTTGCTTTGTTTCTGGCTCCCTGTCCCCCCCCTTCTTTCTTTCTTCCTTCCTGCCCTCCCCTATGCCACCGCCGCCGGGGAATAGGCTTCTGCTGCTGCTGCCGCCATCGGGAACAGGCCGAGATCTCCACGGGGCCAACCAACTCTCGCCGCTCAACGTCAATTCTAAAGTCGGAAAGGACGTTCCGGGCAGCCAGGCAGCGATTGGCTAGCCAGAACGTCCTCTCGACGTCAGAATTGAGGTCGGGCGGCGAGAGAAGCAGGGAGATCAAAGAGCATGGTGCCGGCCTGTTCCCCGATGGCAGCGGTGAGAAGGGAAGGGAAGCAGTTGGGCACCCCTGCTCTAGACGAGCCGCGAGCAGCACTCTAGGAAGAACAGTGGAGGGTGACCAGCTGTGCGGACCGCCCCCCCATTGGTACGCCACTGGAGCAGCAGCGTGTCTGGCCGGCTCATTCCATTCAAAGCCGCGGGTGGCAGCTCCTCGCGAGATCCGCGCCTGCGTCTGAAGCCTCTCTGATGTTGTGATGTCAGAGAGGCTTCCGATGCAGGAGTGAATAGCGCAAGGAGCCGCCAACCCGCGGCTTTGAACGGAACGAACCAGCCAGACCCGCTGCTGCTCCAAAAGGAAGGAATTATCCAGTCCAGACCGCGGGCCGCAAATAAAACTAGGAGAGCCACATGTGGTCAGCGGGCCGCGTGTTTGAGACCGCTGCCTTAGTCCAATGTTTTCTTTCAATTTAGAGATCACCGCATGTGAATTTAAGTCAAGAAGGTATTTAAGCATCTCTATCATATCTCCCAGAGAAAACATAGGATCACTATTGACTGCACTCTACAGCACGGGTAGGGCCTGGGTTGTGGGGGAGGGGGAGAGTACGGCTCAGGGGTGTCTTGCCTCTTTTCTTCAGAGCAGGATTTACAGTAGGGAATTGGAGCTTGGGGGGAAGGGCGGGCGACATTACGAATGTCTACGTTGCTATTTCACAACACAGAGGTTCATGTACATTGAAAGAGATGTCTATGTGCCAGCTTTTGGTCAAAAGGACAAAACAAAATGGAATTGTCCAGATCAGAATGATGTGCCCTACAAAAGTGTCCTCCAACTCCTCTGATAATGTGAAGATCTTTATTCCTCCAATGTCACAATGGTACATTCAAACGACTCTATGACTCGACATGTACATGTTTCGGCCTACAGGCCTGCCTCAGGAGTCTTAAGAATACACGAATGATGATATACAAAGAATGCTACCACTCACATAAATTCCACCCAAAATTCCAAAAAGGGAATGTTTTGGTTTGTAAATTCAACTGTTCCCAACTAGTGCCAAGCTTCCTGAGGCCTGTTGGCCGAAACATGTACATGTCAAGTCATTGAGTCATCTGAATGTACCATTGTGACATTGGAGGAATAAAGATCTTCACATTATCAGATGAGTTGGAGGACACTTTTGTGGTGCACATCATTCTGATCTGGACAATTCCATTCTGTTTTGTTGTATTTGTACCTGTGGTTTTGTTTTCCCCCTGGTTTGTTCTTCCTCCAGCTTTTGGTCAGCCATATTTCGGATGCCTTTTTCCCTAAATGGACAGTTCTTCACACAGGTGGCCACAGACGCCCTGTTCAATTATTTCAGAATAGGCTCTGTGTTGGCATATCTTGTTCTAAAGTACTAGTGGAACTTCAGATGTCCGGTCTTGGATGTCTGAATTCCAGTTTAAAAGTCTGTTTTACTCTTTGGAACCATGTCAGGTGCTTGTGACCTAGGTTGGATATTGCTGGAAACAGGAAACCAGGCTAGATGGACCTTCAGTCTGTGTCAGTTTGGCAACTCTTATGTTCTTATGTGAGCCGAGTATAGGAATAATCAAGCCATTGTGACATCACTGATGAGGTGGACTCTTAGGCATTTGTGGAATGAGGCATTATGACGTCACAATATGAGCTCTGGAATGTTGCTACTGTTTGGGGATCTGCTAGGTACGTGGGACATGCCTGCAATTCATACTTACATCCATTGCAACGTACAATTTCGGAATTTCGGCAAAAATAAAGAAAATGCAGATTCCAAGCTGCACCGCCAACACCAATACAAATATATCTGAAAAAGAGAGGGGCTGTTAGGATGTAAACTACCTTGATAAAACAGGCACCCAGATCCAAACTAGAGAGTTGCGCGGGGACAGAAATCCTGCCCATCCCCGCCCGTCTCCGCCAGGATCCTCTCCGTCCCCACCAGGATCCTCTCCATCCCCACCCGTCCCCGCCAGGATCCTCTCCGTCCCCACCCGTCCCCGCCAGGATCCTCTCCATCCCCACCTGTCCCCGTCAGGATCCCCTCCATCCCCACCCGTCCCCATCAGGATCCTCTCCGTCCCCACCCATCCCCACAAGGAATTACCTCCATCCCCGCCCGTCCCCATAAAAAGCAGCAATTACTTCTGATAGGATCATCAATTCCACAGTTTCTTTTGTGTTTGCGCTGCTGTTTTCCTTGTGGAATCCCTTTGGTGGAACCCTTTTTTTGTTTTCTGTTCAGGTAATTCACTTATAAACCCCCTCTTTTACTAAGGCTGACTTGTCCATTATATTATATGGACGAACCCTGCTTCCAAAGCCTTCCATCCCCGTGGGAGTCCTGATGGCCAGAGGGGGGTCCCCGTGGGAGTCCCGTGGGTTAGGGGGGGATTCCCGCGATCCCCGTTCCCATGCAGACCTCTAATCCAAACTCAAAAAAAATTCAAAATTAATAGACTTTTCCTTGTTTCTTTTTAAAAACACGACAAGATGATATCTGGATTGCTTAATTTTTGGTGTCATTTCAAAATGGAAGCACATCCTTACTCACCATTCCCGTGAATTTGATAGCGACTATTCTATAGAAAAGTTAAGAGCTCCTTTTCCAAAGGTGCGGTAGAGGTTTGTACCACGGGCTGGCGAGGCAAACGTTCCAACGCTCAGAGGAATTCTACACGCATCGGAGCATTTACCTCGCTAGCCTGCGGTAGAAAATAAAGAGCCAGCGTACTCACAGTTGGTGTATATAGGTCGTCTGAAGGGTTTGCCCTTGGAAAATACGAAGGCCACTATAATGCAGTTTATGGTACTTAGCAGCCAGACTGTGGTGTTTTCATAGCTTCTGTACTTAGATTGAGCCTCTTGTGATTCAGTCGCGTTTGTTGTTCCGTTTTCACTCAGGCTAAAATTCGCCGGAGAACATGCACTGCAAGGGAACCCAGACTATGTTGAAGTCACTTTTTTCGCACGAAGAGCTGCGCTGGTTATATGGGGAGGGTCATTTGGTTCATAGGCAACGGCGCGAAAGACAAAGGCGCACCCGGACAATTGAGCGCAGCGCGGAGGCGTGCGCCGCTCAAAATTACTGTTTTTAGGGGCTCCGACGGGGGGTTTTGTTGGGGAACCCCCCCACTTTACTTAATAGACATCGCGCCGGCTTATGGGGGGTTTGGGGGGTTGTAACCCTCCACATTTTACTGTAAACTTAACTTTTTCCCTAAAAACAGGGAAAAAGTGAAGTTTTCAGTAAAATGTGGGGGGTTACAACCCCCCAAACCCCCCACAACGCCCCCACAACGCGGCACGATGTCGCCCCCCCCATCGGAGCCCTAGAAACAGTAATTTAGAGCAGCGCGCGCCTCCGCACTGCACTCAATTGTCTGGGCGCGCCTTTGTCCCGGCGCACTTTTGACCTGACACCGGGTCATTTTTGATAGGGCTTTAGATGATTTGAGAAAACGTCCAAAAATCGTGTGGAGAAAATATCCATTTTCAAACCTGAAAGACATCGATTCCCCCTTCCCCCCCCTCCCCCGAAAATGGCCTATTTAGATGTTTTGGCCGTCAGAACATCCAACCTTAGGATGTCTAACTTTTTTGGACATTCTCAAACACAAAAGCATCCAAGTTTGAAACGTCCAAACCCAATGTTGGACGTAGGCAGGGCCAACATTTTATACCACACTGGCCCACACAGACATGCCAGCAGAGAAATAAGGCACCTTAAAGGGGGCTGCTGTGAACTTCACATAAAGGATGTCAGGTACACATTTCACCATAACCCCGTTATAATTCATAATGAGCCCTCCAAAACTCCCCCCCAAACCTACTATACCCAAAAGCCCTTATGGCTCTAGGTGGCACCGACTATATGGCAGTATAGTAGGATTTGGGTGGGGTTACACTTTGTACCATAAACGTAGTAGTTAGAGTGGGATATGGGCTAGGGTCCCCTTCTCTATGGTTCACTAGCCAACCCACCAGGTTACTCCGACACCTACTAGGATTTCCCATTCCAGGTAGGTACTGTTTTATTCAGATCCTTGGGGGGGTGGGAGGGGGGTCAAAGACCACTGTGGGCGTGTGGAGGTGTCCAGTGATCACCAACCCCCCCACCCCCATAAAAATATTAATCACAACTTGAAAATTGTGCCTCCAGAACATCAGCACCTGGCAGCCTGGCATAGGAAAGCCTAGTCGCGCTGCACAGAGGCGTCTTAAGTGGTCTTAGGGGTTGGTTAGGGACCCATGAGAGGAGGACCCATGCCCATAAGCCACTGTAATGACTGCATTGATGGTGAAACATGTGCACTCCCCTAAAAAACCCCAATCCCTTTTGTACTGCCCTATAAATGGCTCCTGCAGCCATAAGGGCTATTGGGATGGTAGATAGATGGGTCTAGGAGATTCTGGAGGTGGTTTGGGGGGCTCACCATGACCTATAAGGGAGCTATTGTTAGATGATTACAGGGCACCCTTTTTGTGAAGTTCACAGCAGTGCCCTGTAAGGTGCCCTGTGTGGGTGTCCTGTCCATCACTTTGCAGACTCCTCCCACGTCTAGGCGTTTTGGACTTGGACGAAAAGTTGGACGAAAATGTGGTATAAAGATGGACGATTTAGCGACCTGGACGATCAGGCGGCAGGACGTATAGATAGACAATTTTCGAAAACAAATATTTTTGGGCGTATTTTTCAAAAATGTGTCCTACGCT
The DNA here is from genome assembly GCF_902459505.1 of Geotrypetes seraphini. Classification (NCBI taxonomy): domain Eukaryota; kingdom Metazoa; phylum Chordata; class Amphibia; order Gymnophiona; family Dermophiidae; genus Geotrypetes; species Geotrypetes seraphini. The sequence continues at coordinate 180,879,624 of NC_047092.1, read as the reverse complement.
GTTTTTTTTTACTTTGGACGACTTGCGACTTAGACGAAAACAGACTTAGACGTTCCTTTCGATTATGCCCCTCTGATACCTGAAAACTGAGCTTAGAGACTCACAACTTTAGATAGTTAATTTTCTAGGGGCCTCCACCCTGATGCAGTGTGATGGTGAATTGTCTTCAACTTCTCGCATTTGGGTTTCCCCTCATAAATAATATAAGGAGAGCAGAGGCCATAAATATCACCTTTCAGGATTTCAGGGGTACCACTGCAACTCCTTATGACTCTGGTGCAAAAGAAGTACCTGTCTAAAATATGTAAATTGCTTTGATTGTGTAAACCTCACAGAAAAAGTGATATACAAGTCCCATACCCTTACTATGGCCCACTGCATTAAAACACACACAACGCCAATTGCCTTCAATCTGTCTCTCCTTTCACCTCAGCAATGAGCAGCCATACACACCTTATCCCCCCTTCCCTAACGAGGTGCCATTTACTTCCCACTTAGGAGCCATACCCTCCTCTGTCCCATTGCACCTTTAAACGGTAGCTGCGCCTCATAATTGTAGTCATCTCATACTACCACCAGGGGTCATCTTGGCAAATAACAGAGTCTGAGAATGTTCATCCATCTGTGCTCTCTACCCACAGCGCAAAGTGTTTGTACATAACCTGGGACTTTTACCTGTAAATGTTATCCTTACTGTACCAGGGCTGGTGCTGGACAAGAACAAAGCCACAGACTTGCACGATTAAACTGAAGAGAATATTAAGCACCACAGAGAGCAGCAAAGGGGGCGAGATCAGCTGCGCAGGAGGCCGGTATGGTGCTAGTTTTGGGTAGGCATGATTCAAACTCACTGCAAAAAATGGGGAGGGGGGGAAAAAAATCAGTGGTCCTCTTTAGCTCGTTAATAAGTGTAATCGTATAATGTAATATTTTTTGCACTAAATGGTGTGTTTTAGAGCAGTGGTTCCCAACCCTCTCCTGGAGGACCACCAGGCCAGTCGGGTTTTCAGGATAGCCCTAATGAATATGCATGAGAGAGATCTGCATATAATGGAGGTGCCAGGCATGCAAATCTGCTCCATGCATATTCATTAGGGCTAGCCTGAAAACCCGACTGGCCTGGGGGTCCTCCAGGACAGGGTTGGGAACCACTGGTTTAGAGCCAGTATAAAGTCAATCTGAAAACTATATTTAGGCACTAAGAAGACGCTTTTTTGGAGCCTATTCTATAAAGAAAATAAGCACCTGCTTTTCTTTATAGAATGCCAGTTTAAAAGGTCAACTGAGCAATACACAGCTATATCTTACAGCTATATCTTACAGCCATAGAGCTGTAAATTCTTGGTTCTAGATCAGGGGTGTCAAAGTCCCTCCTCAAGGGCCGCAATCCAGTCGGGTTTTCAGGATTTCCCCAATGGATATGCATGAGATCTATTTGCATACACTGCTTTCATTGTATGCTAGTAGATCTCATGCATATTCATTGGGGAAATCCTGAAAACCCAACTGGATTGCGGCCCTCGAGGAAGGACTTGGACACCCCTGTTCTAGATTGTGAAAGTATGTATATAAATGATAAAATATTGCGGTCTATGCATACAAATGTTCACCCTGCCAAACCTCACTGCTGTCAATGCTAGGGTTACCATAGGGCACCAGAAAAAGGAGGGCGGATTGAGACATCCGGGTTTTACTTCCATTGCTTTCAGTCTCAGTCCGTCCTCCTTTTTCCTGGAGCCCTATGGTAACCTTAACTGCGGAGCTGTCAAATTACCTGGTTCTAGAAGGGATACTTTATGGCCAGTTCTGGTTTTCAACTTACATCCCAAACGTGATGCTCTTTCCATGGAAAGAAAATTCCACACTCATTGCTCCTCTCACCATAAAAAATGTTCCACTTCAAATAGTTAATAATACAAAAATTTTAGGGGTAATTTTTGATTCCAAACTGAATTTCCACGATCACATTAGTAATACCGTTAAAACTACTTTCTACAGATTACGTAGGATTAGGTCTATTTCAAAATTTCTATGTCCAAGATCATTAAATATTCTCATTCACTCTTTAGTGATATCCAAACTAGACTACTGCAATGCTCTTTTTAAAGGTATATCATTAACTGAACTCAAACGTTTACAAATTATCCAAAATGTTTCCATAAAACTCATTACCAAATCCAGAAAATTCGACCATGTTACGCCTCTCTTAAAAAACGCACATTGGCTTCCTGTTATCCATCGGATAACATACAAACTTTGTTTGCTTACTTTCAAGTCTCTACTGTATAAGACTCCTGCATTCATATATAAATTATTAATACCATATCACCCAACCAGAACCTTAAGATCTATTGAACAGAATTTACTGACTGTTCCATCACTGAAAATTATAAACACTAGACGGCAGTTTATATTTTCAGTAACCGCACCACAGACCTGGAACGCTCTTCCAATTTTTTTATGAAACGAGCAAGATTTGGTAAAATTTAAAAGTAATTTAAAAACATTTCTTTTTAACGATGCTTTTAATACTTAATTTAATAATTTCTTAAAGTCAGTAATTTTAATAGTTTACACCTTAGCGCTTAAATGTCTTCCCTATTGTGTTTTTCCTTTGTTTTGCTTTTACTTAACAAATGTATTTCAAAACCCTTCTTTCCCTATGTAATGGAAATATGTAATACCCAACGTAATTATTTATTGTTTGTACTGTTTGTTTCTTATTGACTATCTTTTTAATATGTACATCACTTTGAATTTGATTAAGCGATTAATTAAGAAAAATAATAAACTTGAAACTTGAAAGTAGTGTGGGATTTGTAGTGCTTGATTCTTGCCATTGAAATCAGTACTGAAGGTCCCCTAATGCATTGGGATGAGGTTATCAGAAATCCAGGACTGGCCAGAAATCTCCCGCCTAGAACTCAGTAACTTGAATGCTCTGAGGGAGGGGGTAGGGTTACCAGACATCCAGGAAAATCCGGACATGTCCTCTTTTTAGAGGACTGTCCAGGTGTCCGGACGGACTTTCCAAAACCTGTCAGTTTGTCCGAGTTTTGGAAAGCCTCAGCTCTGGCCGCACCTGGGCCAACTGGAATCCTAGGCCCATCTCCCAGTGCATTCTGGGATGCACTGGGAGTGGCCTAAGATTCCAATTGGCCAGATCCCTTAGGTCACCCACACACACACACACACAAACAAACACACATAGGAGGTTAGGGGGTTCTTGGTGGGGTGGGGTGGGGTGGGGCGGGGGTCTGCTTTGAGTGGGAAAATGTAGGGAAGAAAATTAAGACTGCAGGGACGATGAGGGGACAGGGATGAATCTCTGTCCCCGTGTCTCTCTCTAGTCTGCAGATCTGAAGGTGCAGGATCTCTGCTGTTCCTAAATCAAGCCAGCAGGTGGCATCAGAAGCACAGAACATATGCCTCATTCTATCACTATGAACATTTTCTCTGCAGCGTTTGAAACCCAGGCTAAGTTGAAAGGTAAAGCAGTAACACGCACACGCAGGCGTCCCAGCCAGGGATCACGCTGAGATTCCATAGGCTGTTAGGGTGGCCTCACTTGTTTAGCTTCACAGGACAACTCAACTGTTTAAATATTCCCCTGAGCATCCCCCACCCAGATCTTTTGTGTGTTATTAATTGCTTGTATGAGCTTTTTACACATTCTTCATGCTCTATGTTCATTATTTGCTTTCATTATTAAAAAAAACACAACACACTTGTAATTTTTGTGTAAACGAATGTCCCACATAGAAAGGTTATTATAATAAGCTTTTCTTACTCGTTATACCAATTACTGTGGTGATAGCCAGATCCTGGAACAAAAACTGGTAATTTCCAAATGAGTTTAGCTCCTGGGGAAACAGAGGTGCAGAGCAGTTTTCAGCACAGATTTGGTTTTCTTTACAGACCTTCTTTAAATATCATTTGCCCTCTTGTCACGCCCACTTTATTATAAATGTCTGGACCGCCCTTAAGATTTCCCAAACATATTCAGCATTCCATGAATGTCACAGATGGAGGCCATTTAATAAGAGCATTGAAATCTGAATATGTCTGGGTCATTTCGGAGGGGCTCAGTAGAGAATGACACGGGAACACATTTGTCCCCCCCCCCCCCCCGCTGGAACTCAGTTTCCCGCGTCCCTACAAGTTTTGTCGTTGTCCCTGCCCCTGCCCCATTCCTGTAAGCTCTGCCTTAATCGCACAAGCCTTGAACACTTAACATTTTAAAGTGTTTGAGGCTTGTGCGGATGAGGACGGAGCTTAGGCATTGGTGGAATGAGGCATTATGACATCACAGTCTGAGCTCTAGAATGTTGCTCTTAGGATTCTAAAATGTTTGAGGCTTGTGCAGATGAGGACGGAGCTTAGGGATTGGTGGAATGAGGCATTATGACATCACAATCTGAGCTCTCGAATGTTGCTACTTAGGATTTCAAAGTGTTTGAGGCTTGTGCGGATGAGGACGGAGCTTAGGCATTGGTGGAATGAGGCATTATGACATCACAGTCTGAGCTCTAGAATGTTGCTCTTAGGATTCTAAAGTGTTTGAGGCTTGTGCAGATGAGGACTGAGCTCAGGCATTGGTGGAATGAGGCATTATGACATCACAATCTCAGCTCTAGAATGTTGCTACTTAGAATTTTCAAGTGTTTGAGGCTTGTGCAGATGAGGACGGAACTTGCAGGAATGGGGCAGGGACAGGAAAAGAACTCTCAGGGACGGGAAAATGAGTTCCCATGGGGAAAAATTTGTCCCCGTGTCATTCTCTAGTGCCCAGTTTTCCTCCCTTGGAATTACTGGTGATCTGACGTAGCGTGACCAGAGAGGTGAGCGACTGGAGAATTTCAGCCGCTCTTTCACCTGACCTCTAACACTTGGCCGTTCTCTTACAACAGACAGGTGACATTTGAATTCCCAGTTCAGTTTATTCTGCTACTGTGACCAAGTCCAAGCCCTTTTACTGCAGGATAGGTTGTTATCCTAGAGGCAGAGATTTGCTGAACAAGAAGCAGCTTTTAATGAGCGATCGTTCCTTCATCTGCTTCGTTACCTCTCCTCATCTTCTTTACTCATTTGTTTTATTAATTCTCTGGGGATTCTGGTGTATTTGGTTTGACATATTTGCTATACTGTACACTCAGTGGAGTAGTGAGGGTGGCCGGTGCCCCAATCCCACCCCCTTCCCGGGGCCCGGAAGTGATGTCAGAGAGAGGCGACACCGATGCGGGCAGCAAATTCGTAACGCTGCTCACGCAGGAAAAACTAAGGAGGTACCAGGGAAGGGGCGCGCAAGGGGAGGTCGGGAAGGAGGGGGGTGAGTGCCTGCATCCTTTACGAAGACCGCGCCCAGGGCAGACCGCAGCCCTCCCTTACTACGCCAGCGGGTGCGCCTCAGTCTTTGAGTAGCATTTTGAGGGAAAGTTATCAAGCCGCCATAAGGCTTTAAGTCGCGTTATTTGCAACCTCGACGGGCAAGGTTTGCTCCTGCCCATTTCAGTTCATAGATGAAAGGGCGTGCGACGATCGCATGCGGACAAACCAACTAAGACAAATGGGCGAAGGACAGCGCATTGGATTAAAAGGTACGTTTAAAGCACTCCGAGGGTTTTTTGCCGCTCCATTGGGGGCTCCGTTACAAAAGAAAGTGTAATTTTCCCCAGTGTTTTAGTGAAAAATTACAGTTTCCTCTGTAAGTGGGGGGGTCCCCCTCCCCCAACGGCAGCGGCAACTGTTCTAAGTAAAGTGGGGGGGGGGGTTTCCCCCACACACACACACACACCCTCGGATCACTTTAAACTTACCTTTTAATCCGGCATGCTGCGTGCAGCATTTGGCTTAGCGGGCTTGTCGGCACGCGATTGTCCGGCGCGCTTTTTATTTATTTAAAAATTGATATACCGCATACAACTCTGCGGTTTCCATATCACATACATAAAATCTTGTTTCCCTGCAATTAACACATATAACATAGACACGTCTAAACAGCGTCATTACTCGTCCCTGTTATAAACGGTGATAGAGCGCAAATGCAATCAATTCAGAAACACGAGCAAGCTTTAAAACATAACATTGCTGTCCAAAGAGTTCTAAAAGGCGATTATCAACCGAAATATACCTTAGGATAAGAAGGCGTTGGCAAATAATTGAGTTTTCTGCATTTTCTTATAATTCATCCTCCCCTCTCAAAGCGCAGGATACCACCGCCCATTTCTCACCAAACCACCAGCGATCGGGCAAGTAAGGAGCATCTGGATGTTCTTCCAAGGTGGGAGGGGGGTCAGAACTTGGCCAAATATCGTTATGCAGGTCCTGGTGATATCCAGTCATCCTGCATTAGCGTCTGGTAACTAGCCGCAACATGAATTAGCTTTGGTTATTCAACGTCGATGCCTGGAAAGAGCCCGGTATTGAATATCCGTCACTAATTCTGCCCACGGCAGCCATCGCCTCAGCAAAGGCTAGCCGCTGAATATTGAGTAGCAGATTTATAATAAAAATGTTGGAGCTTTGGATGTTGGCAAATTATCAAATAACGGGGGGGTCGTTTTACTAAGGCACGTTAACCGATTTGAATCAGTTAGTGCGCCTTAGAAAAAGAGGGGGGAATATGTTGAATCCTCAAATGTTATAATTTCATCAGGAACCAAAAGCCAGATCTGATTATACTTTCTCTTAAGGTTGTTATACAGCGAGAAACCCTACCCCAGGGGTGTCCAACCTTTTGGCTTCCCTGGGCCACATTGGCCGAATAAAAAAATGTTTCTGGGGCCGCGCAAACGCTGCGGCAAGACAGAGGAGGGAGCCGGCAAGACGGTAAACACCAGGGGGGGCAGCAGAGGAAAACACTGCGTCGCCCTCGACCGGGGCCGCACAAAATACTTCACGGGGCCGCAGGTTGGACACCCCTGCCCTACGCTATGCGCAGAAAAGTTCTCAAGTTTCTTCTTTCCATATTGACTCGGAGCTCTCTCCAGCAGAAACATAGCAACATAGCAACTGAATGATCACATGGCCTCTCCGGCCTTCCCAGCCACACCCATGGAGTTCAGGAAGCCCTACCCAATAGAGAAGCAGGATCCCAAGATACTGAATCATACTGTAGAGCGCCATGTACTTAAAGACGCAGAACGAGGTGACCAGCGCAGCTCTTCCTTCCCTGTCAATGAAAGGAAAATGTGCAACTGGTGAAGCTGTTCTGTCCTTAAGAGGTTTAACTAGGGAGAATGGCCCCGAGCATGCAGGCGACAAACCGGCAACGTTGCCGAAAAGAGGGTTTTTCTTATAGCAAAACACAAATAAAAGCCCTTGAAAGGTGCTCACTGATCATTTACAAAAATGCAAGGCAGAGCCAGAAAGCCAAAATTTGGGAGGGAAATCCCCTACTTTTAGTAGAAGGAGGGGCCTTGTAAGTTTCATGGCTCCACGTCATTCTCTTCCTGGTTGGAGTGAGAACTTCTCAGCAGCCTCTCGTAAGTTAAACTTAGGTGCTTGATCCAGCCAATGCACCAGAAAATCTGGCCCTTAGGGATCGATATTCATCCTTTGGCGGTAAGCGGCTCGTAGGACACTCACAGCCTTAGGCTGACTTAACCACAGACATTGCACGCACGGGGCAAGTCCAGCCTCCAGCATGTAATATTCAGGTTAGCACAGCGACCCAGAAGGTAATTGTGTACCAGCTAATAATTATCCTAATTTATCTTCTCACTTAACTAATTAGCTGACTGACAATTGCCTCTAACTGGTTAAGCATTGGCTCCACCCATGCTCCAGCCCTGGACTCCCTTAACCTAGCTGGTTAGGGCCATATTCTATAAGTGGCGCCTTAACATAGGTTCTGGTAGATGTCCTACTGGCATAGGGTTACCAGACTTCCGGATTTCCACGGACATGTCCTCCTTGTAGAGGACGTGTCCGGGCGTCCGGACGGCTTTTCAAAATCCGGCACTTTTGTCTGAGTTTTGAAAAGCTTCCAGCTAGAAGCGACGTCGGGACCGCATCTGCGCGTGCATCGGATTCAGTGCAATGATGTCACGCGCCTGCATGTGACATCATCGCGTCATACCAGGGAATGCGCAGATGCCCTCCTGACAAGTGAACAGGTGGAGAGGCTGGAGCTGGAGGTGGAACAGGGTGTGACTTGGGTGGAACTGGGCGGGGACGGGCGGGCCTGGGGGCAGGGCCATGGGTCTGGATTTTAGTTCCGTAAAATCTGGTAACCCTATACTGGCGCCTGAGTTAAGTCCAAAATGCCATTTAAAAGTGGACTTAAAACAAAATTAAGGCGCCTACCAGAACTGTGCAGGAATCACGCATCCAGGTGTGCTTTGTGTTCCTAGTACCCCAGTAGGCGTGGCTAACACCATAAGTGGCGTTAGGTGTCGTAAAGCAACTCTGGAGGAGGTAGGAGCCAGAAACGTAGCCCTCGAAAACCCCTAGCCTGCACCTACCTTTCCCAAAGATGCAATTCTATAAACGGCGCTGTGATCAGTGGCTGCTTTTAAGGCGCCTGACGACAACGGTACCGTTTATAGAATCCGAGCCTCAGTGCTTTGGCAGTCAAAGGGGCAATATTCAGTGACAATATCCAGGTAAGTGCTGCCGATTCTCCAGGCATGACCAGCTGAATGGGGAACCTCTCTTGCCTGGTTCAAATCTAAGAGGTCGATATTCAAAAGAATTTAAGCTCTTCCGGACAGGGACTTGTCCTAATTTAATGGTTAGAACCCATTATCCAGTACTGTTATGTGTCTAGATCGCTTAGAAAATGTATTACTCTTCATAGCCGTCACTGCTCTTGAAGGGTGGGGACAATCAGTGGTGTAATGAGAGTGGGAGGTACCTGGAGTGGTGCTGCCCCTCCTGCCCTCTTCTCTGCCCCTCCTACTTCTTCCCTGTCCCCCCACCCCGGCCCTTCCCTTCCACTTTACCTCTTTAACTTTGCTGACATGAGCAGCATCACCAACCTGCTGCCCATGCCGGCTTCGGCTCTCCTTATGACATCACTTCCTGGCCCCACGACCAGGAAGTGAATTCAGAAGGAGAGCCGAGACCGAGGTGACCAACAGATTGGAGATTCTGTTTGCGCTAATGAAGAGTTAGAGATATGGGGGGGGGGGGGGGAGGGGACAGGGAAGACGGGTGCATGGCGGGGGAGGGGCAGGGAAGGAGTGGGAGTATGGAGAGGCGTTGGCAGCACTTCCACCAAGACGGCACCCAAGGCGGTCTGCCCCCACCCACCACCCCATTACTACCTCATGGAGGACAATGACTGCTTTTTCTGTTAATGCTGATCCTTGAGGAGGGCAAAATCTTACTTGATGAGTTCTGGGACACACTCTATGTTGGGGGTTTTCGAGGTGAAGGGTGAGGCCACCGATGCTTCCTGTTCTGACAAGGAAATCCCAGCATGGGCCATTTTCAGTGCCTGGAATGAAGACTTACTTTGTATTAAAATATTTTAATATTTAACAAAAAATAAGCAAAATATCACATTGTGACTGTTTAACCTCTATTGGAAATATGGAGCATTCCTGCAGCACTAGTTCAAATCTCCCTCCCATGCTCTTCATTTCCAAAGGTCCCAACTATGCCCCTCTCCTATGCCCCCAAGTGTAACCCATGCCACAGAACTGAACTTCCTCATACCCTCTTTTCGGTGACGAGACAAAAGCGCGCGAGACTTCAATGCACCGACACTGCAGTGCCGACAATTCAGCGCAAAACCCCAACGTTGGGGGGGGGATTGGGGGGGTGCAACCCCCCACATTACATTATAGAGAAAACTTAACTTTTTCCTAAAAAATCGGGAAAAAGTTAAGTTTACTCTACAATGGAGGGTTCCAACCCCCCCCCCCCAACGGCAGCACGAAGAGTATTAAGTAAACTGTGGGGGTTCCCCACTCACACCCTGCGTCAGAGCTCTTTAAAAGTAACTTTTTAGGCGGCGCGCTGGGGTCTTGCGCCGAATTGTCTACGCCACAATGTCGGCACGCGAATGACTATGAACCCTCGATTCGGATCAGTCCCGTATAAGTAGGGTTGCCAGATTTTCCTTTCGGGAAAACCCAGACACCCCCCTAGCCCCGCCCCCCAGGTCCACCCAGTTATGCCCACCCCCGCCCTAATTCCACCCCAAGCACGCCCTAGCCCTGCCCTCGCTGCCTGCCCTTGTGCTGGAGTCGCCATCAAAGTTAACTCCAGTCCCTCTCGATCCATCCTGCCCTATAAGGGGACACAAACCATAGCAGTCCTAGATTATTGTCCTGTGGAATAGAGCTCCAGATCTCCTGGGTATAGTAGATGTAGCCAAGTCGAACCCATGGCTAGCACAGATGATACTCGAGGCCCCCACTTACCTATCATTCAGAAAACTACTAAAAACGTACCTTTTCAGCAAACACGACCCTTAATAATCCATTCACCTCACATGACACTTACCCCACCCCTGCCCCCTTCCTCCTTCACCAGTCCCTCCCTCCCCCACTCTCTACCTCCCTACCTAGCTCGATCAAACCTGCAATTTCTGTAATATTGTTGTAAACCTGCCCTCTTTGCAGACAGTTAAGAATCGCTGTAATTTCACGGCTGACTGCGGCAAATCACTGTAATTTATCGTAATTCAGCCTGCAATTTGCTGTTAAAAATACTTCTAATTATGCTGTAAATCTGCTTCTAATTTTGTAAACCTACTTCTAATTTTGTTGTAAATCTGCTATTCAATGCAGATCATTTGCTAATTGATGTAAACCGCCTAGAACTCACTGGGTATGGCGGTATATAAGAATAAAGAATAATAATAATAATAATAATAATAAATGTGACTGAACTCACCCCACAATCATTGGCTCCATCGCCACACATTCCCACGAAGTAGCTACAACAAAATAAGACAGGAGAAGGTCACATCTGGATAAGGGCAGTGGCGTAGAAAGGGGGAAGGGTGGGACAGACCATCCTGGATGCCGTATACGCCGCACCATGCCACGCCCATGCCATCCCGTACCTCTGTAGATCTTCTCTAGCACGAGCAACTTCTCCTGCCTGTTGCTCGTGCCAGCCTGGTTCCCCTCTGAATCACTTCCGGGTCATGGGGGGCCAGGAAGTGACATCAGAAGGAAATCCAATGCTAGTGCAACAAGTATGCTGGAGAAGTCACTCGTGCTGGTGAAGATTTAGAGGTGTGGGGGAAAGGGAGAGCGCAAGTGTAGAGTGGGGGTGCTGAAGGAGCAGGGAGGCGCAAAGAGGAGGGGGTGCAGAGGGACGCCGCTGCCCCTAGCCCCTCCTATCCTTCCTACGCCACTGGACAAGGGTTACCAGGTTTTTCTGATACAGCTCGAGCTTTCAGCTGCTTTCGATCTGGTGAACCAGGAAACTGTGCTAGTAATGCTCTGTGAAGGGGGCTTCGCTGGCGCATCTTGGTTCCCTGGATTTTTAGAGCAGAGATCTGTCCAGCTGCTCTGGCAGAAGCGGCTTTCACAGTCTTAGGTCATGAAGCTTTGGGAAGGGGAGCAATTCTTTGGAACTCCTTACCTCTGGAAATTAAATTAACAATGGACTATATGACATTTCAGTGCCTAGTGAAAACATGGCTTTCTCAAAAAACGTCTTTGACGTTGAATCCTGTCCCCGTGAACTGAATCCTGTCTGCGGTTATGCTGTTATATATGGTCTTGTAAAGTAGGAATTGGAACTTTAGAACATATGTTGTTTAAATGTCCATATGTTGCATCGTATTGGAGTAAGATTTGGTCAATAATGTCAAATTTACTTTCTGTTAGAAAACTTATTCAATAATTATTTGGGGAGAATTTGGTCTTAAAACGTCATTAAATAATTATTAAAAAAACGGTTCATAGACAATAACGTGGAAGACAAAGGCGCGCGCCGACAACTGAGCGCAAGACGGAGGCGCGCGCTGAAGAAAATTACTGTTTTTAGGAGCTCTGACGGGGGGTTTTGTTGGGGAGCACCCCCAGTTTACTTAATACTAATCGCGCCGGCGTTGTGGGGGGTTTGGGGGGATGTAACCCCCCATATTTTACTGTAAACTTAACTTTTTCCCTAAAAACAGGGAAAAAGTGAAGTTTTCAGTAAAATGTGGGGGGTTACAACCCCCCAAACCCCCCACAACGCCCCCACAACGCGGCGCGATCTGTATTAAGTAAAGTGGGGGGGTTCCCCCCCGCCGGAGCCCTAAAAACAGTAATTTTCTTCGGCGCGTGCCTCCGCACTGCGCTCAATTGTCTGCTCGCGCCTTTGTCGCAGCGCGCTTTTGACCTGACACCAAAAAAACAGTTACGAATTTAATACTGATTGCAATCAAAACAATCTTATCTAATTGGAAAGACTTCTCTAAATTGGAATACAACATTTGGTAGAGTAGGGCGTGTTTATATAGCAAATATGAAAAATGATATGCAATTAAGTGTGGCAATATGAAAAAAAATTAAAAGATTTGGAACTGTTTATTAATATAAAGGTATGTAAAAAAAAATTTTATGTTATGACAACCTTGATACTTAACTTAGGGGTCCTTTTACTAAAGGCTCCTTTTATCAAGCTGTGGTAGGCGGTTAACGCGCGGAATGCCGCGCTAGTCGCTAACGCCTCCATTGACGAGGCATTAGTTTTTTGGTGTGCCGCAGGGGTTAGCGCGTGATGAAATGTCCGACGCGCTAACCCCCGTAGCGCACCTTGATAAAAGGAGCCCGAAGGCGTGCTAGCCGTTTGACTGCACGCTAAACGCTAATGCGTCCATAGGATATAACGGACATGTTAGCGTTTACTGCGTGCTAAAATTTAGCGCACACTATAATGTCTAGCACGCCTTAGTAAAAGGAGCCCTAAGTCAGAATGTGTTAGCAGTTTTTTTTTTAAATGTTACTTCGCTGTATTGATTTATTTAAATTTTAATAATTTTTTAAATTATGTATAAGTTTTGATTATTGTATGACTGTATGTTTAGACTGAATTGTTCTTTCCTTGGAACTTGATGGTAAAGCAGATTATAAATTGCCAATATTAAATTAAATTAACTCTGTAAATGCCAATTTTGTTACGCTTTTATGTTTTCCACTTACAGGACATTCCCAATGCTGTGTGACTTATGTATTTCATAGTCCTTAATTCTACCTATTGAAAATCAGTGCAGTGAAATTCGGTTGTTAAAAATGTCCCTACTGAAATTGGGTAAGTTGGCAGCTACAATATTATTTAAACACTAGTGTTTAAGCCCGTTACATTAACGGGTGCTAGAATATATGCCTGTCTGTCTTTCTTTATTTATGTCTCTCTCCCTGCTCCTGTCTCTTTCTTCCTTTCTTTCTGTCTCTCTCCCTCCTGCTATTTTTCTCTCTCTCTCCCTGGCACCCTTTGTCTGTCTGTCTGTCTCTATGGTCCCCTGTCTGTCTTTATTTCTGTCTGTCTCTCTCCCTGGCCTCCTTTGTCTGTCTGTATTTCTTTCTATCTCTCCTCCCCTCCCCCCCCCCCCCCCACTTTCCTTTGCAGAAGCAGCAGCGGTATTTCCCTTCCCCTCCAGGTCCCTGTGAAGTAGTAGCAGCATTTTCTCCCCCCCCACTCCCTTCTCCCCCCCCCCACTTTCCTTTGCAGAAGCAGCAGTGGTATTTCCCATCCCCTCCAGGTCCCTGTGAAGCAATTCCCTTCTCTTACCTGAGCTGTCCTGCTCCGTTCGGCCCCTCCCTGTGATCTGGCCTGCTCCGTTCGGCCCCTCCCCCTTCCCTTCCCGCGGGCTGGCCTGCTGCGGCCGAAGGTTTTTGTTTCAAGTTTTTAAAAGTGCAGGCGGCGGCTCCTCTCACGCTGCTGATCCCCCTGTAAAGAGCAGCCTGCGATGGTGGTCGGCTTTAGCGAACCTCACAGGCCGCTCTCCAACCTTGGTAGCACGTTCCCTCTGACGCACGGGATCGCGTCAGAGGGAACGTGCTACTGAGTTGGAGAGCGGCCTGCGAGGTTTGCTAAAGCCGGCCACCATCGCAGGCTGCTCTTTACAGGAGGATCAGCCGCAGCAACGGCGGCGAGTGAGGGCCGAGGTGTGTTCCCTGCCGAGGATGCGGGCAGGGAGAGAGCTTGCCTGGCTTCCAGGGTGAGTGAGGGCGGGAGGAGGGTAGTGGCCAGAATGTTCCCTGCCGCTGGGTTGGCTGCCACGGATCACACACCACAGCGGCAGGGAACACGAAATCCTAAGTGCGCATGTTTTATTATATAGGATTCAGCTCTACTCTGCATACTCCAGAGGTGTGAAAAATTATAGAGATGGGCCATTAATTTGTGAAACAGAAAGGAGTATCTCCTATATTGAGATTAGGGGTTCCGATATCGCCATTCTCCTATTTACATGCTTCAGAATTGTGAGACCTTAAACCAGGGCTGCCCAAGTCCGGCCCTTAAGATCTACTGGCAGACCAGGTTTTCAGGATATCCGCAATGAATATGCATGAGAGAGATTTGCATACCAAGAACGCAGTGATGGAAAATCTCTCTCATGCATATTCATTGTGAATATCCTGAAAACCTGGCCTGCCAGTAGATCTCGAGGACCGGACTTGGGCCGCTCCGATATGCACCATTTCCATGAAAAGATGGTAAATATATGCCATGTAGAATCAAACCTGTGCAATTCTGCAACATTATTTCAATGGCATTAAAAAAAACACAAATGAAACGCCTACTCCAGCTTTTGAAATTCTTCAACCAAGCTTGATTTCTGCCCAGGAGACATTCTGGCAAACACTGTGCCATTCAGTAATAACTGTAAGGAAAAAGAGAACAGAATGTGAGCCAAAATCTCATTGATTTACTCTTAAACCCAACACAGGTCTTCCTGCCATCCCCATCTCGTCAAGTCAGAAGATACAATCAACAAACAAATCACAATATACCAAGAAAATGCAATGGGGTGTGGTAATGTTATAAAAAGTTAAACTCTGGCCTTCTGACTTGACTTCATACATACGGTATATTCAGCGGCTAGCTTTCATTCTTTGTCTGCCTTCGCTAGTGGAGGGGGCACAAGCCATCTGTTCTGGACTGGTCTGGTGGGACTCAAGGCAAGGAAATTGTCAGGTAAGACCAAATTTCACCTTCACTTTTGGTATATGTTTTCCTTTATTCTACTGATCCCATAACGCTTTGAACCGATTGCCTTTTCCCTGAAATTCAGACTTTTAAGACATCATTCACTCGTACATTTATGATGAATATATTGTAACTATGAAAGACATTAAACATAAGAACATAAGAAGTTGCCTCCGCTGAGGCAGACCATAGGTCCATCCTGCCCATTGCCTGAGTAGTGGTCTATACCTATCTATAGCCTTTGGTTTCTGCCTCCAGCTAGGTTTAATGTGTGACATTTGATATATCAATATTTATTTAATATCATTTGCTACATTTATCTGTTTTTTTTAATTATTCAGATAATTCAAGATAATGAAGGGAATAGACTTAGGGGTCCTTTTATCAAGGTGCGGTAGGGGTTTGACGCGCGGAATACCGTGCGTTAAACCGCCTGCCGCGCTAGTCATTAACGCCTCCATTGACCAGGTGTTAGTTTTTTTGCTTGCTGCGGGGGTTAGCGCGTGATGAAATGTCCGAGGCACTAACCCCGCTAGTGCAGCTTGATAAAAGGACCCCTTAGTAGATAAAGACAGGTTGTTCACCCTCTCCAAGATAGAGAGAACGAAAGGGCACTCTCTAAAGTTAAAAGGGGATAGATTCCGTACAAACATAAGGAAGTTCTTCTTCACCCAGAGAGTGGTAGAGAACTGGAACGCTCTTCCAGAGACTGTTATAGGGGAAACACCCTCCAGGGATTCAAGATAAAGTTGGACAAGTTCCTATTGAACCAGAACGTATGCAGGTAATGCTTGACTCAAATAGGGCACTTGTCTATGACCTGGGAGCCGCCACGTGAGCAGACTGCTGGACTGATCGGTAGCATGGAATGTTGCTATTCTTTGGGGATTCCGCATGGAATGTTGCACTCTTTGGGGTTCCGGAATCTTTCTTACTCTGAGATAATGGAATGTTGCTACTCTTTGGGGGATTCTGCATGGAATGTTGCACTCTTTGGGGGTCCGGAATCTTTCTTACTCTGAGATAATGGAATGTTGCTACTCTTTGGGGATTCCACATGGAATTTTGTACTCTTTGGGGTTCCGGAATCTTGCTTACTCTGAGATAATGGAATGTTGCTACTCTTTGGGGATTCCATATGGAATGTTGCACTCTTTGGGGGTCCGGAATCTTGCTTATTCTGAGATAATGGAATGTTGCTAATCTTTGGGGATTCCGCATGGAATATTGCACTATTTGGGGGTTCCTGAATCTTGCTTACTCTGAGATAATGGAATGTTGCTACTCTTTGGGGATTCCACATGGAATGTTGCACTCTTTGGGGTTCCGGAATCTTTCTTACTCTGAGATAATGGAATGTTGCTACTCCTTGGGTTTTGGTCAGGTACTAGAGACCAGCAGCAGCAATTCTTATGTTCTTATGTATTGGGTTTTTCAAACCACTGCTAAAAGCAAAGTAACCACAGCCGGTGACTATCTGGATGACCTAAATAAACAGAAAGCATCCATTTAGCAACTGAATACTGCCACCTAAGGGATGGTTCTGGGGCTGTCTCTGCCCTTCCCTGAACCCAACCCCCCAATAAAATCCGGCCATTTTGTGAGTTAATATTTCTGTATAATTTGGGTAAATGTCCAGATAAAAAAAGTGATGCATTCATCGCTTGCTGGTAAATACATAACTTGTTCTCTTTCCCCAGCAACTGAAAATGTTAAGCCACCAGTGACTGAAACCGTATGTCTCCAGAGGCAAGGGAAGAGAGGGAGAGAGAGGCCTAGGGGGGCCAGATTTCCTCTTGAAAATAAAAGGACGCCTGGGAATTACAAGAACAAGCTAGGGTGATATATTTTACCCAAGTCTCATTACAATCCTGTTACCCTTCTTTACCCAGCTCCCTTTTGGCTTCTGAGTTCAGTTCAAACTACTCTTCTTCCACTTACAAGCACATGTATTCTGCAGCTCCATGCTACCTCTTCACTCTCATTTTCCCCTATGTCCCTCATCGAATCCTCCGTACATTATGCGATCTGCTGCTGTTTATGTCCTGCTTCGCCAATATTAACATCACACACACTTTCTGGCTGGCTGTACCATATGTCTGCAGTGTTCCAGAACTGGCTACCAATGGACGCACATCTTTTTGGTGGTGTGGCCTGCAGAGTTGTGCACAGTGTTCCGGATGGCGAGACCTCATCTGGAGTGTTGTGTGCAGTTCTGGGGGCCACATTGCCAAAGAGATGTGCTGAGAGCTGAATCGGGATGGTCTCAGGACTCAAGGATCTCCCGTATGAGGAAAGGCTGAGTAAATTGCAGCTATACTCACTCGAGGAACGTAGAGAGAGAGGAGATATGATTGAGACGTTTAAATATATCACGGGCCGTATCAAGGTGGAAGAGGATATCTTCTTTCTTAAAGGACCCATGGCTACAAGAGGGCATCCGCTGAAAATCAGGGGCGGGAAATTTCATGCTGACATCAGGAAGTATTTCTTCACCAAAAGGGTGGTTGATCATTGGAACGAACTTCCACTGCAGGTAATTGAGGCCAGCAGCGTGCCAGATTTTAAGAAAAAATGGGATAGGCATGTGGGATCTCTTCGGGGGTGAAGTTGGGGGGTGGGTCATTAGAGTGGGCAGACCTGATGGGCCGAGGCCCTTTTCTGCCGTCATTTTCTATGTTTTTTCTATGTTTCTATGACCCTGCCCCATTTTGCCCCCAATCCCACCCCATTCTGCCTCCAGCCCTGCCCCTACACAAACCTCCCCGAGTTTGGGACCTCATCTGGACTGCCTCTATACATGCACGGACATCGACGTGATGACATCACAGCATATGCATGTGATTTCATTGTGTTGACGTCCATGCTTGCGCAGAGGCCCTCCAGATGTAGGGTTACCAGATGTCAGGGAAGACCCAGACATGTCCTCTTTTTAGAGCTTCCGGATGGACTTTCCAAAACTTGGCATTTGTCCGGGTTTTGGAAAGCCCCGACGAGCTCCAGCCACATCTGGAGGGCCTGTGAGCACGTGCAGATGACATCACACCCCCCCCCCCCCCATCCTGCCCACAGACCTGCCCCGTTCCACCCTCCCCAACCCCAGCCCCACTCAAATCTCGTTTCTTCGGGGCCGCATCTGGAGGGTCTCTGCGCATGCGCAGAGACTCTCCAAACGCGGCTCTGAGCTCAGCGCTTTTCAAAACCTGGACAAACTGACAGATTTTGAAAACCCGTCCAGACCACCTGAACAATCTTCTAAAAATAGTACATGACCGGGTGAATCCAGACATCTAGTCACCCTACTGCAGCATCATCCTAAGAGCTAAGAAATACATAAAAAACCTAACCACAAAAATAAATAAAAACAACCTTACTTTTCAAACTT
Organism: Geotrypetes seraphini; assembly: GCF_902459505.1. NCBI lineage: Eukaryota > Metazoa > Chordata > Amphibia > Gymnophiona > Dermophiidae > Geotrypetes > Geotrypetes seraphini. The sequence goes on along the minus strand of NC_047092.1, from coordinate 180,861,131 downwards.
ACTTTAGGTAGCAAATTGCTGAAATGCTGCAGGATAACTTGATAGGTTTGTCCGTTCATAGCAAAATGGTAATCACTTTTTCCTTCTGCAGGACTGGAAATGACGTCCACTTTAATGCACGTGTCCTGCAAACCAAGCAAGACCTATTTTAAAAGCTGTCAATCATTTCATGCTCAGAAATCTCAGTTTGGATTACCACAAGAGGATTATTCTCCTGGCGCAGCACTTTTGCGAAAGTTCAAGTTCAAGTTCAGGTTTATTTTGATTAATCGCCTATATAAAACTTTCTAGGCGATGTACAATAAAATACAGGTTATAAAAAACATAATATCATATTAGTATTAAAAAACATCCAAAACATCAGCACAAGTAATTATTAATTAATTAAATAAAGTAGAGAAGATTTCTCTTTACCTAAAATTAACAAAACATAACAGGGAGAAAGGAGGGAAAGAGTTACAATATATCTCTTAATAGAGGGAAAGGACATATGGAAGGGAAAGACAATATAAAGGAGGGAGAAAAGAAAGGAAATTAATCGTTAAAAGCATCGTTAAATAAAAAAGTTTTCAACAATTTTTTAAAAGAGATAAGATCTTTATCCTTTCTGATAAAAAGCGGCAGGGTGTTCCAGAGTTGGGGAGCTAATACAGAGAACATGTCATTTCTCCTTGTTCCAACAATTTTTAGTGAAGGGACCAATAATAAGTCTTGCTGGGAAGATCGAAGGAGGCGAAACAAGGCTCTTGTACTTCTTGATTCTTAGGATGGCAAAACCTTGGACTCCTATTGATTTTTGACGCTGCAAGTTGTGAATATTAAGGACTTGTGTCAGCTGGCATACTGGGACCAAGGCATGGCGGCACATGAGCTCAATATGAACTGCTCAGAAGCTAAGTACTGCCCAGTTAAGTGTTGTTTGCGCCAGGCTGACAGCCAGAGTCTTTAGTAGTGACCCCGTTTTTAAACTAGAGAACTTTTCTCCTGTGGTTTAGGAGTTTTTCTTCTCTGGGGGTTTTTCCGGGTTGGGGGGGCCAATGATTATACTGAACTCATTAAAGGGGGCTGAGTTCCCCTGGAGTGTTGGTTTGTGAGATTTTGGGGCTGTTTGTTAAAATTTGAGTAATACTCGGCTGTCATCCTTTTTTTTTGTTTTTTTTTTTTAAATCTTTATTCATTTTCTTATGTTACAAGTGTTTTAAATAAATTCATTATAAACTTGAATAATCACACTTGATTAACTTACAGATTAATATCAAATTTAAAATTTCTTTAGAAAATCAATATTTTATAAAGTTATAATATTATGTAAGAAATTTAAATTAATATAATTATTATTGAATGTAATAATCTTCCCTCCCTCCTTCCCTATCAATACTGAATGAGAAATCTTTATTCATTTTCATATGTTACATCAACAATATAAATTCATACTAATATTTCAGAAAACTAAATTTATATAATTCTTAGTTAATATAATAATATCCCATCCCCTTCCCCCTCCCTTCTATTCAGTAATACATGAATAAAATTTTTAAATGCTATTCTTTCCATATTTCATATTATAAATCAAGTATTAATATAATATTTAGAGATATGATCCCTTTTTCTTCTAATCAAATTCTATACATGGGAAAATTAATCATTCTTTACAATATTCAGTTAATGGTCTCCATATTTTTTGAAATTTATCTATATGTCCTTTTTGTGTTGCTATAGTGTCATCCTAACGTTAGCAGGAATAGGGCACATATAGAATAAAAAAATTTTTCAGTTGAATAACGTGCCTTTCGCAACAATTGGTGATTTCCGCTTCTAAAAATTAACATCTGTAAATAAGAAGACATTTGTACTAGGCAAAGCCTACACAGCAATAAAGTCATAGTTTGACAAGAAAAGAATGGAAGTGTCTAAGGGATCTTTGATCTGAAGTACATTAATTAGTCATGTGAACATTTGCGTGTGTTGTTGCACAATTACATATGGTAACGCTGAGTCACATATCAATCTTTAGCACATTAGTCCATGTTAAGGTGGACTGACCACAGCCTAATGCAAATAATTTCTTATGAGTTGCCTCAATCCAAATGCATTAAAAGCAGCTCATTAATACTGGAATGGACTACTGCAATGCGTTTTGTAATGGCCGATGCTACGTACAACCTAATTATTCCTACTCTCGTTTTTGGCTTTCTCTCAATTTCTGCCTCCTTGTTATTCTTTCGCCTTATGGATGGGACTAGCATCCCTCACTGCCATTATGGGACCTCTTTTTTCTTAAATTTGAGTTTGTTTATCATCAGCTTCATTTAAAAAAACTGAAACAGAATAGGAAATGTCAAGGGTGGCCAATGTTGCAGAAACTGCAGCAACTAAACCTGAGAGAGAATGCCAACGTGACTAGGGTAGATAAGGAGAGGGGGGGACCAAGGGGAAGTGGGGGAGAATAATGGAGATCTAAAAGGGACTGTGGTGACATAGCAGAAAGCCGCAAATGGGGCAGGCTAATTTGGCCCTTAGCTATAAAAATTGAATCATTATTATTATTATTAATAAAAATAATTTGATATACTGCTTATCAAAAGTTTAAGTGGTTTACAAATTAAGTAAAAATGGCTAAGCAGAGCATTCAGCGCAGCTCCCTGCGATAATAACTGCTATCAGAGTTTAGTAAAAGGGGGGGATTGTATGTCAGACAGTGGGAGATAGGTAGCCAGTGAGCATCTGCTTGCCCTGGGTCGGTAGCATGGAATGTTGCTACTCTTTGGGGATTCCGCATGGAATGTTGCACTCCTTGGGTTTCCGGAATCTTGCTTACTTTGAGATAATGGAATGTTGCTACTGTTTGGGGATTCCGCATGGAATGTTGCTACTGTTTGGGGATTCCGCATGGAATATTGCTACTCTTTAGGGATTCCGCATGGAATGTTGCACTCCTTGGGGTTCCGGAATCTTGCTTACTCTGAGATAATGGAATGTTGCTATTGTTTGGCGATTCCGCATGGAATGTTGCTACTCTTTGGGGATTCCGCATGGAATGTTGCACTCCTTAGGGTTCCGGAATCTTGCTTACTCTGAAATAATGGAATGTTGCTACTCTGTGGGGATTCCGCATGGAATGTTGCACTCTTTTGGGGTTCTGGAATCTTGCTTAGTCTGAGATAATGGAATGTTGCTACTCTTTGAGGATTCCGCATGGAATGTTGCACTCTTTTGGGGTTCCAGAATCTTGCTTACTCTGAGATAATGGAATGTTGCTATTGTTTGGCGATTCCGCATGGAATGTTGCTACTCTTTGGGGATTCCGCATGGAATGTTGCACTCCTTAGGGTTCCGGAATCTTGCTTACTCTGAAATAATGGAATGTTGCTACTCTGTGGGGATTCCGCATGGAATGTTGCACTCTTTTGGGGTTCTGGAATCTTGCTTAGTCTGAGATAATGGAATGTTGCTACTCTTTGAGGATTCCGCATGGAATGTTGCACTCTTTTGGGGTTCTGGAATCTTGCTTAGTCTGAGATAATGGAATGTTGCTACTCTTTGAGGATTCCGCATGGAATGTTGCACTCTTTTGGGGTTCCAGAATCTTGCTTACTCTGAGATAATGGAATGTTGCTACTCTTTGAGGATTCCGCATGGAATGTTGCACTCTTTTGGGGTTCCAGAATCTTGCTTACTCTGAGATAATGGAATGTCGCTACTCCTTGGTTTTGGTCAGGTACTAGTGACCAGGATTGGCCACCGTGAGAACGGGCTACAGGGCTTGATGGACCATTGGTCTGACCCAGTAAGGCTAGTCTTATGTTCTAAATCAGCTACAGCAAAAGACTTGTATAAATCATTATCATTCTGTTTCTTTTATTGTACTCTCAGATGGCTGCCCTGGTGAATCATCAAAGTTTCTACCCAGTCGTACGGCAGGAGAAGGATATCTTTCATCGAGTGCAATATATATCTTTCTTTTAATTTTCTTATACATCGTTAGTTTTAATCCCCTGTAGTAACATCTAATAGTACTGTCAATGATGACATTTAAATCGGGGTGCGCATGGTCAAGTGGGGGACTGAGATCATTTGCATTAATGGAAAGCTAATTTAAGCGCATGCGTCGGCATCTGAAGCTTACCAGCGCCGTTTTACTTCTTTAACGGAACGTAGCTGTGCAGTGAGTATCGCCATATATAGTTTCAATATTATCTTTTGTTGTCTATTTATAATATATTGCATGTTTGTTTTTGTTATAGCCATACAGTAGACCCCCTGATGAAGCCTTTAAATAGGGGAAACGGGTCCCCGTTGGGCAACTAGAAATGCACATTGCTACAACGAGAGCACTGGAGCCAGAGTGACTTAAGATAAGTGCTGGTTTCAGTTTAATTGTTATTTGTTTTGGTTTAATTACACTGAAGCACTTTATGACAATATTGCACTTGAGCACAAGATATATATTGTACTCGATGAAAGATATCCTTCTCCTCCTTTGCCCCTATTCGACCCCCTGAGGTTACATTGGAATCCTTATGGGATTTGGTCTCTAGTTTGGGTAATTCTCTCAGTCCTCAGATAAAGAATTTGGATAAAGAATTACAAGTTCAGAAAGAAGAAATTAAAATTGTTAAACAGGACATTGTACTTATAAAAACTGAGATTCAAGAAGAAAAGAAGGACTTAAAAATGTTAAAGAGCAACCAAGATTTGATTGTGAAAGATAACCTTAATATGAGAAGAAAATTGGAAATACTTGAAAATAATAGTCGGTTTAATAATTTGCGTTTGATTAATTTTCCGAAGGTTGCGTCAATTCCTCCAGGAGAAATGATAAAACGTTACTTTCTGGAAAATTTAAAAATTCCAGAGGGTTCATTTCCACCATTGTCAAGAGTGTACTATTTGCCTAATAGAAAAAATCAGGACTCTCAAAAAAAAGATGTTGATGGCAGACCACAGGAAAATCCTTTGGATGTTACAGCTTTATTGGAACAATCTGATAGAGAGGTGGCTAGTTCAGCCACTCTCTTACTGACTTTAGCTTTGGCTCCGGACAGAGATTGGATTCTTAAACTTTTCTTCAAAAATAGATCCAGGGATTTCCTTGGCTTCCATATTCAAATTTATCCTGATGTTTCGAGAGAAACTCAGAAAAGAAGGAGGGAATTTTTATTGTTAAAACCTGGTGTGACCCAGATGGGGGGATTATTTTTTCTTAGATATCCTTGTAAGTGTGTAATTAGATATAATTCCCTTAAATATATTTTCTTTGAACCGTCTCATCTGACTGCTTTCCTCTCTATGAAGCGCCTAGAAAAAGGAGAAACATCTGTGTCTTAATCAATTAATTAAGCTCTCTTTCAGCATCAGATGACGTCTTTTGGTTAAATTTCTTATTGTACTATATTTACTCCTAATTCCTTAATCTTGGATCCATTGTTGAGGACTAGTGTATGATTAAGTCGGAATTATTACCTTTTATGTAATCTTGAGGTAATTTTGATTTATTTTCAAGTTTGAGAATAGTCAATGATATGTTTTCTTGATCGTACTTTTCTGTACAAGATTGTAATGCTTGTTAAAATTTTTAAAAATTCATAAATAAATAAAAAAAAAAAAAAAAAAAGAAAGATATCCTTCTCCTGCCGTACGACTGGGTAGAAACTTTGATGATTCACCAGGGCAGCCATCTGAGAGTACAATAAAAGAAACAGAATGATAATAATTTATACAAGTCTTTTGCTGTAGCTGATTTAGTGATCTATTAGACTTGTTTCCATTGAAAAAGTTTTGAGTATTCTTATGTTCTAACATGATTAAATTTTTTTTTTTTTTGGCCTTATTTATAAGTTTCACGGCGGTGTTTTATATTACTTGAAGGTGTCTAATTTCTTTTTAACACATACCCTGATACAGAGAATTGCAGTAGTCAAGATCTGTAATAAGAGAGAGCGAATCAGGGTATTAAGGGCTCCTTTCACTAAGGTGCGCTAGCGTTTTTAGCTCGCGCACAAGATTAGTGCGCGCTAGCTGAAAAATTACCGCCTGCTTAAAAGGAGGCGGCAGCGGCTAGCGCACGCTATTCCACGCGCCAAGGCCCTAACGCACCTTTGTAAAAGGAGCCCTAAGTGATACAGGCTCTATGAGGTCTGCAAGGGAACGTATCATGTTTAATTTGTAGAAGCACCTTTGAACTTCTGAACGGATTTGTTGATGAAATGTTGGGGGCTGTGGATAATACTTACACTGACTCCGAGCTTATGGCGTTCATAATCGTCCATCAATTTCCAGGTGATAGATGCTGAGTTGTCTGCCTCTACTTCACATGCCTCAACCAAAATTATTTTACTCTCCTCAGATATCATACTAGAATTCCTGGCGACAGTAACAGCTGTCTGAAGGTTATCACCTATGAAATAAATCAATTTTTTTACATTTTTGGCTAGTTCCCTAATTAAACAGAGCCAGTGGGAAAATTCTTAAAATAAATGCCTCATTTGGGAGTGACCTGTTTCAGCCACTTACAAACACCAGCCTAGCGTACCTTTGGGAATGTGGAATGGCAGGGAGGTGGGGGAGGGAAGGGGGGACCGCCCCAGGCACCGTCTTAGTAGAAGCGCTGGCATCTCTCCTCCTCTCTTCCTCCCCCCCATATCTCTTCAGATCTTCGCTGGCACGAGCACCATCTCCAATCCGCTGTTCGCGCTGGCCTTGGATCTTTCTTTGAAGTCATTTCCTGGTTGCGGGACCAGGAAGTGACGTCGGAGAGAAAACAGAGGCCAGCGCGGGCAGCAGGTTGGAAATGCTGCTCGTGTCAATGAAGAGTTAAAGAGGCAAAGGGGAAGGGACGCTGCGCACATAGCGGGGGAGGCGGAGAAGAGGGTGGGGAAGACTGCACCCGCGAGCTCTGAACCACGAGTCTGCTTCAACATCCCCTTTTGAGACCTGTGATCATAACCGTCCTGATCCTGGCACTGCAGAGCTCCTGCAAGGCAGACTTCGTTTCCACTTTCAGTCGATTTTCCAGTATCAAGAGACCCAGGAATATCAGATCTGATTCCACTTCTTCCCTGAGAACAAGACAAAATAGTCGAGATGTGGCAGCAACGAAAGGGACCTTGTGCAACTGGAAATCTGTGGACGCAGTGTTATTTAATACCAGCTTTGTTTCCTATTGCCAAAATGATGTAAATATAAAAGTTGCACTTAGCGGCATTCCACCAGGAGAGGCCGCTATTGTGTCAAAGAGAATGTGGGCCTGCTATAACGTATTCTGAGCTCACTAGTTAGAAAAAAAAAAAAAAAAGAAACAAATCCCTGTGGCTATTTTTCTTCATGTTGCAAGCAAAAAAACAACCACCACCAATATTTGGAATAATTCAGGATATTGACTTCGCTCATGTAGAATTATGCCCTTCGCGGCCACTTGTCTTTTCTACTTTCATCTGCATCCTTCTGCACATTCATATCAGGTAACCAAAATGTGTGATTTTTTTTTTTTTTTTTTAGTTATGAAAATATTTCTTTTTCATAATTTGGAACACCTTTGGAATCCTTAAAAATTAAATCAGCAGGTCTATGAGAACCTTCCCAGAGGCAAATGTTAAAAAGTACAACCCTGCACGTCAAAGGTATTACTTAAGAAACTTTTGGACACATTCTCCGCTACTCAAAAATTCCATTGGCTACCAGTGTCATTTTGTGTTCGATTTAAGGCACTTTTCTCGCTTTTAAAGCTTTTTGACAGGGTACACCATCCTATGTGTCATCTCTAACAACTCCATATTGTCACAAAGAGAATATGATAAAAATTCACCATGTAGAAGGCTGAAAATGCCATCTGTTTTAGGCTTATATTATCAAGGCAAACCAGCTTAATCTTACTCAACAAAACTGTATCCCTAAAGCATATTTTATGTACATAAAGTTGGCATCAGTACTTCAAAATGTGCACATGACCACTGTGATCCCTTAACAAGGAAGCACTATAATACAATAACTTGTTCTATGTCAACTGAAGGAACTCAATGGAAGAGCTTTGAAGACCAGAATAGAGATAACTTCAAAAATCAAGGTGGTTTAGGACTAAAGCAGGGATGAGTGTGTTAGAGGTTCAGCATCAAGGAGGAGTTCAATGGTGGAAGTCTTTCTGAGTGCAAAGAAAGGCATCTTTAGCAATACACACATCGAGATCTAACAGTTATTTACATAAGGACATAAGAATAGCCATACTGGGTCGGATTGATGGTCCATCTAGTCCGGTATCTTGCTTCCAACAGTAGCCAGTCCAGGTCCCAAATACACAGCAGAATCCCAGAGAGTAGCAAGATTTCAGAATCCCAAGGAGTAGCAAGATTCCGGAATCCCAAAGAGTAACAAGATTTCGGAATCCCAAGGAGTAGCAAGATTCCGGAATCCCAAAGAGTAACAAGATTTCGGAATCCCAAGGAGTAGCAAGATTCTGGAATCCCAAAGAGTAACAAGATTTCGGAATCCCAAGGAGTAGCAAGATTCCAGAATCCCAAAGAGTAACAAGATTTTGGAATCCCAAGGAGTAGCAAGATTTCAGAATCCCAAAGAATAGCAAGATTCCGGAATCCTAAAGAGTAGCAAGATTCTAGGATCCCAAGGAGTAGCAAGATTCCGGAATCCTAAAGAGTAGCAATATTCTAGGATCCCAAGGAGTAGCAAGATTTCAGAATCCCAAAGAGTAGCAAGATTCCGGAATCCTAAAGAGTAGCAAGATTCTGGAATCTCAGAGTAGCAAGATTCTAGGATCCCAAGGAGTAGCAAGATTTCGGAATCCAAAAGAGTAGCAAGATTCCGGAATCCTAAAGAGTAGCAAGATTCTAGGATCCCAAAGAGTAGCAAGATTTCGGAATCCAAAAGAGTAGCAAGATTCTAGAATCTCAGAGTAGCAAGAGTCCATGATACCAATCTCAAGGACAATAGCTAAAATTTATTCATACACTCACCAGAAAACACATTTAAAAGGAACAAACCAATAAATACATAAAATTAAAATAAATGTATGTGTGTAGGTTTATATTCTTCAAGAAATCACTGAAACACTCTTAACATCTCAAATACCTTTCCTCCTCCCACCTTTGTCCCGCCCCACAGATACTACCTGCTCTTCTCCTCAACTTCCCTTGAATTCACCAATGATCTTCCATTGTAACACACCATTTATAACTCTTTTGTAATCCGCCTTGAACCACAAGGTAATGGCGGACTAGAAATCTCTAATGTAATGTAATATATCTATATTCATACACACATGCATTTATTTAAAACACTCATCCATCACATAAAAAACCCATTTCACATACCTTATCATTCTAAAAGAGCTGAACATAGCTTATTATAAAAAAGCAATAATAAATTGAAATGCCCTATGTCATTTTCCATCCCATTATAGAATATATGGGAAGACTATCACTTCCTACCTCTTATAAAGAAGCACCTCAGCAGGTGACTTTGTATCTAGCGGCTTATATGCCAGGCCAATGACTCGGAAGCCCTGCAGGGTGTAAAGCTGGAGCTCATCCGAAAAGTTTGACGGAACTGTGCAAACAAAAAGCACATGAATTTCGGTGAGAAGGCAAATCACTGAATGTAGAAGAAAATCAACATTGGGGACGAATGGTCACATTAAGTATACAAGTCGTCTCCCCCCCCCCCCCCCCCATTCACATAGTAACTCATGCCATTTTAGAACAGGCCCTGTTTTACTAATAACTGGAATTAATGGTAAAATAACCTGTCTTAAAGGAGGCTCATGTTGATAACTTCCCCCCCCCTCCCCAGTTACTAGCAATAGTAAAATAATCTGTCTTAATGGTAAAAACCCATGTTGATAACTAGGCCCCTCTGTCTCTAGGGACATGCTGGAGTTTGGCATGTTAAGTTCCTCTGGATCTCCAGAATGCAGCGTTGCTCTTCTCACACACTGCGAAGGTAAAATACATGTTATAATAGAGTTTGTTCTAACTTGTGTTCGTTTTTGTACGAGTCTTTACTGCCCCCTAGTGGTTCTAGTGATACAGCAGAATATTAACATTGAATAAAGAAATTCGCCATTTCTGTGGTAATGCCGACCACCGGGAAAACGTAAGGAAGCATAACCATCGACATTTCTTTGACCTGCTGACATGCCTATTAGTTTAGCGTAGGATTTCTAATACATAGCCCTATTAATGCTAATTAAGAATGGGTTGAACATATTCGTTAGGCCGGGCTTTTTCTCTCCTCGTTTGAGGCCTGTGAATTTCTATGCATTATACAAAGAACGTTTAAATGAGCAAACCTGTATTTGGTTGACAAAAGCTGGCCACCTTCTCTGGAGCTCCCTTCATATAAACAGTTAGATGATGCTCGCCAACCACCCGAGTGATGACAGACATCCGCTGGAGGGCTGAAGAAAAGGGATACTGGTGTAAGACGGCAATGCCTTCCGCAGGAACCTGGGGAAGGGGGAGGAGGGGAGATAAAGAGCTCTGTTTACAATTTTACACATGATCGCAACATTATGGCTCTTTTTTATTAAGGTGCGCTAAGCGTTAGCGTTTAGCGTGTGCTTAGCGCGCGCTAAAAAGCATAGCGCACCTTGGTAAAAGAGGGGGAATGTCTCTCATGCAGTGGCATAGTAAGGGGAGGCGGTCTGCCCCAGGCGCCTTTTTGGTAAAGGCGCAGGAACCCATCCTCCACTCTGCTCCTTCTCTGGCCCTCCACTGCTGCATGTGCGCACCGCTTCCCTTCCCCTGTACCTCTGTAATGTTCCTGGTGCAACCAATAACTCCCGAGCTGCTGTCACACCAGTGTCGGCTCTTCCTCTGACATCACTTCCTGGACCCGCACCTAGGAAGTGATGTCACGGGAGGAGCCGATGCTGGTTCGGGATTGCTGCTCGTGCCAAGGACACAAGGGCTACAGGGGAAGGGAAGTGGCGCGTACAAGGCACGAGAGGTCAGGGAAGGAGTGTGTGGAGGTGGTGGTGGGAGCACCCCTCACCCTCGCTATGCCACTGCTCTCACGGATCCAGTTTGTACTCCTGGCTCACTTATAGGTGTTTGTCAGTCACGTGCACAGCAAAGAAAAGGTCATTCTGTTGGTCTTTTTACGTGATTCGTTTGTTTTCACATCTTAAGTTATTGTTCTCTCGTTTGTTTCTTTTCTATTACAGTCAATAGAGACTAATTATGCCATTAGCAGAGGCACAAGAACCCTGATGGACCAATAGTGGGATGATACAACATGAAGAATAAGTCCCAAGAGCGAGAGCGACAAAGTGGACAAACAGTGGCAAGAACAACCCACAAAACAACGAAAGGGGCACATAGACACTAACATTGCCAAGAAAATTCTAAAAGAGGCAAAAGTAACAGTGGAACAAACTGTCCAACGCACCAAATAAGGGTTAAAACACCACCACCAGTGGCCCAGCCACAGGGAGAAAAGTGAGCAAACATTTGTAAGAACATCCCACAGCAGAGCAAGAGCAGGAGAGTGAAACCAGTGGGGCATGAACGCTCTAAGACACCATTTGGTCTTCGCCCAAACACTCTGGTGTGACCAGAGAGCTTCATGGCAGCAGGACATTAGCAGGGGTACTGCCTAGAATGTGTCCGGATGGCTTTTCAAAACCCGACACTTTGTCCAAGGTTTGAAAAGCTTCCACCTTGGGACCATGTCGGGAGAGCCTCCGCGCATGTGCCGATACAACGCGGAGACGTCACGCACATCATATCCGTATATGGGCAGATGCCCTACCGATGCAGTCCCGAGGAAGAAAACAGGGTTGAAAGGGGAGGGGCGTGACTTGGGCGTAACAGAACAGGGATGGTTGGAACTGGGGGGCTATAGGTCCGGATTTTACAAGAGGAAAATGTGATAACCCTAGTACTGGGCAATTGGCTGGAAGGCGGCAGCAGCAGTTAGAGTGCTGACATGACATCCAAAGAAGGGTGGGGATGACATGGTTAATTCATTTTTTTTGAGGGGGCCCCACCAAAAAAAAACCTGAATGGAACCAAGCAGTAGCATAGTGAGGGGGACCGCCCCGGGCGCCGTGTCGGCGGGGGAGCTGGCACCTCTCCGCCCCGCCCCACCACGCTTGCGTCATCCCTCCCCCTCCATCCCTCTGTATTATCTTCACTAGCATGAGTAACTTTTGCCTATTGCTTGCGCCAGCCTGATTCCCTTCTGAATCACTTCCGGGTCACGAGGCCAGGAAGTGATGTTTGAGGGAAATGAAACACTGTAGAGAATCCAAACCGTAATCCTCTTTCTTTAATGAAAAGACAGACAACAAACACAAATGTATTGTATTCTTTGAGGGCTGTACCGCAAATACAGGAAGGACAGCTAAATAGCTATGAAGGTTAATCCATTTGGGTACCCAAGTGCAGTATAATTTTACTTCACACTTTCACCCAAAACATCACCCATTCCATCCTATTAATTATCTGTAAATATGTAGGGTTACCAGATTTTCCCCACCCCCACCTCCAATCCCGCCCCCCCGCTGCCTGCTCTCATCGGGCAGGACATCCGTGCCTGCGCGGTTGCCCTCCTTCCCGAAGGAAAGCTTTTCAAAACCCGGACAAAGTCTGTCTGGGGAAATCCAGACGTCTGGTAACCCTAGTAAATATGAAACTACGAGAAATGATCCATTGGGAACCAACAGTCTTGCGATAAAAGTGAAAACCATAAACTATGTTTATCGGTTAATTAATCAATTTACCTTGGAGGAATTAGGTCCGGGCTTAACAATCATGGTTTCTTCTGTTGTTAAGTCGTCATTTTCCTCGCTGCAAACAAAATCTATTTCCTGTTTTGAAACCAGAACAGAGTGGAGAGCCATAAATGCCAATCTCTATACAATTGCTAACACATCTTTAACGTAATACTTCATTACAGGTATGGAGCTAAAATTGGAAAGATGACGGAGTTGGCCTACGGAGCAGATGATGGAAGGGGGGAAACGGGCCTTCATTTGGATAATGTCAGAACAGTGTCACTTGTGTGGATAAGTAGCATGAAAACGGGCACTCTGCTACCGAAACGTCCTTATTGTAGTTGACGTTTGGACGTTGGAAGCTAGGACAAGAGCAGACTTTCCAGTCTATGGCCCAGAAATATCAAAGAAGAGACAAGTTAATCTAATCATGTATTTTTTTATGAGTATAACTTATGGGCAGACTGGATGGACCGTTCAGCTCTTTATTTGCCATCATTTAATAATAATAACTTTATTTTTGTATACCGCATTACCATGGAAGTTCTATGCGGTTAACAGATGAAGAGACTGTACATTACAGAGAAGTTACATTTGTTGTAAGTTGCATATATATATAGCGGAGTTCATACAGTAGTGTTACATACGGCGGTGCTATATACTGCGGAGTTCAATAAAGCAGAGCAGAGGCATTTAGTAAGGGAGGTAACGAAGAAGGGGTGATAAGTTGGATAGGGTGATCCATTTTGTTAAGCCATTTGGTGGCTGACAGGAAAGGAGGAGTCGAGAGTCTGAGGTAAGTCAAGGTCCGAGGAGGAGGCAAGGAAGAGGGGGGGGGGGAGAAGTTAGAGGAATTTATCAAAAAGGTAGGTTTTGATTGACTTCCTGAACATTTGGTAGGGGGGGGGAATTGGAGATGAGTGCTGTGAGGCATTTGTTCCATTTGCCCGCTTGGAATGCGAGGGATCTGTTGAGAAATTTCTTGTAGAGGCAGCCTTTCAGGGAGGGAAAGGAGAACAGGTAGGTGTTTCGTGTACTATGTTACTATTGTACCTAAAAATATTGGCGCAGAAAAAAACACTTAAATTTCAATTAAATCCAATTAACACTGATAATTGCTTGTTAAGAAGTCATTTAGGGGCAGATTCTACAAACGGTGTTCTTCCAACACCTAACTTTATTGTTTTAATTGATTTAATAGACTCGCTAAATGACTGTGCCAATTTAAAATCAATTAAAACGTTGTTTAAAACATGTAGGCGTCTCTAGGTGCCTACACAAAGGCTGCTTTAACCACGTCTATGTAGGATCCTTCTGGTGCTTAAGGTCACAGTAGACATGGAATGGGCCAGAAATGATCTTAGGCGCCAATAGGCGTGATTCTCCAACAAAGGTAGGCACCAGTAATATAGGCCTTTAAAACCTACAGTACCCCCACCTACCTTTAATGGAAGCCGCAATTTTGCAAACGGTGCCGTAGCATGATTGACACGAGATCAGCGACATTTTTGGTCACCAATTACGACACCATTTGCAGAATCTGGCCCTTAGGGCTAATTGGCTCGTTATTCAATTAAGTTCCATGCGCAAATTGGTTGTGCACCCAAATTTGGGAATACAACGCAAAACACCATATTTAGAATTGGGGGGCACATGGGCAAATGGATTCAGCCAGTGGTGTAGCGAGGGTAGGAGGTACCTGGAGCTGTGGCTCCCCCCATTCCCTCCTCTCCGCCCACGCTCCATCCGCACGACCCCACGCCACACTCACGCCTTCCCTTCCCACCCCGTACCTCATTAAATCTTCACCAGCGCAAGCAGCTTCGCTGGTCTGCTGCTTGCGCCAGCGCTGGCTTTCCCTCCAACGTCACTTCCTCGCCCCGCGACCCAGAAGTGATTTCAGAGGGAGGCTGCTCGTGCTGGTGAAGATATAAAGAGATATGGAGTGGGAAGGGAGGGGGGCGAGTATGGTTTGGGGGGGCGGAGAGGTGCCAGCGCTCCCACACAGTGTCCTGGGTGGTCCGCCCCCACGCTCCCCCATTACTACGCCACTGTATTCTTGGAAAACTGAAGGGAAACTGGACTTCTCTTCAGGGGTCTGATGTCGGCGGTGCCAGGCCTTCCCTGTCCGGTGACTGGTGTCATGGTGGTCTTCATTGGCGCGGTTCCTGGTCCTGCTTCTTTGGTGGCGGCCGGTTGACCTGGTTCTACAGACTGAACTTACTATCAAACCGAAAGCAGAGAGTGGGCATAAATGGGAAGTTCTCCGACTGGGAGAAAGTGACTAGTGGTGTACCCCAGGGCTCGGTACTTGGGCCGATCCTTTTTAATATTTATATCAATGACCTGGAGGAAGGAACATCCAGTGAGATCATCAAGTTTGCAGACGATACAAAACTATGCCGGGCGATCAGATCGCAGGAGGATAGAGAGAAACTCCAGAGCGACTTGTGTCGGTTGGAAACATGGGCAGAGAAATGGCAGATGAAGTTCAATGTGGAGAAATGCAAGGTAATGCATTTAGGCAATAAGAATAAGGAATACGAGTATACAATGTCAGGTGCAACTCTGGGGAAGAGTGAACAAGAAAAGGACCTGGGTGTACTGATAGATAGGACCCTGAAGCCGTCGGCACAATGCGCGGCAGCGGCAAAGAAGGCAAATAGAATGTTGGGCATGATAAAGAAAGGAATCTCGAGTAGATCGGAGAAAGTTATAATGCCGCTTTATAGGGCAATGGTCAGACCCCACTTGGAATACTGTGTCCAACATTGGTCTCCCTACCTAAAGAAGGATATAAAACTGCTGGAGAGGGTGCAGAGACGAGCAACAAAACTGGTGAAGGGTATGGAGAAACTGGAATACGAGGACAGACTTATAACACTAGGATTGTTCTCCCTTGAGAAAAGGAGACTGCGTGGGGATATGATCGAGACCTTCAAAATACTGAAAGGAATCGACAAAATAGAGCAGAGAAGATTATTTACATTGTCCAATTTGACACGGACTAGAGGACATGTAATGAAGCTAAGGGGGGACAGGTTCAGGACTAATGTCAGGAAGTTCTGCTTCACTCAGAGAGTGGTTGACATCTGGAATGCCCTCCCAGATGAGATTATGACGGAATCGACCGTCCTAGGCTTCAAGAGCAAACTAGATGCATATCTCCTTAAGAGAGGCATATAAAGATATGGTGGACTATAAATTACGCCAGGTGTACACCTGGCAGGGCCTCCGCGTGTGCGGATCGCCGGACTTGATGGACCGAAGGTCTGATCCGGAGATGGCAGTTCTTATGTTCTTATGTTCTTATGTTTTCTACCTCTTACGGCCTCTTTTACAAAGCCGCGCGGCAACAGCCCCGAAGCCCTTTAAATCTCTATGGGCTTCGGGGCCGTTAGCGCGGCTTTGTAAAAGAGAGCGTTAAAGCTGTTTTATTTTATTTTTTAATTTTTTTATCTTCTTTCATTATTTCTATTTTCTGTTTCTTTGATATTTGATGTATTTCATATTTTTAGTTTATCAGGTACTTTTAGCTAGATTTTGAGCCTTCGGGACAGACAGAGTCGTTTTTCTCAAGTACCTAATTTCATTTTACTTTGATACATTGTAAACCGCTTAGGAGCGGTATATCATATCTTAAATAAACATATAAATTCCCCACCGGCGTTTTGGCATTGGCGGAACCAGTTGCATCAGTTGGCCATCTGGGAGGCGCGAGAAGTGGGAGGGGCCAGGAAGCGTAAGTTGTTGTTCCTGAATATTTGGGAGCCATATTTGCAAGATCTGCATCCAAAGGGACATAGTGCAGTATTGAGATGGGTGTCCTAATGTGGGTGCCCAGATAGTTGGGCTGGGAGAGTACTGGCGAGTATTGGTGGGGAGTACCTTTGGGTGGGTGGGGGGTTTGGGATGGGATTGAGGGGTATGGGTAGGTTCTGGGATTTTGCTATGGACGGGGTACGGGGGATTCAGTGGGGGGGAGTGGTGTGGCATCCTCGGGGCTCATCAGAGTCCAGGGTCTCGGGGTGCCTTTCCGCTCTCCTTCCCATGCACGCTTTCAGTGGTGGGGAGTATCTTTGGGTGGGTGGGGGGGGGTTTGGGGTGGGATTGAGGGGTATGGGTAGGTTCTGGGATTTTGCTATGGACGGGGTACGGGGGATTCAGTGGGGGGGGAGTGGTGTGGCATCCTCGGGGCTCATCAGAGTCCAGGGTCTCGGGGTGCCTTTCCGCTCTCCTTCCCATGCACGCTTTCAGTGGTGGGGAGTACCTTTGGGTGGGTGGGGGGGGTTTGGGGTGGGATTGAGGGGTATGGGTAGGTTCTGGGATTTTGCTATGGACGGGGTACGGGGGATTCAGTGGGGGGGGAGTGGTGTGGCATCCTCGGGGCTCATCAGAGTCCAGGGTCTCGGGGTGCCTTTCCGCTCTCCTTCCCATGCACGCTTTCAGTGGTGGGGAGTATCTTTGGGTGGGTGGGGGGGGGGGGTTGGGGTGGGATTGAGGGGTATGGGTAGGGTCTGGGATTTTGCTATGGACGGGGTACGGGGGATTCAGTGGGGGGGGAGTGGTGTGGCATCCTCGGGGCTCATCAGAGTCCAGGGTCTCGGGGTGCCTTTCCGCTCTCCTTCCCATGCACGCTTTCAGTGGTGGGGAGTACCTTTGGGTGGGTGGGGGGGTTTGGGGGGGGATTGAGGGGTATGGGTAGGTTCTGGGATTTTGCTATGGACGGGGTATGGGGGATTCAGTGTGGGGGGGGGGAGTGGTGTGGCATCCTCGGGGCTCATCAGAGTCCAGGGTCTCGGGGTGCCTTTCCGCTCTCCTTCCCATGCACGCTTTCAGTGGCGTGTGAGAGGGGGGAGGGGAGTTTGGTTGCTATTCCTCTTGTTTTGTCCTTGTATATTATACTATTTATCTGATGCATATTTGTTTTGTATTGAGCGCCTTTCGGGGTCCCTTGCTATTGTGTTTTGTTGTTTGCATCAATAAAAATTGTTTGAACCTAAACATATAAATTCATGTGTACTTTATAATTTACTTATTTTAAACATTTCTATCCCGCCTTAAACCTAGACGGTTTACAAAATATTACACACATAAAATTTAATACAAATGGACATCAATGATTAGATCCTTAGAAAATCTGCAATCAAAAGAAATCAGACCCTATAGAAAAATATTTATGAACTTTTTAAGTTTTATGAACGTTTTAAGTACTTTCCTGAAATGTACCTCTATCAACACATTTCTGTATCTTCCCTACTAGTGAGTTCCACAATTTCACCCTTGCACAACATTCGCCTTTAACAGAGCAGAATTTTCAGTGAAGTGAACTGATATTTGGTTGTAATATAATAGTTGCAACACGTTTCAAGAGGATGAAACGACGACAGTATTCGGGTCTCCGTCTTCCAGGACTGCTACTTAGGAAACGGAGAAAGCATTTCAAACGAAGTTTCCCATGACTTAGTATAAAAACCTGTTTCTTTACCCAGTCAATGCCTTCAAACATTTTCAGGTCCAATGGATCGCCTTGGATTTTTCCATCAAGGACAATCAGGGAATGACAACTGGCCATCGCTCCCAACAGCGGGCCCCAAGGCAAGGCGTTGCCGGAGGAGAACTTGTAAACGTGCTGGAACCTGATTTAGAACAAATGTTGTGTTAAATGCATCAAATCTGGCTTATCAGATACATACAGACTAATCATTAAATCAAAATCGCATACCAGATTCCTTCAGATGGGATAATGCCCCACAGATCCAAGCCATCTTCTGTTAAGGTACCTGTCTAGGTTAGATCACGGAAAGCAAATCATTTCTAATTTGTAACAAATTCAAGAACTATATGGACTGACCTGATTATACAGCAGAAAATACAGGGTGCCCACAAAAACACACCTTGATTTTAAATGGTTACAAAACCAAAATTTATTGGCATATTCTTTCACCTTTGAGGCTACACTTTCATCAACTCATAAGGTTTCATATGGTATCTGTTACCCCACCTGTTACCGATGGAAGCACGCATAAAGTTTAAATTCGCCTGCTTCTGCTTTAAAGCGCTAAACGGACTTGCCCCTAAATACATAATTGACCTTTTCTCCTTCTCTGCCAACAGACACAAGAGAAGCTCTCATTCCTACTTCGTTTCCCCCCCCAGTTAGAGGTTGTAAACTGAAAAAACACCATGAACACCTTCTTTCACATCAAGCAGCATTGTGGGGTAAAGACCTAGACTTATGAGAAATTCAGAAAACGTCTAAAAACTCAACTGTTCCTAACGTATCTGGACAACTGACCCACTCATCTTCTTTCTCCTCCATAGTGATTCCTCTGTCCTATTAATCTCTTTCTCCTCAACAACGCATTTCCGGTCCTATTAACTCTCCTCTTCCCACCTCTTAAATTCAATCAATTTGTACCTCGCTTAATCTATTGTAAACCGCATAGAACTTAACGGTATTGCGGTATATAAACTGTTATTATTATTATTATTATTATTACTCGGCAAACATCGATGTGATAATCGAGCTCGGACCACACTCTCCAAAGCATATCTGGCGTGATCGTGTTTATAGCTTCAGCAGATCATCCATAGTTACGGGTAATGGAGGTTCGTTCACTCTGTCTTTCACTTACTCCCAAAGGAAAAAGTCACAAACAGTAATGTCCGGTGATCTCAGGGGCCACTTGAGGAACACTTGGTCATTTTGTCGCGTTGCATTGTCTGAAGGTTGTAACCTCTGCATCAATTGCAGCTTATAAAATTGAAAGTGCAAGCGATTGTGTAAGATCTTTCTAACCGTGCTTTTTAGGACTTGTATTTGCTGTCATCTTATTTATAAACATATTCCAATAAGTTTTGATTTTGGAACCATTTAAAATTAAGGAGTGTTTCTGTGGGCACCCTATATATTATCTGAAACCATGTTGGCTAGACATTTTAAATTATCCAATCTCTATGTGTCTGAGTATTGATCTCCTTGATATTATTAGAAGCTACATTTGGAACACCCCATAAGAACATAAGAATAGCCTTACTGGGTCAGACCAATGGTCCATCAATGTTCTCAGTACCTGGCCAAAACCCAAAGAGCAGCAACATTCCATTAGCTCAGAGTAAGCAAGATTCCGGAACCCCAGAGAGTGCAACATTCCATGCGGAATCCCCAAAGAGTAGCAACATTCCATTATCTCAGAGTAAGCAAGATTCCGGAACCCCCAAAGAGTGCAACATTCCATGCGGAATCCCCAAAGAGTAGCAACATTCCATTATCTCAGAGTAAGCAAGATTCCGGAACCCCAAAGAGTGCAACATTCCATGCGGAATCCCCAAAGGGTAGCATCATTCCATTATCTCAGAGTAAGCAAGATTCCGGAACCCCAAAGAGTGCAACATTCCATGCGGAATCCCCAAAATGTAGCAACATTCCAGGGCACGCAGTGGCTTCCCCCCATGTCTTTCTCAATAGCAGACTATGGACTTTTCCTCCAGGAAATTGTCCAAACCTTTTTGGAAGGGAAATAGACACCCGTTCTTGGTTTATAATCAATTCCTTTTTTTTTTTTTTTTATCTCAAGCATTATTTTACCAATTTACATTTTTCCTCCCAAGATCAATCTTGATTGTTGGACTGAAAAATATCCCCCAAGTCATTTGGATCCAGAAAAACCTCAAGTCCTTGTAATTTGAAAACCAACGTTGAATTTCAAGCAGCTGATCAACCGCCAGGTAAATAAGCAGAGACAGAGACGCAGACTTACTTTATCGAAGCAGATAAGATTTAATGTCCCACACATGTTGATTCGCTGGGGGCTGATACAAAAAATGGACTTTTTCTCCAGCCTTTTTTGGGCATAAATAATCCCTATTGTCAAAGCAGCTGGCAAAGCCGGGGGCACCGCAATAGTGATGACGTCCAGAGCTTTCTTCACCACTTCACCGGCAGATTCCTGATAAATATAGAGCAACCCATTAGCACATTTTAAGATTTACACAACTATACAAAGTAGGGTAAATGCAATCAATTACTGATATTCAATTCATTAAAATGCTATATCAAGAATACCAAAACATAAAATTAATTAAGGTAGACATGGGCATTTATACCAGGTTTTAGTTGGCAAAGCCTAGATTTTAGCTGCAGAAACAGGCACTACGGGTAGTATATTAACCATACAATGATTCAAAATGTTGTGTGATCGTGGCACCGAGGTACCCCCCCCTCTTCAAACCCTGCATGCACCCAAAAAGAGGGAGAAAAAGCCTCAGACTAATGTAGCGATATAGAACCAAAAGGTACAAATCGAAACTGCTTTTGATGCTTTCACTGGCAAAAAAAACTCCCTCACAGAACAGCTCAGGTTTAGAAAAGGGCAAAGTCACCCGGAGGCACGTTCAAGGACTTAGCTGACAAAAGACGACTTGAGCTCCAACGCTGTCACGTCTTCTCCAATCTTCCCAACAAGCGACCTTGATTCACCAATGTTTGGCTCATCAGGAGAACAAACAATACAGCCTTTTCAAGGGCAAAGTCACCCAGAGGCACGTTCAAGGACGTAGCTGACAAAAGACGACTTGAGCTCCAACGCTGTCACGTCTTCTCCAATCTTCCCAATAAGCGACCTTGTTTCACCAATGTTTGGCTCATCAGGAGAACAAACAATACAGCCTTTTCAAGGGCAAAGTCACCCGGAGGCACGTTCAAAGACTTAGCTGGCAAAAGGCGACTTGAGCTCCAACGCTATCACGTCTTCTCCAATCTTCCCAACAAGTGGTCTCAGCGTGGCTGCACTTTTCAAGGCTGTATTGTTTGTTCCCCTGATGAGCCAAACATTGGTGAAACAAGGTCGCTTGTTGGGAAGATTGGAGAAGACGTGACAGCGTTGGAGCTCAAGTCATCTTTTGTCAGCTAAGTCCTTGATCGTGGCTCCGGGTGACTTTGCCCTTTTCTAAACCTGAGCTGTTCTGTGAGGGAGGTTTTTTTGCCAGTGAAAGTATCAAAAGCAGTTTCGATTTGTACCTTTTGGTTCTATACCGCTACATTAGTCTGAGGCTTTTTCTCCCTCTTTTTGGGTGCATACTGGGTTTGAAGAGGGGGGTACCTCGGTGCCACGATCACACAACATTTTGAATCATTGTATGGTTTATATACTACCCATAGTGCCTGTTTCTGCAGCTAAAATCTAGGCGTTGCCAACTAAAGCCTGGTGTAAATGCCCATGTCTACCTTAGGCACAGATTTGGTGTTTTCTATAACAGTCCATGTCATTCATAGGAATGCCCAAGAGCTGCCTTTGGTCCACTACTACTATTTATCATTTCTATAATGCTGAAAAGCAGACACAGCGCTGCACTTTCAATATGCAACAGACGGTCCCTGCTCAAAAGAGTTTACAATCTAATTTGGTCAGACAGACAGGATATATAGGAGGGCGCCTAACTCAAAAATACGCCCATGATCTGCCCCCCCTAACCACGCCCACTTTTAGTATAGGTGCTTTGGGTTAGGCCAGGGGTAGGCAATTCCGGTCCTCGAGAGCCGGAGCCAGGTCAGGTCTTTCAGGATATCCACAATAAATATGCATGAGATAGATTTGCCTCTCAAGGAGGCAGTGCATGCAAATCCATCTCATACATATTCATTGTGGATATCCTGAACACCTGACCTGGCTCCGGCTCTCGAGGACCCGAATCGCCTGCCCCTGGGCTAGGTGCCTACTTTTATAGAATCTAGGTTTTCGAGTTAGTCACCTAACTTTCAATTAAGTCCAATTAAAGCCAATCGCGAGGTGTTAAGTGCCGATATCAGCCCTTATTAAGCTTATTGCTCAATTAAAATGTCACCGTCTCATTCTAGGCGGACTTTATAGAATCAGGGCTTTGGGGTTTTTTTGTGCTATTTACTGAATTTCTCCCATTCTACACATCAGCATTTCTTGTTACGTTGAATCTCTGTAACTGTGATGTAACTTCTGGTTTAGGCCTGGGCTTGCAAAGAAGCCTTATGCATAGCTCTAAGGCGCTCACTACCACAGAGGATTTACACTAAACAGAGACATAAATTGATTAGCATGAGTAGAGGTGCCCGCCCCCCAGGCCCGCCCAGTTCCGCACATCCCCGCCCTGTAACGCCCTAATCCCACCCTCCCGCCCCCAGCCCTGCCCTAGTCTCCCCCTCCCACACTTTCTGCTCTTGTCGGGCAGGGAGGAAGTCTGTGCACCCTGAGGTTGTGGGTTCAAATCCCATGCTGCTCCTTGTGACCCTAGGCAAGTCACTAAATCCCCCATTGCCCTCAGGTATATTAGATAGACAGGGAAAAATGCTTGAGTACCTGAATATAAACCACTTAAGCTATAAGTGGTATATAAATACTTAAATAAAAAAGAAATGAAAAGAAATTCTATTACTCTCCAGGCCTGGTGCAGAAGCTCTGGCATTTTTCCAGCAGACGTAACATAAGAAGGTTTCGAAGGAAGACAGGCTACATCAGGGGTCTCAGAGTCCCTCCTGGAGGGCCGAATCCAGTCGGGTTTTCAGGATTTCCCCAACGAATATGCATGAGATCTATGTGCATGCACTGCTTTCAATGCAGATTCATTGGGGAAATCCTGAAAACCTGACTGGATGGCGGTCCTCAAGGAGGGACTTTGAGATCCCGGGCTACATCATGATCCTTTGAAAATACGCTGCTGTAGACGATAGAAAAATCACTTTCTGCATTTACATGCAGCAAATAAGCCACATACCCCAGAAAGTGCAAAGACGCACACTCCGTAAATCATTCCAATTGCAGCAGCCCCTATTAGGCACATGAGGAACCTCAGAGCGTCTCTGTAGAGCCTAAAATTCATGGGCTTGGGGTAGAGGATGGATCTCACCAGATCCCCTTTGGCGGTGTTGAAACCTGCATGACAAATAGGCAACAGTGTAAAGACAGTTGGTGAAGACTAAAACGGCCCATCCAGTCTGCTCAGAAAAGCATTTAATAGATAAACTATCGATATATTAGTTTAAAATGATCCGGAAAAAAAACCCCACCGTTTTGAATGACTGTGGCAAAAATTGAAATGAAACTAGCGTGAGGCCATTAAAGTGTCCGTATTCATCGATCCTGTAACTTGAATACCCAGAAAATTGTCGTCGCCCCCCAACCATGATAGCGGTTATTAGCGCAGGGAGCCACGCTGAATACTCCACGCTGCTCCCGACACTCATAGGAACTCTATGAGCTTCGGGAGCAGCGTGGAGCATTCAGCGCGGCTTCCTGAGCTAGTCACCGCTATCGCAGTCTAGTAAAACGGGGGTTATGTTTGTCATTCTTGGATTTGATTTTATTTCTTCGGTTAGCTACTGTTTTCGGAGTTGTTTGGCAGGGTGAAGAGAAGCTTCCAGTAAATGACCTGTCGGGCCCCCTATGAGGAAAAAATTATGGTTAAGAAAACTAACCCCTCTCTTCTACGAAACTGCGCTAGCAGTTTCTAGTGCAGGGAGCCGCGCTGCTCTCGATGCTCACAAAGTTCCTATGAGCATCGGGAGCAGCGCGGGCCATTCAGCGCAACTCCCCACGCTAGAAACTGCTAGCGCAGTTTCCTAGAAGAGGGGGTAAGAGATTTGCCCCACTAAACAGTTAAGTAGATATTTAAAATAAGAGTTTGGTATACCAAGTTTGTGTGCTGGGACCAGAAGAGTGCTATGATGGTCCACACTATAGCAACCTCTGATTATTTTCTTTATTATAGCACAAAGGTTGTGGGTCTGAGCATTTTACACAATTTTGTTTAGATGGCACTGCGATGTCATTTTTTGAATCGATATAATTTGGTGATTATATGGATCCAGTGCTGAGTATTTGATTACGAACATAAGAATTGCCGCTGCTGGGTCACACCTGTGGTCCATCCTGCCCAGCAGTCCGCTCACGCGGCGGCCCCCAGGTCAAAGACCAGTGCTCTAAATGAGTCCAGCCTCACCTGCGTACGTTCCAGTTTAGCAGGAACTTGTCCAACTTTGTCTTGAATCCCTGGAGGGTGTTTTCCCCTATAACAGACTCCGGAAGAGCGTTCCAGCTCTCCACCACTCTCTGGGTGAAGAAGAACTTCCTTACGTTTGTCCGGAATCTATCCCCTTTCAACTTTAGAGAGTGCCCTCTCGTTCTCCCTACCTTGGAGAGGGTGAACAACCTGTCTTTATCTACTTTGTCTTGAATCCCTGGAGGGTGTTTTCCCCTATAACAGACTCCGGAAGAGTGTTCCAGTTTTCCACCACTCTCTGGGTGAAGAAGAACTTCCTTACATTTGTACGGAATCTTTCCCCTTTCAACTTTAGAGAGTGCCCTCTCGTTCTCTATACCTTGCAGAGGGCGAACAACCTGTTTTTATCTACTAAGTCTATTCCCGTCATTATCTTGAATGTTTCGATCATGTCCCCTCTCAGTCTCCTCTTTTCAAGGGAGAAGAGGCCCAGTTTCTCTAATCTCTCACTGTACGGCAACTCCTCCAGCCCCTTAACCATTTTAGTAAAATCACAGGAAGGTTTATTAGGTAGATGCCAAGCAAATTTTGGTTTGATCATATAAGAAAACTAAGAACAACGAGCCCTACCTTGGCAGACATCGTGTGGGAAACCTAATGTGGAAATAAGCATGAAAAGTGGTCTGTATTCTTGAGTACTATGATGAAGCTTGCAGAATAGCCTCACCAAAATTCACTACACGATTTGGAAGACAATATCTGGGAAGGGAAAAATGAAATTCCTTTTGGGCAATAGGCTTTAATTTCAGATATCAAGTCAGGGTGCCAAGGGCATTAAAGGGTCAACCTAGGCCCCAAAGCCACAGTGTCCAATTTTGATAGGAAGAATTAAGAATCTCGGCTAGTCAGACATGACTAACCAAAAAACATGGAACTCATTGATCTTTCTCCCCTTGAGTGCTAATTCACATCAGGATTAAAAAAAATAAAGACAAATAACTTGACTGAACCTGTTCGCAATACAACAGCTTTCACTGGGCCATGGGCCGATGGCTTGGTCTGGATGATCTCGGTTCCGCAGTAGAGAACGTGTCTTCGGTAATCCTCCTCGCTGTGTTTCTTCCAGGGCATGGCGCTATCCGCACAGGGCAACGGGGTCTTCGTGACCGGAATGCTCTCGCCTGAAAGCGATTGCACAACTTTTAACGGGGTGATTTTGCGGGCAAAATACCATTTACAAAGCAATGAGCCGCTTTCCGTGCAGTTGCATATTTTGCATCGCACTGCAACGTAACGCGGGGGTGGGTGGGGCGTTTCAGGCTGTGTTAGGGCATTACACTTAGAAAGGCGCAAACAACCTGGGTTAGTGCCCTAACTGCTTGCTAGCCCCCCCTTCCCCATCTAATATTTATTTAACACATTTGTATACTGCCTAAAATCTAGGTGGTTTCCAATATCAAAAACATTCATAAAATTCCATAAAATTAACAAATATAGGCAACAATCATTATCTTCTTTTTTTTTTACTATTTTCTTCTGCTTTCAAAATCCTATCCCCTCCTTCCGCTCCTATTGTGTTTATTCATGTCATGTTAATTTAAATAATGTTCGTTCCCCCACTTTTTATCTCTGTAAAACGCTTAGAATATGATAAGCGTTCAATCAAGTTTTTAATAAACTTGAGATCTGCATATCTATAAAAGTCCATAAATATGAACAGACTTCGCTATCTGTGCATATATGGTGGCCACATGCCCTGAGCAGCCTACATTTTGTGGTAGGTGCCATTAGCCGTGATTTTTTAAATATCCTTAAGAAATATCAGGGAAATATACTGAGAAAAACCAAGGTCAGAAAAAGCTTGTTATATAATCAAAACAACTGACCCTAAGAGTATTCTATCTGAAGAGGGTGATCAAAAACACTTCTATAAAAACTCAGAGATATGGAACTCTGGAGGGAACCCATTAACCTTGTTTTTGCAAGCTAAGTGAACGCATTTCTAATCTATTTATGCAGTGACTTTTCGCATGATTGACATAAGAAGAAAGGAAAACTACCATCATATTTTGAAATTGTGTAAAAGTTCTTCAAATTTTATGAAAAAATCCTAGTCTATGAGCGGGATCAAAAAACGTATATAGTAGCAATGACTGGAAGGTGAACTCTTTACACAGGGAGGTTTTCCAGCCTTCCCTCCAGAGTTCCATATCTCTGAGCTTTTATAGAAGTTTTTTTGATCACCCTCTTCAGATAGAATACTCTTAGGGTCAGTTGTTTTGATTATATGTGATTTTTTAAATGCCAGCTATGCGTGATTGACAAGCATCTGGTGTTGTTTTTGTAGGCGGCTGCCTATTTGGGCGCTCTTTACAGAATCTGACCCAAAAGTACTAGTATCCTATAGTCATACTTGCATAGAGTTGCCAGATTTTATTAAAATCTGGACCACCTAGATCTGCCCCCCCCCAGCCCTACCCACCCCATTATGCCCTAGCCCCGCCCCAATCCTGCCTAGCCCCACACCAGCCCTGCCCCCTGCTGCCTGCTCTCATCCGGACATCTGGTAACCCTAAACGTGCACAAAACGTTCACAAATGCTGTCGCCCGGCAATAGAACTGCCCTTCTCGAGTCTTGAGCCCAAAAGTAACCCTTTCATTTGTACTTAGAACAGTTAAATATTGGTGTTCTTCAAGGAATGAGCTTCTTGCATTTGTTCAGGGCTAAGACCCAGTTCCTACCAGTCAGCATGCTTTCGTTGACTATGCAGCCTCCA
This sequence comes from Geotrypetes seraphini, assembly GCF_902459505.1. NCBI lineage: Eukaryota > Metazoa > Chordata > Amphibia > Gymnophiona > Dermophiidae > Geotrypetes > Geotrypetes seraphini. The sequence goes on along the minus strand of NC_047092.1, from coordinate 180,833,654 downwards.
TGGAGCAGAATGGCATCACAAGGCATGAGAACATTTCCTGTCAAAACAAGGATGTCACCTGGGACCAATAGGCGTGATTCCAGCTTGCTGCAACCTGTAATTGAAATGCGGACAAAATTAATTTTTGCTCCACCCTTTGAAAAAGTCGGGGGTATAATTTCCAGTGACTGAAACATGACCAAAGACATGAGGCTATGTTGACTCCTTGAGATATGTCCCCCAGGTTCAGTAAACCATTCTATGAGTGGGGCATGTGGGTGGGGGAATAAGATAGATGTAGGGACAGCGGGGGAGGGGAGGTTCTGTCATGATAACGTTTGATGACCTTTTGTTGCCTATCCAAACTGCCCGTTTGTTTTGCCAGATTCTATATTCTACTTTTATAATTCTCTTTGCTGGATATGTGCTTATTAGATGTCATCAATAACAACCATTTTCTTTTCGCCGCAAAATAGGGGCGAAGGGGGGAGGGGAGAAAATGAAAATGTTCTATTTGATTAACCTTTTATTGGACGGCTTCTGCTATATTGCGTGTTGATTGTTCAACAATAAAAAAAGATTTAAACATAAGGAATACAGTACACACTATATACATGCATACGTATGGCACATAAATTCCAAAATTAGTGCGCATATCTTACTTAGCATGTATTATACCGGTTAGGTGTACTCGACACATGGGTGAGAGTGACATTTATGCAGCAAACTTTTAGGATACTATAAGTTACGGGTCCATCGCTGTCATTTACATCCTCTTTTACTAAAGTGCGTCAACTGATTAGTGCACGCTAAACGCTAATGCGAGCATGTTAGTCTATGGACGTGTTAGCATTTAGCGCACGCGAAATCTATTAGTGCGCGGGTAGCGCACCTTAGTAAAAGAGGGGGTTAGGTGCAAGTACTCTGTGGATGGCATTAACCCCAGATTCTAAATATGGATGTTGAAATTTAGGTGCACAATTATCTCTCCCTTCCTCTCCTCCACTCCAATTCTTCCTCTTTCCTCCCCCTCCCCTATGTACAGCATTTTTCCTCCTCTCTGACCCATCCCCTTGTGCAGCATCTTTCTATCCCTCCCTCCCATCCCCCCTGTGCAGCAGAACCCCCACCGACCCTCCCACCGTGAGACTGACATGCCTCCGCTCCGAGGCCTCCTAAAGCAGCAGGGATTTTTTTCAGCAAATCAGGCAGCACTAATGTCAAGGATGGAGTCAGGGAGTGTCGGGGACATTCTGGAGGGGGGGCTTCGGGGGTCGATCTTAACTAGGGCTTATTTTTGGGGTAGGGCTTATATTGGGAGCATCTTTAAAAATCATTCTGAAAGGTCACTTGGACACACAAAGTCAGAGGTGTGAAGAAAGTACAAGAGATTTATTACAGCATGCCGGACTCTAGTGCAGTTAACAGCCTGCTTACTACAGTGTTAGAATCAGGAAATGCACGGACTTTTATGCCCTTTTCACTAAGCATACGCAAACTAATATATGCAAAAACTACAATTTTCATTTGTTACTTCTACAACTTTTCTACAATTATTATTGGTCCTAAGCCAGCACTTATGATAGGTTCAGGGCTACAACTTATAGTCCTATAGGAAACTAGCTCATTTCTCTGCTTATCTAAATCTTACAGTTCTAAATGTTACATGTACAGAAGGGCTTACAATGTGGTAAGGTAGGGACATACATTTTAGGCAGATGAGGTCAGTAGATTGTACACTGTTTTCAGCTATGTAGGCCAGAGCAATATTTTAAACAACAGTTAACCATTTCATGACCCTACAATGCTAGGGCTTATTTTCGGGGAAACAGGGTGTCTAGAAGCATCTAGAGAGTTTCAACCTTACTTGTCAAGCTTTGAAATAAGACAGGAACAACCTGGTGGAACTCACCTTCGTTCTTCCTACACACAGTAGTCATGATGTTATTGTGGGACTCAACCAGTTTATGAAGCTTTGTGGATTGCTGTAATTAGGAGGGTAACATGTCATTTACACCAGGTCACCAATACATTATCCAAAACGTCATGAAGAGACATCATTATCTGCAGAGTTTAGGCCTGTGCATGCAAAAATCTTGTTTTGTTTTCCTTATGTCATTTTAACATGTGATAACAGGTTTTAGCATATGCCCAAATGATGGAAACAAAATCACCTCCTTCGGGAGGTGGGGGGGGATGAGAAATTCAGAATGAAACAAATGCTGTTATTTCTTTGTTCTTATAAAAGGACAACATATCCCTAGCAGAGTTCACTCTGCCTTATCTTGCATTAGCCAATATATTTCCCCATGAAAACTGTCTGCACAACCCATGCCTGCTTCAATTTCTATTCTTAGAACAGTCAATATTCAGCTGGTGGCAGTCAGCGGTTTTTAAGTGCTGATCATTGCCGGCTAACTTAGATCTAAATATTCAAAGCCAGACCCCCCCCAAAAAAATCTGGAAAGTGCTGAACCCTTCTTAAACCCCCCACCCACCCCCACGATCATATTCCTTTCCCAACTTCCCCAACAAGAGCAATAATATGTGTTAAAGGAAGAAAAAAATAATAAATTTGAAGCACTTACAGGGGAGAGGCAGAAGGGAAATGCTGAGAGCTGCTCAGAGGCTGGGCCCATGCACAGAACCAGGGAGCTGCAGGGAGATCAAAAAGATAAGAGACAGAGAGTCTGAAAGAGACAGGAAGCTTGGGGGAAGCTAGACTAGAGGTCTGCACAGGAACGGGGATCGCGTGAATCCCACGGGTCCCGCAGGTGTCCCGCAGGAATCCCCCCCTAACCCCCGGGACTCCCACGGGGACCCCCCCCCCCCTCTGGCCCACGGGGATGGAAGGCTTTGGAAGCAGGTTTCGTCCATATAATATAATGGACACGTCAGCCTTAGTAAAAGAGGGGGTTTATAAGTTAATTACCTGAACAGAAAACAAAAAAAGGGTTCCACCAAAGAGATTCCACAAGGAAAACAGCAGCGGAAACACAAAAGAAACTGAAATTGATGATCCTGTCAGAAGTAATTGCTGCTTTTTATGGGGAAGGGCGGGGATGGAGGTAATTCCTTGTGGGGATGGGTGGTTACAAGGAGGATCCTGACGGGGACGGGTGGGGATGGGTGGGATTTCTGTCCCCGTGCAACTCTCTAAGCTGGACTTAATAGCAGCTGTCTCATTAAAAGCCCCATAACCTTTACTATGAGCTAGAAGAGAGCAGAGAATTTAAGATAGTACAAGGAATTAGTGAGGAAATGGTGTGGGGGTGAGTGAAAATGTGTATGTCAGCTCTGGAGTTTGTGTGTATGTAGAAGGAGTGAATATTTTTGAAATAATGTTCATAAAAAATGCTGCAAATTAAACCTGCTTATGTGGGCTGTTGAGTTGAGGTGTGTAAAGAGAAGGCTGTGAAAGAGGATGCAGCTGTTTGTGTGAGTTGTGGGTCAAAAGCTTATCTGATACCTGCTGGTTCTCGTGATTTAATGAGCTTTCAAAGGAAAGTGATAAGAATTTTTAAAGTATGTTTCAGAATTTAAACTGGATTTTTGTGACTCCTGTTGATAAAAAGAAGTATTAAGTACTAAGAAATAGAGAATTTTAATCCATTCACTGTACAAGACCACTTATTCAACTCAGATTGCCTAATATTATTGGTGTTTAAAGCAAATGTATTGTATTTAATTTAGTATTCAGCTGTTTGCTGCAGTGCTGGAGTGCATTCCTGAAGTCTTTTCTGCGGAGACAGAATCTGAAACTATTTTTGAATGCTAAATGTTCTTTTGAGAATAGTCTAAAACCTTAAGAATGATCTCTTTTCTTAGAATTCTATGAAGTTCTGTAGTGCAGAGCTGTTTCCAGTCAGTCCTCCTGATATACTGTATACTAGCAGGCTCTGTGTGAGGAGACTGTGAGATAATTACCATTTTGCACCCGGAGCTAGCATGACCAGGACCAATTGGAATTCGGTCCTGCCAGTCTATCCCCAGACCACCAGAGATGCTACGATAATTCTGGGGGAGGGACCTACAGGGGTATTGGGGATCAAGAGAGGATATGATCTTGTTAGGGAGGGGAGAGCAAAGAGATCTTCAGGGTGCTCCCCAGAAGTTATGTAGCCCCCGGCCGATATTCAGCGCTGACACCCACAAACCTAAGCAATAAAAGTTTGAACCGCACAAAAGTCTGTTGTATCTGGTCACTTAGGCCCAGATTCTAAAAACAGCATCATTAGGTAGGCATTGGTATGCGTTCTACCGGTGCCTAATTGTTTTAATTGGCTATTAATGGCATAATAATTGACCGCGCTTTAAAAAAAAAAAAATCAAGAACAAATTAAAAGAAAAAGAAAAGAAGGAACCACAAGGTGCCTACAAAACACAGCACCAGAATCACATCTATGCAGGCGCCTAGCGGCATCGAACATCAAAAGAGGCATGGTTATGGGCGGGGTTGACAATTAACTAATCTACCGGCACCTAACATCGATGCCCACTGGCGCCTAAGACAATTCACACCCAATCTCTGCCCTTAACCATGCCCACTTTTCAGGTAGATGCAAGTAGGCGCATCAGTATAGACATCTACATGACGCCTACTAATTTAGGCACCTATCCAAAAATTAGACCCCCCTTTTATTAAGCTGCATAAGGGTTTTTTTTTTAAAATCGCAGATCGCCGCAGTAAAAGCCCCGATGCTCACGGAATTCCTATGAGCATCGGAGCTTTTACTGCAACGGTCTGCAATTAAAAAAAACTCTTATGCAGCTTAATAAAAGGGAGTCTAGTTTTTAAAATTGTTTTTTAATCATTTCTTAATGGTGCTTTCAATTACCGCGCCAATTTTAAAAATTAAGTTAGGCACTTAACTCGGTCGACACAGTGATCTAGGTGCCTACTGGCAGGTGCCAGTTACGGAATCAATGTCAAAGAGCCTACAATTTCCTCCATATCGGCACCGAAAGTGCTGTCAAAAACCAAAAAAAAAACCACAATCTCTGTTCAAACCCAGATTGCACTCAGTAAACCCATCATTGAGTTCACGTTTTGTACTAAACTCATTTGGAACTGCACAGGACAGGATACCAGTTCATCAAGACCCAAAAGAAGGCCGAAGGATGGCCACAACCCTGCTGGGAATCCCATAAACACAGAAGAGACCCAGAAGCATTTGCAAGTGGCGGAAGACGTGCAAGGGAACTCTTTGGCAGAAACCTTTCATGCCCCAGCTGGGACGGCACATTCTGATCTTACTGCCACACATTAGGTCACCCAGGGCAGTCTGACAGTCAATTTTCCCACCACAATATTTTCTCCAGCCAGGACAAGCTGCAGCACGTACATTTGACAATTAAAGTGTGTTGTTTGTCTGTGCGTTCACTGCAATAATTCTTAGGTTGATCCTATCAACCGAATTCTTTTTCAGCAAACTTTCAAAAATAAGCAAAGAGGAGGAGAAGCCTAATGATTAGAGGAACAGAGTGAGAACCTGGGTTTAAATCCTACTGTAGCTCCTAAGAGTCTTGGGTAACTCATTTAACCCTCCGCTGCCTCAACACAAACTCAGGTCGTAATGGTCTACTCTAAGATGATTCATCACGGCCAATTCATTGTGGCCATTTCATCGCTGAATCAGCCAAAGTAGGAGTACCTGTCACTTCCCCCCAAATAAGAGCACCCCCTGCATCCTTTCAACTCTCCCTAAGGTAGAAGCAACCCCTACCTTGAATATCTCTTGAAAAATTCACCGGCGGAGCAGCATCTTCCACCTCCTGCTCGTGCCGGCCTTGGCTCTCCTCTGATGTCACATCCTGGTCCTGCAACTAGGAAGTGACATCAGACGAGAGTCAAGGCTGGCTGAGCAAGGGTTGGTGATAATGTGAACACCAGCGAACCTTTCAAGAGGTATGTGATGGGAGGCAGAGAGGAGGAGAGGTACTGGTGGGAGGGGAGAAGGAGAGGTAGTGGTGGGAAGGGCAGACAGAAGGAGAGGCATCAGTGGGAGGGGGGAGGAAGCGAGGCAAGTGAGGAGGCGAGACATTGGTGGGGGGGAGAGAAGGAGAGGCATTTATTTATTTAAAAATTTATATACCGCATACAACTATGTGGTTTCTATATCACATACATAAAATCTTGTTTCCCTGTGATTTCCATGTCTGGACAACATCATAAACATCCCCCCAATATAAAGTATCAGTAAATCAAGGCAAAACAGCATGATGAAACAATCCGCGTTGAAACAGCCATGATAAATCGTCCCATTCCAGGCTGTAAGCCTTCTGAGGACAGAAAAAAAATGCCTATTGTATTTGAATATGAAGGGAAATTCACAATTTAATGCACATTAATTTACAAATTAACATGCAAACAACTGATTAGTATGCATTAAAACATTCCAATATTTCTTAAAGGAATTGTTATTAACCCTTTATTTGGCATTGTTGCTCTTATGGCTCTTATGGGAGATCTGCATCTGCAAATGCCTCTTACTTGGCACCGTTGCCCTCGTTCAAAATCAAGTTACATAAAGCGGCCATTTTCAACATTTGCCAATTAGAGGGTTAAACCAAACCAGTGAAACAAATTTTTATAAATACCCCAAATTTTCAAAAATTAACAAACACTTTTTATGCCTGGGTTGAACCCCTAATCAAAGTGGTAGCTAAGAAGACAAATTAGCGATCCTCTGAGTATGAAAGACTCACCTTTCTGAGATCATATATGGTTAAGGCGATGGAAATAACAGACATGATTATGATAGCAATGGCATATTCCTTATAATCCTCAGCAAACCACAGACACACGCTGAAAAGTTGGAAGATATAAAACGGATTCAAAGCCTGCCAACACAGAAATTTGCAAGTGAGTTAAGAGCACCAAATAATCTCATCTAGATGCAGCTTCTAGACCTTCTCATTCATGCACCTGGCACCCTCACCGCATGTTAAGTGCGCAGTCAGAGGAAGGGCTAAATGTATCCACTCTATCTGCCGACTAGTCTGTCTTTTTGCAATTATGCCCCCATTCTATGGGCAAAACGTGTGAAGGGGCATTTCCAAGTCAAAAAAAAAAAATCCTTCTCATAAAATAATAAACCCATTTCACGGCCATAATCACAGGCAAAATACCTAGATTTCCTGTTCAATTAAGGCTGTGAAATGGACATTTTTCACTGAAAATGTCTAAAAAGAATAGCCATTTTTTTCTAAAGTGAAACATCCAGCTTTTGAAAAACAAATTACCAGGGAAATGAACATCTGTCTGGCTTCATTTTCAAAAATATGGCCACACAGGTGGTCCCTGCAGAGCTGAGCCTAGTGGTTAGAACAGAAGACTGTAAACCAAGGGACACAGATTCAAACCCCACTATAACTTTTTTGTGGAAATTTAATTCCTCCGGGACCTGAAAAATACCTACTATAACTAAATGTGCACCACTTCAGTTCCGCCCGAGTCACGCCCCATTCTGCCCCCCAACCCTGTCCCCTCAACCCGTTCACTTGTCGGAAGGGCATTTGCACATGTGCTTCTGTGACACGATGACATCACACGCATACACGCATGCATGTGGCGTCACTGTGTTGCGTCCGAGCATGCGAAGTTGAAGCTGACTACTGGACGTCGCTCCTAGCTCCTAGCGGAAGCTTTTCTTGGAGTCTGAGATTTATTTACAAACAAAGGTTGAAGTAGGACTTGATGCTGGGTCCCTTCATTCGCAGTCCATTGCATTAACCACTTGCAGTCGCGTAGCTAGGGAGGTTGGCGCCCAGGGCGCTGGCGCCTGGCATCACCGTGCCATGCACCCCCTGCTCTTCCCCGCCATTTGAATGTGCCTCGCCGCTTGCGCCCCATCCCCTGTGTACCTCTTGAAACGTTCGCCGGCATAAATAGCATCTTCCACCCGATACTTGCGCCGGCCTTGGCTTCCTTCTGAAATCGTTTCCTGGTCCCATGAAACTGCTCGCGCTGGTGAACATTTAAAGAGGTACACGGAGGTGGAGAGGAAGATGGTGCCCGGAACAGTCTGTCTCCCTCCACTAGCTGCTTACTACAACACTGACCACTTGAGTATTCCTCTGATCTGTGGGCTATAATGCCCACAGCTGACAAACCACCTGGCTTTCTTTTTTTCTCTTTCCTGGTCACTTATAGGGGAGAAGGAGTGAGACAGGAATTAAGGAGAGGCTCTTGCCTTTATCCTTCCAGTAGTCTCAGCTGTTCAATTAGAGCAACTTTATGTAACTTAGACATGACTGAAACAGGTCTAGACAAAAACATTCTTCTTTATAGACCCAGATTGATTGATTTTAAAAATTGCTATGCCGTTTTATATCAAAACGGTTTACAAAATGGTCACATACATAAAATCTTAAAACAAACTAAGACAAGTAGAAACAGAAAGATTCAGCTCTTACAACAGAAAGATCAATATTCTAAGTAATGCATCCACAAATAATGTTTCAGCCTATTCGAAAATCCCTGTCGGGCATCCTGCATCCTTAGTCCTACCCACAACAGATGAACTTCAGGGAAACGTCCAAATTATGACTTTCCAAAATCAGGATTTGGACGTTTTTAGCAGATGGGCATTTGAAAGGCATTTTAAGACACCCGCCTGTTTTGTAAATGAGCACCTTAATGAATCCAATGTAGAAAGCTACAGAGATTTGTAGAAGGACGCAGATACGTACACTACAATAAACCTAGCTGGCTTCAAGAATTGACCGGACTGGTTTCAAATGTATTGCCAGTGACTTGCTTTGAAAATGAAAAGTTCTATACTATAAACCAGTGGTCTCAAACCCTTTGCAGGGCCACATTTTGGATTTGTCAGTCTTGGAGGGCCTCAGAAAAAAATAGTTAATGACAATTTTGCATGAGGTAAAACTCTTTATAGTTTATAAATCTTTCCGTTTGGCTAAGTCTTAATAATAATATTGTCATTTATAGCTAAAGAGACATTTGATTAGAAACTGTTTTATTTTACTTTTGTGATTATGATAAACATACCGAGGGCCTCAAAATAGTACCTGGCGGGCCGCGAGTCTGAGACCACTGAGTTAAGGGGAACAGTTAATCTGTTGACTGGGTTGGAGGGCAGAGGGGAGAACAGGACAATCAAGCCATTGTGACATCACTGATGAAGCTGGCTCTTATTGGTGGAATGAGGCATTATGACATCACAATCTCGGCTCTGCTTCCCAAAGACAAACAGGATGTCATGGATACAGTTAAGGCAGTGGTCTCCAACTCCAACCCTTTGCAGGGCCACATTTTGGATTTGTCGGTACTTGGAAGGCTGCAGAAAGAATAGTTAATTTCTTCTTATTAAAGAAATGACAACTTTGCATGAGGTAAAACTCTTTATAGTTGATAAATCTTTCCTTTTTGGCTAAGTCTTCATCATAATATTATCATTTATAGCTAAAGAGACATATGATCAAGAAACTCTTTTATTTTACTTTTGTGATTATGATAAACATACCGAGGGCCTCAAAATAGGACCTGGCGGGCCGCGGGTTTGAGACCACTGCTCTAAACCATGCTCTATCAAGAATAAAAATCCAGCTTACTTCTTTAAAAAGCAGCTTCCAAATAGGTACAACTTCAACTTCGATGGCGTTAGGACCACAAATTAATCTCCTGCGGAAGATCAGACATCCATTTTGATTAAACAAGTCAAAATGTCTCGCACAACCTAGCGTTCGACTGTTCCATCAGCGTAGAAAGTTGAACATTAAGAGCAGATGTGGGCGATCAGATCTATTCGATCTGCACATTCTCCCTACGTAAACGAAAACTCTGCGGAGATGGTGATGTTCAAGATGCAGGCTTTATTTAAAAATACAGTGGAACCTTGGTTTACGAGCATAATTCGTTCCAGAAGCATGCTCGTAAACCAAAATACTTGGATATCAAAGCGAGTTTCCCCATAGGAAATAATGGACACTCGCTTTGATACGTTCCCACCCCCTCCCGAGGCCAGCGGCGCTGCTTCCCCCCTCCCGCTCGCAAAGCCCCCCCCCCCCCCGCCCAAACAACTTGAACTTACCCCCCCATCTAGCACCAGCACGCAGCCCACAGGACGTGCCGGTGCCGCTAGAAGATCTTCCTGCCTCTGCCGGGCCTTGAGCATGCATCTGCGCAAGCTTAAGTCCTTCTAATTCTCCCTCTCACCGAGATTCTCTGCATCTGCGCATGCTCAAGGCCCGGCAGACGCAGGAAGATCTTCTAACGGCACCGGCACATCCTGTGTGTTGCGTGCCGGGTGCCAGACGGGGGCTGGGGGGAGGGTAAGTTCAAGTTGTTTGGGCGGGGGGTGCTGGTTCGTGTGTGTGTGTGTGTGGGGGGGTGCCGGTTCGAGTGGGGGGGCTTTTGCGAGTGGGGGGGAGCGATGCCAGTTATTGGGGGGTGCTCACAAATCGAGTCAACACTTGGTTTGCCAGGCAAGTTTTGCGAGAATGTTTTGCTCGTCTTGCAAAACACTCGCAAACCGGGTTACTCGCAAACCGGGTTACTGTATACCATTTGATAATCCACATACAATATATCTGGGACCTAAACCATTGAAAGCTGTGGACCCAACAAGGTCCGTGTTTCGACAATGCTGTCTTCCTCAGGGGTCCCGAAAAGTCCTGATACGAGAGCACGTGGATTAAAAAACAAAAACGATACTGAGCCGTAACTCTGCGCTGCGCGAATGAAGATTCCTACGTACCACAATACTGTCCCTAAGTGAAGCTGAAACATGAGAGAAAAGGTGTGGTGGCCGTTAGTCCACTCTTCAAGGTAATAAGTAGAAATAAAACAAAGACATAAAGGAAAAAAAATATCTTTTTTATTGGACTAACTTATCCCCCCTCCCCCCCTTTATGAAGCCGTATTAGCGTTTTTTATTGCTTGACGCGGTGGCAAAAGCTCCCATGCTCATAGAATTCCTATAAGCGTCGGAACTTTTACCACCGTGGCCGGCGATAAAAAATGCTAACGCAGCTTTCTGTCACTGTCATTTACACATTGGGACACTGGATCATCTGTTTTTCTATTGTCCTTTGATACTTAACTTTTGGATGTCAATATGGGGTAGAATTAATAACATTTTGGAATCATCAATTCAACTAACGTATGAGGCAGTCATTTGCGGTACAAGAAGCCTTCCCGATGATCACCCAAAACTGGAAGAATTAGGATCGTTTGAATTTTTCGTTCTGGTGGGCAAGTCTTTGCTCCAGTTATAGATTTGAAAATATGAACGCTGATAATTTGGGACATGATAATATATTTAAATTGATATGGGGCTCATTGACATCTTATGTTACCTCTTTATAATTGATTATTGATAGTTTTTGTTTATTTAGGTACATATCCAGGGAAGGGGGGGGGGGATTATTTCTGTCTTAGTTTTGGGGGTGGGTGAATGGATGGGAAGATATTATCAATTAGAATAGGGTATGGCTTTTTGCGGTAATCTATGTTTTTGTGTTTTATTGGATAATCATTGGGGGGGGAATGGTTGATTAAGAACATGTGTAAGTTGAATGTGTTTTTAAGAACATAAGCAATGCCTCCGCTGGGTCAGACCTGAGGCCCATCGTGCCCAGCAGTCCGCTCACGCAGCGGCCCAACAGGTCCAGGTCCTATGCAGTAATCCTCTAACTATACCCCTCTATCCCCTTTTCCAGCAGGAAATTGTCCAATCCTTTCTTGAACCCCAGTACCGTACTCTGCCCTATTACGTCTTCTGGAAGTGCATTCCAGGTGTCCACCACCCGTTGGGTAAAGAATAACTTCCTGGCATTTGTATTGAATCTGTCCCCTTTCAACTTTTCTGAATGCCCTCTTGTTCTTTTATTTTTCGAAAGTTTGAAGAATGTGTCCCTCTCTACTCTCTCTATGCCCCTCATGATCTTATTATTATTATTATTATATGTTACATTTGTTGTATTGCACTAAGTTTTGAAAATCAATAAATAATTAAAAGAAAAGAAAAATCACTAAAAAATGCTAACGCAGCTTCATAAAACGGAGGGTGGGGGTAACCCCTTCTTCCTCTGAATCTTGTGGGTATGAAAAGAGCATACGAGAATTTGAATATCCAGTGCATCTCCCCCCCCCCCCTGCCAATCTGAACACAATCCATGCGTGGCGCAAAGGAGAGACCAATGTTTGACACATACAGGTATTTTGTGTACCTGGCTTCTGCCTCCTCTTTGGTAAACCCAGATCCAAACGTTGAATGTATAGCTGAACAAGACAAACCGTCTTCCAGGGCTCTGTAATGAGAATTTGAATAATGTGATTAGAATCCATAGAGGCCATTCTAAAGGTGGCTGATTCTTTAGGAAAATTCGGCATCTCAAAGGAGGGACTTACCCGATCTTCTGGAACTGCTTCTCAGAGTAATTCCAGACGTACCTGATTTTCTGCACCTTAATGCTCCTGACCTGCAGGAAAATGAAAAGAAGGTCTGCTGGGACTGAAAAGCTGAACAAAAGTAGCTTCTGGAAACTGATTTATAATGGGATATGAAGTTAACTGGGAGGAAAGCATCAAGAGCAAGTTCTTATACTGAAGCAGACGTGATCCGACATCCGAGAATAAATGACGCCATGTAACAAGAAAACTCAAGTGTTAAATCTCTGACAGCGATGTGGTTAACCAGTTTTACATATCATTGTGCAAGCCTGGTTCCGTCCGCACGCAGTTCGCAGGCTCCGGCCAGCTCATCGGGGTCGGGGCACCCACAAAAGATATTTCTCTGTGGGGCAGTTCTCTCAGTTTATACATTACGAGCTGGGCGCCGGCCAGGGACAGATAAATCTGGTAGGCCTGAGGATCACAATCCCGGGCCTCAATCACAACTCTTGGCCCCCTATTTTCTCAGTAAAGGAAACAACTCAGTTCAAAGGAACTCTTTTTATTGTTACGAACATAAGACTAGCCTTACTAGGTCAGACCAATGGTCTATCAAGCCCAGTAGCCCATTCTCATGATGGCCAATCCAGGTCACTAGTACCTGGCCAAAACCCAAACAGTAACAACATTCCGGAACCCCAAAGAGTGCAACATTCCATGCGGAATCCCCACAGAGTAGCAACATTCCATGCGGAATCCCCAAAGAGTAGCAACATTCCATTATCTCAGGGTAAGCAAGATTCCGGAACCCCAAAGACTGCAACATTCCATGCGGAATCCCCAAAGAGTAGCAACATTTCATGTGGAATCCCCAAAGAGTAGTAACATTCCATTATCTCAGAGTAAGCAAGATTCCGGAATCCTCCAGAGTACCAACATTCCATGCTACCGATCCAAGGCAAGAGTGGCTTCCCCCATGTCTTTCTCAATAACAGACTATGGACTTTTCCTCCAGGAAATTGTCCAAATCTTTCTTAAAACCAGCTACGCTATCCGCTCTTATTAGGGTTGCCAGATTTTCCAATTGGAAAATCTGGACCCCCCCCTAGACCCCCCCCCAGGCACGCCCAGTTCCACACATCCCCACCCTGTAACGCCCTAATCCTGCCCCCAGGCCCACTGGGTTCCACCCCCACCCCCCGCTGCAGCTCCTTGTGACTTGGGTAAGACTCTTAACTCTCCATTACTTCAGGTACAAACTCAGATTCTGAGCCCTCCCGGGACAAAAAAAAATCCTCAACACCTCTATGCCTGAACATTCACTCCGTCAGTCGGCTTCAGCCTTACAGGCAGTATATAAGAAAAGCAAAAAAATATGATTACAGTATATTTAATATTTTGCAAAAAGGGTGTGGTTCCAACTTACATGCCTAATTTATAGAGCACTAAGGGCCCCTTTTATCAAGCTGCACTATTTTTTGGCGAGATAAATGCTCCAACGCTCATAGAATTCCTATGAGCGTTAGAGCACTTACTCTGCCAGCCCTCACTAAACACCTCTAGTGCAGTTCGATTAAAGGGGGGGGGCTAAGTTACACATTTAGCTGACCTCAGTTACAGCAGATCTGTTGCTAGTATAAATGTGGGCACCTAAATATTAGGTGGTGGTAGTGAGGGTGACCGGGGCGGTGGTGCTCCTCCCCCGCCTCCCCCCATCCGCTCCTTCCCCGCCCCCTCCTTCCATGTGCCCGTGCCCCTTCCCCCCCCCCCTACCTTTTTAACGTTCACGGCGTGAGCAGGAACCTCCAACCTGCTGCTCGCGCCAGCGTCGGCTCTTCCTCTGCAATCACTTCCTAGGTGCGGGTCCAGGAAGTGACATCAGAAGAAGAGCCGATGCTGGCAGGAGCAGCTGGTTGGGGTTGCTGATCGTGCCGTGAATATTAAAAAGGTGCGGGGGAAGGGAAGCAGCTCGCGTTGGTGGCAGTGGGGGTGGAGGAGGAAAGGAGGGGAACAGGGTGGACTCCACCCCTCCCCCTTACTATGCCACTGATACTAAGTGATGCAAGTACTCCATAACAGAACCTGGACACCCAGACAAGACTCTTAAATTACCAACGGAATTTAGAATTAAATTTAAAATCCTGATGCTGGCACTTAGGGCATTATTTGAGTCACAACCATTATATCTCTCTAATCTAGTGTTATTTTACACGCCTAGTCGCTCGTTGAGATCTTTAAATGACAATCGAGTAGCTGTTCCCCATATCTCAAAGGTTCAACTGGCCTCAACCAGAAATGGTGCATTTTTCTACTTGGTTCCAAAATTGTGGAACAATTTACCAGTAGAGTTAAGGAAGGGGGAATCATTTCAAAAGTTTAAGAGACATCAAAATGCACATTTTTTTTCAAATGGCTCTCCTGAATGGAATGGGGACCGCAATCTGCCTTAATTTGTACTGATTTGTGTTGATTTGGGTTTATTTATTTCATAGAACAGTTTTAGTGGATCTGTTTTAGAAATGCTAATTTCTTTGATGCTCTCAAGCTCTGCCAGTGACGGATCTGTGAAGTTGTATTAAGACCTGCAGTAAAATAGGACCGTTTACTATCAGGCCGCTTCAGAGACTTTTCTATCTCTTAAAGTGTTTTTATTTTATTTTTAATTTTCTGTCGCTTTGATTTTTGATCTCGGAAATGTATTACATATTTTTATTTTAATCAGGTGTTTTAGATAGATTGTGAGCCTTTGGGACAGATAGGGTAGTTTTTCTTAAGTACCTAATTTCATTTTAGTTTATCAACATAAACATACCAGTATCTTTGTAATAAAATTAAAAAAAAAAAAAAGAATTGCACCCAAAACATAAGAACATAAGAAATGGCTTTGCTGGATCATACTCTAGGTCCATCCAGGCCGGCGACCCGCACCCGCGGAGGCCAAGCCAGGTGTTCCCTGCTGAGAAACCTTGTTTACTCGTATCCCCCAATGTGATTTGCAAGAAGGTGTGCATCCAACTTGCTCTTGAATCCCAGAATGCTGGTCTCCATCACGACCTCTTCAGGGAGAGCGTTCCAAGCGTCCACCACTCGTTGTGCGAAACAGAACTTCCTGATATTTGTCCTGGGCCTGGTGCCCCTTAGTTTCAGTCCATGACCTCTTGTCCGAGTCACATTTGACAATGTGAATAACGATGTTTCTTGCTCTATTTTGTCAAATCCTTTTAGTATTTTAAAAGTCTCTATCATGTCTTCTCGCAGTCTTCTCTTCTCGAGGGTGAACAATCCCAGTTTTCCGAGGCGTTCTTTGTAGTATTGTAACAAAGGCAGGAGAGTAAAGACTAAATATTTCAGAAAAACATATGTTTAAGAAAGTAGTCTATAGCAGTGCTTCTCAGCCCAGCCCTTGGGGCACACCCAGCCTCTCAGGTTTTCAGGATATCAGCAATGAATATGCATGAGATAAGTTTGTGTGCACTGTCTCCTTGGTGTGTACTCTCTCTTACACTGGGACTGGGTTGAGAAGCACTGGTCTAGCATTGCAAAATGAGAAGGTGAAGGCAAATTATCATTGGCTGCTGCTAGGTAAGATTTGCGTCTTCTCCAGATCTGCATGCCAAAAAGAAGAGAACAGCCTCCAGGCGCTCCATCGGAACAAGTCCAACTTTGGAAACAAACATGAAAACACAGCTAAGTCTGTTCCAAATGAGACTGCACGAAAGTTGATGGGACATTAGGTTTGTGAGCTGGCTCCGTGCCACAAGGAACAAGTTAGTCAAGTCCTGGTTTAACGTTGGCCATTTTTAAAGTAACAATTTATTGTAACTCAAAAACTTTCTATCCCTATTGACGTCCAACTATTTTGAGACCGGGAGATGAGTTTCACCATCCCCTCGTTGGAAAAGTCCTCCGCCTGTTTCTTGAACCAGTTGTTGACAGCTTCGTGGATGCCGTCATAAGTCTGCATGCATTTTCCACCCCAAAATTCCTTTAGTTTTGGGAAAAGATGAAAGTCCGGTGGCTCGGGTCCAGGCTATATGGAGGATGGTCCTGTATCTCCCACCGAAACTTCTGCAACACTTTTGCTGTGTTGTTTTGAGCAACATGAGAACACGTATTATCGTTTAGCAGACGGGAAACAAGAAAAACTGCAGACAAAACGTACAAGATGCAGGCTAGTTTATTCTATCTATTATTAAATGCGGTTAATGTTACCACCTTTTAACAAACCAAGGGACCCGACACGGTCCGTGTTTCGGTAAACACGCCTTCTTCAGGGGTTCAAGGTTGATAAGTTTCAAATTAAACCGCAAATAAAAATAAACACGAGCCTTTGTAAATCAAGGATAATCGCTGACCGGCGGTCTCAGTGTGAACTTGCAACAGAGCAAAAAGCAGACACAATCCCTTAGTGACCAGACCTCGCCATGGGTTCTGTATAACACGCCATAACTTTCTTAAGATTTTGCAATACCTTTAGACATTTATGGATTCTCTTCGAGGCAGATAATCAATCAGGAGAATGCCTTTCTGGTCCCCAAAAAACATTGCAAAACACAAAAACACCTGAAAAGGAGTGTAAACGCCTGCAGAACTGGGACAAATACCGTATTTTTTGCTCCATAAGACACATTTCCCCCCCCAAAAAAAAAAAGTGGGAGGAAATAAGGGTGTGTCTTATGGAGCAAATATACCCAGCCACCAGAGAGAGTGTCTGGGTGAATGAGTGAGGGGTGAGGAGGCCAGGATGCTGGATGGGATGGTGGCACTGAGCCCATGCCACTGACCTCACCCTCCATCCGCGATGAGCTTGGAGGCGAGCGTGGGCACTGCCAAAGCCGCAACTGCCGGCCTCTACCAACAACTTCTGGGGCAGTGGACTGAGACCTCGGCTGTCCCTCTGCTCGGGGAGGAGGCGGAGCCCAAGGACGAAGAGACGCCGGCGCCTGCAGCCGATGGAGCCGATGGAGGCAGTGGCGTCCCCCAGCCAAAGCAGCACACCAACGCCAGAGCCCCCAAAGCCAACTCGGGCTCTGTCTACTGCAGCGACAACAACAGCCCGACCCCCATCTGCAAGATCTGCTTCCAGGGAGCCGATCAGGGTGAATTACTCAATCCTTGCCGGTGTGATGGAATCAGTACGCTACACACATCAGCTACCGGTATGTCTTTTAAAGTGGATCAGTGAAAGAGGGTCATGGGCCTGCGAGCTTTGCTGCTTTGGGATGTACTAAATTATAACAAAGCTACAGACATAGAGGAGAGCAGTCATGGTATGTCATCAAGCAGGGCATTATGGTTGCCACTATCTGTTTTAAGATCCAGTAAGTCAGTTCATCCAACACAGTTAAGCTCACCAAGATTTCAGTGTGGCTATATACTATTACATGTTTAATCGGATGAGACCTCAAGAAGATTCCTTAGAAAAAAGTAGCCCCGGGGAAGGTTGTGATGAGGGTAACTTCAATATGAAGAATATTATTCTGTTGTGCTGTTAACACATGAGGATAATGTTCTCTGTGAATTTGAATTCTTAGAAGATTTATGGGATGTAGTTGTGAAGAATGGTGATAAAATATGACTTTAAAAAATATATATATTTATAAAAACTTTTTAAAATGTATGTTATTTTTAATATTGTAAACTGAATTGCAAATAATTGCAGGGTTCAGAGCCTGGAAAGGAGTGTGGGGTTGGGTACAGAGCCTGGCGGGGAGTGATGGGGGCTGGGTGCAGAGCTTGGTATATATTAGTACACAATTTGGTTCAAAATGGTTCTTTTCTTGTTTTCCTCCTCTAAATCTAGGGTGCATCTTATGGTCAGGTGCGTCTTATGGAACAAAAAAATACGGTACTTCTTTATTTCAAATGAAAGATCCGACACTGTCAGTGTTTCGGCTCTTGGTCTGCCTCAGGGGTCTTTTTAATTATCATGCACAATTTCTTTTCGTGGAATTGCTCATCCTAATATCAGATTAGACCACGGCGAAAAATGTTTCTCGCAGTCTTTATTCAACCAGTACTTTTCTCTTTTTTTCTTAGAGAAATATTGTGTGATAATTAAAAAGACCCCTGAGGCAGGCCAAGAGCCGAAACACTTTCTGTGAAGTTCACAGCAGTGCCCTGTAAGGTGCCCCAGTGGTCTGTTGCCCATGTCTGGGTGGCCAGTCCATCACGATTCTGCTCCCTCCCACATCTAAATGGTCTTGTTCTGGGCATTTGGGACTTGGACGAAATTTTGGTCGAGAATGTGGTATAAAGATAGACGTACTGGCGGTCTGGAAGAACAATAGCCTGGACGTCCAGATAGACGATTTTCAAAAAATATATATTTTAGACGGTATTTTTCGAGAAACAGTCAACTTTGGGCGTCTGTTTTGATTATGCCTCTCCACATGCATACTTTATATTAAAATAAATATCAGCACTTTTCAAATAAATTATGCCTTTTATTAAAAAATCCAATCTTGCGCTCTTATTGGGACACCCATTATTAGTCAAGGACACATATTTTTCTGAACAGCCTTAGGGAAAAAGCCCAACCTGTACTGCTCATATCATAACGATCAAGAATTTAATTTCTTCCCAGTCAGACTTGTTTATCTCAAACACATTTTGCAACTGAGATGTACTACTGAGTAAATATTTAGAGCCACCTTATTCAGCCTAAGGGAGTTTAATCATCTGTACACCTGAACAAGGCTGGTATTCAAAGATTTAATTGTGTAATAGGTGTGTGCATGTGAGCATTTAATTTATAGAGTTATAGAACATGCTTAAAAATTCTTAAGTTCCACCCCCCATAGCAAAATCCAATTCCTCCTCAGTCTCTATCAGCCTCCCAGTTCCGCCTCTGCCATGTCCTGTTCTGCCCCGCCCCCAGACGGCATCCACGCATGCGTGGATGCCCCTGCCCGACGCAATTTTGTCGGGAAGCTTTTCAATGCCGGGTTTTGAAAAGCCATTCGGACCTCCGGACATGTCGTCAAAATGAGGACGTGGCTGGGGGAATCTTTGACGTCTGCTAACCCTAAGAAAAAAGCAGAACGGAGTTACACATGTACAGCTCTTAGAACAAATCACTTACTTTGAGCTCAGGCCTCAGAATTGCTTTGTTGATGATGGAGTCCTCCCCACTCAAAATCAGCTGACCGCAATCGTCAGGAAATGAATTTTTCAATGCGGCTAAGAAGATCCAGTTCACCTTCTTTCTAGAACACTGATGAAATTCATCCTACGGATAAAAAGTAGGAGCAATAGTTTTCCTGTGCTGTTTTTCTGCCTGCTATGTTTTATGATTACTTTGATCCTGGTTGTATGTCCCTTTGCAGTTGCTAATAAAGATAATTAAAAAAAAAAAAAAAAAAAAGCGAAGATGGAAGCCTGGTAAATGAGGACATCACGAAGAGCCACTACCTGGTTAATTCAAAGTGGGGTTCGTTTCACTGCACAGACTCCGCTTTCTGCTGACAGTTCAGTAGCTAATTACGCTTTTCAAAGCAACACCCTAAATTCAGCATGTTCGTAAAATAATCATACTACATAAAAAAGTGCTGTAGAATCCGGACCCAGGTCCGCCCCGTTCTGCCCGAGTCACGCCTCATTCTGTCCCTAGCCCCGCCTCCTGCCCCACCCCCTCAACCCGGTCGCTTGTGGGGAGAGCATCTGCGCATGCGGGGGGGGGGGAGGGGGTCACGATGATGTCGCACGCCTGTGCGCGACATCGCCGCGTTGCATCCGTGCATGTGCAGAGGCCGTCCCGACGTCGCTGCTGCCTGGAAAACTTTTCAAAACCCGGACAAAGTGCCAGGTTTTGAAAAGCCGTCCGGACTTCTGGTAACCCTATGTAGAATCAGAATGACTTTGTAGACACGAGGCCTATTAACAAGTCCTGCATAGACACCTTTAATCACAGACTTGATTTGCTCTTCTTTCTAATTATTATTGATGGAAGAGGGAAATGGCTGGATGAGACCTTCATAGATGAAACAGCAGAGGAGCTGAACCACCAGAAGAATAAGATGTAGGAGGAAAATTATCAATGTGGGCTACTGTTAAGACATGTTATTTTACTGTTAAACCCAGTTATTAGTAACTAGGGAGGTCTTTTACTAAGGCACACTAGCCAAAATGCTAACGCGTCCATAGACTATAACGGGCGCGTTAGCATTTAGCACGAGCTAAAGTGGTTAGCGCCTTCATTAAAGATCCCCTAGGTCTTACTGCATAGAATGGGGTCTGTGATAACATAGCATGAGTTAGTGGTAAATAACGCTAGCAACCCGTGCATCTTAATAGGAAGAGTTTCAGTCTCTGGTAACCAGAGCTGATACTGTGATGTCATAATGCCTCATTCCACCAAAGCCTAAAGAACAAACCTCATCATGATGTCATACTTGCTTGATATGCATCATATTGGGGCAATGGCAAAATTAGCTTGAGAGGGTGAACTACCAGCCCATGGGGATGTGGGAGAAGGAAGGGAAGGAGAGGAGAGGAGACAGATGCCAGACCAATGGGGGTGGAGGGAGAGATGGAAGGGGGAGGCAGACAGTTTTTGGAAGGGGCATAGAAGGAGACAAGATGCCATGTAGAAGGGGCAGAGAAAAGACAGACGGTGGATGGAAGGGAGTGACGAGAAGATGAGGAAAGCAGAAACCAGAGAAGACAGGTAGAAAAAAAAAATTTTCTATTTGTTTTTTGATTTAGGATAAAGTAGTATTGTAGCTATGTTGATAAATATTTATAAATAGAAAATGGAAATAAGGTGATCCTTTTATTGGACTAATTGTAATGCATTTTTTACTAATTTAGAGCCCAAAACCTCCCTTCCTCAGGTCAGGACAGGATACCGTAACAGCAGTATTGTCATTTCCTTAATAAGACATTAACTATTTTTTCTGCGGCATTAACTTAATGTTCAATTTTTCTGCTTTCTTTGTCTTACCTTCCCTTCCTATCTCTCTCTTCTTACGTCCTATTTCAATGGTCTGGCATCTCTTTCCTTCCTTTCTCTCCCTCCCTCCTTCCTTCCTTTCCCCTGGTCTGGCATCTGTCTCCTTCCCTTCCCCCATGCCCTGGCATCTTTCCCTCCCCCTCCATGGTCTGATATCTCCTTTCCTTCCCTCCCTCCCATGAACTTAGCTTTTTCTCTTGTTCCTCTCCTCTCCCTTCTCCTTCCTTCCCTCTATTTCCCCAATTGTGTGCAGCAGCAACAGAAGCAGCATTTCCCTTCCCCCTTTCCTGTGCAAGAGAGGCATTTCTCTTCCCCTTTCCCTCCCTCTCCCTTTCCCTGTACAGCAGCAGCAGCATTTTCCTAGGGTCCCCCTTTCCTATGTAGCAGAAGCATTTCTCTTTCCCCTCCCCTTCCGTGGAGCAGCAGCGTGTCTGGCCTGCTCGTTCCGTTCAAAGCCGCGGGTGGCAGCTCCTTGCGAGATCCGCGCCTGCGTCTGAAGCCTCTCTGATATTGTGATGTCAGAGAGGCTTCCGATGCAGGAGTGGATAGCGCGAGGAGCCGCCAACCCGCGGCTTTGAACAGAACGAGCCGGCCAGACACATTGCTGCTCCAAAAAGAAGGGAAAGGGGAAGAGAAATGCTGTTGATCGCGTCCAGACCACGGGCTGCAAATAAAACCTGGAGAGCCACATGCGGCCCGTGGGCCGCGGGTTTGAGACTGCTGCTCTAAAGTATACAGATTGAGATCTTTACGCCTGTCCACATACGCCTTATCATGAAGACCATGCACCATTTTAGGCCCTATATGCATAAGTTCTGGCAATTTGTACAACAAAGGATATGTGCATTTAGCACTAATTTTCCTCCTCTGACCTGAACAGGCAGGAACACCTCCTACCTTCCACCCCAATGCAATGCAATGCAAAATATGTTTTTTGCCAAATTGCAGGTAAGCAATTTTCAGAAAGCTGATCTAGGTAGATAAACCAGGGAGTGTGTGGTGCGGTGGTTAAAGCTACAGCCTCAGCACTTTGAGGTTGTAGGTTCAAACCCACGCTGCTCCTTGTGACCCTGGGCAACACTTAATCCCCACCATTGCCCCAGGTCCATTAGACAGATTGTGAACCCACCGGGACAGACAGGGAAAACTGCTTGAATACCTTAATAAATTCATGTAAACCATTCTGAGCTCCCTTGGGACAACAGTATAGAAAATTGAATAGTTTCTGGTAACCCAGAGCTGATACTGTGATGTCACAATGCCTCATTCCACCAATAAGAGCCAACCCTCATCAGTGATGTCACAATGGCTTGATTGTCCTTTACTTGGGTCTCTTCTAATACATTTTGATTTCTAGAGTGGCGCAGTGGTTAAAGCTACAGCCTCAGCACCCTGAGGTTGTGGGTTCAAATCCACGCTGCTCCTTGTGACCCTGGGCAAGTTATTTAATCCCCCCCCCTTGCCCCAGGTACATTAGATCAGTGGTCTCCAACTCAAACCCTTTGCAGGGCCACATTTTGGATTTGTAGGTACTTGGAGGGCCTCAGAAAAAATAGTTACTGTCTTATTAAAGAAATGACAATTTTGCAGGAGGTCAAACTCTTTATAGTTTATACATCTTTCCTTTTGGCTAAGTCTTAATAATAATATTGTAATTTATAGTTAAAGAGACATATGATCAAGAAACTGTTTTATTTTACTTTTGTGATTGTGATAAACATACCAAGGTCTTCAAAATAGAACCTGGCGGGCCGCGAGTTTGAGACCACTGAGTTAAGGGGAACAGTTAATCTGCTGGCTGGGTTGGAGGGCCATTGTGACATCACTGATGAGGTTGGCTCTTATTGGTGGAATGAGGCATTATGACATCACAATCTCAGCTCTGCTTCCCAAAGACAAACAGGATGTTATAGTTACAGTTAAGCCAGTGGTCTCCAACTCCAACCCTTTGCAGGGCCACATTTGGGATTTGTAGGTACTTGGAGGGCCTCAGATAAAAATAGTTACTGTCTTATTAAAGAAATGACAATTTTGCATGAGGTAAAACTCTTTATAGTTTATACATCTTTCCTTTTGGCTAAGTCTTAATAATAATATTGTAATTTATAGTTAAAGAGACATATGATCAAGAAACTGTTATATTTTACTTTTGTGATTACAATAAACATACCAAGGGCCTCAAAATAGGACCTAGCGGGCCGCATGTGGCCCCCGGGCCGCATGTTTGAGACCACTGCATTAGATAGATTGTGAGCCTACTGGGACAGACAGGGAAAAAATGCTTGAGTACCTGAATAAATTCATATAAACTGTTCTGAGCTCCCCGGGAAGAACAGTATTGAAAAAATAAATAAATAAACCACTTTTTATCTGTGTAAAATGCTTTGCAAATTGGCCTCATAATGAGGCGCCAACACAGCCTACTCAAATATAGATCTCCAGGGCGCAGACCGTGAGGCCGCGTGATTTTTTTTCTTCTACTCTACAGAATGGCGCAGCCGCCTAAACCTTAGGAAGAACAAGATTTGCAGTAGAGAATGACACGGTGGCGGTTTACCCGCGGCCACCGCATTTTAGCCGCGGGTCACCCGCCGAAAACGGGGAAGAAAACTAGCAGTCGCTGCGGCGACGGGGACAAGGCCATTCACCGCCCGCGGGGCGGTGAATGGTCTTGTCCCCCGCAGTGAGGCATGAAGGATCGCGCGGTCCCCGCAGCTCACACCCGCCCGCCCAATCGATTCCAGTGTCCAGCCAGCTCTCTCCCCTCTCCTCACCCCAGTCCGCAGATCCTCCTCCTCGGCGACCCGCACGCTACCAGAGAGCCGCGCACACCCACCGCTGCTCAGCCTCGATCTTCTGCTCTGACGCAACCAGAAACAGGAAGTTGCAGCAGAGCAGAAGATCGAACACTGAGCAGCCGCGCCTGTGCGGCTCCCTGGGAAAGCGCGCAGGTTGCCGAAAAAGAAAACCCACAAACCAAGGTGAGGAGAAGGGAGAGAGCCGGCCAAACACCAGGATCGACCGGGCAGGCAGGTAGTGGCCGCGGGGACCGTGCGATCGCTAGTGTTCCCGGCTCAAATTGGAAGGAGGGAGTGAAAGGAAAAAGGCTTATATGGATGCAGCGGGGACGGTGACGGGGCGGTGAATGGGATGGCAGTGGCGGTGACGGGGCGGTGAAAGGGATGGCGGTGACGGTGACGGGGCGGTGACGGGGACAGATTTTTTCCCCGTGTCATTCTCTAATTTACAGCATATACCTACTGTTGTAATAAGCAGTACAACATCTGCTTCCTCCAGAGAGCATGGGACGCAGTTAGCCCGCACGTTCCAGTCCGGTCTCCAGTAAAAGACGAGCAAGAGGAACCCGAAGGAACATATGTACCCGAGAATGCATAGGGCTCGTCGGCAGCTGTGAGTTCTGTAGCCCAATATTTCCTGTTGAAAATGCAAAACCCGTTAAAATCAAGCTACTAACTCTTTTCAAGTTTATTTAAAATTTCTGATAGCGCCCAATCAAGCCTTCTCGGCGGTGTACAGAAACGCCAAAACAATGCGCCAGTTAAAACGGTAAGGAAGAGTGGCCTCGTGGCGAAGATGTTGAACTCTTGATTTAGAAGTGACACTTTGGGCTCCTTTGACTAAGCTGCCGTAGCGTTTTGAGCGCGTGCAGAATTATAGTGCGCGCTAAACCTGCGCGACGTGGCTAGAACTAACGCCAGCAGGGCAATGTAGCGTGCGCTATAAACGCTATCGCAGATTAGTAAAAGGAGCCCTTTATCTTCCTAACATCCCGGGACCCAATGAACACAAGGCATTTACTATATCCTCCTAGTCAGGAAAACATGCGTATCACTCTTGGTGTTTTGCTTTCTTCTATTATGTCATATTTATTTAAATAAGGGTTCTTTTTATCAAGCGGTGGAAGAGCTTCTTACCGTGGGCCAGTGAGGTAATTGCGCCGATGCTCCTTCAATTCCTATGAGCGTTGGAGCATTTACCTCGCCAGCCTGTGGTAAGAAGCTCTCCTGCTTCTTGATAAAAGGAACCTTATTTTGCTATTCTTTTTTAGTTGATATTTTCACCTCCTGTTGACTACGGAGATTTATACGTATGCTAGATTATTATTTTTTTTCTTTTTCTTTTAAAATTATGATTTTTTTTCTTGATATTTCTATTTTTTTCTTTTTAAACATAAGTCATTTATTTATTCATTCAATTTTCTATACTGTTCTACTGCAGCTTAGTAAAAGAGGGCCTTAAATTAGCTCCCAATATTCAATGCTGGGCCATGTCAGGCACCAGCACTGAATATTAGAAGCTAAATGTGATGCCAGAGCTTATGCAAGCCTAGACCAGTGGTTCCCAACCCTGTCCTGGAGGAACACCAGGCCAATCGGGTTTTCAGGCTAGCCCTAATGTAATGTAATGTAATTTATTTCTTATATACCGCTACATCCGTTAGGTTCTAAGCGGTTTACAGAAAATATACATTAAGATTAGAAATAAGAAAGGTACTTGAAAAATTCCCTTACTGTCCCGAAGGCTCACAATCTAACTAAAGTACCTGGAGGGTAATAGAGAAGTGAAAAGTAGAGTTAGAGGAAAAATAAAAATAAAATAAACATTTTAACAAGACAGCATTGATCTAAATACTTTGGAAGGTAGAAGAGAGGAGAGAAAGGAATAGAAGCAGAAGCAAATTTGCATGCCTATCACTTCCATCATATGCAAATCTCTCTCATGCATATTCATTAGGGCTAGCCTGAAAACCCGATTGGCCTGGTGTTCCTCCAGGACAGGGTTGGGAATCACTGGCCTAGACGATATTCGTCCAGGGCCTGCATACGAGTTATGTTGGCTGGGGCTGAATATAGGTTTGGGACCTGCTAGACAAATACATTAATAAAGCTAGACTGACCTACAACGCTTTTAGAAAACTCATAAAAACTGCCCTATTCGACAAATATATCACCTAAACAGAATTTTCACCGAACACTTCTTTCTTTTCTCGTTCCCAATATACCCCCCCTCTGAAATCCTAATCAAACCGTATTGTACAATTCGGGACATGTCTTCTAATATGTCCCTCCTGAAAATTCTTAAACTGTACATTGTAATTTTCGATGTATTTTTTGTAATTCGCGACCTTTTCCTAACAGGTCCTTTTGGAAATGTATTAGCGTACTGTATATATTTTTGCATTTGTATATATTTTTTATATTTTTGCATTCTTAAAGTTGATGTACTCTGTATTTCCTCTGACTATCTGCATATTGTAACTCACTGAATATCCAGTTCTCTTGAATGTAAACCGCCTAGAAGTCGCAAGATTGTGGCGGTATAGAAGAATAAAGTTATTATTATTATTATTATTATTATTAATTTTTTTAACAATTTGAGCCCCTCTGAGTTCTTTCTGGCCAATCCTCCCCGACAAAGAACCCACCCCCCAGCCCTCAGAAAGCAAAAAGGCCCTCCCCCCCATCCCCGAATACCTCTCCTCCGAGCCTACTCATATCCTTGGAGGTCTAGTGTCTGGTTGTTGGGACAGGAGTCCTCCCGCCTCACTCCTGCCCCTTGCGGCGCCCTTCCAAAATGGCCGCCATGTCCTGCTGCATGTTTTGGAAATCGTTCTATGAGGAAGGAGCGCACACCATTTCAGAAACAGTCTGGACTCCTTCCTGATAGTGGAACCATAATCCATATTCAGATCATTTTGCATCTGCTAATGCGATATGTGCACTCCTTCACGAGTTTCGGATACCTTACACGCTGTTGTGATTAATCAGGAACATATCCAGACCCCTGAGGAAGATGTGTTGATCGAAACACAGACCATGTCGGGTCCTTGTTCTTTTATATAAAGGTGGAAATTATTGTCTAATGCTTATATAAAAGACTTGGAATCAAGTACATCATTCCTGCAGTATTTTTCTTTGACTTGTGGGCACCCTTTTTCTGAAATAGTGTCCCCTCTTTCCAAATACCCCTAATTATCTGTATAGTGCTCAAAACTGCACAGGCCCTAACTGTGTGTGCAATTTGATTGCTTAACGAACCAATCAGCGCCAATTATTAGGTGCTAACAATCAATTTTAGCTTTAATTGGCAATAATTAGAATTTACAGGTGCATCTTTGTAGTCACCATTCAATGAAGATGTGAGTGCAAAAATTTTTCTGAGTGGTTCTGAAAAGGGGGCGTGGCCAGGGCAGACCATCTTATCTGTACCCTTCTCTTCCACTGCCAATTCCAGACTCCGTCCCTTCTTTCCTGCCCCACCGTATGCCTGGAACAGGCTACTTGAATCAATATGTCATGCTCCATCCCTAGCAGTATTAAAATCCAAGTTGAAAGCCCACTTTTTTTTTTTAACTGCTTTCAACTCTTAACTCCCCCCTCACTGCTGTCAGATACCTATAGTAACATAGTAAATGACAGCAGATAAAGACCTGAACGGTCCATCCAGTCTGGCCATTAGTTCTACCCATTAAAAATACATGATTAATTTAACATGTCTCTTCTTTGATATTTCTGGGTTATAGACTGTAAGCCCACTGCATCATTTCCTCTACTATAATCTCTCCAACCCTGAGATGTCCTGTCTGTCCAAATTAGATTGTAAGCTCTTCTGAGCAGGAACCATCTATGGAATGTTAAATGTACAGTGCTGTGTACACCTTTCAGCGCTATAGAAATGATAAATAGTAGTAGTCAGAGACAGTTCTAGGATTTATGTGCAGAGGACATCCGCTCAAACTCAGGGGAGGGAAGTTTCGTGGAGACGCCAGGAAGTACTTCTTCACGGAGAGAGTGATTGAGCATTGGAACAAGCTTCCAGTTCAGGTGATCGAGGCACGCAGCATCCCAGACTTCAAGAACAAATGGGATACCTATGTGGGATCCCTACGAGGGTCATGCCAAGGGATAGGGTCACTAAGGTATAGACTTGAAAGAGAGGGTCAGTAGAGTGGCAGTATAATTACAATTATACTTAAGAGGGTCAGTAGACTTAAAAGGGTGGGTCAATAGTGTGGGCAGACTTGATGGGCTGTAGCCCTTATCTGCCGTCATCTTTCTATATTTCTATGTTATAGAATTTGGGGCAGCTGAGAAGTGTGGGATGATCACTCAATGCAAGTGACAAGAAAACCTAATCTGTCTTAGCCACTGTAGGAAAATAAGAATGATTTGAGTCCTTTGTGTATTTTCTGTAGAACCCTTGGAATTACATTACATTACATTGTACTTACAGACCGCGTAGGCATTAGTTCAACGCGGTTTACAAAAGATTACCAACAATGTTCACAATGGGAGAAATAAAATAAGTTAGGTAGTCAAATATTTTGTAAAAAGATAGGTCTTCAATTGTGTTCTAAACCATTTGTAAGAATAAGCTGTAAGCAGGGATGTACGAAATTCTTAATCATGTAGAGCAGTTTGGTTTAGAAATGTCTTAATTTTGCAGTCCTGAACAGAAAGGAGAGTTAAACAAGGGATGAGTTTTTCTACTGTCTATAAAAAGCTAAAGAAAATCTGTTAACCAAGTAAAGAGGAGCTGGACCATAAAGAGCCTTATAACAGAAGCACTCTAGCTTAAACAACACCCGAGCCTCCGTAGGCAGCCAATGTAAAAGGGGGTGATATGATCATTCAAGCCGTAAATCATTCTAACTGTGTTCTGTATTAATACAAGTCTCGCTAGTTCCTTCTTGGTAACTGTCAAATGAATAATATTACAATAGTCAAGAAGACTCAGTAATAGCGATTGAACCAATAATCTAAAAGCAGTAAATTCAAAATAAGCTCTAATGGTTCGTAGCTTCCATAAAGGAAAAGCATACAAGTTCTTGGATCCAAGACATTGTGAACAGGCCACGAGTTAATCTGTGTGGATTTGGATTTATGGAGTAAACAAGGGTACATTTTTTTCATTTTCTACAATGAAAAGAGATCGGTTTCTAAGATTCACTAATACTCAACAGAATGTGTGCTTACTTGTGTGCCAAGTGACCCATTCATGACAATTCAGCCTCGGGTTTAGAGCACATTATTTGGTTTTGCAGTCTTGTGAAGTATGTTAATTGAAGTTTGATGTACATGGAAAATGTGAGGCACCAGATCATTAAAGCCTCTCTACATAGTCAATGATAGCCGGCTCCTCCTTGTTTGTTGACGTGGAAATTTTGCGACTTGATTGCCCTTTGTGGTAAGCAGAACCTTTCCTCAAATCCATTGAAAATTGCTCTGAGTTCCAGTATATTGATATCGAGCAGTCTTTCCTGATGATTCCTGTATACATAAGTGAAGGAGATGATCTTCCTGCCCAGCTGGGGAGCTGGCGTTTTACAGCGCACAGCCCTTGGTCAATCCACCATTGCAGAGATTTCAGAATGAGGCCTGGCAAGAGAATCTTTGCTGTTCCCTGGGCAGTGGAAATGCTCTATGTGTATTGTGATTTACAAGTCTATACTCTATACCTCTCTTCATGCGACTGAAGCAGCAGCAAGTGCAGTCTGGCCACAGGTGGCATGGGACTAGCTGCAGCCATTTGCTCCAGCAGCTTGAGGGCATCCTGGAAGGGTGCTGACTGTGCTTGACTCGTTTGTGTGGCTAAATTCTGGAACATAGGAGCCTTGTCATCCAGCAAGTACGCCTTTGCTATCTAGGTGTGTCATCTGCATAAGAATTAATACAGATTTTCCATTGTTGATGAAGAAACCCACAGACTGGAGTATGCTTACGGTGTCTTGCACAATTTGATGGACATATTGTGTCAAGGCACCGGATATGAGTTATTCATCCAGAGGGGAAAACATAGTGTCTCTTCCTGTACAGATAATGCCTCTACATGGGATCCATACAAGCATGCACAGTGGTTAAAGGTACAGCCTCAGCATTCTGAGGTTGTGGGTTCAAATCCACACTGTTCCTTGTGACCCTGGGCAAGTCACTTAATCCCCCGACCCTCCCCATTGCCCCAGGTACATTAGATAGATTGTGAGCCCACTGGGACAGACAGGGGAAAATGCTTGAGTACCTGAATAAACTCATGTAAACCATTCTGAGCTCCCCTGGGAGAACGGTATAGAAAATTGAATAGTTTCTGGTAACCAGAGCTGATACTGTGATGTCACAATGCCTCATTCCACCAATAAGGGCCAACCCTCATCAGTGATGTCACAATGGCTTGATTGTCCTTTACTTGGCTCACTTCTAATACATTTTGATTTCTAGAGTGGTTAAAGCTACAGCCTCAGCACCCTGAGGTTCTGGGTTCAAACCCACGCTACTCCTTGTGACCCTGGGCAAGTCTCTTAATCCCCCCCCCCTCCATTGTCCCAGGTACATTAGATGAATTGTGATCCCACCAGGACAGACAGGGAAAAATACTTGAGTACCTGTATAAACTCATGTAAACCATTCTGAGCTCCCCTGGGAGAACAGTATAGAAAATTGAATAGTTTCTGGTAACCAGAGCTGATACTGTGATGTCACAATGCCTCATTCCACCAATAAGAGCCAACCTCATCAGTGATGTCACAATGGCTTCATTGTCCTTTACTTGAGTCACTTGTAATATATTATGATTTCCAGAATGGCGTAGTGGTTAAAGCTACAGCCTCAGCACCCTGGTATTGTGGGTTCAAACCCACGCTACTCCTTGTGACCCTGGGCATGTCACTTAGGCCCAAATTCTGTAACCAGCGCCTAATGTCAGGCACCTATTTTGGAGGCGCCCATCTAAATTGAACAAAAAGCCCAATTAAGCTTTTTAATCAGCAACAATTGAAACCTAGGCGCCTATCAAGAAAGAGTGATTCTGTAACAGGGAGGGTTAAGTGACTTGCTTAAGGTCACAAGGAGTTGAAGTGGAAACTGAACCCAATTTGTATAACACAGCGTAGCAAAAGTGCCTCTAGGAGACCTGCCCTACAGGTTCTCAGATTTATGGGGTAATAATTACTAACTCTCCCAATCATTGGGCAACGCTCCGAGCTTATTAAAGGCTGTTATTTTTGAAGGATTAAGTCTAATGCAGCGTCTTGCAAACTGTGCGCCGCAGGACAGTGGTGCGCCGTGAGAGATTTTTTAAAATTCCTTTCATAAATAATTCATTAACTAAATATATACACTAGAATAGATGACGTGTACGTTGTGTAGTTAAGTGTCTATCACCGCTGGCGCCGGCGTCTCTCCTCCTCTCCGACCCCCCCCCCTCCTACCCAGCGTACCCCTGTAAATGTTCGCCAGCATGAGCAGCATCTTCCACCCGCTGCTCGCGCCAGCCTTGGCTCCCTTCTGATGTCACTTCCGGTCACAGGACCAGGATGTGACATCAGAAGGGAATCTAGGGCGGCGTGAGCGGCGGGTGGAAGATGCTGCTCGCGCCAGTGAACATTTACAGAGGTATAGTTTCAATTATAATGTGCTGTGAAAAACATTTGTTCCATTTAGTGTGCCTACCTTAATTATTTAAAGCTTAATTGGCTCAACAATTGGCTTAAATTAAAATTAATTATCCAGTGGGCACCTAACTTGGCAGGTAGGTAGGAGTCTAGTCCAAGGCATTTACCGGAAAGTGGACGTGGTAATGGGCAGATCGTGGGTGAACCTTGGGCGTGTTTTGCCTGCAGCTGCCTAAATTAGACATAGGCGCTGGTATTTAAGCCAAGAAAACCCTGGCGTAAATAGGGGGCGCCAGTGCTTAAGTCTAATTTAGGTGCCGCTAGGTATGAATCTATAAACGGCGCTCTGTGCCACGTTCCTCAGCGCCTATCTTTTAGTTGCCATTTATAGATCCGGGCCGAAGGGCTCACGCACTAATCCCATGCCAATTAATTAGCGTGCTGCAACGTAGATGTGCTGATTAGTGCAGAAATACTCACTCTCTGCCCCCTGTACTTATTTTCTACCATGTAGTTTGTGTCTGGAAAGTGGGGGGGAGGGGAGGTGCAGGGCAGAGAGGAAGAGGGTTGTCGGCGTCCCCCCATACTTTGCCACTGTGTCCGCATATTTGGAACTTACCACAGGATGCTTCAGCACATCCCACGCTAAGCCCTTTTGGGCTGCTGGAAGCTTAGAAAAGGATTTAGAACAATTACTTATGCTTACTGACACTTATGGGGAATTTAAGAGACATCTAAAAACATCTTTGTTTTCAAAGTATTTAGGCAGCTAATTCGTAAAAATTTGATTATGCACTATTTGGATCATTTTAATGTCTCTAATTATTGGCTTTTAACTTTTTTTTTTAAGTTCTAATCAACTTCTTTTATTGCTTTTTGGTTTTTTTTAAACTATTGTAAACTGCATAGAACTTTACGGCCTTACGGTATATAAACTATTATTATTATTATTAAATAAAAATCAGAGATTTAAAAAGATCTAGTATCTGCACAGGAATGAAAACAGGACTTTGCTGTTTTTCTGAGGTATGAATTGCCACCGCGTTAAGAAGGTGGGGTTTTTTTTATAAATCAGGTTCACAAGGAGATTTACAGCAAACTCTCGCTGCCAAAAATGCCTTGGTGCTTATACAGCCAGAAGCTACCTCATGCATAAAGAACAGAACAAAGAGCAGGTGCTGTGTGACACAAGACAAGTTCAGGCACAGAGGAAAGGAACTGGCCCTCAGCTACGTATCCCAGAACACCTGAAACACGTATAATGTCAACCGGCCTGTTATATCTCTTCCAGCTGAAAAGGTTTTCCACACTCAGCACAAATAGGACTTGCTCAGAAAATTCAAGAAATGTAGTTTCTAAAGCAACAGTTAATAAGATTATACCTTGACGTCCCACGTGCGAACCTACCAGAAATTTCCTATTTAAGCTTAAGCACAGTTAAAAAATGAATTATTTGGAGAATAAATTCTATAGCGAGATGCCTATTTTAAGCCTAGTCTATAAAGAAGAGTAGGTGCCCAAATTCTACCCATGCACACCCTCACTTAGGGTACCAGAGGTCCGGATTTCCCCCGGGTATGTCTTCCTTTTAAGGATAGCTCTTTATTCAAATTAAATAAAAGCTGGATATATTTTTACTTCATCCCTGTTGTTAATTATTTGTAAAGTACGCCTCAGCCCCACCACTCCACCGCTGTATTATCTCACAACTGTGGAAAGAATTACGTGGTGCCTCAACATTGGCTTATTAGTATCTCTCGACGCGTGTGGTATCTTTCTAGAATAGTATTTAAATATTGTAGAATAAATATTATAGAATAAATATAAAGTGCAAAAAGTACTTAGCTTAGTTCCAGCCAAAACCTGGGACTCTGATGCATGCGTGGAGGCCCTCCTGTCCGACACGATGTGGAGGAAAGCTTTTCAAAACCGAGACATCAGAGTATTTTGGGGGAAGGGTTGCAGAAATTTCAGACACGATGTGCCAAATTTGTTGAACTTAGGGGTGACTATGTGGAGCAACTCGTAGGTTTCAAAGCTCCACATCATTCCCTTCGTGGTTGGGCTGAGAACTAAGCTATGATGGATAGACTCAGGCCCACGTTCACTGTTTATCATTTATTAACATTTTTCTAGACTGCCAAAGTGATTACAGTGGCTTAAAATTTAAATCTAAAACATATCCAAAGAAAAGAATGCCATAAAATGATAGGATGGACCTATGAATCCTTGCAGCAAGGCCGGCTTCAGGGGTGGGCAAACAGGACAATTGTCCTGGACCCTCATGTTATGGGTGGAGGGGTCCCAAACCTGCCTGAAATTGAATGAGGCAAAAAAGCAACACATTAAGAAGGAAAGTGGAGGTTTTACACTATCTCTACATTCACAAAATACTAGGTTATCAACTACAGATAAGCGGCAAACTTATTCAAAAATTCAGAAAACGCAGGAAGGGAAAATAAACCTCAGAACAAATATTGGAGGAGCCCTACTTTGTCATGCTTACCGCATTCTGGTTTTGGCTGCATGCACTCGATGTATTATTTTGATATGACATTAGGTTAAATAAATAAATTAAGAATTAAGAAGTTTTTATAGGAGGGATTTTTTTCGAGCCAGTGACTGGAATGCATAAGCGTATCAAGAATAGTGCTTTGATGAATCTTCTCAGGCTTTATCCTTCCTGAATTTTTTGAATTTTTGCATAAAGTGCCTGCTTCTTATCTTGAATGGGTATTTTTGGATGTAGTGAAGTTGAAAGAGGGACAGCCTTGCAAGCAAGCTTTGGGGCCCCCTCCCTAGCATCTGCCCTGGATCCCATCATGTCTAGTACTGGCCCTGCTCACAGAGAGTTTGACATTCTAACAACCAATTTAACCGCATAATAAAATAACATTAAGCATATCAATATAAATTTGGTACAGTTATACCGTATATTGATTGTCACGCAGATACCTTGGCTTATACCGTCTCCCAGAACCTCCTAAGAGAGTCTGGCACTACAAATGCTATGAAAATGAAATGGGTTTTCAATAGTTTTTTTTTTAAAAACACGGTAAAAATCCAATCTCCTGCGTGCGCAAATCTGTGAGCATTGCTGATTTGCACGCACATCTTAATTGTTTAACGAGCCAATCAGTGCCAATAGGTTCACAAGCGGTGCGTGTAAATTCTAGTGCGTGAATCTCAAAAGGGAGCATGGCGCGGGGCATTGGCGCCGCCCTCGCCCTCTTCTTGGCCCCCGCCCCTTCCCTGCCCCTCCTACTGCACACGCTTCCCTTCCCTTCCCCCATACCTGTTTAGCTCCTCGGCGTGAGCGGCCTCTCTAGTCCGCTCTGGCGTCACTTCGCCAGACCCGGACACCTAGTTGCAAGACCCGGACGTAACGTCAGAGGGGAGTTTTACAGGCTTGTACTGACGGAGAAATGATTAAGGCATGAGATTTCCTACTATATTTCTGTGATGCTATAGAAAATCTATTAGTCATGTAAGCTGGAGGAGTGTGTGGCGCAGTGGTTGGATCTACAGCCTCAGCACCCTGGGGTTGTGGGTTCAAACCCCGTGCTGCTCCTTGTGACCCTGGGCAAGTCACTCAGTCCTCTATAGCCCCAGGTACATTAGATAGATTGTGAGCCCACCAGGACAGAGAGGGAAAATGCTTGAGTACCAGATTGTAAAAACCGCTTAGATAACCTTGATAGGCCGTATATAAAATCCTAATCCTAATAATAAAGCTGGGGCAGTTCCATATATAACCTTATAACAAAAACAGCCTAACTTCCATTGGCAGCCAGTAAAAAGGAGATACTTGATCGTACTTTTTGAGACCATAGATCGCAATAAAGACAGCTGCAAGGAGTATATATTATCAGCATAATAGTTAACTCCAGAGCCATGACTTTGGATAATATAAAATAAAGGACTAATCTAGAGCAGTGGTCCCCAACCCTGTTCTGGAGGACCACCAGGCCAATCGGGTTTTCAGGCTAGCCCTAATGAATATGCATGAGAGAGATTTGCATATAATGGAAGTGACAGGCATGCAAATCTGCTCCATGCATATTCATTAGGGCTAGCCTGAAAACCCGGCTGGCCTGGTGGTCCTCTAGGACAGGGTTGGGAACCACTGATCTAGATTGATGGGGGTGAAGGACATTGGCACAACCAATGAAAGTCATCAGTAGTACCTTTTCTATAATCTTAGAGATGAAACAAAGATTTGAAATGGGTCGCTTAGCTGGATTCAGGAGAGAGCAGTAGCTTGCGGCCTCTGGCCACGGACCATAGCTGCGATGGCTGAACTAATGCCCAGATGCACTAAAGTCAGCGATCGTCTAACGATCATCGCTAAACCGGTTTTGACTGGTTTAGCGACGATCGGATTTGCTGATCCGAAGCATAAAACGGCTCACCGCGATCGCTCATTCTCTGATCTGGCCATGCAAATAAGGTCATTAATATTGAAATGCCATGTAAACTAGCTGAGCGATTGATGCTGTAACATCACTTCGCGATGCACAAAAAGAAAGCGATCGCTTTTAGCGATCTGAAAAAAAAGTGACTGGTCAAGACCAGTCACTTACGTATGTTACCGATAGTTCAGCCTTGTAATTAATATAATATTTGTAACATTGATTCGATACGTCAGGCTACGACTCTGGCAGGATTCAAATCCAGACTCAAAGTCCACTTCTTTGAAGCTGCTTCAATTCCAGCCTAACCTGCTAAGTACTAATATCTGTCTTCTCATTCCCTCGTCTGAGCATTGGGTACTGCCGCACCGTCTTGTCCACTTTGCCTTGACTAGATTGCAAGCTCTTTTGAGAAGGGACAGTCTCTCCCGTGATTTGATGTACAGCGCTGCGTATGTCTAGTGGTGCTATAGAAATAATTAGTGTGGTAGAATCGTCCACCATTGTAGAGATTTGGGGGATGTTGCCTAGCAAGAAAATCTTCCTGCTGAGGCGCTGACGATGCTGGTCTCAGTGCGTTTCGTTTTATGTTTCTTGTAATTTATAATCAAAAAACAGTAAGGGAATATATTTATCCAAGGTGATACTTGTAAATCACTGTTGTACTAATCACCTTTGTTTTACTTCAAACACAAATTACAACACAAGTTGATGTGGTTAAGTGAACACTCAGACCCGCAGCTGAGGTCCGGTGAAACAAGTTCACGGAGCAGCTGTTAAGGAGACCATCATTGTTGTTCACAGAACTTGATGGTCTCCTTAACAGCTGCTCCGTGAACTTGTTTCACCGGACCTCAGCTGCGGGTCTGAGTGTTCACTTAACCACATCAACTTGTGTTGTAATTTGTGTTTGAAGTAAAACAAAGGTGATTAATACAACAGTCTTGTAATTTATACAAAGGAAAACAAACTGTGGAGGAACACAATGCTCTTGACTTTCCTTTACCATGACCTATGGTAATCAAAACCACTTAGACTATAAGTGGTATATAAATGCTTAAATAAATAAATATGCTTGATGTGGACTCATTTTACCATTGTTCGAAGATATCTTGAAGAAATAAAGGAAAGTCAAGAACATTGTGTTTCTCCGCAGTTTGGTTTCCTTTGGATGGCTCCTTTTTCTGTGGAACATTGGATCTTCTCGTTTTGCGCCTCTTGTGATTCATGTGCACCTCTTCATGCCATTGAAACAGAAGCAAATGCAAGCCGACCAACAGAAGTATGTGACTAGCTGCTACCATTTGCCCCAAAAGCTTGAGGATGTTCCGGGTGGATTCTGACTGTCCTTGACTCAATTTTGTGGCCCAAATCTGGAGCTACTGTGGTACCCAGGTGAGCCGCGTTTGTTAATCAGTTGCATAGAAATTAAGGCACTTTTTTGCTTGCTGTAGTAGGTTCACCAAAACAACCCAAGAAAACATAAACCCACAATACACGTCATCTTTACAAAGCAACTCCTATGATCCTCTATGGTAGAAAGCATTTTAAACAACAAACAGGGTACACAATGAAACAGATACATCTATACAAGCCAAACTTATAGAAAATAATTATCTTGTTAGAATTCAACAAAGCGTTAAGTACAATATGCCAAACTTCAGTACGGTTTCTTGTTTTGGATTCTACAATATAGACTGTATCCTACTTTTGTCTATTAATTCTCTCTGGCTAACTAGAGAAAGTTTGTGAGAACAAGGCTTACCATTTCATTTTCCTCTCCTTGATTGAGCAGGTCGCGGTGAACATCCTTAAATGTTTCTCCCATCAATGTGTCCCTCTGCTCTCCGGAGTAGATGCCAACAGCACCGTGCTACCGAATGAAACCTTGCTAAGCTGAGGAAGTTTCCTGCCATTCATCCAGGACCTTCCCACCCCTCAGGAATTTCAAAGCACACACCTCTAACTAGAAAACTCAACCTGCTCAGATTTCAGGTGTTTTAACCCTTTGCTAGCTCCATCTTGACTCCTTACTTTTTGAAAGACGCAAAAGGTCTTGCTTCTCAGTGTGTGCTGATTTCGTAGAGCTTATGTCATGCCAGTCAGTGTTAATACAGTGCAGCGCTTACAACTGGGAAAAGCAGCGCCCACTTTATATCCTCGGTTCAAAGTAGCGCAACTCAACTTAAGGATTTTGAAGAGAAATTTCATCGCCAGGCTTCTAGAATGGACAAAGTTGAGAATTCGGTTGCAGAGTGAAAAGTTTCCTCTAACTTGCAACTAAAAGATAAAGGGCTCCTTTTACTAAGCTGTGGTAGCGTTTTTAGTGCCCGCTGCAGATTAGCGCATGCTAACCCCCGCGCTACGTGGAAAAACTTTTTTTTAAAAAAAATTCTTAATTATTTTCCACATATTAACAGTGCAAAATACAAATATAACAGCATATAATATATCAATAAAAGCACATTCTTCTTACAAATATACATGAACAACCATTTGCCCCCCACCCATCCTCTCAATGATTCAAATATGTAGTAATTTAATCCCACCCTGGATGTATATTCTCAAAGGACCCAATTAAGATAGAAGTATCCCTCTCTCCCTGGATGTGTGTGGAAACAAAATCCAAAGATAACTACAGTGAAGTAACAAAAGACATCAACAGACCCCAAACCAGTTTAAACAAATTACTATGCCCCAATATGTCAGCATTCATTTTTTCATATCTATAGCTGGAGTGTAGATTGGCCCACCAAAAAGGAAAATTTAGGCGCTCACTATTTTTCCATCTGCATAGCTATCCCAGTCATAATTAAGAAAAGCCGGCATTTATATCGGTCCATGGGGGGTTTAATATGTAATAATATACCACATATAACTATCTCATATGTCAAAGGAAAAACTAACGCGGAAAAACTAATACCAATGGAGGTGCTAAAGCCACTAGCGTAGCTTAGTAAAAGGAGCCCAAAACTTTACTATCCAGGAAAATTGAAAACCTGGAAAATGGGACCAGAAGTCTAAAGTTAAGATTATTGAATTTCCCTGTCTCTAGATTGTAATCTTCTAGGGACTTGTTTCAATTATTTCTTACTTCTGTTCTAAAATATCCAGAAAATAATACTCCATCATTACATAAGCTATGTTCCTGAAATGTGCCAAAAGAAGATAAAGATGAAATGGAAGAACAACCAGGAGACTTGGATCTCACTGGTACATTGGAATCATCCCAGATTGAAGTTAGGGCCAGAGCTACTTTATTGGTAACTTTTGTTTTCTTACAAGATAAAGAAGCTGTCCTTCGTCTATTCTATAGGACTGATAATGTTGAATTTTATGGAATCAAAATTGCAATTTTTCCTGATGTGTCACAGTGGACACAAGTCGGGCGTAAAAAATTCCTGACTTATCGTCAGTCAGTACTAAATTTGGGAGCGACCTTTCAATTGCGTTTCCCCTGTAACATAGTAACATAGTAATATAGTAGATGACAGCAGATAAAGACCAGAATGGTCCATCCAGTCTGTCCAACCTGATTCAATTTAAAATTTTTTAATATTTTCTTTTTAGCTATTTCTGAGCAAGAATCCAAAGCTCTACCCAGTACTGTGCTTGGGTTCCAACTGCCGAAATCTCCTTTAAAACCTACTCCATCCCATCTAAACCCTCCCAGCCATTGAAGCCCTCTCCAGCCCATCCTCCCCCAAACGGCCATATACAGACACAGACCATGCAAGTCTGCCCAGTACTGGCCTTAGTTCAATATTTCCTATTATTTTCTGATTCTAGATCCTCTGTGTTCATTCCAAGCTTCTATGGGATGAACACATGTTTGGGATGAACAAATGTTGCATTACCTATCAAGCCCATAGATATATCTTCTATGAACCTGAACAGATGCAATTTTTTCTGGAAGGTAAAGCAACTATAAGAACCCCAGTGACCTCCTTAAAATTCAGCTTCCCTTGGAAGTGATTGATTTCTTTTCCCCCATTTTGTGGACTGTAATCATGGTATTGGTATTGCTTTTGTATTAATATTGGTTATTATCTTTATTATTTTGTTTCCTTTCAAGTGATGTATTTTCAACTTTTAAAAATTTCTAAACAAATAAATAAATAAACTGGGAAAAGCAGCTACAACAATTTTTTATTTTTTATTTTTAACATGAATTTATTCAGGTATTCAAACAAATTAATGCTTTCTCATCATAATTCCCAAACTGTTAATAGGCAGCTCATAATTCTGCTGGAATAAATTAGCCTCGCTTATCAAAAGATTCATCTAAGGCAATGTACAATAGCTTTGGCTTGATAAAAGACTTCATTGTATTAACATAATAAATGGAAATCTTACTTTTCAAATGTAACCTTGGTTGTATGGGTGGCTACGGTTTTGACTCCATTGGTGTCACCAATGGAGGAAACATGCAGGGTTGTTCAAAGTACTAGGTAGAGAATGACATGGGGACAAATTTTTCCCTGTCCCCGCGGGAACTAATTTTCCCATCCCTGTGAGTTCTTTTCCTGTCCCTGCCCCATTCCTGCAAGCTCCGTCCTCATCTGCACAAGCCTCAAACCCTTTAAATCCTAAGTAGCAACATTCTAGAGTTCAGATTGTGATGTCATAATGCCTCATTCCACCAATGCCTAAGCTCCGTTCTCATCTGCACAAGCCTCAAACACTAAGTAGCAACATTCTAGAGCTCAGATTGTGATGTCATAATGCCTCATTCCACCAATGCCTAAGCTCCGTCCTCATCTGCACAAGCCTCAAATGCTTTAAAATCATAAGTGTTCGAGGCTTGTGTGGTTAAGGCAGAGCTTACAGGAATGGGGCAGGGACAAAACTCGTGGGGACAGGATGGGAACAAATTTGTCCGTGTCATTCTCTAGTACCAGGTCAAAGTACTTAAGCAAGAGTAAAAATACAAGTTATTTTAATACTTAAGTAAAAGTACAGTGAAGAACACATTAAAAATGTACTTAAGTGAAAATCAAAAAGTTATTACCTAATATAATTTAAGTAAAAATACTACAACTACAGTGAATGCAATGCTGTTAACTGATTTAGTCCAATAATTCAATCTACTTTGGCCCACTTTTACAAAGCCATGTTAGTGAGTGCCGTGTGGCAAAAGCCCCAAAGCCCTTTAACTCTCTATGGGCTTCGGGGCATTTAACGTGGCAACCCACTCTAATCAGCTTTGTAAAAGAGGCTCTGTTTTTAGTAAAACTATATTTTTGAGCATGACTCTCACTCATGCAAATGCACTTGTGAGTCATTAATCCAACAACTGCAGTAGCAGAAAGTGAATTGTTCAGTCTAATAAAAAATTCCTTCAAATCAGGCCATGTTGCAATATTACCAATATCTTCTGACTGGGTCTGCAGGTTTTAATCGAGGGAGTCTGAAACACTTGACTTCTGCATAACAATGAATATTTTATCATTATTGTCATTATCATCTGCATTAGATGTTGCGCAAATCCATCACTTCCATCTTCATCTTCATTATCGTCCTGCTGTCTAGTTGCAAAAAAAAAAAAAAAAAAAAAACTTTCACAAAGTTGGAATAATTGAAGTGATAGCAGAGGTTCCAGGGGCAAGCAGAAGGCAGCAGGCTCACCACGCTGATGCAGCTGGCAGCCCGAGATTGAACTGCAGTGCAGAGGGCATAGGTGGGGGAGAGCTGATGGGTTTGTAGCTAACCCGGAACAAACTCTCCCAGACATGTGGAAACCTTAATATCATGGGGCACGCTGAGGTGTGCTGTGGTACTTTGGACATGTGTGCACGCTGCTGTTGTGCTAAACTTATTTTTTTGCTGTGGAGGCCTCTCTGAGGATGAAGAGTTGATGCATCTGTGCTAATCAGTTAGCACATTATCATGTATAGGTAGGGTTGCCAAATTTCTTTGAAAAAAGAACACCTGACGCCGCCCTGCCCCGCTCCCAGCCCTGCCTCACTCCACTCCCAGCCCCGCTCCCACACAAACCTCGTGTCTCCTTCCTGAGCTCAGGGTCACATCTGGAGGACCTTTGTGCATGTGCGGACGATGGCATGATGACATCACGGCTGCCCAGCGGTTTGTCTGGGGTTTGGAAGGCCCCGAGTTTGGGGCCACGTCTAGAGGGCCTCCGAGAATGCGCACATGCATGTGACATCATGCAACGCATCTAGGATTACCGGATTTTACGTATGTAAAATTCAGACCCATAGACCCGCCCAATTCCACCCATCTCCACTCAGTTAAGCCTACCCCACCCCCCTCAGCTTGCTCATCTTGGTCAGGAGGGCATCTGCACATGCGTGGATGCAACCCGATGACATCACCATGTTGCATCCACACATGGACGAATGCACCCCCCCCCCCCGATCTTTTCAAAACCCAAAGTGTCAGGTTTTGAAAATTCATCCAGACGCCCGGCCATGCCCTAGTCGCATGCTCGGAGGCCCTCCAGACAGAGCCCGGACTTGGGGAAGGAGGAGATGAAGTTGGTGTGGGGCAGAGCCACGTGTCCTCTTTTTTCCTTAACCAAGGGCTCCTTTTACTAAGGTGCGCTAGCGTTTTTAGTGCACGCACAGAATTACCTACACTTCTAGAATAACGCCAGCTCAATGCTGGCATTAAGGTCTAGCGCGCGCTGCAATTCAGCGCACACTATTCCGCGCGTTAAGGCCC
The DNA here is from genome assembly GCF_902459505.1 of Geotrypetes seraphini. Lineage (NCBI taxonomy): Eukaryota > Metazoa > Chordata > Amphibia > Gymnophiona > Dermophiidae > Geotrypetes > Geotrypetes seraphini. The sequence goes on along the minus strand of NC_047092.1, from coordinate 180,790,860 downwards.
TAACGCACCTTAGTAAAAGGAGCCCCAAATCTGGTAACTCTAACCATGTGTTAACGGATTAATGCAGTGTTAGCAGGTGAGCCTTTTTACCTTATGCCAATTGGGCATTTGCTGCCCGCAACCAAAAGGATGTGCCAAGGTCACTTGTTACCGCAGCTTAGTAAAAGGCCCCTTTCAACTCTGCCTTTTGCCTCCTTTCCCTTTCCCTCCCCTCTCCCCGGAATCTTTCTCCCGCGCGCGCGTTTCCGGGCCGGACGTCTTTGTGGGACGGACCGCTGTTCCCGGAAGTGCCTCTCTGCGTCCTTGTTGGAGGCGGCGGCGACGGCGGAGGAGGGAGTGATGAAGAGCTGACGGGCTTTTGGGGTTGGGACCTCCGTTTTGCCCGGAATGTGGCGAGCCGGGGCGGGAGCTGCAGCCGCCGTCTGGTGAGTGGGGGTGGGGGGGCTGCTGTCAGTGAGGCCGAGCCGCACCCTCTTCCCCTCCCCCACCAGACACGGCCCCGGGGACAGCCGTTACCTCTGTATACAAGGGGGAGGGGGGGCAATGGGAGCCCGCCAGTGAGAACATGTTGGTCCTACTGGTGTGTAATTAGTTAAAAGCAGAGTATAAAAGAAAGAGGACAAGAAATAAATGTCAACTTTGAACCATAGTTTGGCTTATTTATTTCCACTTCCTGTCATTACTATTACAAAAAGAGAGAGCAGCCACTACCCTGTTTCCCCCAAAATAAGCCCTAGTTAAGATCGACCCCCCGAAGCCCCCCCCCCCCAACGAATGTCCCTGACTCCATCCCTAGTGTGACCATATGGCTCCAGAAAAAAGGGGACGGATTGAAAGCAATGGAAGTAAGGAGAACAGATTGAGACATCTTGGTTGCTTTCAATGGAAGTAAAACCTGGATGCCTCAATCCGTCCCCTTTTTACTGGAGCCATATGGTCACACTATCTATCCATCCCTGACACTTAGCGGTGCCCAATTCGCCGAAACAAAAATCGGACTCGTCAATTCGGCGATTCCCCCACCCCGGTGAGACCTGACCTACCTCCGCTCCGAGTCCTCCCGAAACAGCTGCTGTCACTGTTGTTTTTGGAGACCTTGGAGCGGAGGTAGGTCAGTCTCACGGTGGGAGGGTCAGTGGGGTTCTGCTGCACAAGGGGATGGGTGACAGGGGAGGAAAGATGCTCTGCATGGGGTGGGGGGTAGGGAGAGAGAAAGGAAAGAGGAAAAATTGGGGTGGAAGAGAGGAAGGGATTGTTGTACATGAAAAAAAAACATCCCCCCCAAATAAGCCCTAATCTGTTTTTTGAACCAAAATTAATATAAGGCACTGTCTTATTTTAAGGGAAACACAGGTTGGTTTTTCTATACATCTAGTTGGTTAGGTTAGTTAGTAGAATGCAACAAAGATGGCTGGTTTTTTTTTTAAACTATTATGCGACCATGCAGGTGTGGTCAAGAGAAGAAAAGTAGTGAACAAACTGTTCCTTTAAGTTTCTTAGTTGTAGGTGAGATGACAAAAAGTATTTGCATTGGCATGAAATATGTTGTTAGTTTGGTTGTTTGTTTTTTTTTTTAACCTCAAGTCAAATGTCTAAAAAAATTTTTTTTTTGTTTTTCTTTCAGCAATGTCTGCCGAAGTATAGCAACTAACAGCCCAGGTGTAAATATACCACGGCTCAAGATGCACTTTATTTCCAGAAGCTTTTACCACCACTGTTATCGAAGTCGAAGTCTGCAGTTTCCTCTATTAAAAATATCAGTACAACAGTTCTCCTCTCTCTCTCATCTGCCTTTACGAAAAACCACACTTTTCCCACTAAAATATGGCTGCCAGCCACACAGAAACTTCATCATAGCCCGATTAGCTTCACGGCTTTTGAAACTCCGTTATCTTATATTAGGATCTGCAGTGGGAGGTGGTTACACTGCCAAAAAGGTATTTTTATGATGGAAACATTTTATGATTGATTACTGATTATTTTTCAAACATTCTTTGTCAATCATTTGTTTGTCTTTTACACTAGTGATTCCCAAAACTATCCCGGAGGACCCCCTGCCAGTTGGACTGTCACAGTATTCAATATGAAAATTAAAAAGAGGTTTACATGCTCTGCATTCATTGCATGAAAAATTGCTCTTACACATATTCATTGTAGATTTTTCTAAAAACCTGATTGGCTGATGTCCCCCAGTATCTTGAGATAAGGAGGCCAGCAATATAGTGTAAATTTGTCCTGTTGACAGCACAGCCAACCATATTTTCAGGATGTTTACAATGAACATGCATGAAATACAGCTGAACGCACGGGAGAACAAGCTGAGTAATAAGGCTCTTTCGAGCAGGAACTGTTTTCTTATTCTTTGTGACTCAGTGCAGCGCTGCATGCGTCTGGTAGTAGTATAGAAATAACTAATAGTGGCTCGCGGAAACCGCCTTCTCTCGCGATACTTGGAAAGTCCTCCTCCTCCTCGCTCCTCCTCCGGCAGGAGCTCTCGCGAGACGGCTGGGGCGGTCGGCGGCGCGTGAGGCAGGATGTCGGAGAACGAGCTCGGCCAGAAGTGCGACCGGTGTGTGGCTGACACGGTCGTGAAATTAGGTGCTGGGTTGGGCTTAGGAATAGTTTTCTCAGTCATGTTCTTCAAAAGGAGGATGTGGCCCATCACATTTGGCGGTGGACTGGGTTTAGGCATGGCAATATCAAACTGTCAGAATGATTTGAGGGCACATTACATGGTCCAAGGAAAATTTGTTAAAGACTGATCCTGCAGGAGATGTCACCTGTTCACTCTCAGTGGAGATGTGGAATTTGAATTATTTTATTTATTTCTTTAGAATACCAAGTTCCCTAAGAAGTAAGCTCACATTCCTCTGAACTGATAACATTTTTTGGGAGTTCTTCTTCCTTTTAACATGTTGGCCAAGATTAGAAGGCAGCCTTGAATTTCATTTTTGGGGAGATGGATGTTGTCTAGAATCTGAAACAGAATAATAAACAAGAAAAAAATGAAAAAAAAAAAAAAAAAAAAAGAAATAACTAATAGTAGTAGCAGTAACACACGGAAAGTATGATTGAATTCTCAGTATGTTTGAGTAGTCTTCAGTTTGTCACTGAGCTGTTAAAGATCACAGTGAATTATCTCTAGAGCACCCCCAGCAGCTCAGGTTGATATACAGTATATACATATGAAAGAAACTGTGCATACAATGAAGGCAGTATATGTAAGAACATAAGTTTAAATTAACAGCTAGAGTTACTGGCTATGCACCAGTGCCTTTATACATTATTATCTACAGGGCTGTGGAGTTGGTACACAAAACCTTTCTATTCCAACTCCTTTAATTATATGTCTATATAGCAGTTCACGGGAAGAGAGATGGGGCAGAGAATAGGGATAGACCTCACAGGGATGGGGACAAACTTTGTGCCCACATCATTCTCTAGGTGCCACTTTCACTAATATAAATATCATGAAATATATTGCATTTTGTAACCATCAATGAACTTCATATCAAAATATATTCTAAAAGTAAAACGTATACCCATACGTATACGTAACGGTAAAACGTAACCCATAACAAATAGGTTAATCAAATTATTATCTGTTAAATAGACAATACGATGAAACCTTCCGCCCAGTGTGTGGTGGCGGCCCAAAAAGCAAACAGAATGCTAGGAATTATTAAAAAAGGGATGGTTAACAAGACTAAGAATGTTATAATGCCCCTGTATCGCTCCATGGTGCGACCTCACCTGGAGTATTGCTTTCAGTTCTGGCCTCCTTATCGCAAGAATGATATAGTGGTGCTAGAAAAGGTTCAAAGAAGAGTGACCAAAATGATAAAGGGGATGGAACTCCTCTTGTTTGAGGAAAGACTAAAAAGATTAGGGCTCTTACGCTTGGAAAAGAGACAAGTTTCAAGTTTATTATATTGTTTGATTAAACGCTTTTACAATTTCAAAGCGTTTTACATAAATAAAATAAAGTGGACTTACTTATACAATTACTATTCATATAAACAAACTGGGAAACAACTTTAGACAAGAAGACAGCTGATTACAATGGGGAGGTGGGGAGGAAATACAATATTTGTTAAAAGATTACATAAAAGGAAAACACATTGGGGAGATAAGGGGATAAAATGAGAGACCGAAAAGATGTCAAGAAAAATGAGAATTTGTAATCTGTCAATTAAAGGCTTCTTTAAAAAGAAGACATTTAAGGTTCTTTTTAAATATTTTTAAATCTTGTTCTAATCTTAAATACAAAGGAAGGGAGTTCCATAACATTGGTGCCGTAACGGAGAAAATTGAAGCACGGCGGGTTCCAATAATTTGGAAGCACGGCTGAGGAGAGATATGATTGAAGTCTACAAAATCTTGAGTGGAGTAGAACGGGTACAAAGTGGATCGATTTTTCACTCCGTCAAAAATTACAAAGACTAGGGGACACTTGATAAAGTTACAGGGAAAGTCTTTTTAAAACAATAGGAGGAAATATTTTTTCACTCAGAGAATAATTAAGCTCTGAAACACATTGCCAGAGATTGTAGTAAGAGCGGATACCGCAGCTGGTTTTAAGAAAGGTTTGGGCAATTTCCTGGAGGAAAAGTCCATAGTCTGTTATTGAGAGAGACACGGGGAAAGCCACTGCTTGCCCTGGATTGGTAGCATGGAATGTTGCTACTACTTGGGTTTTGACCAGGTACTAGGGACCTGGATTGGCCACCGTCAGAACAGGCTACTAGACTTGATGGACCATTGGTCTGACCCAGCAAGGCTATTTTTATGTTCTTATGTTCATAAGGGCTATTGGGGTGGTGGACAGGTGGGCATAGTAGGTTTGTGGGGATTTTTGGAGGGGTCACCATACATTAGAACGAGGTTATGGTGAGATGTACTTCTGTCACTCTTTATGTGAAGTTCACAGCAGTGCCCTCTAATGTGTACCATTGCTCTACTGGCATGTCTGTGTGACTAGTCCATTAGAATGGTGGTCATTCCCACATCCAAATGGTTTGGATTAGGATGTTTTTAACTTGTACGGTTTTGTGGTAGAAAATGTCAAATAAAGTTGGATATCGTAAGGGTTGGTCGTCCTGGAGGCCAGGATGACAGCAAAAAAAAAGAAAAATTGATGTATTGCGGTGTTGTCAGTTTCAAAAATAGTTATTTCTCCACCCAAACTTTGGACGTTTTGTGGTAAACTTAAGAGGTCCTATTGAAAATGACCCTCTGTGTGTCGCAACATTATCCAGGCAGTAAATCCTAACTCTTCTGTAAGTACCAAGTTCAGCCTCTCATCAAAAATCAATAATCAGGTGTGCTAATCATGGTATTTTCATTGATGGATCTCAAATGCTGCAGTGCTCAAACCTGTTAATTTTGGAAATTTTGATGACTTCTCTTGTAGTTACTGGTGCTCTGTATCTAGAGATCTGGACTGAGGTCAGCAAACCATGGAATTTGTGAAACGTTTTCTGAAAAGTTGTTGAAATTTCTCCTTTTTTTCTAAAATTAAACTAAACTAAACTAAACCTTGGGTTTATATACCGCACCATCTCCACGAATGCGGAGCTCGGCACGGTTTACAGGAAGAAGGATGAGAGAGGAACTACAGTGGAGAGATTAAAGAGTTAGGTGTAAAGGGGAAGGTGAGAGGCCTAAGAGGGGGGAAGTGTTACAGTTTTGAGAATAGCCAGGTTTTTAGGTGTTTGCGGAAGAGTTGGAGGGAGCTTGAGGTTCGGAGTGGGGAGGTGAGGTTATTCCAGATCTCAGTGATTCTAAAGGGGAGGGATGACCCAAGTTTGCCTGCATGGGAAATACCTTTTATGGAAGGGAAGGATAGTTTAAAAATTTGGGAGGATCTGGAGGAAGTAGGGGTTGGGGAGTTCCAGGATAGAGGGATAACGGCAGGAAGGATGCCATGTAGGATCTTGTAGGCCAGACACGCACATTTGAAGTGGATCCTGGGGATTACTGGGTAGGGGAGGAAGTCAGGTATTTAATCTGTATTTTATAGTTTATATCTTTTTGGGGATTTCAGTTTATACTTGCACTTCAGAGCTAAATATCTCAATTCCTTAGGCATTTTTATTTAAAAAGGACAGATGCCTGGAGATTGATCCAATACACAGAATATTGTTTGAGGTTTTCTGAATATCCCTATTTTACTATTCTCTAGGGAAGCGGTCTTAAATTCTGAAATTTGGAGAGAATATTAGAAATGGAAGAGAAGCTGAAAATTGGTAGTATATATGTATATACAGTAAACCCCCGCAAATTCACAGTCCGTAATTCGTGGTATTTTCCGACCGCCTCTTCCTAGTACTAAAGTCACGGTTACACCAATCAGGAGCTGCTTTGACACACTATCTGGCATATCAAAGCAGCTCCTGATTGGTGTAACCATGACTTTAGTACCAAGAAGAGGCGGTTGAACAATGTGCCCGGCTTCATAAGTACAATTTAAGCACCCACTGGCACCCCAGCTACCCTCTCCTGCCTTCGATCAGCTGAAAAATCGTATTTGCAGTTTTTTGAAATTCGCGGGTGTTCCTGGAATGGAACCCCCGCAAATTTCAGGGGAGCACTGTATATATCTTTGCACTGTCATATGACAATGATGCTATTTAATTAAATGCAAATCCCACTTCTGCAGTTAAAATATTGTTTCTTATCTTATGTGTATTTATATGTCTGCAGTTCCCTGAAGCAGGCAATACGCCGAAACACAGTCTGAATTGGGTCATTAAAAATGTGCTTCCTTCATCCTACCTCATGGCCAACTTTATATTTTGGATGTATTTGTTTAGTCACTACGAGACTAAAGGCTTCTTCTATCAAACTGCGCTTGTGGTTTTTAGCGCAGAGAACTGCGCTGAATGGCCCACGCTGTTCCCGACGCTCATAGAGTTCCTATGAGCTTCGGAAGAAGCGTGGGCCATTCAGCGCGGCTCTCTGGGCTAAAAACTGCTAACGCAGTTTAATAGAAGAGGCCCTAAGCTGTACTAGCAAACTCAAATAGATATGAATCTCTGCTGTCCATTGAGCCTTAATTGGCAAATTAATTTTTATTTAACTCTGCTTTCAGTTGGAATTAAAATTGTGTTATTGTTCTCCTCACCAGAATTTGAAATGCTTGATTGGATTGTGATTTTAAACAAATGAACGTGCACCTGGAAAATAGCCTCATTGGGACTGTCTACCTTTTGTCTTTGTCAACCAAATTTCTGTGTTTTCCCATTATAGCTGGTTCATTGTCTTTCAGACATACGATCAATGGAAGGAAATGCTCCCTGACCTCAGTGATTATAAATGGATTGTGCCTGATTTCATCTGGGAGTTAGATGAGCACATTGACTTTGGTGGGTATGCAGCTGGTATAATTGCTTCCAATCCATTGTTTTAAAAACATGCTGAAAATGTGATGCTTACTACTCTGCTGATATATGATGAGCGTCAAATAGGATCTCCATGGGGTTAACCAGAACAAAACAAAGAATGAAGTTCCAAAGGTAGTCCAACCATGGGATTGAAGAGTACTTAAGAACACAAAAATAGCCTTACTGTTTCAGACCAATGGTCCATCTAACCAGTATTCCGTTTTCAAGGATGCCAATCCAAGTCACAAGTACCTGGCTAAAACCCAAATAGTAGCAGCATTCCATGCTACCGTCCCATGTCTGTCTCAACAGCAGACTATGGACTTTTCCGCCAAGAATTTGTCCAAACCTTTTTTATCCTCTGGCAAAGCATTCCAGAGCTTAACTTTTCTGAGTGAAAAAATATTTCCTCCTATTGTTCCCTCGATTGGCTGCCCTGGATCTTCTCTCTGATGTAAGAATTGACATTGGGGGAAGGATTGTGGGCCGGCGGCGTGCAATCGCTGCACGCTGGCCCTTCCCTTCCTGAAGTTGTGGCGGCGAGTGGGCGGGGAGCAGTGGTGGCGGTCAACAGTCAGCACGCGTACCCCTAACAAGCAGTGAGAAACCCTGGGTCTTTTTTTAAAAAAAACAAATCAATTCGAATCGATTCACCAGAAGTGAATCGATTCAAATCGTGAATCGAGCAGCACTAGTTGCTGCTAGAATTGCCTGCCTCCCTAGATGCAAGGAGTTTCTTGGGTATGCCAAATGGGGAGCTTGGGTTTACTTCCTTCAATTTCAGGACACATCTCTGCATTGACGCATCAAGTACATGTAAACAGCAGTATCTACATTGTTTTCTTTAAAAAGATAAGTTGTATAATTTTGGTGTGTTTCCAAAATAGTTTGTAATTTATTAAAACCAAATGAGAATCTGAAATCGCAAGCCCACAGATATGCTTTCATGTGTGTTTTATTAAAACATGACATCCCAAACTTGTTTATGTCTTTCCACAGAAAAATTTAGGCAAGCTCTTCCCGACACTGAAGACCTTGCCAAACTGCTGCCGGATTTTGACAGGATAGGGGAGAGCTTCAGTTTACTGAAGGGCTTCTTCTCTATAGGTAAGTGGCATTGTTAATATTTGATTCAGAAGCAGTGAAAAGGTGAGACTTGGTTACTTTGCTCTACTATACCAAGGCAGGGTGTCTGTTTTAAGAGACATTAAATCTTACTTGTTTTTTTTAAAGTCTTTATCGATTTTCTAAACTTCAAAAGTGCAATACACAAATATATATCATATAATAAGTTAATAAAAGCACATTCAACTTACAAATATGCATAACCAACCATTTTCTCTCCCCCCACTCAATGATTATTCAATAAAACACAGAAACATTGACTATCCCAATAACCTTACCTATTCATATTAAAAATATCCACCCACCCTCCTCCCACCCCAGATGGACATACTCAAAAGTCAGATTAGGACAGAAATAGCCCCCCCCCTTTCCTGGATGTGTACAAAAATAAACAAAAACTGACTCATAATCAAAGACCTACTATAGTGAGGTAATATAAGATGTCGACGGCCCCCAAACCAGCTTAAATAAATTACTGTGCCCCAAACTATCGGCATTCATTTTTTTCATATCTATAGCTGGAGCACAAATTTGCCCACCAGAAAGGAAAATTTAGGCGATCATAGATCTTCCAATTTCGGGTTACCATCTGCATGGCTATCCCGGTCATGACAAGAAAAAGACGGCATTTAATCTTACTAATTTATTGAGACATTTTCAACAACTGAAGCATCTCGGGTTCAAAGAGTCACGATAGAGCAGGAGAACGGCTCAAAGCAAAGAGAGTGATGGGTTACTGAGGTAACAAAACTTCCAAGATAATGAAATTATGTTCCGTGTGTATTAGCCAAACACAAGAAAATTGGTATAGAACAATGCTAAGATCTCCTTGAACCCAGCCAGCAACGGAGAGAAGCAAGTGCACCTCCGATAATTGACAAATTAATTTAAATATGAATAAATAACTAGAAACAATCAGAGCACAAATCAGTACGGGCCCAGTACCCTCGTGACAACCATTGGCCCAGGCAGATATTTATGAAGTGACTAGCACTTAGAAATCAATCTAAATAAATCCTGCCCCGTGCAGCGTGATTGTGCCGCTGCAGGTGTTTTTTCCCTCCCTTATACAGGGGGTCGGTTCGTTGAATTCCCAGACATCTTCCACGAATTGCAAAATTTGTTGCTCCCTCCTGATGAGGACATTGAAACAGGACCTGTCGAGCGAGCAGAATTGAACAGCGACACGGAAAAGATATTGTTCCGTTCTGGATTTGCATCAGCTGTTTCAGCTAAGTACTTTTAAAACTTGTTTATATACTGGTGAGCCTTTGTGGCTCTGGATTTTTTTGGTGGTAGTTTCACCTTTTTCATGGATTTGTTTTATTGATTGATCTATACTCACCTTACACTTTTTGTGGACTTTGTTATATGGAATTTTGGGATAAGATTGAGGACTGCATTATTATTTTGTTTATTTTGGTCATTTCTTGTGATTCTCTTGTATTTTTTGGAGAGTCTTTTTTGAGTTATACCTTCTCCTTTTTTCACTAGCCCGGAGGTGTTTGTGTACCTCATTATTCATTTATTATTATATTATTTTATGATGACTTTAAACACATGAGGACAAAATGATGTATGGGGCAGGATTTATTTAGATTGATTTCTAAGTGCTAATCACTTCATAAATACCTGCCCGGGCCAATGGTTGTCACGAGGGTACTGGGCCCGTACTGATTTGTGCTCTGATTGTTTCTAGTTATTTATTCATATTTAAATTAATTTGTCAATTATCGGAGGTGCACTTGCTTCTCTCCATTTCTGGCTGGGTTCAAGGAGATCTTATCATTGTTCTATACCAATTTTCTTGTGTTTGGATTTTCATCTTCATTGGTATATATTTTTTGGTTTTCGTTGGCTGTGTGTATTAGAGCATAGTAATGGGAGTCAGCGTAACAGAAACGGGGGCCCAGATACTGAGCGAAGTAAGGAGATACAATGTTGTCTACCTAGTGGACCAAAAGTGGAAGATGACAGTTACCTTGCATTAAGGCTCATATTCTATAAACAGCGCCTTACCAACGCTTAACTTAAGTTGAAAATGCTGTTTAAAAAAATAAAAAAAGCATTTTAAAAGGAAAAATGTAAGTGCCTACTGGTGCCTGCATCACGCCTACAGAGGCACTTTACGATGCCTAACGCCACTGTAGGAGTGGCTAACACCAGAAGTGGGTCCTCCCAAGTACTGGGCAAGAGGTCTTTTGTTAATCTTAAGTACGAGTCATTTCGACTGCTTGCAGTGACATTCTAAGTAAAAGGTCTTTTGTTAGACTGAAGGGCCCCTGTCCATATGTCACTGTCTTCACTAGCAAGGGTCAGATTGTTTTAATGGAATATCCCAAGATCCTTTGCGTGCACTCTGGACATGCCCACGCGCTAATGCTAACGGTCTCCTTTGGTCAGAGGAACTCAATTGAAACATTTCTGATACTGTGAAAGGAAAAAAAAAATTGCAGAAAAATATGTTAGTACCTTTTTATAAAACCTGTTCACTCTATCCCATATGGAGTCTGTGATCATTATTTTCATGCACCTTAATTATTTTAGTTATCTACTGATGTACTACAGGAATGCCCAAGGTCCAAACACTTGATACCCAAAGAATTGACTGTGACCAGGGTATGGAGGTTTCTTGCAGTGTTCTGAGCTTTGAAAGCATCACATATGTACCTTAAAGTACATATACTGCTGCTTATTATAAGATGCACACATTTACACATACTAAACTTATAATCACATCAGCAGCATAAAAAGTTTTCAGACATTTACTGTATTCTTATTTTTTCACGTTTTATTTAAAATTTGATTCTAACGCTTATCAATATTTCTAAGCGATGTACATCAATAAAAGTGGGGACACGATTATATACATACAATTAATACTCATAGACATTACTAGACTAGAAACATAGAAACATGATGGCAGATAAAAGGCCCATCCAGTCTGCCCATCTGCAGTAACCATTATCTCCTCCTCTCCCTATTAGCTATGGCTCTTAACATTTGCATCTCCTCTTCCTATAGGCTCTGTGCCCCTGCATTGTGAGGTCATAGAGCTGCCCATCCGCAGTAACCATTATCTCTTTCTCTCTCTGAGAGATCCCACATGCCTATCCCAGGCTCTCTTGAATTCAGACACAGTCTCTGTCTCCACCACCTCTTCTGGGAGACTGTTCCATGCATCTTCCACCCTTTCTGTAAAAAAGTATTTCCTTAGATTACTCCGGAGCCTATCCCTCTTAACTTCATCCTATGCCCTCTCATTCCAGAGCTTCCTTTCAAATGAAAGAGACTCGACTCATGCACATTTATATAAAGTAGGTATTTAAATAATTCTCCTGCCTTTCCTCCAAAGTATACAGGTTGAGATCTTTAAGTCTGTCCCCAAATGCCTTATGACGAAGACCACACACCATTTTAGTAGCCTTTCTCTGGACCGACTCCATCCTCAATAATGAAGGGAAGGGGAGGAACTACAATATTTAAAGTACGGGAAGACATTTAAGGATTGAACAAAAGGTAGCGGTATATAAAAGCAAGGAAAAATACTAAAAGTTTCATTGATCGAGACAAAGAACCTAGAATATTGGCTGTTCTCTAATCATAGATATTTTTGTGCTTTTTCTTGGCCTCTTTGATTCTCATCTCCTTATTTCTCATTTGGAATATTACCCATACTGTGATAAGTGTGAGCCTTTTGCCTATGCCAGACTATGTTGGAGGTGATCTCAGTCTCAGATTTATTGTAACTAGGTGGATTTTTCTTGTTTGTGTGTGTGGTTTTCTTAATTGTTGAACTGGGCTCCCTAATGACAGTTGCTGGGATTTTGCATGAAAGAGGTCAACAGTGTGAAAGTGCTCTGCTGCCACAGTAAGCTGTTAGGCCTGTTGGTTGGGCAACCACATTTCTGTGGGTAAGGCTGGGGGCATGCTCTCAAACTCAGGAGAGTCTGCGATTTAGCTAGATATATGTGAGACAGTGGATACATAGACAAAACCGCGCAAGACAATCAAGAACAGACAATTGTGCGCTGGATTGAAACACTATTTTACAGCAGTCTGAGGTGGTGTGGGGGGGAACCCCCCACTTTACTTAGAACTGGTGGCGCCCCCATTGGGAGGGGCTGTTGGAGGGGGGAAAAAACCCTCCCCATTATAGAGGAAACAGCCTTCTCCCCTCTTTTTTAGGGAAAAATTACAGTTTCCTCTGTAACGGGGGGGGGGGGGGGGAGCGCCAACAGTTCTAAGTAAAGTGGGAGGGTTTCCCCCACACACACACACACATCCTCGGACCACTGTAAAATAGTGCTTGAATCCAGCGCACTGATGTTCTGCATTCGATGCCCTCAATTGTCCATCGCGCAGTTTTGACTCGTCACCGAGACAGTGGGAAAGGAGATACGAGAAAAGCAGAACAGAGCATTATAATGCACTAATAGAAGAGAACATTTTTAAGTGTTGTTTAAAATATGATGGTACCAGGATGTTTGGACACATTCAGTCTCTATGTATTGAAAAATTGGCTTAAGAAATACAGACTGAAATGCTGTACTATCGTCTGCAAACACTCCCGAGCCAGGTACGGATTGCATTTGTATGCTTTTATTGTGGGATTTGAGTTGATTACATTTTTCTTTGCCCTTCTTTGCTGGTTTTTCACAGGACAGAGTTTGATTAGTGAAGTCAGAGGAGCTTCTGAACTACTTCTCTTGTTAGGTGTGTAAACCGATCTTTCCATTGCTCTTCAATTTCTGCCTCGCCAAGAGATTTCTTCTCTCAGTTTATAATATGAAGCTGTAAAAATCACATGCTAATTTTCCTGAATTTAAAAGCAAATTTTATTTATTTATTTTTAAATAAATGTTACTTCTTGAAATTCTACATCAAGAATTTAATGAAAACTGAATTCTGATTGACAAATCGAGTGCTAACAAAATATGTTTTTGCTAACGGAAGCTTTTTAATAAAAAGGTCTTTGCAATTAATGTTATATTAAAGTTCTGATATCATCCAGTGGCTCCTCCTTGGTAAGTGCTTTTCTTCCTTAGCTGCTGCAGCTCTTGAAAAGGGTCCGTTTTCTGGAGATGATTTGGTAAGTTGTTTTGCTGGTCCATAGGTGTCATTGGTCTAGAGAACTGCATTTTAAGAATAGGTATGCAAGATATAGTGACTTTCCAGGTATTAATACACATTAAGGGGAAATTTGTATGGCGCTACTTCCACACCAAATTTTTGGCACGAAAAAGCGTTCTAACAGATGCAAGAAGCTGAACTAGGGCAGGAATGGCAGATCTACGATGGGGGTTGGTCATAGATAGGGCATGGACGGTCCAGGGGCTTTCCATTAAAATGCACATAGTATTGCAGATGTGAATAGGCTGAGCAGTCGCCACCCATCACTCCCAGGCACTTCTGGTCTTCCTTTCATTCTTCTACCAGGTTCTTCACCACACTTCACTGACACACTGCTAAAAACACAACCAGGTTCCTCCAAACACTTCCCTGGTCTCTCTGGCTGCCAAAGATTGCTCCAGAATGCCTCTTAACAGAATACCATTTTTTTGGCACCGAATTTTGAGCATCATTTATAGAATTCTCCCCCTAAATGTGAGTGATGCTTAGGATTACCTGGATGCCAGTCTGGTGATCCCAGTGGCGTGCTGTTCACTGCTGTGCAGAAGGTACAAGGTTCAATCTCGTTAGGTTTTCCGTTCCCTAGATTGCTTGAGGATGTTAAAGAGGCAGCATTCACAGCCCCTAAAATGGGAAGATCATTGCTTAAGGTTCACATCTAGTGGCCAGATTCAGGGCCCAGGTCTGTTATTGCAGGTATGTTGGGGGAGAGGATCATACAAAGGAATGGTCAAAAAAACAAATAAGACTATCTTTCAGATTCCAAGTGGTTTAATTTATTTATTTCAATATGTATAGCCTGTATATCCAACAATTCTATGCTTCTTACAATATAAGTAAATAAATAGACAAGCATACATTCAAGATAAATCAACAAAAACAGATTAAATAGGAGAATAAGGAGAGAAAAAAAATGGTCTTGCTCCTCATCTCCTCCTTATCTAATCAATTTGCAAAGCGGTGCTCAAATAAGGCCATTCTTAGACTTTTTCCAAACTGCAGAAAGGTAGGACTCTGTCTTAATTCTAAGGTTAGGGAATTCCAGAACACTGGTCCCTTTATTGAAAGCATTGTTTTACGACTAACTGATGGCATCGCTACGCTTAACGAGGGCACTTCCAAGCACATCCTGTCTGAAGAGTGTAATGTACGCGCCGATTGATAAAACTGATAAAATTACAACCGCTTGGATGATTTTTGAAAAATGATAAAAATAAAATCTATTATTGGAAAAAAGAATAGCATTGACTGCCTGTAGCCAATTTGATCTTTGACGCTCAAAGCCTTAAATCTGGGACTGCATTATTTGATGGACTTGCGTTGCGTGATACACATCCTATCATGGCCTGAGGTTTGCACAAGAAGTTTTTCTCTCTTTCAATAGCAGAGAGAGACGTTGACTAGAACCAGGAAGCAAGCATTCTTTGCCGTAACCCTATATTTGAAATTTGCTCAAAAGTTCTTTAATGAATGTATCTGCTTGTAAATGATCATACTTTTAGAGGATGATTTCAAATATACGAGGTCTGACAATTAAGTTCATGAACTTGCCACCGTTCGCTTACATTGGCAACACTGTCCTAACTTCTCGATAAGGTTTCATAACCTTGATATATCAGTGTCTCACAGCTGTGTTTGTGTCGACGTGTGGCAGTGTCTTGCTGAGTGGCGCTCATTATTGTTGTTGCATGTTTTTGAGTGCCGTTGCAAGAATGTTGGAGCTTGAATTAGAGCAACAAACAAACTTTATTTCTAAAATTTCTTAACCGCCTACAACTAAGTGGTTTACAGCATAAAACATTCGCAATGATTCAAAGAGCAACATATAAATACTTTTCAGTACACACATTTAACCCACTAAAAATAGCAGGTAAGATTACATATCATCTATTGTTAATGAATCAAGAGCATTATTCATAGCATCCCTTCCACATAGCATCAGAGGAAGGCATCCGAAAAGGTCCTCAGGATGCCAGGGAGGAGAGTCCATTGTTTTACTCCTGCCACAGACATCAGTGCTATATTTTTCATACCGGACAGTATTCTCCTTCCTCAAAATTAATCTCGCTGTGCCTTCAGACCCTAAGCATCTCCTCGGTTGGTATACCTCCCATAGAGTTTGAAAATTCAGAGGAATAAAACCATACAGACTGTTGGCAAGCCAGGAAGTGCAATTGGAGAGATGTTAGTCCAAGTTTATGGAGATAATGCCACGAAGAAAACGTCAGTGAACAAATGGATTAAATGTTTTTCTGAGGGGAGAGAAGGCGTCGCTGACGAAGAAAGGTCAAGGCGGCCAGTAATGAGCAGAACTGATGAAAACATTGCAGAAATTTGTTGAAATGTGCAGCAAAATTGTCGGCTGACTGTGAGATGCGTAGCAGACCAAGTAAACATGAATAGAGGAACAGGAAAATCTTAACTAAAAATCTTGGCATTAGAAAGGTGTGTGCAGAAATGGTCTCATGGCTCTTGCATCACGACAGTGCACCAGCTCATACGGCGCTGTCTGTGAAGGAGTTTTTAGCCAGAAAACAAATCACTGTATCGGAACACCCTCCCTACTCACCTGATCCGGCCCCCAGAGATAAAGGAAATATTGAAAGGAAGACATGTTGATGACGTTAACCCTTTCAGGACCAAGGGACATATTTGTCCCATAACTTTAAAATCCTATAAATTTTGATTGGGATAGTCTACAGTTCTAAATTTGATATGTACGGATTCCATATGATACTGCCTTTATGTAAACAAACTGGTTCCGACATTCATTCATTAGCGTCGTTGCTAGATTGACGAGAAGATTCACTTGCCACACTGTCCATAAGCCAGAAGTGTGATTTTTTTAAATAAAAATAATGATATTTCACAAAAAAAATCAATTTTTTGGCATCTGCAAGCCCTTTTTACCATAAAAATGTCGTCAAAACCACAAAAATTGGCCTACGATCCTTATGGTCCTGAAAGGGTTAAGGACATCAAGGATAATATGATGACATTTCTGATAGCCATTCCAGAAAACAAATTTCAAAATTGCTTTGAAGGGTGGGCTAGGTGCTCGTTTCGGTGCATAGCTTCCCAAGGGGGGGGGGGGGAAACTTCGAGGAGGACCCTAATAATACTCTGCAATGAGGTATGTAGCACTTTTTCTAGGATGAATTCATGAACTTAATTGTGAGACCGCATTAGTTACTTAAGTTTGTAAGGGTAGAAACATGGAAGATGACGACAGATAAGGGCCATAGCCCATCAGGTCTGCCCACTCTACTGACCCACCCCCAAGTCTACTATCCTAGGGATCCCACTCCTGGTGACAGGTTCCCTTGGGTAGTGTGCACAGTATTTCTCTTAGAAAATTGTTTATGCACACATTTATACCTGCTATTTAGTATGTAAATTTTCTGAATTTTTTATATGCATAAATTCCAATCCCTCCTTAATTCCACACCCAGGATTACCTCTGCTCATTTGACCAAACTTACAAATATATAGATGCATGCACACAAGGTTGAATCCATGTCGGGAGGGCAATTTTACATATGAATCATTAATTTACCTTGTGTGGTGCCTTTTAACCCCCTTTGTGATAATTTTTGACAGCTTTGTTCTTTTATGCTTTATATTTGATTATAACTCTTATACAATTGCAATTGTTCAATGATTTGTTTGTGGGTGTCTATTTTTGTGTGTGCTATGGCTGTGTGTGTATGTGGTTTTGTTTTTTTAATGGTGCTCTGAATGGCAATGTTTTGAGGAGGAGGATGGTGTCTTATAAAAAAAAAAAATCAAATGATTAAGGCTAGATACATTGCTTGAATGTTTATTGTTGATGATTATTCTAAAAACCAGATCTGGACGAGGGTTTCTAGGACTGGTTTGGAAACAAAGTGGGATAGTTTGCCCTCCACCCATATTGACATTGTTCTAGACATTTTGCAAAAGCGTCTGCATTATTTGTTTTTGTCTGCTAGATCCAGCAGGAGAGACTTCCTTCAAAGCAACAGACAACCAAGGATTTGAAAATGCCGATAAAAAGTACAAAAAGGTACCTTTTTAAGCACACCTCAACATGCTTTTTAAAATATGAAATACACATCTAGAGCTTATTTAGACATCAGTGGGAGTACGTAAATCTGTGATTAGTTGGAGCCTCAATAAAATAAGTGAGTCAGTAGCTCATAGCCGGTGCATAAAGTAACTTAAAATATTTTCTTGCAAGTCTGCAAGAAACTGTTTCAGTGCCGTGCTTTTCTCTTGCTAGTTCTGTCAGCTAAATTGACGTGCTCCTTTCGTTTTACCTTTTACCTGAGCTCAGTTTACCGGATCATTTTTTCTCTCTCCCCCCAATTCACAGAAGAGTGTATAGTGAGTCGGCACCTAGCTGCATACCAGAAATGAATTTGGGGGGGGGGGGGGGGGCTAAAGGAATGCTCATTAAAAGATTTTTCTGTACCATTTTTCATAATCCAGCAGCCTGTGTTGCTAAAAAGCTTTTATTAAACGCCTGTCTTGTCCTGTGCCTTGTTTTGCTGTCAAACAGGTCAGACAGGACATGAAAACTATATTCTAAAAAGGGCAATAACAATACTAGCTTTAGGGCTTGCACTCCCATGGTGTGCACAAATGAGTCTGAAAATCTTGCAAAGGGAAAGTAAGCACCACAAAGTAAACTTGCAAAAGTGTTTTAGTAAGAGCATAAGAATTCATCTTTACTATGGCTCCATCGAAGTCTATTAATGAACGTCTCTAGCTAAATATTGTATCTGGCGCAGCCTTTCTTGGATGTTAAATTGAGGCATTTGTTCTGTCTATTGGGCCGGAATGAAACTCGGCACTATAAACTGTCTAGAGCAGGGATCTCAAAGTCCCTCTTTGAGGGCCGCAATCCAGTCGGGTTTCAGGATTTCCCTAATGAATGTGCATTGAAAGCAGTGCATGCACATAGATCTCATGCATATTCATTGGGGAAATCCTGAAAACCCGACTGGATTGCGGCCCTCCAGGAGGGACTTTGGCACCCCTGCTCTAACCCTTTTGAATACACTTCCCCCTCCCCATTCGCGGTTTCTGCACTCGCGATTTCACATAATCGCGATTTTTTTTCTGGGGAGGGGGAAAATCAAAAACCCCATATTTTTACCTCCCTGCCGCCTTCCCGGCCTTACCTGGTGGTCTAGTGGGCTTTCGGGGCAGGAGCAATCTTCCTACGCTCCTGCCCCATGCAGATCGCCATGAGGAAATGGCTGTAGGGAGTGCCCGTCGTAGTCTCGAGAGACTACGGGAACTCACAGCAGCCATTTCCTCATGGCGATCTGCATGGGGCAGGAGCGTAGGAAGATTGCTCCTGCCCCAAAAGCCCTCTAGACCACCAGGTAAGGCCGGGAAGGTGGCAGGGAGGTGGGGGTGGGTCAGAGCCGGATAATCGCGGTTTTTCGCCATTCGTGGTCTGGCTCTGCCCGTATCCCCCGCGAATAACGAGGGAGAAGTATATATCTTTATGCTGGTTCTCATAAAGAAATTGTAAAAGTGTATCAATCTTACCAGGAAACTATTTTTAAAAAAGGAATTAAAACTGAAACCTAAATGTTCTTGAATACTAGCTACCAAACAGTGTTATAGATTTGGGTGTGTTAACTACAGTAATAAAAGCTATATTGGTATTATATGAGATGAAACTCCTAGATAATGGTAATGGGAAGGTGGAGATCATTATGAATGTGTGAAAGACAGCAGTTGTTTAAAGGAATATATTAATAGAATTAAACTGGGAAAAGGTTTCATTCAACAGAAGCATGCAAACTTCTCCACCCTTGCATACATTATGCTAGTAGTTCCTTTGCAGAACATGTGGTTGCTATGTCAGTGCGTTTGATATATGGAAGCAAAAGTTCAATGATGAGGATGTAGGTGAGATCTTTTTCACTGGGTAAACACAAGACCTCTTTGATTAGCTTTATAAGGTTGTGTGCCCTTCATCTGACCCATAGTCCAATAAAATATTGTCACTTACTATTTGTTCATTGACCTGTTTCTGAGAATTGGCTCATTCAGCCAGTTTGGTGACCTGCTTGGTAAGAGGCCAGTATAATAGCCTGTAGCCTAGTGGCCTTATTCATGTGTAAATTTGCTACCCAGGAGTGCAAATGAGCCCTTGGGATGGCCAGAAAACAGATTATGACACACTAAGGTGTAGTTTGATTATTTTTGCAAACTTCAGCCTTTGACTAGGGTGCACTCGATGAAGTTACAGAGAAATACTCTTAAAACCAATAGGAGGAAAAAAATTTTCACTCAGAGAATAGTTAAGCTCTGGAGGATGTGGTAAGAGCAGATAGCGTAGTTAGTTTTAAGAAAGGTTTGGACAAGTTCCTGGAGGAAAAGTCCGTAGTCTTTTGAGAAAGACATGGGGGAAGCTACTGCTTGCCCTGTATTGGTAGCATGGAATATTGCTACACTTTGGGTTTTGGCCAAATACTAGTGACCTGGATTGGCCACCGTGAGAACCCTTGATGGACCATTGGTCTGACCCAGTAAGGCTATTCTTATGTTCTTATTATGTGCTGGTCTAACTGAACTATAAGTTAATGAGCTGTTTTGCATAATACTGCATCACAGCAGTTTAGTAATGCAGAAATTTGGTTAATTTCCACACATAGTAGACTACATGTGAAAAACAAAAGCCTAAAGCAGTCACATTTCTGGCTATTATGTATGTTTATACAATGTGATGCTCATTCAGCCTAGTGACCATATCTTGGGCTGAAGGAGGCATTATTGACACTGCATTGTGTTAAGCAAATTAAGACCTAGTAATAACACTATCTCCTTATTTTAAATGTGTTTTTATACTAACTTTTGGTCATTTTCCTATTATACTTTTAACAAGGTAAGTTATTTATACCAGGCTATTTCTGTTAGACACTGTCATGGGTGACTGTTTTCATAAAAGTGATTAATAAATCCATATAAATAAGTTAACATACGGGCCTCCATCAGTGAAAAAAAAACCCTCATAGGTTCGGTGTACCTGCCTCTGGATATTCTAGCAGTTCACTTCAGGCTCCTTTTTACAAAGCTGTGGTAGGTACCAAGGACTGACTGCAGGTTAAGCTGAGGCTTCCTGCTGAAATTTATCAGTCTGCATGTGCAAACCGCTAAAAAAATGTTATTTTACTGCAGAGGAGTGTGTCTGTGTGTGGAGAATGGGTGTTTCTGTGCTAGAGATGCACTAGATCAGGGGTGTCCAACCTTGGCCTTCGCCAGGTCAGGTTTTCAGGATTTCTGAAATGAATATGCATGAGATCTATTTGCTTACAATGGAAGCAGTGCATGCAAATAGATGTCATGCAAATTCACTGGGGAAATCCTGAAAACCTGACTGGCTTGCAGCCCTGAAGGACAGACGCACAACCCTGCCCTAGATCTTCTCCTTAGTTTGCATTTTAATGTTTTTGGTATGCTAATGAATTCACCAAAGCTACTCTATAGAAGGATCATACTTTTGCTAAGCCACTTTGATTTGTTAAGAATGTTTGCTCCATATCATCTTTTCTCTAAAGCAGGGGTGTCCATCCTCGGCCCTCGCCAGGTCAGATTGTCAGGATTTCCCAAATGAATATGCATAGACTGGAAGCAATGCATGCAAATTAATTAGGGAAATCCTAAAAACTCAACTGGATTGCAGCCCTTGAGGATCAACATTGGACAACCCTTTTTTTTTTTTTTTTTAATTTCTTTATTCATTTTTTCATATTACAACAAGTGTATCAGAAAAATACATATAATCTTATAAACACACACTTGATTTTCCTTCATGAATACTTTAAGTACAATATATCATATTTATATTCATATTTTTATAATGTTTTAGATAATATGTAAATCATTTAATATGTATGACAAATATAAATAAAATAAAAAAGCCCCCCCAAGCCCTCCCTTCCTATTTCAGAAAATCTAACCTAATACTTCAAAATGCATTAATTAATTCATACATATTGTGAGGTAAATAAAATAATACCCACCCACATCCCCACTTAACAAATCTCTTATTATGGGAAAATGTTATTAATCATTACAAAAATCTGTTAATGGTCTCCAAATCTTCAGAAATTTACCAAAATAACCTTTCTGTGTTGCTATTGTGCGCTCCATTTTATATATATGGCATACCAAATTCCACCAAAAGTTATAACTTAATCTGTCATCATTTTTCCAGTTACATGTTATTTGTTGAATTGCTACTCCAGTTAATATGAATAAAAGTTTATTATGTGACTAAATTTGACTTTTTGCTCTCATTGTTGTACCAAATAAAATAGTATCATAAGTCAAGGCTACTGGATTGTCCATCATCCTATTTATTTGAGGCCAAATTGATTTCCAAAATAATAATATATATGGACAATAGAATAAAAGATGATCTAATGTCCCCGCCTCAAGATGACAGTGCCAACATTTATTAGACTTAGAGCTATCTAATTTTTGTAAACAAACAGGGGTCCAAAATGCTCTATGCAAAAGAAAAAACCATGTTTGTCTCATAGATGCTGATACTGTACATCATATCCTCCAAGACCAAAGTCGTGGCCATTGAGATGCATTAATTTGATGCTTAATCTCAATGCTCCAAATGTCTCTAAGACCATGTTTTGGTTTTTTATTTACAAATCCAGATATTAATTAAAACCCTTTTTAAAAAAATTTCTTTATTCAGTTTTGCATATTACAACAAGTGTATCAGAAAAAGTCATATGATCTTATAAATACACATTTGATTTTCCTTCATGTAACACTTTAAGTACAACATATCATTCCTATATTCATATTCTATAATATCTTGAATATTATGTAATACATCTAATACGTAAAACATTGGACAACCCTGCTTTTAAGCATAATGGGGCAAATTCTATAAGAAGCGCCCAAAGGTTAGGCGCTGAAATAGGCACCGTTTAGCGTGATTTAAGTAAAATTGGCTGCTGTTTAGTGAATCACGCTGAGCGGCATCTATTTTGGAGGCGCCCAAGAAATAGGCCAGCTCTAGGCACAACTAAAAAGTTAGGCGGCCATGCGAGCGCTTAAGTACGCTTAAGGGCAGTGCCTCTGTAACAAGGCGCCTAACCTGCAAAGTGGATTATTCCATGACCATCACGGATTTTGATAAAACTTTATGCACAAAGTCCCACATGTATCAAACGAACTTTGGTAAAGTTTTAGTTTCGCCTGTGGAATATTCGTGGAGATATAGCCATTTGTTTGACCCCATACTGTAATGACATACAGTACGACAGTGACATTCTGACAACTTTGAGACACAATATCTCACGAGCTATGTTTCCAAAAAAACTGAAACTTAGCTACCCTGCACAACTTTTGGAGCTCTATTCAGTGCTACCAATAATAATTTTTGTCGAGCACTGAGTGTGGCTGAATTACAGTAAACTTAGCCGAAAAAATTAGTGCTCCAAAAAAAGTCAAAGTTTGACATTACTTAGCTCCCACAATAATTGAGTAATAAATGCGAAATTTGGCGCATAATGTCTCAGTACAACGTTGTTTTCAAAAGTACAATTTCAACCTCCAAGCTCTTTCCATTAGTTTACAAATTAAGTGTAAAGTTGCTAATTTGTGTAAAAAGGCCAAAAATAGGGTATTTTCAGCCTGCTTTTACAGAAAAATACCTTTCAGAAACTCTTTCAAATCAGTCTCATTAGAAAGAGCATATTTCAAACCCCCTAGAAAAGTGGGCTTCATTTTTCAACGCAGGTTAACGATGCCCGAAAAAGGGGGACAACGTTGGGAGATGTCACCATGGGAGATGTCACTTGTGCCTATTTTTTGAAGGCTGCCTAAATTTTTAGAGGCGCCTTGTTACAGAATTGCTCTTCCTTGATAGGCACCTAAGTTTCAATTATTGCTGATTAAAAAGCTTAATTGAGCTTGTTATTCGATTTAGAAAGGCGCTTATTTAGTTGGGCGCCTCCAAAATAGGTGCCTAACATTAGAGCGCCGGTTACAGAATTTGGGCCCAAATATCTGTTGGCATAATCATTGTTGTTCAGATTTCTTTTTTTTTTTTTTTTGTAATCTTTTGTAGAGTTCACTGTTTCAACCAGGCGTTCGAATTTATGTGACTGCAATGTGAAATCGATTTTGAATATTCTCATTCATAATGAAAACTGTCTAGTAGCGATAATTACATTTCAGAAATTTGTCTTCCTGTAAAATGCGATGCTGCATCAAGAAAGAATTGGTTCACGATCTGCAGGCGGGTCACGATTCTAAGAGTGCTCAAGAAGATGTTCATAAATCATATTTACCCCCTTTAAACGTTGCAGTCCACTAGCTTGGGAGCTCTTATTGGTTACAAGAACCTCTCTTATGGACAGTATATCTTATCCCATTCGTGGCATGATTTACTTTAGAAGTTGCTTTAAAAATGTAAAGCTCAGGGTTTCTATACTTTAAATGTTTCTCCTGAGCTGAAGTCGGAGCAAAGTAGAGAGCAATGAAAAGCCCCACATAATGCTAAATATTGCTTAAATTGGGGTTAATAGTTATAGGTCATAGCTTTGAGGCTTCTCTGAATGATTTTTCTGTCATTTAATGGTAAATTGTCCAGAGAAGAGCGACTAAAATGGTTAAGGGGCTGGAGGAGTTGCCATACAGTGAGAGATTAGAGAAATTGGGCCTCTTCTCCTCTAGAAAAGAGGAGACATGATCAAAACATTCAAAATACTGAAGGGAATAGACTTAGTAGATAAAGACAGATTGTTCACCCTCTCCAAGGTAGGGAGAACGAGAGGGCACTCTCTGAAGCTAAAAGGGGATAGATTCCATATGAACGTAAGAAGTTCTTCTTCACCCAGAGAGTGGTGGAGAGCTGGAACGCTCTTCCAGAGTCTGTTGTAGGGGAAAACACCCTCCAGGGTTTCAAGACAAAGCTGGACAAGTTCCTGCTAAACTGGCACGTACACAGGTGAGGCTGGACTCATTTTAGAGCACTGGTCTTTGACTTGGGGACTGCCGCGTGAGCGGACTGCTGGGCACGATGGACCACTGGTCTGACTCGTATTCTAAAATATTTTTAGGGTTATGGATCCCAAGTTATAACACCCTGTTCACAATTTGCATCTTTAGAAAGTGACAGATGAAGTATCTTTCCAGACTATTATTATTTTAATCTACCCATTCATTCCTGTTTCTTTTCTTGCTTTTTTGTTTTCTACCCTTTTTAGTTTTTATTCTCTTCCCCAATTCATCACATTTCCCTTTGTAAACTCATGGCAGGGCCTGCTTGGTGAACTCATTCTCTTGCAACAGCAAATCCAGCAGCATGAAGAGGAGGCGCGCAGGGCCGCAGACCAGTATAGCTCGGGCACCTCTCAACAGAAGCGCAAGGTGATGGTTTCTAGGGCATTCTCTGTGGAGAATTCTTCAAGCAGTGTTATGGCCTTAAAGGAATTATGCGAAATGATAAAAGCCCATTCTGGTGTAATGTGTCTGGAAGTCTTGTACCCTAGGGTTACCTCTGTGAAAGCTACGCGTTATTTGCAGAAGCATGTCATTTATATCTTTCAGCTCCGCCTCCTTTCCTCAGTGGGCTGACCCCTGTCTCCTTCATTTTCTCTTTCTGCAAGCAAGTTGAGAAGGTGTTTTTCTGCTCTGCTGTTTTTGTTATTTTCATCGTGCTAAGTTGCTTTAAGGTCATAACACTTCTTGATGAATTCCTCCTTAATCTCTTAATGAACCACAAACAGTAATCATAACACAAAATATGTAGGCAAGGATATTATTATTCCTTTAAATTTATTGTATGATTAATGCCTGTCTTTACATATTAATTATTTCAGAGAATCTCTACATATTCATTTTTTAAAGAAACTAAAAATATGCTGGAGAATGCTTTAAGCTGAAGGATTTTTATCCTCCTTCCCATTCCCTTGCTACCAAATATTTCTAAATTGTGATTTTTGGGTGTTTTTTTTATTTTTATTTTTTAAAAGCACTTAATTATCATTTTATAGTGCTGTAAATATTCTGGTTTTATATACCTGCCCAAGATATCTTAGAGCAGGGGTGCCCATGCTTTTTTGGCTTGCGAGCTACTTTTAAAATGACCAAGTCAAAATGATCTACCAACAATAAAAATAAAAAAATACACAGAGCACACTGTACGCAGAGAAAATGTTAATTATCATTTATATTCAGGGTTTTTTCAAAGAGGTCAAGACAGATGACTCAGTAACAACTATAGAAAAATAATCAAATATAATACAAAATATAGACAGCAGATATAAATTCTCAAAACTGACACATTTTGATCACTAAATTGAAAATGAAATCATTTGCCCTACCTTTGTTGTCTGGTGATTTCATGAGTCTCTGGTTGCACTTCCTTCTGACTGTGCATCCAATATTTATTTCCTTCTTTCTGCCTCCTGCATGCTTCCTCTCCTCCATGCCTTATTCCATTCCCCAACCAACATCTCTATCTTTCCCTCCAATTTTTTCTTCCTCTCTCCTTGCATGCCCCCCTGCTACCCAACACACTCCATTCCCTCCCCAACTTTAAACTTTTTCTTCCTCTCTTCCTTCCCCTTCCCCTTTCTTTCTCTCTCTTACCCCCCAGCCATTGCCACCAATTTCTCCCTGCTTCCCCAACGCAGCAACAGGCCAAATGTGTGCAGCGACTGCAGGGAAACGGAGAAATCCCGGGCTCCACAATCGACTCACGTTGCCTTTGCAATCTACTAGTAGATCTCGATCAACCTTTTGGGCACCCCTGTCTTAGAGTCTAGGTGGTTACCTGAGGTAGTCTGAAATCATAAGGATTTATCAGTGGGATTTGAGTCCTATAGATCATCCCTCTGAAAAAGGCGCACTACGGACACCTCTTCGCCAGAGGACAGGAAACCTGACAATCCGCCGCCAGAGGCCGTCCCCTCAAGAGGGTCCTGGAAATCCTCAAAAGGGTCCAGGTCCTTCATCCAGGCCGACGCTTCTCAGACCACAAATCCTCATCCCAAGTCACCCGCAGGTGCTTGGACAAGGGAGGAGGAGGAGGAGGGGACGCCAAAGGAGAAGAGGGAGGCAAAGCCACAGGGGGTGCGGAAGAAACCTCACTCCCCGAAACCCCCTGGATGCATGCGGAACCCCTAGTCACCTGAAAATAGGTTCTGCATAAAGAAAAAATTATATCAGGGGAAAAAAAACCCTGGAGGTCCCAAGGGACTCCCTGCCACAGCAGGGGACCCAGCAGAAACCTGCTCCTGTTTTTCCAATACAGTGGGAAGGTTACCTGAGGTTGCAGACAAAATGAAGGGGCCAGACTGAGAAAATGGCGAAGTTCCCGCCAAAAATGCTCCCTTCAGGGCCTGTAGCAGCTGGGGAACCTGAACAGTCCCAGCCGCTAAGACAGGCAAGCCGGCATCAGCTGTTAAAAAATCAGCTGAGAGGAAATCCTTTGTACCCTGACCGTCGGCGGTCAAGGGAATCCCTCTGTGGGCAGTGGAAGAAGACCAGTCTTTCCCACTGCTCCTAGAAAACTCATGAGGCACTATCAGGGAGCTCTGGGTGCCTGCAGCTGCTGCCAACGGAGTTCCTCCACCGCACTGGCCTGAACACCACTTGCACTGGCCGGCCGCGAGTGCCTCGTGTCTGGAGCACAATGAGCACTTTTTTCCTTGTGAAGTGCTCATTGCTCCATATGTGACCTAGCTAGAAATAAGGTGCCAGTTAGATGTAAAATACAGTGAAATTAAAGGGAAACAACCCTTTAGACCAGCACTACCTCAGGAATTATTATTTATTTATTTTTTTACAGAACAGACTCCACAGGCTCTCTAAGCAATATGCCTTGCTTGATTTAGGGGGCAAGCTTACTGCTGAGGCTCCTCTAAAAAATTGTGGGGAGGTGGAGGAAGTGGGGAAAGGTTTGACACCTTCGAGGTTGGACGGACCCCCCAAACAGGGCTCACCCAAGCTCAATCCTGCCAAAAACAGGGACTAGAAATCCCTAAACAAATTCCAACAGCCCTACTAAGGGAGATGAGTACAGCTCACTCAGCACCTGCTGAAGGAAGACTGATAGGAATAGGGAAAGGTATCTATTATGTACTATTCCTCAGTTTTGTTTTCAGTCGCCACCTTCTGGTCATGATTGGATATATACCCACTCTACTGGTCTGGAGAGTGCTAAAGAAAATTAATTAGGTTTCTGATTCTCTCCTCTCATGGCACACGTCCACAGAGCTCTCGTAGAACTATGGTTACCCGACGTCCAGATTTACCCAGACATGTCCTTATTATCACCAACTCTTTTCAATTTGTATCTGGTCCCTTTAGCAAAGTTATTAGAGTCCTGGAACATCAAATTCATCTTTACTGATGATATACCGCTGTTAATATTTGTGAATAATAACCAAGAAGATGTAATTTCTGTCCTCAATAGAAAGTTGAAGGATCTTAACATCTAGCTAGCAGGCAACAATCTAATTGTAAATGCAGACAAATCCACAACTATGTGGCTATTGCAGCCAATCTGCACTATGTATACTTCAAGAACTCACTGGCAAACCCATCCAACTTAAGTCCAAAATCCTGACACTGGGAATATGCTTCAACTCTGAGTTAATCTTCAGACCTCAAATAAGCCACATAGTAAAAATATCCATCTACCGCCTAAAACTACTGCAGCAATTAACACCTGTGCTGACTGCAGATAATCTAACAGAACTAATT
Organism: Geotrypetes seraphini; assembly: GCF_902459505.1. Taxonomy (NCBI): domain Eukaryota; kingdom Metazoa; phylum Chordata; class Amphibia; order Gymnophiona; family Dermophiidae; genus Geotrypetes; species Geotrypetes seraphini. The sequence continues at coordinate 180,762,472 of NC_047092.1, read as the reverse complement.
CATGCTTTCATTACTAGTCGGCTAGATTACTGTATTACATTATTTTTAGGGTCAAGCATAGCCAATCTCTCCCGCCTACAACTAATGCAAAACATTGCGGCCAGGCTTCTAACAGGTGCACATATTACTGACCACATTACGCCAGTACTATTTGAATTACACTGGCTGCCGATAACCAAACAAATTGAATTTAAGCTGCTTTTTCTAGTCTTCAAAGCCTGGCATCTTCATCTTCCAGAGTATCTTCTACAAGAAACTGGCCAGATATCAGCCTAATAGAGCTCTAAGATCATGTCAACATGGACCGATTTGAAATCCCAGGCCTGAGAGAGATAAAACTACAATCAACTAGAAAGGGAGCCTTTTCACATGCAGGGTCCCAATCTATGGAACTCAATACTTCAAGGACTCCTTGAAGAAATCCCCTACTTTTCCTTCAGGAAACAATTGAAATCAACTCTGTTCCACCAACACTATGGGCTCCTTTTACTAAGCTGCGTTAGGGCATTAACGCGTGGAATAGCCCACGCTAAAATGCCGCGCGCTAGACGCTAACACCAGCATTGAGCTGGCGTTAGTTCTAGCCGCGTAGCGCGGGTTTAGCGTGCGCTAAAAACGCTAGCGCAGCGAGCCCTATGGAACCCTATGCGATTACTCGCCATAGTCTGCCTATGTCTACATAGTCTTATGTTGTCTTTTTGTATGCCTATAGTATTCACGGTACATCTCTTTCCTCTCTTCACATTTCTCTAGTTAAATACTTCTTACGTAGACAGTATAATTAGACTGGGAGCCCACTGGGACAGAGAGGGAACATTTTCTAATGATTAAAAATGTAATCCTCATTTCTAATGTATTAGTATTGTAAACCATGTAATACTCATGTACAAGTGGTATATCAAATAGAATAAAACCAATCCAAACTCCATTACACATCTCCCTCGTTATTCGCGGGGGATAGGGGCAGAGCCGGACCGCGAATAGGGAAATACCGCGAATATCTGGCTCTGACCCACCCTCGCCTCCCTCCCACCTTTCCCCGGCATCCCGGCCTTACCTGATGGTCTAGCGGGCTTTCGGGGCAGGAGCAATCTTCAAGTCTACGACGGGAACTCTCCACAGCCATTTCCTATTGGCGATCTACACGGGGCAGGGGGGGAAGGCAAAAATATGGGTTTGGTTTTTTTCCCCCTTCCCCTAAAAAAAATCACGATTGTGTGAAACCGCGAATGGGGAGGGGGAAGTGTATATGTTAGAAGGATAAATGAATATTTGTGCTTTCATAAGGTGCTATAAAATTATTTGTTTACTTCTAATTTGTAATTTTTATTATAACAATGTAGATTGTAATTTTCCTCTTGATAGTAATCCACCCTGAACCATATGGGATAGAAGTGATGTATAAGAACCTGAACAGAATGGAAGAGTATAGGTGTCTGGTCAAGATATGTAGGACACACACTTGATCATTTATATTTTTCATTTCGTTTGTACCGTTTGATAATAATTTTATGAAATTTTGTTGTAGGCAACAGATAAAGAAAAGGCTGACCAGCTTCAAGAAGAACTTGTACGAACCCAGGTATTTGGGGTTTTGGTTGTTTTTTTTTTATGATAGGAAGACTGAACTGTCTTAACACTTGTATACCTGCTATTTGGGGAGAGAGTGTGGCGCAGTGGTTAAAGCTACAGCCTCAGCACCCTGAGGTTGTGTGTTCAAACCCACACTGCTCCTTGTGACCCTGGGCAAATCAGTCAATCCCCCCATTGCCCCACGTACATTAGATAGATTGTGAGCCCACCAGGATAGACAGGGAAAAATGCATGTAAACCATTCTGAGCCCCCATGGGAGAATGGTATAGAAAATTGAATAAATAAATATCTTAAAAGAGTCACAATGAGCCTTAAATTGATAACAACTCAGCAGCAGACCTAAAAGTACAACAGGGCTGCCTTCAACTCTTCCTAATCCCAGTGCTTAATGTAGAGCACTGTTTGATACCTTATTTAAAGATGATGATAATCTCCCTTCACCAGAAAACTGCTGAAGGAAATAATCTGCTGTTCAGTGAGTTTGATCATGCACACGCATATACAGATCCCATCATAAATTCTCAGAAGCACAATATAAAGAGGAAGTTGCCCATGAAAGCTGTCCTTTTTAATTTTACAAATCTGTCCGATTTTGATGGAAACAAATGTGTATACAGTGTTCCCCCAGTCATTCGCGGTATTCTCCGACCTGGACTTCCTGTGCTAAAGTCGGGCTTCACCAATCAGGAGCTGCGTGTCAAGGCAGCTCCTGATTGGTGAAGCCTGACTTTAGTGCAGGAAGAGGCGGTCGGAGCATACCGCGAGCGATTTCCTTCACTCGCCAGTGCTCCAGCTGCCGTATCCTGCCTCCCCAGGTGAAAAACCGTATTTGCGGTATTTCGATATTCGCGAGGGTTCCTGGAACGGAACCCCTGCGAATTTCAGGGGAGTACTGTATAGTAGGTCTGAAACGTGCATATACTTTTCCAAAAATTGCTTCTTTCTGTCACTAGAGTGTCCTACATTATGAAACATCAGCTTTTAAAATGTCTTTTTTTTATTATTATTGTTTTTAAGCTGAAATACCAACGGATTCTGGAGCGTTTGGAAAAAGAAAATAAAGAACTAAGAAAGGTGGTGCTTCAAAAGGATGACAAAGGAATCCACCAGAGGAAGCTAAAGGTAGGACTGTAGATCACCACCCCCACCCCACCCCCCCCCCGCATTTATGCACTTGCTATGTGTGATTATCCCAGGACAAGCAGGCAGGTATTCTCACTAATGGGTGACATGATCCAACGGAGCCCCGATGCGGACGCCTCACAAGCATTTTTGCTTGAGGAAACTCGAAGTTTCGAGTCGCCCGCACCGCGCATGAGCGAGTGCCTTCCCGCCCAGACCAGGGTGCGTCTCCTCAGTCCTTACTTTTCTGCGGAGCCGAGAAGTCCGTCTTCGACTCTCTGCGTGAAGATTTTTCACTTGTGCCTTTTAAAGTCCGTGGTTTGGGATTAATTTTCTCTTAATCGCTGTTTTTCGTCGTCTTTTCTTGTTTTTTGTTTTTTTTTAAATTCTTCCATCTGTCCGACCGGGCAGGCCACGTGGCCGCAGCCCTGCGGCTTCGATCTTGCGGCGGAGCTTTTCCGGCCTATGTCCCGGCCTATCACCGGTTTTAAAAAGTGTGCCAAGTGCCAGCGCGCGATTTCGCTAACGGACCCTCATCGACGCTGTGTTCGGTGTCTCGGGTCTGAACATCTTCTGAAATCGTGCCGGCCTTGCTCCACACTCACCGCACGTGCTTTCAAGCGCCGTTGATTCTTGTGGGAATCGCTGTTCAGCATGGAGTCCTATGTTTGAGTCAGCAGGATTAATAATTGCATATCTCAGTACTTTATTTATTTATTTAATTTGTTTTCTATTCCGTTGTCCCCAAAGAGCTGAGAATGGGTTAAACATACATAATTTCAGTACAAGTTTACGATACAAGTTTTTATCCTAACTTGATACATACTAAGGTCTAATATTGATGTACAGAATATATAGGGCTCCTTTTATTAAGTCGCATTAGGGCTTTAATGTGCAGAATAGCAAGCGCTAAATTGCCGCACACGCTTGACCTTAATGCCAGCATTGAGCTGGCATTAGTTCTAGAAACGTAGAGCGTGGTAATTTCCTGCGTGCGCTAAACGCTAGCGCACCTTAGTAAAAGGAGTCCATAGTCCTCTGGTTACAATTTGCCATAGTTATCCGTACAGTGCAATTTAAGATATTTCTTTTTATAATTAAATCTTTATTGATTTTCAATTTAATTTCAAGCATAACACTTGCACAGAAAGCAATAATCATAATAGCATAAAATTAATTATACATCCAGTAAAGAAAACATTATTTAACTATTTATGCTCAAGTCCTCCCTCTAGATCCAAGTTTTAGAAATAGCGAAAAAATAAGAAAAAAACAAGAAAAAATAAAATTTCGAGCAAGATGCTAGAAGCTATAGCACTGAAAATGAGCTGGAAAAATTATGATAGGTTAAACTATAACTTCTGGTGGAATTCCGTATGCCATATATATATATAAAATGGAGCGTGCATTAGCAACACAGAGAGGTTATTTTGGCAAGTTTCAGAAGATCTGGGGACCATTAGCAGATTTCTGTAATGAATGAAATCATTTTCCCATAATAAAAATCTTATTAAGAAGGGAGGGGGGTGGGTTTCATTTTATTTAATTTATCTCATAAAATATTTGTCATTATTTTTATTATAATTGTTATGTGTATTGGGAGGGGAGGGAAAAGAAGGGTTTAAATTTTAACAACAATTATTATACATATTAGGTAATACAGATATTTTAGGTATTATTGTTTATAAATACAGAATAATATATTGTATTTACAGTGATACATGAAAGGAATTCAAGTGTATGTTTTATGTGATCGTTTTAAATTTCTATGTTACACTTGTGGATGTATGAAAATGAATAAAAAAATTTCAAACAAAATGAGATCTTATAATTATCACATAGGGTTGAAGATTTTTCTCCATCCAGACAAGACATTGCCACAAAAGTTGTCAATTGAGATGGTTCAAAGAGCACCTACTTAACCGAGCGGTAACACACGATACATTTACATGGATGTCTCAAATAAAAGGTAGCCCCCAAAGATGTAACCCCAGGTTTCAAAAGAAGAAATTCACGGTGACGCTTCTGCGTCTCCCGTGTAAGATCAGGAAACATCTGTACTTTACAACCAAGAAAAACTTTTTGTCTATTTTTAAAGTAAATTCTTAACAACCATGTTTTATCTAACGGAAGATATTTCTTTTTAAAGATGCTTTCCAAGTTTAGCTGTCCTTATAAGGATTTTAAAACTTTTCTTAGCCCTTTTTGCATTGGACCTACTTGTTGCATCCCCGCCCTGTTGTCCTTTTCCGGGAATCCTTTCTTTTCTTTAAATTTTATTGTAGCTCTCCTTTTTTTCCTTTTGTATCTGTTTGTCCAGTCGTGATTTTTGTTTTCTGTCCTTCTATGTTGATGGGTTTATGGTATATTATTTGTATTACCCCATTAATTATTATTGTACAACCACCTTGAAATATATAAGGTGGTAGATGAAATTTATAATAAACTTGGAAAGTTTTCCAGTATAAGTTTTATCCTAATTGACACACATAGATAGATTCTTAGCATTGCACACACATTTCAAGCTAGCCAATTTTTGAGTCAGCATGGAGATAGGACTGCAAAGAAATGTACTTTGGTACTAGAACTATGGTAAATCCAACCTGCAAACTGTCTGTGTGTGTCAATTAGGATAAAACTTATACTGGAAAACTAGTGTTTACGCCCGATACATCAACGGGTGCTAGAATAGATATGTAGACTTTTAGCACAATGGGGCGCTGAGAGGTTTCTTCCTTTCTCCCTGCCCCCTTTCTTTCTTTCTGTCTGTCTCTCTCCCTGGCCCCCTGTCTGTCTGTCTTTCTGTTTCTTCTCCCTTCCTTTTACCTCCCATGTCCAGCAGTACCCCTTCCCTGCTCCCCCTGTCCAGCAGTAACCCCTCTCCCTTCCTTTTACCTCCCCCCTCTCCAGTAGTACCCCTTCCCTGCTCCCCCTGTCCAGCAGTAACCCCTCTCCCTTCCTTTTACCTACCCATATTCAGGCTCCCATTTCCTCTTTTACCTTCCCTATTTCCAAACTTTAACAGTGCAATACAATTAATTGAACATAAAATACAGCATAAAACGCGCTATTAACTACACAAATAATACATAAAACAATCATTTTCTCCTACCCTTCCAATTATTAATACAATATGACATATGATGTGATTACAATATTCTCTCTATCCCTTCCTCTGTATCTTAATTTCCCTTCTTATCCTTCAGTTCAGTCTCTTTTTTTTCTTTCTCTCTTATCCTCTGTATCATCCCCCCCCCCACCTTTCTTTCTGGCTCCCTGGCTTCTCCATCAGCTAGAGGGAGCAGTTTCCTCAGCTGTTGAGTTACTTGCTGGATCAAGCGCTTCTCTTTCCTCTTCTAGCCCTGTTCTCAGCCCATCCTTTCCCAGCACAGCCCGGAAACAGAGAGGCAGGGACACGGTCGCTGGAGACACTGTGGCTCACTGCCACTTTCCTTCCCGTCCTTTTGCGTTTGGGAAGCCAGGCTTCAGCCATCTTCCGCTGTGGCCTGCAGCCGCCGCAGCCGACATCCGCCTTGGGGGATTCTCGCGCATGCGCACTCCTACCTGTGGTGCCCTATAGCACACGGAAAACGGGAGCACGCAGGTGGGAGTGCGCATGCGCGCTTAGGGCTTTATTATATTAGATTTGATTGCTATACCACCTGAGTAGCGTGTACAGATTCAGAAAATAGAATGTTATGCTTTTAATAGACAGTCCTACAAATGTCAAGGAATAAAAGGAGCACCTAGAGAACAAACTAGAAACCGTTAATGACGCCTATAGGAATATAATGGGTATTTTTAATGGTCAGTGCATTCAAATGGGTGTAAAAAAAATTGAAATAATGCTTTGTAATTGAATCATGTCATTTGGTAATATGTTGGATCTGATGAGTCAGCAAATTTAGTTTGTTATTTAGTCCGTGTTTTAATAATGTATGTTTGTTTTGTGATCCTCCTTGAATAAAGGCGGACTAGAAATAAACTAAAGCCCTTTCATGAATTCCCCACTTAGGGCTCCTTTTACAAAGGTGCATTAGGGCCTTAACGTGCGAAATAGTGTGTGGTAAATTGAGCTGGCGTTATTCTAGAAGCGTACTGCACGGTTTAGCGCACGGTAGTTTTGTGCGTGCGCTAAAAACATTAGCGCACCTTTGTAAAATTGTTCTTAATTTATAGTTCATAGGTGTGCTATTAACAGTTCAAGTTTGATGCAGGTATTTTGACATCTGCATGATGTTTGAGCTGCCCTGAATTGCTCTTTTTTGGGTATTTTCGCATTTGGAGACATTCATCATAATTTAAACATATTTGGAAAGCTATAATTATGTAGAGTACGTATCTTTTCAAAGACACTCTTTAGGAATTGGGACTTAAAGCAATTTAAATACAAATGCTTCAAGCATATTCCCTGTTTGTCCCGATGGACTCGCATGGGGCAGTGGAGGATTAAGTGACTTGCCCAGGGTCACAGGGAATAGCGCTGGATTTGAACCCACAACCTCAGGGTGCTGAGGCTATAGCTCTAACCACTATGCCACACTCTTTACAGTGCTGTAAATTTTAAATATAGGTACCTTCGTGTTATCTTGAAATGTAAGTGTATAACTTTGAAAATGGCCTGGAGAAACCGAAATCTTTGGAAACGTAAGATTTTTTTTTTTTTTATCACAATGTAAAGGAAACCATTTAAAAATGCATGCATGTTAAAGTATCCTAAAAGTCAGAATTCCTTCTTAAAATTCTTTGCTTTAATTTCTCTGATTTGTTTCTCATAGAAATCTTTGATTGATCTTTACTCCGAGGTCCTGGACATTCTTTCTGACTATGATGCCAACTATAACACTCAAGATCATCTGCCTAGGGTAGGCACGAGGGCAGAGCCCAACCAAACTGATCTCTTGTGTAAATCTTTTTATATATTGTAATGTGACTTTTGCTTTTAGAATTAAAGGCATTCTTGTGGTATTTTGTTAGTTTGGAGGTATTTCCCTTTTTACCATTGAATTGGTCTTTTAATTTTCCCTCATAGGTTGTTGTGGTCGGAGATCAGAGTGCAGGCAAGACCAGTGTGCTGGAAATGATCGCCCAAGCAAGAATCTTTCCACGAGGATCAGGGGAAATGATGACGCGTTCTCCAGTCAAGGTAGTGATAGAAACTACTGTAGTTCAAAACTTGATGCAAATTAATTAGCTCCTCTTGAGGTAGTTGAGTAGAACTAATCTTGCTAATGTTTTTAACTTAGCAAAATGAGGACTTAAATTTGTGGAAGGCCTTGTGAATAGAGAATGGCATAGAGTTCCTATGAGCGTTGGGAGCAGTGCGGGCCATTCAGTGTGGCTCTCTGCGCTAAAAACTGCTAGTGCAGTTTGATAGAAGAGGCCCTAAGTCATAGGGCTCCTTTTACGAAGGCGCGTTAGGGCCTTAATTCGTGGAATAGCGCGCGCTAATCCGGTGCATGCTATAAAAATGCTAGTGCACCTTCGTAAAAGGAGCCCATAATTTTCAATCCCTACTGATTTTTATTACATTTTTCATGTTCCAATGCAATAAAAAAAAAAATTGTTTACCCTGAAAATGTAGTACACACTTGCTTCAGTTGCCAAACTCCTGGATTTCAAGGCCAGGAACTGTTTCCTATGTTCCTGAGAGGCTCTTGGCTTGAAAAAAAAATGGACTGCCTGCAAAAAAATATCTTTGATGTTGAAAGTAATTCTTCAATACAAATAATTATTCTTCCTTTTATAGGAGGGTTTTTAAATTGCTTGTATCCGATTCCCCTTTCATCCTGGCAGTACAGGCTTTAAGTGACGCTACATGTTTCTTTCCTCTGATTTTAGGTAACTCTGAGTGAAGGATCCCACCATGTAGCTGTTTTTAAAGACAGCTCGCGGGAATTTGACCTTACCAAAGAGGCAGATGTAAGTGTAAATTGCTATTATAAATTTTGAGCAACTGTGCCACCTGGGTGGCAGTCTGTCACTTTGTAACAGAGCTAATCTCACAAACAGTGGTGTAAATTTTAGAAAACCCCACATACTCCCTCTAAGCCACTATCTAATAAAGTGATACCAAATCCTTATATGTGAAGTCAATTTGCTATATCTATGTCTGTATATGTCCGTTTGGGGAAGGATGGACTGGGGAGGGCTTCAATGGCTGCGAGGGTGTAGATGAACTGGAGTGAACTTTGACAAAAACTTCAGTAGTTGGAACCTAAGAACAGTACCGGGCAGAGCTTTAGATTCTTCGCAGAAATTTTCAGATTGTATCAGGTTGAGCAGACTAGATGGACCATTTGGGTCTTTATCTGCCATCATCTACTATGTTACTATTAATATAGCAGATTATGTAGTGGTGGAAAAAAGCCTCTGAACTGGCTGCTGAAGAAAAATGCAGCAATCTAGATATGTATAAAAGGATTGTGTGACATGTATATTTTTCAACCGTGTTTCTCATATATTGAGTGCTACCAAATCGAAAAGAACATTAATGAATGAACTTTTAATGCTAGAGAAGTTGGAAGAAAAAGGAAAAAGAAATACTATTAGTTAAAATTAAGATTATTATTTTTTTTTTTAGGAAAAAAAAAGATGGTTGTTGGTTTTTGCCAATGATTCTATTGGGAGCTTTATGAAAAATCACATATAAGCACCGGATGGTGTCTTGCTCCAGTTCTGAGGCTTTTTTCCACCACTATGTAATCTGCTATATTAATATTACATTTCATTACATTAGTGATTTCTATTCCACCTTTACCTTGCGGTTCAAGATAGATAGATAAAGTTGACTTCACATTTAAGGATTTGGTATCACTTTATTAGACAATGGTTTCAAGGAAGTATTTTGGATTTTCTAAACTTTGCAGATTCAAAATGAAATTGACTAGGTTGATAATTATTTGAGTGTCCACAAAATGAAAAGAAATGTGTAAAGTCCTTCAGCTGTGTCTTCAGGTAAGCATCTGCCTAGCAGATAATGTAGGCTGCCTGCCAAGAAAAATATTCATTCCTTTTGCATTGGTGATGGTTATAATCTCAAGCGCTTCATTAACAAAATTGACACTGGGCTGTGAAGTTAGGGAGCCTCCTGAAGTCTGCATTACAGTTGCCCTTCATGAAAATGAGAAGGAAGAGGTGTTAAGAAAAGTGTCAATCACTGGCATCCCTTCCTATTTTTTACTGGCTCTTAAAATACTTGACAGGTACCCACCCCTGTTCTGCATGTTAAGTTTGTTCTGATAAATTATGAGGTTTCACAAATGTAAAATCATTTTGCTGTAAGCCGTAATGATTCCCTGTTGAAAACTGCGGGACATAAGAAATTGTTTGTTTGTTTTTTAATCTTTATTCATTTTCATTTCTTACAACAATTGTATAATAAACAATCAAAAAAAAAAATTTAAACAAATTACTTGACATTCTTACTTATAATCATTAAAGTATAAAAGAATCCCTTCCCACCCCCATCCATTAATAATATATCAATTAACAAATAACATATTTCCCAATCCCACCCCACCTATATCTTATAAAATAACAAGGTGTTTAAGGTGTCTGATCATTAGAATATGTAATCAATGGCCCCCAAATCTTTTTAAAATTATGATAATTTCCTTGCTGTATAGCAAGCACCCTCTCCATTTTATAGATATGACAAACTGAATTCCACCAAAAAGTATAATTAAGTTTAGTATATTCCTTCCAATTTCCAGTAATATGTTGAATGGCAACCCCCGTCAGTATTAATAAAAGAAATTGTATTATAAATACAGTAAAACTTGGTTTGCGAGCACTATTCAGGCAAACTGGGAAAATCCCTTCTCTTCAAAATCACAGGTCTTTGGAACGACCTCACCACCCCGCTGCGGAACCTGAGATCCCTTCAGTTATTCCGCAAACAACTGAAAACCTGGCTTTTCAGCAAATTGTAGCTCTCTCCTTCCCCCCTTTCTCTCCCCCCTTCTACACATAAGTTCATGTAATCCTTTTTCTTCTTCTCTACCCACTATTTTAAGTTCTTGTAAACCGTGTCGAGCTCCATTCTCATGGAGATGACGCGGTATATAAACTTAAGGTTTAGATTAGATTAGATTAGATTGTAATTCAAAGCACTCGTATATCAAAGCGAATTTCCCCATAGGAAATAATGGAAACTCAGACGATTTGTTCCACAACCCAAAAACTTTAATAGAAAATACTGTACTGTAGTACATACTTGTATTGCAAGACCTCGCTTGTTTAGAACAGTCACTACACTCCCGCAGCGTCAGAGAGAGAAGAACCATCAGCTCAGTTGTGACGCGCGTATACAGTTCATACTTGTATTGCAAGACCTCGCAACATCTTCGGCTTAGTTGTGATGACGTGCTGTGCGTATACATACTCATATTGCAAGACATCGCTCGTTTATCAAGTTAAAATTTAATAAAGCATTTTATTTGTCTTGCAAAGCATTCGCACACCATGTTACTCGCAATCCAAGGCTTTGCTGTAATCTGAAGCCTTTTTGTGTGGTCCGTAAGCAATTGCTAAAGCAGTGCACCTAACCTTTAAAAATATTTTTGTTCAAACAGCTGGCAGCATTGCGACATGAAATAGAAATCAGAATGCGGAAGAGTGTGAAAGAAGGGCAAACCGTTAGTGCGGAGGTAAGATCAACTTTGTCAAAAAACTTCTCTCTGTGTACATTGAATCCTTATTCTCCGTGTACTCTTCACTCACTACTTGTGAGCGTAAGACTAACTAATAAAGGATCATCAGTCTTAACTTCTTTGAACTTACAATTGAGAAGAATTTGATTCTAGTAAACATCTTGGTGAAGATTAAAAGTTAACTACAAAAAAAATCACCAAGCAACAAATTATATCAAAAAGCAGGTGGTAATGCTGAAGCATATTAAGATTACAAGTACGTCATCATCACCTCCTGATTTTTGATCCAGTAAACATCTGCCATTTTTTCAGTTGTACACATTTTTTTAAAATTCTTTATTCATTTTAAAACTTATAACAAGTGCACAAGATTACAACATTGAAAACTTTTACACAGCACTTAAAATTCTTTCTATTATCAACATAAATAAATAGAGTTTATTCCCTTCCCACCCACCCTTCCTCAATTATTTCAAACAAACATATCATGTATATATTGTAATCTTAATTATTTGATAAAATTTCCTACCAATCCCCTCCCCCCATGTATAAATATACTATCAATGGAAAATGATGTCTACTCATTACAATCATTTGCCATTGGCCCCCAGATCTTTATAAAGTTATTATAATTTCCTTTTTGCAAAGCAATTACTCTTTCCATCTTATAAATGTGACACAATGAATTCCACCAGAATGAATAACTAAGATTAGTATAATTTTTCCAATTATTGGTAATATGTTGCATGGCGAATCCTGTCATAATCAATAAAAGTTTGTTATTATATGATGAAATTTGACTTTTTGTTCTCATAGACATATCAAATAGAATAGTATCATATGACAATGCTACATGGTTTTCTAATAGACAATTTATTTGAGACCAAATTGATTTCCAAAAGGTCATAATACAGGGACAGTAAAAAATTAAGTGATCCAATGTCCCTGCTTCCAGATTACAGTGCCAACATCTATTAGACTTAGAGCTATCTAACTTCTGTAAACGAACTGGGGTCCAAAAAGCTCTATGTAACAAAAAGAACCAAGTTTGCCTCATAGATGCGGACACTGTACATCTCATTATCCCAGGACAAGCAGGCAGGTATTCTCACTAGTGGGTGATGTCATCCGACAGAGCCCCGATAGGGACGTCTCACAAGCATGTCTTGCTTGAAGAAACTCAGAAGTTTCGAGATGCCCGCACCGCGCATGCGCCAGTGCCTTCCCGGGCGTGTCTCCTCAGTTCTTTTTCTTCCGCGGAGCTGAGAAGTTCACTTCAATTCTGCGCCCATTGAATCTGTTTTTTTGCCTTCTTATTGCCGCGGGTTGGGTTCTTTTGGGCTCTCCCGTGCGTTTATTTTCTTTCTTTGATTTCTTTTTTGAAAAAAAAAAAAAAAATTTTTTTTACTTCCGATACCGGGTCGGCCGCGTGGCTGGGGCCCCGCGCCTTCGACCTTGCGGCGGAACTTTTCCGGCCTATGTCCCGGCCGATCACCGGTTTTTAAAAGTGCAGCAAGAGCCAGCGCGCGATTTCGCTCACGGACCCTCATTGACGCTGCTTACAGTGTCTGGGCCCGGACCACTTTCCGAAATCGTGCCGACCTTGCTCCACTCTGACGGCGCGAATGTTTAAGCGCCGCTGCCTGCTGTGGGAGTCCATGTTCAAGATGGAAGCTTCGTTGGATCCGTCGGCTTCGACATCGACTGGTGCCTCGACTCCTTTGGCGAAGCCCTCTGCCTCCCCGGCCGCTTCGGGCCTTCTGAAACCAGCCTCGTTTACGCCGGTTTTGGCCTCGACCTCGACGCCGGTGCCTTCCTCCGTCTCCTCGGAACAGGTATCGACCCCTATAGTTCCACCGGTGGTGCTTAAAGTGCCGAAGGCTGGCAAGCAAAAGCACGCAGCACCGAAAGAGCGCGGAGACCGTGCGGAAGGGCCCCCTTTTGGTGCGGATCCCTCCATATCGGCTTCGCTGAGGTCCATTCTGGAGGCTGTTTGTGGAACTCATGACCACCATGGGTCCCCGGCTGATTGCCTCGATCCAGGGTGACCTGCCAGTTCCGGCTCCGAGGGGCGGCCCGCCCCCCCTCCTCCACCGCACCGCTCGACCTCGTTGCTTAGCGAGGAGGAGCGGTGGGCGGTGTCCAGTTCGTCGAGGCGGTCCTCGGGTAGTGCCATGCCTCCCTTGGAACCGATTCCCTCGAGAAAGGCCTCCCTTAGTGATATGCCTCCCTTGGAGCCTGTTCCCTCGAGGAAAGCTTCCCTTAGCGACTTACCTCCCTTGGAACCTATTACCCCGCCCCATGACACAGTGTGGCGCCCACCTTCGAGGCCTCCCAGTCCTGGGCATAGCAGGAAGCAGGACGAGTTCTTCTGAACCCCCTATCAAGCCTGGGCGGTTTCTGGGGAGGCGCCGACTCTTCCGCCTCTCTGATCGACGGCCTCGAGTCCTATCTGCTCCTTGGAGGCTTCTGGGGACCAGTATTCTCACAGAAGGGCTCGATCCCCTTCCAGGCATCGAGAGGGGCATCGATCCAGACACTCTTCGAGGCATTCCTCTCGACACTCGACCGTCTCGCCCCAGAAGAAATTGCCTCGGATGGGGTATTCTGCTTCGGCTGGGTCTCCTCCTCCGGGCCTGGAGTTCGAGGACCCCGAGGTGTTTTACTCGCCCTGTTGCTCACAGGCCTCTATGGAGCCCGAAGCCTCGACTTCTTCTAGTCCTTCTCGAAGGCCGGCGCTGGCGGACCAACTGTCCTTTTCCTCGTTTCTCAGACAGATGGATGACATGGACATTACCCTCGATGCTGGGTCTCGATACTCCAAGGAGTACCTCGATACCATGCACTTGCCTCGTCCTCCGGCCGAGTCCTTACGCCTACCTCTGCACAAGCTCCTCGACCAGACCTTCATGAGGTGCTTTGAGTCTCCTTACTCTATTCCTGCGGTTCCTGGAAAATTGGATGCTCGGTACCGCACGGTGCATCATAAGGGCTTCGAGGGGCCTCAGCTTTCTCATCAGTCCCTCCTGGTCGAATCCTCGCTCAAGCGGTCTCATCCTGGCCAGGTGTATGCTTCGGTGCCCCCGGGCCACGAGGGCAGGACCATGGATAAGTTTGGACGACACATCTATCAGAATTCTATGATGGCGTCTCGAGTCCTGAATTATAATTTCCACTTTGCCACCTACTTGGAATTTTTTCTACCTGTGCTTCGGAAATTCACGCCCTACATCGAGTCCCAGGCTCGGTTTGAGTTCGAGGAGGTGGTTGCCTCGCTGTCTCAGCTTCGTCTTCAATTGATGCAATCTGCCTATGATGCTTTCGAGCTCTCGGCCCGAGCGGCAGCCTGCTCTGTGGCGATGCGCCGTTTGGCCTGGTTACGAACCATTGACATGGACCCGAATCTTCAGGACCGGCTTGCAAACGTCCCGTGTGCTGGGGCGGATCTTTTCGACGAATCCATCGAAACAGTCACTAAGAAGCTGTCTGATCATGAAAAGTCCTTCCAGTCCATTCTTAGGCCGAAGCCTAAGCTTCAGTAGTCTCGGCCCTCTCGACCACCATTGATCTATCAGCGGCGTTATCAGCCGAGGCAAGCTCCTCCTGCGAGGCAACCTGCGAAGCGGCAGCCCCCTCAGAAGGCTCAGCAAAAGTCTCAACCGTCTGCTGTCCCTAAGGCTCCTCAGCCTTTTTGACTGTCTCGTAGAGGGCATAACCAGTCTCGTTCCGCCTCCCGTTTTCCCATCGGAGGGCATAACCAGTCTCGTTCCTCTCTCGTTTTCCCATCGGAGGGCGCCTCCAACATTTTTATCATCGCTGGGAGGCCGTAACCACTGGGTCCTTACTAACATCAGGGAAGGATACTCTCTTCATTTCCATCGGGTCCCTCCGGACCACCCGCCAAGAGAGTATCCTTCCAACTTGACACAGACCGCCCTTCTTCTTCAGGAAGCCCAGGCCTTGCTCCGGCTCCGGGCCGTCGAGCCGGTCCCTGTGGACCAACACAACCAGGGGTTTTACTCCCGGTACTTCCTTGTTCCGAAGAAGACGGGCGACCTGCGCCCCATTTTGGACCTCAGGGTCCTCAACAAATTCCTAGTCAAAGAGAAGTTCCGCATGCTGACCCTTTCTTCTCTCTACCCCCTCCTCGAGCAGAACGACTGGTTATGCTCTCTGGATCTCAAGGAGGCCTACACTCACATTCCCATTCATCCGGCCTCTCGCAGGTTCCTCAGATTTCGGGTGGGACATCTGCATCTGCAGTATCGAGTGCTTCCCTTCGGCCTGTCATCGTCTCCCAGAGTCTTCATGAAGTGTCTGGTAGTAGTGGCCGCGGCACTCCGGAACCGGGGTCTGCAGGTTTTCCCCTACCTCGACGACTGGCTCATCAAGGCGCCCTCGGCCTCGGAGGTCATCTCGGCGACCCTGTCCACGGTTCTGTTCCTGCAGAGTTTGGGATTCGAGATCAACTTTCCCAAGTCTCATCTACAACCTTCACAGTCGCTCACCTTCATCGGGGCGGTCCTGGATACCATCCACCTCAGAGCATTCCTTCCTCCTCAGTGCCTGGAAGCTCTTCTTCGTCTCTGCCAGTCTGTGTTTTCTCGCCAATCCATCTCAGCGAGACACATGATGGTCCTCCTGGGCCACATGGCCTCTACAGTTCATGTGACGCCATTTGCCAGACTCCATCTCAGAATTCCTCAGTGGACCCTGGCGTCTCAATGGACTCAGGTGTCGGAGCCGTTGACTCGACACATCATCGTCACTCCTGCTCTTCGGCAGTCTCTACTTTGGTGGATGACCTCTTCGAATCTATCCAGAGGTTTGCTGTTTCACACTCCTCCCCACCAGAAGGTTCTCACAACCGATTCCTCGACCTATGCCTGGGGAGCACATCTGGATGGTCTTCGCACTCAGGGATTCTGGACCAGTGTGGACTGCCTCCATCAAATCAATCTTCTGGAGCTCAGAGCCATCTTCAATGCTCTTCAAGCTTTTCAACATCTGCTCCACGACATGGTGGTCCTCATTCGCACAGACAATCAGGTCGCCATGTATTATGTCAACAAGCAGGGGGGCACGGGCTCGGCCTCCCTCTGCCAGGAAGCTCTCAGAGTCTGGGATTGGGCGGTTCGCCACAACGCCTTCCTCAAAGCTGTCTACATTCAGGGGAAGGACAATGTCTTGGCGGACAACTTAAGTCATCTCCTCCAGCCTCACGAATGGACACTGCATTCCTCGCCCCTTCATCAGATCTTTGCACAGTGGGGGACGCCTCAGATAGACCTCTTTGCGGCTCCCCACAACTTCAAACTGCCTCTCTTTTGCTCCAGGATCTACACTCCTCATCGCCTCGAGGCAGATGCCTTTCTGCTGGATTGGGGGAATTGCTTTCTGTATGTGTTTCCTCCATTTCCTCTCATTCAAAAGACTCTGGTCAAGCTGAAGTCGGACCATGCCACCATGATTCTAATAGCTCCTCGGTGGCCCAGACAACCTTGGTTCTCCCTTCTACTTCAACTCAGCAGCAGGGAGCCATTCCTTCTTCCAGTGTTTCCTTCACTGCTTACTCAGCATCAGGGATCTCTACTTCATCCCAACCTGCAGTCTCTCCACCTGACAGCTTGGTTCCTCTCAACGTAACTCCTCACCAGTTTTCCCAGGCGGTGAGGGATGTCTTGGAGGCTTCCAGGAAGCCTGCTACTCGTCAATGCTACTCCCAAAAATGGACTAGATTTTCTTCATGGTGTAGTTCTAACTCTAAGGAGCCTCAGCGAGCCTCCCTATCCTCTGTATTGGACTATCTTCTACACCTGTCTCAGTCTGGTCTCAAGTCTACATCTATACGAGTCCACCTGAGTGCTATTGCGGCTTTCCATCAGCCTCTACAAGGGAAACCTCTCTCTGCTCATCCTGTGGTTTCCAGATTTATGAAAGGACTTTTTCATGTCAATCCTCCCCTCAAACCGCCTCCAGTGGTTTGGGATCTCAATGTTGTCCTTTCTCAGCTTATGAAACCTCCTTTTGAGCCTCTGAGCAAGGCTCCGCTAAAGTTTCTCACTTGGAAAGTGGTTTTTCTGGTGGCCCTCACATCTGCTCGCAGGGTCAGTGAGCTTCAGGCCTTGGTGGCGGACCCTCCTTTCACAGTTTTCCATCATGACAAGGTGGTCCTCCGCACTCATCCGAAATTCCTCCCTAAGGTGGTCTCTGACTTTCATCTCAACCAATCCATTGTGCTTCCAGTGTTTTTTCCAAAGCCTCATTCTCATCCTGGAGAATCAGCTCTACACACTCTGGACTGTAAATGTACTTTGGCTTTCTACTTGGATCGCACCAAACCACACAGAACTGCTCCTCAACTTTTTGTCTCCTTTGATCCAAACAAGTTGGGACGACCTGTATCGAAGCGCACCATCTCCAACTGGATGGCAGCTTGTATCTCTTTCTGCTATGCCCAGGCTGGATTACCCCTTCCCTATAAGGTCACAGCCCATAAGGTTAGAGCAATGGCAGCCTCTGTAGCCTTCCTCAGATCGACACCGATTGAGGAGATTTGTAAGGCTGCCACTTGGTCCTCGGTTCATACATTCACCTCTCATTATTGTCTGGATACTTTCTCCAGAAGGGATGGAC
This sequence comes from Geotrypetes seraphini, assembly GCF_902459505.1. Lineage (NCBI taxonomy): Eukaryota > Metazoa > Chordata > Amphibia > Gymnophiona > Dermophiidae > Geotrypetes > Geotrypetes seraphini. Next base: position 180,744,466 of record NC_047092.1, on the reverse strand, counting down.
AGTTTGGCCAAACAGTGTTACAAAATTTATTCTCCTAAGTTGCCAACTCTCCCACCATCCCATTGAGGTTAGCTTGGAGGTCACCCACTAGTGAGAATACCTGCAACTATTCTCACGTCCCACCCACCTCCCCTGGGTTGGCTTCTCTGCTAGCTACCTGAACTGAGGAGACACGCCCGGACCATCGGGCGGGAAGGCACTGGCGCATGCGCGGTGCGGGCATCTCGAAACTTCTGAGTTTCTTCAAGCAAGACATGCTTGTGAGACGTCCGTATCGGGGCTCTGTCGGATGACATCACCCACTAGTGAGAATAGCTGCCTGCTGTCCCTGGATAACAACTGTTACGGTAAGTAACATTGCTTTCTCCAAGACCAAATTCATGGCCATTGAGATGCAGAAATTTGATGCTTGATCTCAATGCTCCAAATGTCTCTAAGACCAGTCTTTAGTTTTTTAGTCATATATCCAGATATTAATTTATACCACTGTGCGGCCTGGTGTCCCAGGAAGTCCGCCTGAAAGCATAGGAACTCCAGAGTATACTGATATTAAGATTTTTCCATTCAGGGAACCCCACCTGAATAGCCTGCTTCAGTTGCAACCATTTAAAACTTTGTGATTTATTAAGACCAAAATCTATGTTGCAACTGTGAAAAATCAAGCAGTTTACCATTTGAAATAACATCATTTAGAGTTCGTATACCTGCAATAATCCAATGCTTCCATACAATTTGAAATCCGCCAATTTGAATTTTGGAATTTATCCATAAAGATTGATTTGTTGATTTATTTATTGGAATAGGTGTTAAATTACTAACGTAACGCAATGTTTTCCATGTATCGATCAATATTCTGTTTTCTTTATATTTTCTAGGCATTTTGATACTGAGAACATGAGATAAATTTAAAGGAAACAAGAGACGCCACTCCAAATATAACCAATCCGGGGCATTTTCCATGAGTTCTGGGAGGATCCAATACATACCCTGGCGTAAAATATAGGCTTGATGATATCTATAAAAGTTTGGAAAATTTACCCCACCCTCCTCAATTGGCTTTTGTAGAGATACTAAAGCAATTCTAAGCATTTTACCCAGCCAAACAAATTTTGTAAGAATACCGTTTAACTTTTTATAAAAGGACCCTTGAAAAAAAACTGGTATCATACTCATTTGATAACAAACCACAGGCAATATCATCATTTTAATAGTTTGGACTCTCAAGTTGTACACATTAAATATATCGGAGATCTCTGCTATTTTCAAGCAGGGACTTTAAAGACTTTCCTATTTTCTGACTAAGATGATCTGTAATTCTGTTCCTAAAATGTATTTGATAAAGCTTTGTATTGGTGTAAACCATTTTTGTAATCTCTTTTGAATCTTACCCCCTCTTTTCCAGAAGTGCGCTAAGCTTTATAGTGCACGCTAAACGCTAACGTGTGCATGTTATCCTATGGACGCTTTAGCGGTTAGCGCACACGTTGATTCAGCGTGTGCTAAATCCACGCTAAAACGCTTAGCGTGCCTTTGTAAAAGAGAGCCTTAGTGGACTAGAAGAACAATAGAATAGGATCTAGTTTGTTAGAAACCCTTAAGAAAAAAGAAGAGATCCCTGGTCAACTTCCATTACTCGTATCCCGTCTCCATCCCTCTTCCTTCAAATTGGCTCACCCTCCAGGTTTTAATCCCCCCTCCCCCGCCATACTTTCTCTGGAGGCCTGTTTGCAGTGCCACCTTAGAAACAGCCATTTTGCTTTCTTCCATCACCACTTGGCTCACAGTGAGTTTGACCTGCCTGATGCTCCCTCAGCCATGTGAGAATAGAGGGGAATTTGGGGCACCCCATGCTCAAATCCACCGTGAGCTGCATGGCACAGATATTAAACAGAATAACTGTTATGGTGGTATGGTAGCAGCAAATTGAGGAAGAGGTTGGGGGGAGTTTGTGTACTGGGGAAGGAGTCAGGGGACTGACATTGGACCCCCCAGGCCATGCAGTGAAAAACATTAGAATATCCTATGTAGGGCAAAAATTGAATTAGTGCATAAGTACCAGTGATCTTTCTGTAGTTCTAAACATATTTTGGATAGAGAGGATCCTCTTAGAAAAGTTACAGAAATGATTGCATCTGGACTTTGGGTTTCTCTTCTAGACTATTTCTCTAAGCGTGAAGGGGCCTGGAATTCAGAGAATGGTGTTAGTTGATTTACCTGGTGTCATTAGTGTAAGTATTCCCTTTTGAAAACTTTTCAAATGCACTGAAATAGCATTTCATGGATTGCTTAAACATCTTATGCTTTGCTTTTGTTTTTTTTTGAAGACTGTGACATCAGGCATGGCTTCTGACACCAAGGAAACCATCTTCAGTATCAGCAGGGCTTACATGCAGAACCCCAATGCTATAATCCTTTGCATTCAAGGTAATTACTGCAGGGATGGGCTTTAAATGTGTTGCAGTGATGAGAGAGGTACTGGGATATTTGGAGGCAGGGTGATGGGTATTAGAAAGTGTTTTCCTAGGGAGGTGTGTTAGGAAAAGTAGGAGATAGTGGATATTGTGCATCATGGGCCGTTTGGCTTTTATCTGCCATCATGTTTCTATGTAAGGAAATGGAATATTGATTTTTCAGAGATCCAGGCAGGGCGGAGGGAGGTTTGTGTGAAAAGAATGAGGTCTTGCGTGTGTACAGCCCCTTTGGTTTTGAAAAATGCCTCAGGACAGGTGGTGCAGCAGGGTTTATCTTTATCAATCTGCAAAGAACTAGTATTTTAGCCCGTTACATTAACGGGTGCTAGAATATGTGTCTGTCTGTCTGTCTTTATTTCTGTCTCTCTCTCCCTCCCGCTGTCTTTCTTTCTGTCTGTCTCTGTCCCTGGCCCCCTTTGTCTGTCTGTCTTTCTGTGTATCTCCCTGCCCCTCCACCTCACCTTAGGTGCTTGCCGAATCCGAGTTTAATTCTTCTCCCAGCCAGTACGCTTTCAATAAGTTGCGCGTGCGCAGCTGCTTGAATTGTTGAATCTCCTCTGACGCAACCGGAAACAGGAAGTTGGGTCAGAGGAGAAGAATCAACAGCTCAAGCAGCCGTGCGCGTGGCTTATCGAAAGCGTGTGGCTGGGAGAAGAATTAAAGTCAGACTTGGCAGGCACTTAAGGTGAGGTGGAGGGAGGGAGATGGCAGGACTCAGCAATCGGGCGGGAGGGTGCTTCTGGACCACGTGATCCGTGATCGTGCATGTTTCCTCACATTAGGAAGGAGGGAGTGGACAGTAGTCGTGGGGATGGGGCGGGGACAGTGGTTGCGGTGACGGCGACGGGGCGGGGACAGTGATCGCGGGGACAGGGGCGGTGACAGGGATGGTGGTCGCAGGGACGGGGCGATGACAGGGTTGGTGGTCTCAGGGACGGGGCGGTGACGGGGACAAATTTTTTCCCCGTGTCATTCTCTACTCCCTTTCCTAGAGGTGTTCATAAAGTGGGGGTGAGGCTGAACTGGGGAAGGCAATAGTTAATGTAATTTTGAAGAGTTTGTTGTTGAGAGGGGTTCATAGACAACGGCGCGAAAGACAAAAGCGCGCGCCGACAATTGAGCGCAGCGTGCGCTGCCGCGCTGCTCTAAATTACAGTTTTTAGGGGCTCCGACGGGGGGTTTTGTTGGGGAACCCCCCCCAGTTTATTTAATAGACATCGCGCTGGTGTTAGGGGGGGTTTGGGGGGTTGTAACCCTCCACATTTTACTGTAAACTGAACTTTTTCCCTAAAAACAGGGAAAAAGTGAAGTTTTCAGTAAAATGTGGGGGGTTACAACCCCCCACCCCCCCCACAACGTGGCGCGATGTCTATTAAGTAAAGTTCCCCCCCCACGCCCCCCCATCAGAGCACTAAAAACAGTAATTTAGAGTGGCGCGGCAGCGCGCGCTGCGCTCATTTGTCTGGGCGCGCCTTTGTCCCGGCGCGCTTTTGACCTGACACCGTTGAGAGGACTGTATGCAAAAAAAAAAGCTGGTATATTTTCCAGATAATTTTTTTTCTGGGCAATTTTTCAAAGAGAAAATACATTTACCATACTTTTTCTTTGGCAAATTAGTACAAAGCTTACAGATAGAAATATCTGCAGATTTTGCACCAAAATGTAGTTTTGAAAATCTCTTTGGGTGCCAAGGTACATTTGTTTTATTTCTATATAAGGTTTGATAAACACTTTAATGGCATGTGTGCACACAGCTATTTATTTCTACAAATATTTATTTCATGCAGATATAATCTTTTAAGAATTTATGCAGTGTATTTGGCTCATGTTAGACAAGCAGAGATGCCTTTATTTAAAACAATCGGTATTAATATTGCAACATTTTTTTGTCAGGTCTCGGTGGTAGAGATAATAGAGTCCTTTAGTCCAGTGGCCTCAGAATAAATCCAGACAATCAGCTTTCAGACTATCCATGATGAATATACATGAGAGAAATTTACATGCACTGTCTCCATTGCCTGAGAATGTATAGCATGCATATATATTATGAATATCCTGAAAACTAACTAAAGAATTGAGCTCAAAAACAGAGCATGACCAGATGGATTGTGCACCTCTAATTTCCGGATTTATTTCCGTTTCCCACGTTCTGTAAGGTTTTTTAATTTGCCGAAGTTCACATTTACTGCCACTTTATATGCAATCCTTGTTTGCAGTGTGAGAAATAGCCTAATAGTTAGCTCGGCGGGCCAAGAGTCAGAGAAGCCAGCTGCTATTTGTGACCTTGGCCAGTCACTTATACCCTCCAATGCCTCAAATACAAAAGATTTATATAATACATAAACTGCTTTGATTTTAACCACAAAAAGGTGTTTAATCAAATCCCCTCCCCTTTCCTTTAAAACTTCAGAGGAAACCCATAAATATTACAGAATAGCATTTTTAGATTTTTTTAAAATTCAAATTTGTGTGTATTGCATATTCATATAAATCAATCATTTAAAAAATGTAGTGCTAAGTAGATTTAAAATTCTCCGCTATAGATAGTATAAATATCCCTATCCAGTTTGATCTTGTCATTAATTACTTGTGGGCTGGTTAATAGGTATTCTCCTGCTTCTTTACCTGTTCCATCTGGTTATATGTTCTGTAATGAGAAAGTATCTTTCATAGAAAGTGATAGATTCATGTTTGGTGTAAGTGTAGTTAAGGCTACAGTTCACTTGAGGTTGATCTTTTACAACAGGGGTGCCCAACACGTCGATCGCGATCGACCAGTAGCTCAGGAAGGCAACTCGAGTCGATCGCGGAGCCCATCCCGGGCTCCGTGATAGACTCGTGTTGCCGTCCTGATCTACGGGCCGATCAGCCTTCCTCTCCAGTGTTCTCCCTAGGGCCTTTTAGCTGGGCGGTCCGCCTAGCTGTCATCTGCCGCTGCTGAACATTAAAAAAAAACACAAAAAACCGGCTTGGAGATTTCAGCCCGTAGCGAACTTATGCTCCGGGCTCTAACGTGTGCGTGCCGGCTTCTCTTCTCTTCCCTCCGAAACCGGAAGTTATGTCCAGGGGGGGGGGGAGAAGGGAAGCCGGCACACACATGTTGAGAGCCCTGAAGCAAGCGTTCGCTACGGGCTAATGCGGGAGACAGGTTAGTGAAGCATTTGTTCTTCTTCCTTCCGGGTCCTGCCTACTTTCTGTTTCCGCGAAGGCAGGACCCGGCAGCATTTCCCCCAATAGGTTGATCACGATCTTGGGCTGATCAGCCTTCCTCTTCCCGACGGCTGAATTGACGTTGGGGAGAGGAATGCTGGTTGGCCGAAGCAGGGAGAGCTTGGGGCCTGTTATTGGTGGTGTTTGGGTCCTGGTCCCCGATAGTAATGGCAGTGGCAGTGGCTTGGGGGAGGGCAGGGAGAAAGAAAGAAAAAGGGCAGGCAGGGATACAGAAGGAAAGAAGAGAAACAGAAAAAAATGAAAGGGAGGCAGAGAGAAAGAAAGGGAAGAGGAAGGAAAAGTTGGGGGAAGGAATGAGGTCTGGAGGAGAGGAAGCATACAGGCTAAAAGAAGGGAAGAAAGATTGTATGCACAGTCAGAAGAAGAAAGTGCAACCAGAGACTCATGAAATCACCAGACAAGGTAGGGAAAATGATTTTATTTTAAATTTAGTGATCAAAATGTGTCTGAATTTATATCTGCTGTCTATATTTTACACTAAGGTCCCCTTTTACTAAACCGCAATAGAGGTTTTTAGCGCAGGGAGCCTATGAGTGTCGAGAGCAGTGCTGGGCATTCAGCGCAGCTCCCTGCGCTAAAAACTGCTATCGTGGTTTAGTAAAAAGGGAGGGGGTATATTTGTCTATTTTTGTATGGTTGTTACTGAGGTGATAGTGCTTAGAGTCATCTGCTTTGACCTCTTTGAAAAACCCTGGAATAGGAATGATGATTAACATTTTCTATGCATACAGTGTGTTTTGTGTTTTTTTTTTTATTTTATTGTTGGTAGATCATTTTGACTTGGTCATTTAAAAAGTAGCTCGCAAGCCCAAAAAGTGTGGGCACCCCTATTTTACAAGCTGTGATCTAAGGTGTCCAAACTGGGCAAATCCTGACACACACTCCCTTCTCGCTATCTATATACGGTTTTGAACAGAGCAGAAGCTTGAGGTGGAAAGTAGCATTCAGATGGAGGGCAGCGTGTTACAGTACTTTCATTCTTTCAGATGGATCAGTAGATGCCGAACGCAGCATTGTCACGGACCTTGTGAGCCATATGGATCCCCATGGCAAAAGGACCATCTTTGTTTTGACCAAAGTTGACCTCGCTGAGAAAAATGTGGCCAGTCCAAGCAGGGTAAGAGCTGTTCATCCTTCAGCAGTTTGGGATGGAGTCCAAGATCAGATTCATACTTTGAAGTGCACATGATGAGAGGGGAGAGTGTGGCGCAGTGGTGAAGGCTCCAGCCTCAGCCCCCTGAGGTTGTGGGTTCAAATCCACGCTGCTCCTTGTGACCCTGGGCAAGTCACTTAATCCCTCCTTTTCCCCAAGTACATTAGATAGATTTTGAGCCTGCTGGGACAGACAGGGAAAAATGCTTGAGTACCTGAATAAATTCATGTAAACCATTCTGAGCTCCCCTGGGAGAACGGCATAGAAAATTGAATAAATAGGATGAAAGGTTTCTGGTAACCAGAGCTGATCCTGTGATGTCACAATGCCTCATCCCACCAATAAGAGCCAACCTCATCAGTGATGTCACAATGGCTCGATTGTCCTTTACTTGGGTCTCTTCTAATACATTTTGATTTCTAGAGTGGCGCAGTGGTTAAAGCTCCAGCCTCAGCACCCAGAGGTTGTGGGTTCAAACCCACGCTGCTCCTTGTGACCCTGGGCAAGTCACTGAAACCCCCCATTAGCCCAGGTGCATTAGAGTCCGCTGGTACAGACAGGGAAAAAAATGCTTGAGTACCTGAATAAATTCATGTAAACCGTTCTGAGCTCCCTGAGGAGAACAGTATAGAAAATGGAATAAATAAATAGTTTGGTGTCTTTGCTTAGCACTATTAACAGGGTTGGGGGGGTTATGTTGCCATTTACGTTGGTAAGTGTATTCTATAAATCTATGCACACAATCTGTATGTAAATTTAATTGACCCATTATGGACTAAGAACATAAGAATTTCCATACTGGGACAGACCAAAGGTCCATCAAGCCCAGCATCCTGTTTCCAACAATGGCCAACCCAGGTCCCAAGGACCAAAATAGATTTTATGCAGCTTATCCTAGGATTTCTCTTTTAGGAAATGATCCAAACCTTTTTTAAACCCTACCAAGCTAACTAATTTCACCACATTTTCTGGCAACAAATTCCAGAGCTTGTTTATACATTGTATGAAGAAATATTTTCTCCAATTTGTTTTAAATCTACTACTTAATAGCTTCGTCGCCTGCATCTTAATATTAGTATTTTCAGAAAGAGTGAACAAGTGATTGACATCTACCCTTTCCAATCCACTCAGTATTTTAGACTATCATATCACCCCTGAGCCATCTTTTCTCCACGCTGAAGAGCCCCAGCCGCTTTAGCCTTTCCTCATAGGGAAGTCATCACAAACTTTTAATCATTTTCGTCACCCTTCTCTGTACCTTTTCTAATTCCGCTATATAGGTGAATCGAATCAAATCTAATGCTTGGTTTTGTATACCGAGACTTCAATCTAAGAGAGCTCGACTTGGTTTCCAATAGTTAAATTAAGCTGAAAGAAACATATTGAATGGATCTCAAAAAAGGATTAATTACCAAAGTGTTTAGTGAACAGAATAGTTTTCAAAGCTTTACGAAAACAAGAAAGGGAACCAGAATCAGGAAAAGTGGAAGATCAATCCAAAGTTGTGTGAACTTGAAGGACAGAGAGAGTCCAAAAATCTTGGTTCTTTTGATACCTTTACTAGATGGGCAGGAAAGCTTAAGTTGTTGATTACTTCTTGCAAAAGAGAATCTATAAAGATTCTAAGATAAAAGAACTAAGGGAGTAAAAATACCAAGAATTTTAAAAACAACACAGGCACACTTGAACTGGACTCTAAAATACATGGAGCCAGTGAAGGTTGAGGAACAATGGTGTCAAACAGAGATCACTCCCTTAACTATAAATGTACTTATAGAAAACTTCAGAAGTAAACATGGAAAGCATTTGAAATTAGAATGAATAAAACTTTAGAAATGATAGATGCTGTCTTTCTCATCCGTTATCAGATATAGAGCCTTTCGATTATACCGTTACTGTGCCATTTCGTGTTTCTTCTGAGCTGTTATAGCGTATGCAGACAACTTAAGACCTGGACAACTCTGTAAACCCAGAGTGAGCTGATGAAGAGAGGATAACTCTGGAAAGCTTGTCACAGATATATTAACTTAGTCCAGTAAAAGGGTCTCCAGCAACTTGTCTGCTGACATTATTTGAACAGCTTCTTGGTTTCCCGATGCTGTTAAGTGCCTGCGGGCTTTGCAGCTGCTCTTTGTGGACACAGAATAGCATGTGTGCACTCTTCGTGCCTCGATCTAATCATGCCCATGGGACCGCCTTTCGTTATCCTGGCTAAAAAATGGATGCTGTGGAATGTGCATGGGCTTTTAGTTAAGCAAGGGAAGACCATTTTCAGTCCAGCAGCTGTAGCTGGATAAATAGAAATTTACAAGGCTGAATGGTTTTCATGATTCTCTTCGTTGCTGTAGTACAGGTGTTTAGCGTATGCAAACAGAGGGCAGGTCTTAGAACTTGCATAGAAACATAGATTAAAAACAATTTTTTTTTGCATTCATCTTGTAGATCCAACAAATAATTGAAGGCAAGCTGTTTCCAATGAAGGCTTTGGGTTATTTTGCCGTTGTGACAGGAAAAGGTAATATGAGTCTGAAGGCCTCAGTATTTGTGTGCGCGCCTCTTTTCTCCACGCTGTAACCTTTCTTCTTCTTTTTTTTTTTTTTTTTTTTTAGGGAACAGCAGTGAGAGCATTGATTCTATTAAGGACTACGAAGAGGATTTTTTCCAAGGCTCAAAGCTTCTAAAGTATGTCCCTGTGTTAAATCTCCATGAGCAGTCATTTCCATCAGTGTCACATACGACAAACGCAGAAAGAGTGATGCAGAGGGATCCCCGCGTTGTATGTGCAGATTGTTGAGATCTGTGTGACACGTTTATTTACACCCACCCTTTTTATTCTAGAGAGAAGTGCCTGGAAAATCATATTATCCGATTGTGGTTGAAAACTCCTCCCCACTTGGTTTTCTAGATCGCAGTGAGAGGTTGTTGGAATACAGGCTTGAGAAATCCCAGAAAGCCCTCTTTGTATCCCAGGTCACTTGGTTGCTTTTGTTGACCAGTTACATGGGAGGTAGTTCTGTAACTGGACACCTCCATTTAGACAGCCTAATAGCACAGGTGGTGAGCACTGAAGTGTCTTCATAAAATGCTAGTGTAAACCCAGCATCGGCACACCAAAATGTAGGCACGAAGGTTCATGATAGCTCTAAGGGTCACTTAAATGTGGGCAACTTACAGTAGTCTGAACATGTCGGTATCACCTATGGAAGGTATGGCTCACTGGTTGATCTGCTCCCAGAGGTTGTCAGATCCAATCCCAGTGCTGCTCCTTGTGACCCTGGGCAAGTCACTTAATCCTCCAGTGCCCACCGCTTTGAATGTCAACTTTGAATGCCCAAAGCAACAAAAAAGCAGTATATAGGTCCCCATTCCCTTTCATCAAGCCCAGTATCCCTTAGCCAACCCAGGTCCCAAGTACGTGGCAGAAAGCCAAAGAGTAGCAACATTCCAGAGCTGAGATTGTGATGTCATAATGCCTCATTCCACCAATGCCTAAGAGTCAACCTCATCAATGATGTCACAATGGCTTGACTGTCCTATACTCAGCTCACATAAGAACTGCCAATACTGGGACAGACTGAAGGTATGGCTCACTGGTAGAGGTGCTGCCTCTGCACACAGAGGTTGTGAGATAAAATCTCAGAGCTGTTCCTTGTGACCCTGGGCAAGTCACTTAATCTTCCAGTGCCCACCGCTTTGAATGCCAAAGCCACAAAAAGGTGATATGCAGGTCCCCATTCCCTTCCCCTATGCCTCTGCCCATGCTCTTCCAATATGAAAACCCTCTCACTATTGCACACTATACCAATAGGGTGCATAATTATAGAATAGTGCTCAGATGCTGCTGTCACTTCTCGCACGTAAGTCTACACTTACCCATGTGAATGACAGTCACACATAACTTAAATTACGGCACTCTTGAGACACCAGAAATGTAAGCTAGGGTTTTACAGGTGTCCATAGCAGCACCAAACATCAACCCCGCCCATAAGCACGCCGTTTTTGATATTCAGTGCTGGTAAGCGTCTGCATAGACGCCTTTTTTTGTAGGTTCCTCGCAGCACCTAATTTTTTTTCTGAGTTTTTAATTGGTTTTTAATGGTGCGGTCAATTAATGTAATTGAAACACTTTGGTGCGTTCCGAATGGCATCATTTTGAGAATTTGGGCAACATGTTTCAGAATGAAGAGGATTTTTAAGATGCAGTATTAATGAAGTTGTTAGGTCATGTTACACTTCTCCCTCCGTATTCGTGGTTTCAGCATTCATGGTTTTGATTATTCACGGTTTTTAGCTTGCTGGCTCCTCCCCCCCCCCAAATTACATCAGCTTGCATAGAGAAATCGCTGATTCCAAGCGTTTACAGAGAAAATCGCCAATTCCCAGCACTTTGTTCATCATGTTTTGCCTCTCCTTCAGGAACAGGCCATATTCACGATGGTTTTTAATAGAAAACAGCAACTAACATATAAAAAAGCTATTCGCGGTTTTTCAGTATTTGCGCTTCTGCTAATCCCCTATCCCAGCGAATACGGAGGGAGAAGTGTATATGCGATGTTTTATTCTGGCATTTACAGTTAGTGTTTGCAGATTGAGAAGCTTTTAAAAAGGATCATAGTCTGCCAAGAATCAAATTTAGGGCTCCTTTTACTAAGGTGCGCTAGTGTTTTTAGTGCACGCAGGAAATTACCACGCACTACACTGCGCGCTATGCTTCTAGAACTAACGCCAGCTCAATGCTGCGTTAAGGTCTAGCGCACGCGGCAATGTAGTGCGCGCTATTCCACGCGTTATAGCCCTAGCACACCTTAGTAAAAGGAGTCCTTAGTGATTAGTAGGAAAAGTACAGTACAGTGATACCTTGGTTTACGAGCATAATCCGTTCCAGGAGCATGCTCGTAATCCAAAACACTCGTTTATCAAAGCAAAGTTCCCCATATGTCCTTAATGCAAATTCAGAAGATTTGTTCCACAACCAAAGTTTGCAATGGTGGCCCACGGGTGAGTACCTGCCTGCAGGTGTTGCAGCGCTTTCAAAGTGGTGGCTTCCTTCCCTCGGGGTCCCAGTGCGGCTGCCCTCCTGCTTTGGCCGATGCCTCTGCTGTCCGTAATCGACTCCCGATCCAAACTGGCCGCCATCCTGTGCGAGCATGCGCACGACCTCACCTCTCCTCTCCTAAGTCAGCCGCTGCCCCGACAACACACTGACTTAGGAGAGGTGAAGTCATGCGCATGCTCGCACAGAATGGCGGCCGGCTTGGATCGGGAGGCGCTGATGGACGGGTTACTCGCAAACTGGGGTTCCACTGTACATCTTTTCAGAAAGTTTAACACAATACAGCCATAAACTAGATGGCAAAGTTAGCCAGACATATTTTGTAAGTTTGTGAGCTGTAAAGGACTGATATTCATAGCTATAAAGAGGTAGATCAATGAGAACAGCTTCGTCATCCTACTGCAGTGATCTCTGTTTATTAGAAGGAACATTGAAAAGAGAGAGAGAGAGACTGTTATTTGAAAGACAGCATTATTTGCAAAAAAAAAAACCCCAAAAACCAACTGTCGCAGAATCACAACAAATAAATAGAAGATGAGACTATTTCCTATTGCAATGCTGAAAGATCAGTGGTCAAGTACTAGAACGGGGGATACTGGCTCTGGCAGTATTTGGACCGACCAACTATTATTCTAAGGAAATGTATTTGCAAGTGGATGCTGACGTGTTTTGCTGTGATTTATTCACAGAACAGGAATGCTGAAGGCACACCAGGTAACTACAAAGAACCTAAGCCTTGCTGTGTCGGACTGCTTTTGGAAAATGGTACGAGAGTCTGTGGAACAGCAAGCGGATGCCTTTAAAGGTAAGCTTCTCTAGGCAATTAAACCAAATGTATATTCTGTCGATGCTTTGTATGCTAATATAAAACTAAAAGGCTGGGTAACAAGTTTTAAATGAAACAAATTAAAATCAAGAAAGACATGGCGGTACTTGAGAGAGTCCAGAGAAGAGTAACTAAGCTAATAAAAGGTATGGGTGACCTCTCATATACTGACAGACTGAAAAAGCTGGGGCTTTTCTCCCTGGAAAAGCGACGACTCAGGGGAGACATGATAGAAACCTTCAAGATCATGAAGGGCATAGAAAAAGTGGACAGGGACAGATTTTTCAAACTAAGGGGAACCACAAGTTCAAGGGGCACTCGGAGAAATTGAAAGGGGAAAGGTTTAGAACAAATGCCAGGAAGTTCTTTTTCACCCAGAGGGTGGTGGATACATGGAACGCGCTGCCGGAGGATGTGATAGGCAGAAGTACGCTACAGGGCTTCAAAGAAGGTCTGGACAGGTACCTGGAGGACAAAGGGATTGAGGGGTACAGATAGGAGTAGAGGTAAGGTTATAGGGACAGGATTAGAGGTAAATTACAAAATTAGTCAGAGACCACTGTTCAGGCAGTGGGTCTGATGGGCCGCCACGGGAGCGGACCGCTGGGCAGGATGGACCTCTTGTCTGCCCCAGAGGAAGGTGAAATGGATAAATTAAACTAAACTAAACCTTAAGTTTATATACCGCATCATCTCCACGGAAGTAGAGCTCGGCACGGTTTACAAGAACTTAAAAATGAGAAAGGGTAGGAAAAGGTTTACATAAGTTTATAAATCGAGTGGAAAAGTAAGGGAAAAGAAATTACATGTTAGAGAAGAGCCAGGTTTTTAGTTGCTTGCGGAACAAATGGAGGGAGCTCAGGTTCCGCAGTGGGATAGTAAGGTCATTCCAGAGACCTGTGATTTTCCCAGTTTACTTGCGTGGAGAATACCATGTAGGGAGGGGAAGGATAGTTTTAATTTATGGGCGGTCCTGGTGGAGTCAGGGCACGAGGAGTTGAAAGAAAGTGGGATTAGGGAAAGAAGGATGCCGTGAATAATCTTAAAAGCCAGGCAAGAGCATTTGAATTGGACTCTGGAAATCACTGAGAGCCAATGAAGATTGGCCAAGAGTGGGGAGACGTGGTCAGATTTACATTTTGCAAAAATCAGCTTGGCTGCCGTGTTCTGAATAAGCTGGAGTCTTTGGAGGCTTTTTTTTGTTAAGCATAGGTAAATGGCATTACAATAGTCAATTTTGGAGAGGATGATGGATTGGACAAGGACGGCGAAATGTTTTTGGCGGAAGAAGGGTCTTGCTTTCCTTAGCATGTGGAGGCTGAAAAAGCATGAATAGCTTGAATCTATCACAGTTTCTTGAATCATCAAAGGACATGATAAGCAAATGGGCAACACTCCTGGTGGCTTTCAAAACAGGCTATTTTGAAGGTATATTTTGTGAAAAAGCAAGATCTGTTTTATGGCCAACGGGGTAATCATTTTTTCCTGATGTTTCTAGACAGACTCAGTTCAAGAGGAGGCAGTTTCTACTCCTTAAGCCAAAAGTCTTAGTAATGGTGTGACCGTCTTCCTTAAAATTTCCTTACACGTGCCTTATCTCGTATGCAAGTGATAAATATGTGTTCTTAGACCCGGCCCAGTTGGAAGATTTTGTTAAAGATAAACCTTTGTTGCAAGTTTAAAGTTTTCTATTTTTTTTCTCAGTGTAGCAGGATGTTTAGTGACATAGTAAATAAAGTAAGCCACAGACTATGCCTGTCAATGATGGTAATAGACAAATAGATTTTAATTTCCTAGATTGGGGACTGGCGACCAGTATAATGTTGGCTAGATCATTGATGATGTTGTTTTTCCTTTTATTTGCATTGTGTATTTGTTTATATTCATGAATGTTTGTTATTTAATTATAGCAAATAAGATAAAGAATTTTCTAAAAAAAAAAAAAAGTCAATAAAATTTTTTGTTGCCTAGTAAATGGTTCATCTAAGTGTGAAACCTGGATCCGACACGGTTCATGTTTCGAAAAACACTTCTTCCTCAGGGGTCCAAGATCTTCTGTATCTCAAAATGAATGAACCAAATGGGTTGTGTTTTGGGCCTGTGGGACACCGAAAAAATCCTGTGAAGATTCCGTCTCCCTGTTGGGTCCAGGTGAACCATTCTCTGGGCAACAAAACATCTTGTAGTTTCTTTTGATTTTCTGCTCTTCGACTATAACTGCGGTATGGTTGGATTTTGTTTCGTTTTGGCTTCTACTGATTCAAACCCAGTATTTAGCTTTTGCTGCATTCTGAAGGGCAAGGACCTGTTAACCTCAGTCACTTAGGGCTGCTTTTACAAAGCTGCGGCAGAGCCTTCACACGCGGAATAGCGCATGCTAGCTGCTACCGCCTCCTTTTGAGCAGGCAGTAGATTTCTGGCTAGCTTGCGCTAATCCGGTGCATGCGTTAAAAACACTAGTGCACCTTTGTAAAAGGAGCCCTTAGTAAAATGTGTTAATTTCAATAACAAGAGATTGTATAATTGTACAATTAAAATATTATAAAAAAAGCAAAATGTTAAATTAAAATATCAAGAAAACATCAAATACAGTCAGCAATATGTTAAGAACAGACCGTGCTCCTCACATCCTTTTGTGGGTGTACCCAGGATCCAAACTAAGGGGGTGCAAACGATGTTAGACTGAGAACTACACTGGGATTGGACTCGAGCTTGAATACATGGCTTTAAGCCAGTGGTCTCCAACTCAAACCCTTTGCAGGGCCACATTTTGGCTTTGTAGGTACTTGGAGGGCCTCAGAAAAAATAGTTAATGTCTTATTAAAGAAATGACAATTTTGCAGGAGGTAAAACTCTTTATAGTTTATAAGCCTTTTTTTTGGCTAAGTCTTAATAATAATATTGTCATTTATAGCTAAAGAGACATTTGATCAAGAAACTTTTATTTTACTTTTGTGATTATGATAAACATACTGAGGGACGTGAGTTTGAGACCACTGGTTTAAGCTAAGTAAGCAAACTTTTGTTCAAGGTTTGACTGAATAGCATCTTCTGAAATAAATTGTAATTTTCATCTGGTGTCTAACAACGTTTTATTATTTCCAGTGACAAATGCCTTACTCATCTTCCCAAATCGTCACAACATCCCTCGCCAGTGTCATTACTACATAATGTGGCTTGATCTAGAGTGGTAGAAGAAGTGCCTGTTTTTCTTCTTCACTCTCGCTTTCACTCTGCTTTTTTCTATTTTCTTCCTCTTCATTCCTGAATTATAAAACAACAAAATTAATTATCCATTTGAGTCCAGTCAACTGATAGAAACTTACTTTATTCATTTCAATTAGGCCTAAACAAAATCTAATATGTTTCAACGCTATCTAAAAATGTTGTTACAGTCACAAGATTTATAAACTTACCTCCCAAAAATTTCCTTCTATCCATCGTTTCACTTACAGCGCCCAAACTGCTGTAAGTCCGTTTTAGATCAACTGACTGAAGACTGAAATTGAATAACAGAAGCACACAGCACTAATTTTATATAAGTTTCCAGAGTTTAGAAGCATCCATGTTCTCTTACCCCACCCCACTTCCTCTATCGCTTGCATCTCTTCCTCTTCTTCCTCCCCCACTTATGGGTCCAGCATTCGTCTCCTCCCCTCCCTTCCCTTTCACCCTATGGGTCCACCATATATGTCCCTTTCTCCCCCCTCCCCTC
Organism: Geotrypetes seraphini; assembly: GCF_902459505.1. Taxonomy (NCBI): domain Eukaryota; kingdom Metazoa; phylum Chordata; class Amphibia; order Gymnophiona; family Dermophiidae; genus Geotrypetes; species Geotrypetes seraphini. The sequence continues at coordinate 180,728,017 of NC_047092.1, read as the reverse complement.
CCAATTGCAGTTCATCATCTGTCCCCTCCCCCCCGGTGGCATTTTCCAGCCATCCTGCTCCTGATCTGACAACCCCCTCATTCCCTCGTGCAGGTCTGGCCTCTGATCAACCCTCACCCCTTGTGGAGCTGGTATTTCTTACCCGCGAGTCCTCCCAAAGCAACAGCGGTGGCCAGCCAGCAGAGGAAGTGACGTGGCAGAAGAAAGGGGCTGGCTGCAAGCATTTTAGCATTGCATTCATTTTCAGTCGGGTAGGCGGGGTTCAACTGCACCTCGCTGGCTGTGCCCATTCATCCTTTACAATTTTGTTCCCAACTCACCAAACAGACATTTCTTTAAATCTTCTGAAATTGCAAATGGCCCAGCAATGTTTTTATTTCTTGTGGACCTAGAATAGAAGATGCCTAAGATCTCTTTCATTCATACTCTTTCAGACCCAGTATTACCAGACCTTAATTCTCAAGGTGGAATATGTTTTCTTAGTTTGATTTCCTAGGAGGAGAGCTCATGGCGAAACCATTTAAGCTTTCATGAGTTCTCGGATGTTGTGTAAAAACATTTCCAGCTGTGGTATATTTTAGGGATTTTACTGAAAAGGTGTAATGAGAGAAAACAAAAGGTTTATAAAGCTCGGTTATGAATTTCATGTTCTGTAATTTTCTCTTTTAGCAACGCGTTTTAACCTTGAAACTGAATGGAAGAACAACTTTCCACGACTCAGAGAGCTCGACAGGGTAAAATTTCTGTTAAATGTTTTTCTTTTTAAAATTGTATGTAGAAAATTAGTCACCCAGGACTAGTCCTCAAAGCAAAACCTGGTAATCATGTGGAAAATAGCATGAAAATCAGTTGTATATTGTAATTGTCCATGGAAGGAGCATTTCAGACCAAAGGTTTAACTCCTGGAGAAAGGAAGATGCATTGCTAGATAGAATGGCTTCTGCATGCATGGAAAATAGTCTCTCAGGGGAGATAGTGCGGGTAAAAAATAAATGTATCCCGAGAGCTTGTCTCGACGGGCGTAAGGTAACACGGGGCTGCCCACGTGTCACCTGTTGAGACAAGGTGGCAGTGGAGGGGCAGTGTTGGGAGGGCTGTAGGTAGAGAGGATTGGGCAGGGGATTTTTCCCGCTGGAAGGCAGTGGGTGGATTGGTGGAAGGAGGTGATGGATGGCCTGGGGACGAGGTTTTAAAGCCGGGACCTTGGAGGGTCCTCCAGGGCGGCTTTTTCCCACCCGCCTGCCCGTGTTGTGGACTGGTGCTGGTAGCTTGGGAGGGCGGGTTTCCCGAGCTACTGGGTGCTGGAGCTCATCCGGCGATAAGTGGGAGGCCGTGCCTTGGGGTCAGGTGACCCGGTTAAAGGGGCATGTGGCCATGCCATCCCTCACACTCTTGCTGATGTGGCGGGGTTGGGGGCAATATGTTGCTTTGTACACCTGGTAGCTTGGGAGGAGCTTGGTGATGTTGTTAATTGATGCTTAATATATGCAATGTTATGTTATTTGGTTATTATTATTGATCAATTAATAGAGCTGTGGCTATTTTTCCATATCTGAGTGTGTGTTGAATTCTTAGATAGAAGGGCAATGGGTGAAGGGTGCGGGTGGTTGAAAGGCGACAACCGGGACTATCCAGATCCCGCTGTTACTGCATATCTCTGAGCGTCTGCTTCTCAGTTTGCATATAGCAGCAGGATGTTCAATTCATGAGATGTCATCTGCCAAGCGTAGTTTTTCATTTTATTTCCTTTTCCTTAGAATGAACTGTTTGAAAAAGCTAAGAATGAAATCCTGGATGAAGTTATAAGCTTGAGCCAGGTTACATCAAAGCACTGGTAATTAATTACCCATCGTCTAGTGTTCCCTTCGTAGTCTGATACATTGTATCAGCACAAAGGATGCTATATGTCAGTGTTTCTGCCTCATAGCTCATGTGCTGTTGCAAATTTAAAGTCTCCAGGTTAAGAATGAGTTATGTTTTTAAAGCTGTGCTTAAGTCGGATTTGTATGTAAGTCAGAACTTGTAGATTTTAAGATTCTGCTCCCAGCTGACAAAAGGGCCAACTGTCCCTAGTACCAGTGTTCCCTTTAAGGTTCTGCATGCACAACCACACACTGCTCTTTATGTGGCCCTGCATCATTGCTGAATCTGCTGCAAGAGAGGTGGAGGTGGAGTCTAGGCCACTGGAAAGACCGTTCAGTGAACTCAAATGAAGCTGCAACTGCGTTCTTAAGTAGCAACATTCCAGAGCTGAGATTGTGATGTCATAATGCCTCATTCATAAGAACATAAGAACATAAGCAGTGCCTCCGCCGGGTCAGACCACAGGTCCATCCTGCCCAGCAGTCCGCTCCCGCGGCGGCCCAAACAGGTCAAGACCTGTCTGAATCCCCAGAGGGGGTCCCCTTGCCACCCTGGTTTCCCATTTAAGTCCTAGCTTCCCATCGAAGTCCTAACCCTCCAGTCTTGCACATGCACGACCTGGTTGGGTTTCTATACTTATTACCTGGTTAGCTTTCTATACCTGTGATACATCCCAGCACCTCTCTCAGTATCCCACGATCCCTTTATCCCTCAGGAATCCGTCCAATCCCTGTTTGAATCCTTGTACCGTACTCTGCCTGATCACTTCCTCCGGTAGCGCATTCCAAGTGTCCACGACCCTTTGGGTGAAAAAAAAAAACTTCCTTGCATTTGTTTTGAACCTATCTCCCTTCAGTTTCTCCGAATGCCCCCTCGTACCTGTTGTCCCCTTCAGTCTGAAGAATCTGTCCCTATCCACCCTCTCCATGCCCCTCATGATCTTGAAGATCTCCATCATATCTCCCCTGAGCCTCCTTTTTTCCAGAGAGAAGAGCCCCAGCCTATCCAACCTCTCGGCGTATGGGCAGTGTTCCAGCCCTCTTACCAGTTTGGTTGCTCTCCTTTGGACTCTCTCAAGTACCGCCATGTCCTTCTTGAGGCACGGCGACCAATATTGAACGCAGTATTCCAGATGTGGACGCACCATCGCTCGATACAATGGCATGATGACTTCCCGCGTCCTGGTTGTTATGCCCCTCTTTATGATGCCCAGCATCCTGTTGGCTTTTTTTGAGGCTGCTGCGCACTGTGCAGATGGCTTCAGTGATGCATCCACCAGCACACCCAAGTCCCTCTCAAGACCGCTGTCTCCCAACAATGCCCCCCCCCAATTTGTAGTTGAACAACGGATTCTTTTTCCCTATATGCATGACCTTACATTTTTCCACGTTAAAGCGCATTTGCCATTTGTTTGCCCAGTCTTCCAGCTTGTCCAGGTCCCTTTGCAGGTCCTCACACTCCTCCCTGGACCTAACTCTGCCGCACAGTTTGGTATCGTCTGCAAATTTTATAACCTCGCACTTTGCCTCCTTTTCTAGGTCATTGATGAATATGTTGAAGAGTAACGGCCCCAGAACCGATCCCTGTGGCACACCGCTCGTGACTCCCCGCCAGTCAAATATTGGCCCTTTACTCCGACCCTCTGCAGTCTACCCGACAACCAGTGCTTGATCCATCTGTGCACATCCCCTCCCACCCCGTGGTTCCACAGCTTCCTAAGCAGCCTTTCATGTGGCACCTTGTCGAAAGCCTTTTGAAAATCGAGGTAAATGATGTCTATGGGTTCCCCATTGTCCACCCAACTGCTTATTCCCTCAAAGAAGTACAGAAGGTTTGTTAGGCATGACCTTCCCTTACAGAATCCGTGCTGGCTTGTTCTCAGTAGGCCATTTCTCTCGATGTGCTCGCAAATGCCGTCCTTGATCATAGCTTCCACCATTTTCCCTATTATTGAAGTCAGGCTCACCGGCCTGTAGTTCCCGGGGTCACCCCTCGATCCCTTTTTGAAGATGGGTGTGACATTTGCCAATTTCCAGTCCTCTGGTACCTCTCCAGTTTTCAAGGATAGGTTGCAAACATGTTGGATTGTGCCCGCTATTTCTTGTCTTAGTTCCTTCAGAACCCTTGGGTGGATCACGTCTGGGCCCGGTGATTTGCCGCATTTTTACCTGTCTATCTGTTTGAGGACATCCTCCTTACTTACCTCTATGTGCTCCAATTTTTCAGCCTGTTCCCCACTCATGAGCTCCTCTGAGTCCGGTATATTAGATGTGTCTTCTCTCGTGAAAACCGACGAGAAGAACGTGTTCAACCTCTCAGCTACCTCTTTATCCTCCTTAATCACTCCCTTCCTATCCCCATCGTCCAACGGCCCCACCTCCTCTCTCGCTGGTCGCTTCCCCTTAATGTAACTGAAGAATGCCTTGAAGTTTTTCGCCTCCCTGGCCAGCCCCTCTTCGTATTTCCCTTTTGCTTTTCTAACCTCTCGGTGGCATTCCTTTTGGCATTTCCTGTGCGCCTGGTGATTTTACTCCATTGGGTCCTTTTTCCATCTCCGGAAGGATACTTTTTTGTCATTTATTGCCCTCTTTACTTCTGTTGACATCCAAACCGGGTCCTTTGACCGCTTGTTCTTGCAGCCTTTCCTGAAACTGGGGACGTACATTCTTTGTGCTTCCTGCAAGGTGTCCCTGAATAGGGTCCAGGCGCTTCCTACAGTCTCCATCCTAAAGATGTTTCTGAGCTTCCTCCCCACCATTTTCCTCATAGCAACATAGTTCCCTTTACTGAAGTTGAGCGCAGTTGTTGCGGTCCTCCTTACTATGGGTGTCCCCCTTTCTAATGTGAATCTGATTGTGTTGTGGTCACTTGCCTAGTGGTCCTCCCACTTCTACCTCTCTTGCAGGCCCCCCTAATCCGTTTAGGATGAGGTCAAGAGTAGCACCCCCTCGCGTCGGTTCCCTGACTAGTTGCTCCATGAAGCAGTCCCTCACAGCTTCTACAAATCCTGTTTCGCTAGTGCAGTTGGAGTGACCCGTACTCCAGTCTATCCCCAGGTAGTTGAAGTCCCCCATCACTGTTACACTTCCAGTCCCGCATTCCTGTCTCAGTTCAGTTTCCAAGTCGTGTCCGACTCCTTCTGGCGTACCAGGTGGGCGATAGTACAACCCCAGTTTTATGCCTGCACCCTTGTTTCCCGGCAATTTGATCCATAGTGATTCCAGCCCCTCTGCCTTCGTTGCCATATCCATCCCGACCGAGTAGATAGAGTCCTTTACATATATTGCTATGCCTCCCCCCTTTTTGTGGGTTCTGTCCCTCCTGTAGAGCTTGTACCCCGGCAGCGCCACATCCCATTGATTCTCCTCTGTCCACCATGTTTCTGTAATTCCAATTATATCCAGGTCCTACCCCTTGGCCATGACCTCTAGTTCACCCATCTTGGCCATGAGGCTTCTTGCATTTGCGTATAAGCACCGCAGGTCCCGTCGTTTTTCCTCCATCTCCGCATTTACCTGGGCCGCCTCCCCTTGAATTATGGGCAGTTCTCCTGTTTCCTGTGCTTCTGCTTTGCCATCAGCCTTTACCCTCGTAGCTTTCGGCTTCCCCACTTTCCCGCCACCCCACTTCCCTGCTTTTCCTCTGGGTTTTCTAGCCCTACCTGCCCCCTCTTGGGCTATCATCCCTTGAGCCTCAGTTTGATCCCCTTCGCCTTATGGCACCCCTATATTGCCCTCAGCTTTCGCCCTCATGCCACCCAGTCCCCCTGTGTCTCCATGCCCCTTAGTCTCCTCCCAGCAAGCTCCCTTTACCTGATGTTTCCCTCGCTGTCTGATCATAAGATCCACCGGTCTCTCTACTTCCTCCTTGCAGTCATCCCGTTCAGCATCTGTTCTGGATACCGTTGTCCGAAGCGTCAACATCAGATCAGCTGTCGGCTTTCCCCCTCTCCTCAGTTTAAAGCCCTCTCGATCTCCTTTCTCACATTGGCTGCCAGTAGTCTAGTTCCCGCTGTGCTCAGGTGCAGGCCGTCCCGCCGGTAGAGTTTACTCTTTCCCCAGAAGGACGTCCAGTTCCTCACAAAGTGGAAGCCCTCCTCCTGGCACCATCTCCTCAACCATGCATTCACAGCCTGGAGGTCTGCTTGTCTCTTTGCATCTGCTCTCGGTACAGGCAGGATCTCTGAGAATGCAATCCTCCGGGTACTCCGCTTCAGCTTTCGTCCCAGGACCCTGAACTGGTCAGTCAGTGTGGCCATGCTGAAGTTCCTCCGGCTCACATAATTCGTTCCGACGTGGATTATCACCGCAGTCTCCTCTGTCTCTGCTCCGTCCAGGATCCGCTCGATCCTATCAGTGATGTCTCGTGTCTTGGCCCCTGGGAGACAAGTCACTAGCCGGTCCTCCCTTCCTTCAGCTACGTGACTATCTACCTCTCTCAAGATCGAGTCTCCCACCACAATAGCAGACTTCCCTTTCCTCAGCAACCTCCTCTGTCTCAGGTCCGTGTCCTTGGTGTAGTGCGGCGTCTCTCCCTCGGGGTCCCGGTGAGCCACGGTCTCCTTCTCTTGCGTGGTTCCTCCGCTAGGTCCTTCCCTGGTTTCGCCTTGTGGATCCTGGGTCTCGTCTGCCGACATCCGTCTGTGCAGCTGCTGGTCCTGGTCCTCCACCTTCCTATAGGCCTCATCGATGAATCTCTCGAGGTCCCTCACCTGGTCCACAATGGGGCCTGCTCCGTCTGTGTCCTTGGTTGACCAGCTCGTCTCCTCTGTGGTGCGCAGTCCCTCCAGTTCCTGGACCCTGGCCCTCAAACTGCTGACCTCCATCCTCAGGCTTTCCAGTTCCTGACACCGACTGCATATGTACTCCCGCCTTCCCAAGGGGAGGTAGTCGTACATATTGCACTCTGTGCAGTATACCGGAAAGTACCTCTGAGATCCTGGGTCCTCCAACGCTCTCGTGAAGTGCTGATGTGCTCCTGCTGTGGGTAAGAGAGAGAGAAAAGAGAAAAAGAGAAAAAGAAAAAAGAAGAGAAAAGAAGTGAATTACTTGGCGTTTCTGGCTCCCTCGCAAGGCTCCTTTGCAAAGGCGCTCTCGCTAAGGCAAGCGCCTTTGCCGCTCGCCTTCGCCGCGCGCCGAACGGCTGCGCGCCGTTGGCTCCTCCCCTTTTATGGGGGGAGTTAGTCTGGTGACGTCAGGGGGTAGGCGGAGCTAACTCTCGCCTCTTCCCCTCTCCGTGTACCGTCTGCCTCTCTCCCGGTCTGCTCCGCTACTCAGTTCCTCTCTCCGCTCCACTCGCCGCCCTCTCTGTCCTCTCTCCGCTTCACTGCCTCCTCCGCTCTGCCTCCACTCTCTCCTCCGCTGCCTGCTCCCTCCTCTCTCGCCCTGCTAGCCCTCTCTCCGGTTCGTTCTCCTCCCTGCACCGGCCTCGCTCTCTCCTCCGCTCTGCCCTCTGCTAGCGCTCTCCTCTAGCCGCACGTAGCCACGTGCTTACCAGGCTCAGCTCGCCCTGCAACTCCTTGGCTGGCCCAGCGCTGTGCCACCAATGCCTAAGAGCCAACCTCAGCAGTGATGTCACAATGGCTTGATTATTTCTATACAGGCAGTCCCCAAGTTAAGAACGAGTAACGTTTTTAAGTCAGATTTGTATGTAAGTCAGAACTTGTAGATTTTAAGATTCTGCTCCCAGCTGACAAAAGGGCCAACCATCCCTCTAAGGTTCAGTAGGCACAACCACACATTGTTCTTAATGTGGCCCTGCATCATTGCTGAATCTGCTAAAGGAGAACGTAAGAGTCTCTGCCACTGGAAAGACTGCTCAGTGACTTCAAATGAAGCCACAACTGGTTCGGCTGGTTTAGTTGGCGAACTGTGGGGCGTTGCTGGAAAGTTCTTGTTCTAATCCGTATCCAACAGTGTGTTCAGGTCCAATTCGGACCTTTTCCTTTGTTTTCTCCATGTGAGTGTGTAGTTCAGCCTAGTTGGTTTCATCAGACTGATTGTAGATGGGACTGCACAGCCCACTTGTATTGTAGCCAAAAGTCAATATCTCAGAGGACCGTAAACCCTTCCATTCTGTGCCGGTCTGGAAGGGACTAAAAGAAAGAAAATGAGCAGGTAAGAACATAATTTATTTTTAACATTTTGCCCTTCAATTTCAGGGAAGAGATCCTTCAGAAAATGTTGTGGGATAGAGTGTCCACTCATGTGATTGAGAACATCTATCTGCCAGCGGCACAGACTGCAAACTCAGGCACATTTAACACTACTGTGGATATTCGGCTCAAACAGTGGACTGACAAGCAGCTGCCACATAAGGCTGTTGAGGTGGGGGGAACAATAAATTTAAAGCCTTTCCTTTTCCCTGTCAAATGGTTACATAAGAAAAGCCTTAATGGGTCAGACCAATGGTCCATCAAGCCCAGTAGCCCGTTCTCACTTTGGCCAATCCAGGTCCCTAGTACCTGGCCAAATCCGATCCAGGGCAAGCAGTGGCTTCCCCCATGTCTTTCTCAATAACAGACTATGGACTTTTCCTCCGGGAAATTGTCTGAACCTTTTTAAAACCAGCTACATTATCCGCTCTTACCACAACCTCTGGCAATGCGTTCCAGAGCTCTTAACTATTCTCTGGGTGAAAAAAATTTCCTCCTGTTGTTTTAAAAGTATTTCCCTGGTTAGGCGTAATTATTCCACGTGCTCTATCCTACTACTCTTTCAGAAAACTGGTGAAGACCTATCTGTTTGATAAATTTGTCACTTGATATCTTTTGTTCCCCTTTGTATTTCTTTGACTTTTGTATTTTTACTGATTGTTCAGTTTTCTTTTTTGTGAACCGCCTAGAACTGCGAGGTATGGTGGTATACAAGAATAAAGTTGTTATTATTATTATTAATTTCATCGTGTCCCTCAGTCTTTGTAATTTTTGACAGAGTGAAAAATCGATCCACTTGTACCCGTTCTACTCCATTCAGGATTTTGTAGACTTCAATCTTATCTCCCCTCAGCCGTCTCTTTTCCAAGCTGAAGAGTCCTAATCTTTTTAGTCTTTCCTCATACAAGAGCAGTTCCATCCCCTGAACTGGTAGTGGTTTTCAAGGGTGATGATGTGGAGGAACTGAAGGAAATCTCAGCAGACCTGGAAGATGTTCCAAGCCAAATCGACAAGCCAAAAAGTGATAAATCACCTGGACCAGATGGTATACATTCCAGGGTACTAAAATTGCTTACCAGACAGCTATTTTATGATGTTAAGAAGTGTTATGAAGCACATTCTGTGCAATGAATAATAAGTTAGCATGCAGTGTGTACTGGGAGCTGGGCTTCCTGGGTTTTGTGTTTGCACCTGACCAACTGTATATTTAATCTTTAGAATTACCAGATAAACTCCCTGTTCATAGAAAAAGGCAGAGCCAGTCTTGTTTTTTATCCCGTGTGATCATGAACTTGTAACACAGAGTAAGAGGGCAGATAAGAATTCTTAAATCTACCCACACTGCCCATTTTAGTTCCTGGTGCCTTTCTTCTACTTTGCTCTTGAGTCTCCACCTCTTCTCCCCACCCCCACAAAGCCTCATACCATGACTTTTCTTTCCAAACTTTTTCTGCTGAAAAAGGTTTGCTTCTTGCATTGTAAGTACTTTTGAGGTCTTTGAATGTTCGGTATCACGGTAGTTCTGTGTCTTAAGAAGCTCAACTGGAAGCTTATGCCCTCATTGAGTAAAACCAGGACTGACTCAGCTTCTTGCCGCAGACATGGAGACATATAATAACTTTAATGCCTTCTGTTATAAGAAGACCCTTGACGTGCTGGTGTACTCCTGTGCCTTTAAGTATAAAAATCAAGGGACCCTTGATGCAATTACATGGGAATACTTTTAAAACAGATAGGAGAAAATATTTTTTTACTCAAAGAATAGTTAAGGTCTGGAACTCGTTGCCAGCGGATGTGGTTACAGCGGTTAGCATGACTGGTTTTAAAAAAGGGTTGGACAAGTTCAAGGAGAAAAAGTCCATAGTTTGCTGTTGAGACAGACAAGCCACTGCTTGCCCTGGATCGGTAGTATGGAATGTTGCTATTCTTTGGGGATTCCTCTTCTATTTGGGTTTTTGGCAGGTACTTATGACCTGGACTGGCCACTATTGGAAATAGGAAACTGAGCTAGATGGACCATTGGTCTGACCCAGTTTGGCTGTTCTTGTGTTCTTATCTAGTGGCACTAGCCAGATAATACTGCTGAATATTTCCTCTGACCACCTTAGCACTGTCTGGACAATGCTGGAGCAGTCCACGAGCAAATCTGTAGGGTTCTAACTTATCTGAAGTTGGAGCAGAAAAATGTCAATTCTAACTTTTTCTAGATATTGCTGTGAACTAGATAACACTGCTGGTCAGTGCTGATTCTCAGATACCTAGTGCTGACTAGTATCCAAATACCAGTATTAAATATGCCAGCTGGAATTTTTGAATAGTGATTGCCATGGGTTCCTGGAGACCAGGAATCAGATTATCCTATATAATAAAAGGTTAGTGGCACATGCGCTTTTAAAAAAGCGTGATTACTGCGGCCGTGGTGTGTGATCCGTGGCCGTGTTCCATTTTAGAACCCGGCCAGTGATCACTCTGGCCACTCCCCTCCTCCCGCCCTCACCAACCCGAAGAAAACTGGACCATACCTCCCGCCCTCGCTCACCGGTGCTGTCGCTGCCGCTGATCCTCCTCTTCGGGGCAGCCTGCGATCGTGGCAGGCTTTGGCGGGCCTCGCGGGCCGCTTTCCGGCCTCGGTGGCACGTTCCCTCTGACGCACGGGATCGCGTCGGGGGGGGGAGGGGAGCGTGCTTCCGGGTTGGGGAGCGGCCTGCGAAGTTCGCTGGGGCCGGCCACCACGATCGCGGCCTGCTTTGAAGAGGAGCAGGCCGGAAGACGCTGGGATGGAGGGAGGGTAAGCAGGGGGATTAATTCAGGGGGCCAGAGGGAAAGGGGCCATGGAGAGATAGGGAGAGGGAAAGGGGGCTGCTTTGGGAGGGAGGTGTGCTGGGGACAGACAGTTTTACTCTGGGGGGGAGACAGAAGGGGCCATGGAGAGATAGGGAGAAGGAAAGGGGGCTGCTTTGGGGGAGGGGTGTGCTGGGGGAAGACAGAAGGGGCCATGGAGAGATAGGGAGAGAGAAAAGGGGCTGCTTTGGGTGGGAGGTGTGTGCTGGGGGCAGACAGCTTTGCTCGGGGGGGGGTGGGGGGGAGACAGAAGGACACAGACAGCGTCCAAGGAGAGAGAGATAAAGAAACAGATAGACAGACACTCTATTCTAGCACCCATTAATGTAACGGGCTTAAAGACTAGTAGTGTATATAATAATTTTTCATGCGTGTCTAGTGAGTACAATGCTTTGTCTCTGGTTGGGATTTCTGCTCAGCGTCCAGTGCACGTTGGAGGATTCCACTCTTAATACTTTTTGCTGGTTTCTTTTCAGCATGGTGGACAGGCATCTTATCTTTTTTTTTTTTTAATTTATCAAATTTTTTCATAATTATCATTTTCACAAATAATAATAAAGAAAGGAAAATTACAAACAAAAGCATAAACACTTCAAAAACATCTCACTGACTCCTCAAGTCCACATAATTGGAAGAAAACATCCTGATAAACTAAACGATACAGTCAATATAATCCTTGATCAAAAATCAAACATTAATGGTGCTTAATACATTTGAACTCCAAATATTAATTCATGTGATGTCTAACTAACTTCATTAAGTTGTAAAAATTGTTCCAACTGAATTGAGTCCCAGTATACATATTCACTATCTTTAAATTTAATTAAGCATTTACATGGAAATTTTAAATAAAATGTGGCCCCCAAAGCCAACACTCTTGATTTCAAAGCTAAAAAAAGCTTTCCTTCTCAATTGAGTGGCTTGGGCCACATCTGGAAACATCAATACATGATCTCCACAAAATTTCATTTGCTTATTGCCATCTTATCTAATGGACTTTTTTTTCTCTGGATGCCTCTCTAGGTGGCCTGGGACACGCTTCAGGAAGAATTTTCCCGTTTTATGACCGAACCAAAAGGCAAAGAACATGATGACATTTTTGACAGGTTAAAGGAAGCGGTGAAAGAGGAAAGCATCAAACGTCACAAATGGAACGAGCAATCCGAAGACAGCCTGGTAGAGTATTATGGGTCTCCGGGCTAAGGGCCTCCTTTTACCAAGGTGCGCTAGGGCGTTTTTAGCGCATGCAGGAAATTACCGCGTGCTGCGCGTCTAGAACTAACGCCTGCTCAATGCTGGCGTTAAGGTCTAGCGCGTGCGGCAGTGTAGCACGCGCTATTCCGTGCGCTAAAGCCCTAACGCGGCTTAGTAAAAGGAGCCCTAAGTCTTTTAGCAAGTTAAATTGCTTTGAACTAAATGCAGTGAGAACAGTTTATTTATTTTCATTTTTCTCTAGCAAATAATCTCTCATAGCACTTCCAGCTTCTAAAGCTGACTAAAGGTTTTCTTTCCTGCTGTTGCAGCGAGTAATCCAACACAATGCTTTAGAAGATCGTTCTATATCTGACAAACAGCAGTGGGATGCTGCCATTCAGTTCATGGAAGAGACTCTTCAAAGTCGCCTTAATGATAGTAAGTCATATACAAGTTCTCAGCGCAAAGAATACTCAACCCAAAAAAATCCTCGTTCACTGGACACTCGTAATGAAACACCAGAACAAAAAAAAGACCAGTATATCAGCCAACTCTTAGAATTTTTTTTTACATTTTTGGAAACAACCCTTGGAACAATGTTTTACCAGTGTCATCTACTTGGGGTGACTCGGAAAGCTGTCTTTCACAAAGTTCCTTTAAGCACCATGCTTTTTCAAGTGCTCACTTACGCTCCTTTTGGGGGGGGGGAGATTCTATAAATGACTCCTAAAAGGCATTAATTCCATGCCCAAATATTGGCATTGAAGCACGTTCCAACGAATGTAAGGTGCCGAAACGGGGGCTGAAACAGCAGATTGGCGTGAAAAATACACTTTCGCGCTCAGTTATATTACAGTGGTTGTGTGTGATAATTCTGTTCCGTTTCTGGTTTTATGGAGCATAACTTTGATCGTTCATTTTTAGTTAAGCGGTATACAAAGCGTTTTAATAACTGCAGATGGGGTGTTCCATGGGAGGGGCATGGGCAGGTCAGGAGCTTTCCAGAAAATAGTGTGCCCAACTTGCACACCAGGATTTACATCTGGTGTCACTTGGAGTAAGTCCTCGCACCCAACGTTGGACATGGAATTCAATGCTCACAGCTGTTTTATAAAGAACACTCATCCCAGAGCTTTCTATAGCACTATTTACTAAATCTGTCCCTATACAGGAAAACCTTGGATTGCAAGTAACTTGGTTTTCAAGTGTTTTGCAAGACAAGCAAAACATTTAATTAAATTTTAACTTGATATACAAGCAATGTCTTGCAATACAAGTACATACAGTATACAAACATCACAACTGAGCTGATGGTTCTTCTCTCTCTGACGCTGCGGGAGTGTAGTGACTGTTCTAAACCAGTGTTCTTCAACCTTTTGACACCTATGGACTGGCGGAAATAAAATAATTATTTTGTGGACCGGCAGTGTTATCTACGGGCAGATCCACGGTGAGATCAACGCGGCGTTTTTGGGCCAGTTCCCTGAGTGCTGTGGGAAGCAGCTCCTCGCACGCGTTCCGCACCTCATCTGGAAGCCTTCTCTCTGACGTTGCGACGTCAGAGAGAAGGCTTCTGGTTTAGGCGCAGGACGCGCGTAGGAGCCTTTTTCCACAGCTTTGTGCACTGCAGCACTCAGGGAGCTGGCCCAAAGACGCCGCGTTGATCGCACCATGGACCGTCGGCTGAAGAACACTGTCATCAACCCGACGGACGTGTCGGCCCTGCGGACTGGCACCAGTCCACGGACCAGTGGTTGAAGAACACTGTTCTAAACGAGCGAGGTCTTGCAATACAAGTACGTATAGTATTTTGTATTAAAGTTTTTGGGTTGTAGAACGAATCGTCTGAGTTTCCATTATTTCCTTTGAGGAAATTCGCTTTCATATACAATTTCTTTGGATTACAAGCATGCTTCTGAAACGAATTATGCTTGCAAACCAAGGTGTTACTGTATATTTAAATATAAATGTACATTTGTAAAATTTATAACAGGTTTTGTTTTTTTTTTTAATTCTTTATTCAGTTTTAACTCTTGCAACAAGTGTACAAAATTCAATCAGATAATTCATACAGATCACTTGACATTCTAACAATTATTGTCAAATGCATATAAAAAAGACCCCTCCCCCACCCATCCCATTCATCAGGAATAAACCCATTAAATCCCATAACATACCTCCCCATCCCCACATTAAATATAGTCCTATGTAATAAAAAGGTGTCCAAGGTGTCTAATCATTAGATATGCAATCAATGGCCCCAAATCTTTTTGAAACTATTATAATTTCCTTGAATTCCACCAAAAGGTATAATTAAGTTTAGTATAGTCCTTCCAATTTCCAGTAATATGTTGAATGGCAACCCCCGTCAAATGAAGAGTTGCTTGTCTGCTCTTAAGAAACTTGGGTGCAATCAGTGAATAGTGATGTTGTTGTCCTTCAGCATTTATGTTATTTAGTGGAATCTCTGAAAAGTATGTTTGACTGGAAGTTGACCCTGGAGATCTACAGATGAGACAAAAAACCAAAACAAATGACTGAGGAAGCCAATGTTACTGATGTAGACATTTATTTGAATAAGAATGTCAATAAAACATCCACATCTTGATATAAAGAACCCAACACGGGCCATGTTTCGACCTAAGGGTCGTCTTCAGGGATCCAAGTGTGGTTTCCTCGTAAATATGTAGTTGTAAAAACCACAGCCAACCGTGGGTTAACATGTCCTCTGCATTACGGTTGGGCATGGTTTTTACAACTACATATTTACGAGGAAACCACACTTAAACCCCTGAAGAAGACCCTTAGGTCGAAACATGGCCTGTGTTGGGTTCTTTATATCAAGTTGTGGGTGTTTTATTGACATTCTTATTCAAATAAAAGTCTACATCAGTAACATTGGCTTCCACAGTTGTTTATTTTGACTGGAGTAGTCACCACCTGGGTCCCATGAAGCGGTTTCTATAATGAAGTCCCCAGAGTTGGGCGATTGCAAATACTAAAAGGAGAGGGGTAGCTGAGCAGTACCAGCTGTTTTGAAACAGTTAAACCTTCTTTGCTTGTTGCAGCCGAATCTGTTATTCATGGCATGGTGGGTCCGTCCTGGAGAGAGAGATGGCTTTACTGGTTGTCACGTAACTTGGAGCAGGTAAGGAAGACTGAAAAATCTGTAAAAGTAAAATCACAAGTGACCAGAAGGCAGGTAACAACTTCAGCATTGAGGTCCTGAAGTGAATGATGCAAGTGCGGCTCAATGCCGAAGCCCAGATAATTTTTTTAATGCCTATAGGAAGGCAGTAGTTATCCAAAGTTCTTTTTTAGTGAAGTCATGAAATCTGTGATATTGCTGTCTGATTTCCTCATACAGTGGGCATACCTCATATCTGAGACCGGCTTTTTAGACAACTTGCAAAAAGTTACTCCTGGCGGAATTCTGCGCACAATATTTCAAAATTCTGCAAAGTTTGTAGTGTTTTGCATAGAATTTGGCCTGAAAATCCTTCCTGCCTTATCCTCTCTCAGGTTCCAGCCTCCTCAGTTCCCTCTCTCACTCGAACTCCCATTCTGTTTCTCTCTAAATCCTACCCTTTTTTCACGTGCACCCTGAATCCCCTCTTTGGCCCCTACAGTCTGGCCTCTCTCTCCACTGGTTAAGAATCTCGTCCTCCCTTCCCACCCCATTTCTGGTCTTGGTCACTCTCTCTACCACCCCCAGCCTCCCCCTGTGGGTCCAACATCCATGTCCTCTTACCCTACTCACCATCTCTCTCGCTTGCATCCTGAATTCCTTCCCCACTCCCTATGGTCTGGCATCTCACACTCTCTCCCTCTCTCTACAATAAAGTATCTCTTCCTTCTCACCTCCTTTCTGGCCTGGGTTTCCTTCTCATCTCCTTTCCCCTATACTTAATGGTCCATCATCCATGTCCCCTTCACTCTCCTTCTCTTCCTGCTCAGGTTTAGCATTCAAGTCCCATCCTTCTCCCCACTTGAAGTCCAGCATCCATGTCCTCTCCTCTCTCCCCCCCCCTCCAAAAGGGCCATGTTCCTTCATTCCCTCCAAAATTATGGTCTAGCATCCATTCTCCCTCCTCTGCATGGGTCTGGCCTCTCTGACCGACCCCCACACTCCATGAGATCCCACATACCTGCAGGCCTCCAAGAACAGCAGTATCAGTGGTAGCCAGCCAGCAAATGCAGCATTGTGAACAGGCTGCTCGTGACCAGCCCTGTCGGGGTCTTCCCTCTGCCGCATCATCCATCTACATGAAGTGATGTGGCAGAAGGAAGGCCCCAGCAAGGCTGGCCGCAAGCTGCCTGTTCATAGTGCTGCTTCTGCCAGCTGACTGCCGCCACTGCTGCTTCTTTGGGAGGCTGTGTAGGTATGTTGGATCTCATGATGGGGGATCGGTTGGAGGGAGGGAGGCCAGACCACGGGGGAGGGAGAGGAGGGGACAGGAACAGGGGTAGAATGAAAGGTTTGCGCAGAATTCTGCACGAATGGGGAATTGTGCGCTGCACAGTTGCGCAGAATTCCGCCAGGAGTAAAAGAGTGAATTTGAAAGTCATTTTCTCAAGCAAAACAATGCTTTTATGAGGAAATGGACTATTAGAAATTACCCAATTGAAGTGTGAGTGTTGTTCCACAGTGGACATACCTTTTACTGGCATTAAGTGGAAGCATGCTCAGGGGGAGTCAGAGATTGCAGCAGTGCAAATAGTTCTGAATTTCCAAAACTACGTGTGATTTCAGCAAAAAAAATGGTACCTGCAGAAAAAGTTGGTGAAAGTGTTTGTACTTAGTTTTCCTCAAGCAGCTTTTAGAGGCTGAAAGTTTGGGCATACTTCTGAATGCAATATAATACAATGTGGTACTTATAATCTACTATTAAACATCTCAGCACATTACAAACTTAATACATTGAATAACAAGAGACATCCAGGATTTACATATTTTTAACTTATACTCCCCAAATTCAAATCATTTTAGATATTCTTCAAAAAATATTGCCTTGACTATCTTTCTAAATTGGAGATAATTCGTAATCCATCTCACTTTTAATGATTGATATTAGAAGTAAATATTTTCTTATATTTCATAAGAACATAAGAATTGTCGCTGCTGGGTCGACCAGTGGTCCCATCGTGCCCAGCAGTCCGCTCACGCGGCGGCTCTCTGGTCTAAGACCAGCACCCTAACTGAGACTAGCCCTACCAGCACACGTTCTTGTTCAACAGAAACTTGTCCAACTTTGTCTTGAATCCTTGGAGGGTGTTTTCCCCTATAACAGACTCCGGAAGAGCGTTCCAGCTTTCTACCACTCTCTGGGTGAAGAAGAACTTCCTTACGTTTGTACGGAATCTATCTCCTTTCAACTTTAGAGAGTGCTCTCTCGTTCTCTCTGCCTCAGCGAGGGTGAACAAACTGTTTATCTACTAAGTCTATTCCCTTCATTATCTTGAATGTCCCCTCTCAGTCTCCTCTTTTCAAGGGAGAAGAGGCCCAGTTTCTCTAATCTCTCACTGTACGGCAACTCCTTCAGCCCCTTAACCATTTTAGTCGCTCTTCTCTGGATCCTTTAACTGAGGGATAATTTAACTTTAGTCAATTCCTGCAATTTAAAAGATGATATCTTAAAAGACGAGACTACTAATTGAATCAAATAGGAAGGCACCCAACCATGATATATCTTAAACATTAAAATACTCACTTTAAATCTAATTCTGGCTTCTGTTGGTAGCCAGTATAAATATCTTAACAAAATCCGCAAATTAAAAGTGTCCGTGGACTTTGCAACAATGTGAGCATGTCAAGTTTGTCACATTGAATTGTGAAACCATAATTATTTTATTTTTCTTAAAGAACACTCGTAATGAGACAAAGAAAGAACTGGAGAAGATGATTAGGGTTAACGAAGACCATCCTGCTTACCTTGCAAATGACGAGGTTACAACTGTGCGGAAGAATCTTGAAGCCCGAGGAATAGAAGTGGATCCAGTTTTGGTGAGACAATCTCGGCCTGCCCTATATAGAACCATCCATTTGCATTTCTACATGATATGGAAAAGGAGTCTTTAAGCATCTAATTTTGAAAGGCAATTGCTTGGAGACTAGAAGCAGGCGCACATGAGCTCACTGCAATGTTATCTTTCTGTGAACATATTTGCTAGCTCGGACAAATAAAATCGACTGAGCAGATCTGAGCTTGTTTAGCATATGTTGCTTTTCTGCAGTGTATTGAGTAATTGTATTGCCCAGAGAACTAACCTTACTGTTTAGGGTCTAATAATGAGATTAGGTTGCTCAGTTTCTGCCTAGTTCATAATACAAGTTGATTCAATGTGTGTATACTGTATATTCTGTTATATATACTGTGAACTGAAAAAAAAAAAGGTTTTTTGTCGTATCTTCCACAGAACTCGGCCAATTCTTGTGTAATTTAGTGTCGTGCCCTGAATGAAGTTGATGTAAAATGTTGTAAATATTTCCCACTGCACCACAACACTACCTTGTGAAAATGAATTGTGAATTGAATAAAAACACATCAGAAAGTTTTATGACATATCTTACAGAAAAATGTAAAGTCAAAACGTAACCTTTCAATTAAACAGATGTTCAAAGTGCACTCCCTTTGCACCAAGGCATGCCCTCAGCCTTGGCCACCACTGATCTATGGACTTGTCAATGACGCTCTACTTCAGCTCAACCCAAACAGAGATGGGGCGCTGTTTAAGGTCTTCAATGTCAGATATCATCAGATAGATGTGTTCTGTATCAGCCCCCAGATCCGGTAGTCAACTGGGTTTAGGTCTGGTCAATTCACAGGCTAGATGTCTGGACCACTGAAGTCTGGGGTCTTCCAATGTAGCAGTTCTATGGTGTCTTTTGCCCGATGTATTGTGCATTGTCCTGTTGAAAGATAATGTAGTCTCTCAACTGCGACAAATCATTGACAACAGCTTCTATATTAAGAGGAGGTCCTGGTAGTAAGCGCCGTTGATCTTAACCCCAGGATTGATGAACTGTGAATCTGAGTTTTGAGACTGCGACCAAGACCATGACTGATTTGACTGAAGGTCAGTTGGGTCCCAAGGAGGCATTTGACATTAATCTCACGCTTCAGTGTGGGTTAATCAGTGAAACTACTGTAAATATCTTTTCAATGCTGTGCTCCAGGGACTTGGCCAAAACCTCTTTGCACCGTTTCAGGCACATGTCTTCATTGTGTAAAGCTATCTCTTGCTTTTTAAGACACTTTATGAGTTATCCTAAGCACAGTTGTCTGGCTTATTCCTGCTATTTAGTGAGTTTGGTGTGTTTGTGGCATGTCCTGGCTCAGTACAAGATCACTTACAATGTCAATGTGCTTTTGGGTGCGAATCGAGCGCGGTCGTCCGCTGCCTGGCTTACAATCCACAGTGCCCATTGCTCGGATCTTGCCTAGCAGCACTTCGAGGCCATTTTTATTCCAACCCTTCTGTGGGAACTCTTCAACAATCATCGACTGCTGTAATCTTTTAGCAGTACCAAGTTCTTTATCAGTATTTGGTCTTCTGCAGCGAAAACCATTTTGATATAGAGACTGTTTACAAATTATCTGCTTCTTTGCGTATCTCATAGCAACAATTCATTTTCACAAAGCAGTGCTGTGGCGCGGTGGGAAATATTTACATTTTACATCAACTTCTTTCAGGACACGATGCACTAAGTTTCATAAGAATCAGCTGAGTTCTGCGGAAGATACGACAAAAAACATTTTGGTGTTTTTTTAGTTCACTGTGTATATAATTTGTTAACATGCATTGAGGGATTTCTGTTTAAGCACAACTTTGAAGAGGTCTTCAGAAGACTTCATAGCCTAAAGCAAGATGGCTCTGATTGTAATTTTTTTATTTGTATTCTTTTTTTTTTTTTTTTTCCTTTTATGTAAGTCCAACACAATAAAGAATCCAGACACCTTGCTGGAAAGGCATGGGAGGAAAGCCTCCTCCGAGACTCTGTCCCCATAGCTCCTATCGTTGCTGTTTCTGGGCTTCAACTCCAGTTGGAAGTCACCAACTCTGGGGCTGTGATATTGAGAGCTTCACTGTTGGGGCCTTCCCCCATTATCATAAAATGCAAGAAGAGTCCTCACCCAGGGGCCCCTCTAAAACCTACTGAGTGTGCATTCATAAGTTGTTCTAATGATCCTGATTTCCCTCTGCCTTCCCTTATCCCGTTGCAGAGACTGTGCACAATGGATCCCAAGGCTTGAGCCTACCAGATACCAATCTGCGCATGTGTCTCAATATTATCAGAACACCATGAGTCTCTTACATTTGCAACTGTGACATGATGCCCCTTCAATAACCTCTCTCCCATTTGCTCCCAGCAGTTGGTTGTCTTTCTATTCTGTGCTTGTGTAGCCATAGATGTCACTTCTCAGTAGCTTTCTGCAGGGCGATCTTTAGTGAGATATGCTTGCAAGTAAAGCCAAAAGTATGATATAAATTTCACAATAAATCCTTACTGTGAAAAATCATCTATGACCCTCCCCACTCTTTTTTTAATTTCCTTCGTTTTCTTAAGATTAAAGACACGTGGCACCAAGTTTACCGGAGACAGTTCCTGAAGTCTGCTCTAAGCCATTGTAACCTCTGCCGAAGGGGCTTTTACTACTACCAAAGGCACTTTGTAGACTCCGAGGTAATTTTGTATTTTTTGTGTTGTTATTTTATTAACTGATACTATTTATTTTTATGTTTAGAACAAGAATTTGACGCTTTCATGCTTAACTCTGTCCAAGTGCTGTAACAGTACCCAAAATGTACACTAGATGGCAGTCATCTTTTATATATAGTAAAACCTTGGATTGCAAGTAACTTGAGGCTAGATTCATGAACCTGCCTGATCGGGCCCAATCAGGCCCAATCTGGGCAGGTCCGATGAATTCTCGAAACCCCCATCTGCCTGCCCGGATCGCTCGATAGCAATCCCAGTGCATGCGCAGACCATCTGTAGGTGGTCTGCGCATGCGCTGGACCTCTAGGACCGGCATAGATTTTTAATTTGTTTTATTTTTCAGGAGCTGGAAACTTTTAAGAGACTAGTTTTCACGCGCACTGACTCTCCTGCTCTCCCCAAGCCCTGCTCTTGCCACCCAGACTCTCCTGCTCTCTGCCTCCTTCCCTGCAGTGCGAGCCTGCAGATTTAAAGCTGGGCTGCACTGCGGCGTGCAACCCTGCTTTAAACCCGCGGGCTCGCACTGCAGTAAAGGCGACAGAGAGAGTCACACTTCCTGCCTTCTCTTTCTTTCCATATTGGTTAGAATTGGCTCCAAAGTAGAGCAGAGCAGGGAAAGGAGCCGCATGATTCCCCTGGTGTGTGAAACCTCTTCCTCCACAGCAAGATCAGGGCAGAGAGCGAAGCAATGGAGCAGGAGAGTCGGCAGAGACCTGTGCGAATGGTCCCAAGCAGTCGCTTCTATTCTTGATCAGCCAGCCAAATCAGTGTCCCAAATTTGTGTTGTGAATCGCGTCCCTGCCTACTTTGCATGCATTTCTCCTCATTTGCAAGCACAGATTCGAAGTGGATCGCTGGAGAGGTTAGTGAATGGGGCCCGAGAGAAATCTGGTTGCAGAGGGTTCGCAAACCGATCAGTACACAGTCGGTTTGCTTTGTGAATCTAGGGCTTGGTATGGAAGTGTTTTGCAAGACAAGCAAAACATTTTATTAAATTTTAACTTGATATACAAGCAAGGTCTTGCAATGCAGGTACATACAGTATTTTGTATTAAAGTTTTGGGGTTGTGGAGTTTCCATTATTTCTTATGGGGAAATTTGCTTTGATATATGAGTTTTTTTGGATTATAAGCATATTTTCGGAACGAATTATGCTCGCAAACCAAGGTTTTACTGTATTTAATTGGTCCTCTTTTTAATGTAGAATTGTGTTCCAGTATTTATCTGATATATGATTTTAACACAATTTTTTATCACAGGATTCAAATAATTACCATGTATATATCCGTCTTATAAATACTCAATCATAAATTAAGTGTAAAGTGTTCAGACCCTCAACCTCGGTGCTTTAATAGTGAAGATGAAACAGAGGTTGCCACCGGAACCATCACATCACTTTCCCTGTCCCATGGGAGTGTGTGGCACAGGGGTTAGAGCTACAGCCTCCGCACCCTGAGGCTATGGGGTCAAATCCCTGGCTGCTCCTTGTGACCCTGGGCAAGTCACTTAATCCCCTCATTACCCCAGGTACACTAGATAGAGTTTGAGCCCAACGGGACAGACAGGGAAATATGATAAAGTACCTGAATGTAAACCACGTGAGGATATAAGTGGTATCTAAATAAAATACCGCTCCTGTTTAAAATTATTATAATGCTGTAACACTGCAAATCAACTTATCTTATATACTGAGCGGTTCAACAATCTCCTGCTTCCCTCTGCTCATCTGTGACACACAGTCCCCTTCGTTCTTTATGCCAGTTTCACTTGAATGACGCTTTGTCAGGAGGGATATCACGATTAACACAAAACACACAAAGTAAGTTGTTCTTTCTGTTTCAGTTAGAGTGTAATGACGTGGTCCTCTTCTGGCGTATCCAGCGAATGCTTGGGATAACCGCAAACACCTTGAGGCAGCAGCTCATCAACAGTGAGGGTATGGCCTGTTATAACACCCCTGACAGTATTTGCCATATCATATAACGTTGCTGTTTGAAGAGAGAGTGTTCTTGCTTAAAGCAGGTCATACTTGGCTGATAAGATAAATATTTAAGAAAGAGAGCAGTTCCATAAACTTATGGTAAGGCTTGTAGTGCAAGGTTGACTTATAGTCGTTTCCTATCATGGAAATCGTCCCCTCTCAGCCTGTCGGTACCTTTTAATGTTGTATCGCTTCAGAGCAGAAGGAAATCCAGATCGTGAAATGAAGGGCTCCTTTGACGAGGGCAGGTTAGGGCCTTAATGCGCGGAATAGCGTGTGCTAGCCGCTACCTCCTCTTCTTGAGCAGGCGGTAGTTTTTTGGCTATAGCGCGCGCTAATCCGGTGTGTGCACCTTCGTAAAAGGAGCCCTAAGTTACAACCTTCAGCTCACTTGTTACTATGTATCTAAATCAGCTACACTTCCCCCTCCCCATTCACGGTTTCATATAATTGCGATTTTGGGGGGGGGGAGGAGGAAAAAAAAAAAAAACTATATTTTTGTCTTCCCCCCAGCATCCCGGCCTTACCTGGTGGTCTAGCTGGTTTTCGGGGCAGGAGCGATCTTCCTATGCTTCTGCGCCATGCAGATAGCCATTAGGAAATGGCTGTGGGGAGTTCCCGTAGTTTCTCGAGAGACTACGGGAACTCCCCACAGCCATTTCCTAATGGCTA